>NC_069119.1:7151032-7864157 GCF_025612915.1 Magallana angulata
AACAACACTTAAATAGTGTATTTCAATAAAATATGTGCATCACAAAATATTAATGTTTTTTTTCATACAATATGTACGTTACAAATTATTTATGTTAAGAGTTATTGAAAGTAGTCAAAAATTATACGTACACTTACAATTCTTGTTGTAATCAATTAAACTACCATTACAAGTAATCGAAAATATCTTTGATTACAGAATCATTTAATATTTATTCATTTGATGAGATATCGGCGCTTCTGATTGGTCGAAAAATTTCTTTGATACCTGCATCAATAAAATTTTGCCGGATCTACTTTTCTCAACTGTTCTGATCTAACACTATTTATAGAACGGGAATTTCCAAGATAAACACTGCCAAGAAAATGTAAAGTTGTGTCTGTTTTATTGTCAGCAAACAAAATGCAAACTTGTGAATATAAAAACTTGAAAGTTTAACCAAACACTTTGTTTGATTCACGAAATAGAAAATTAAGCGTCTTCTCACGATTTCGTCTGCTTGAGATCAATCAAAATTTACAGCGAGGCTGGCTGTTCCTTTTCCAGGAATATTATAACGAACGTATAGGCCTATAAACTTTCACGGTAACACTGCTGTTCAAATTTGGTAACGATAATTTTTACATTTACACACGTAGATGATCGGTCATCAAAATAAGCGTCGTAAAGAAAAGCTATGAGTGATGCATCAACTCCTTCTGCGCATTCCAAGCGGCTGATATACCATTTAAGTGCATCACTGGCTATCTAGTTACCACAAAGTTTACAAAAGTCGCTTATACATACTATTCTCTGTCGACATATCAGCTATTTTCGTCCACGATCGCTTTTCCTTGGATGGTTATGTCCAGTTGCATATTCCAGCGATCTCACATGAAAACTAGTTTTAATACGAGTTTTTCTGCACAGTGAATGATATCAATGCTACGCGCATTGATGAAGTTTTCCGGTCAATTTTTTCTTTGATACGTCGATCAATAGAAAAATTATTATCTTCATTTCTTAATTACTGCGAATAACTTAAAGAGTAATCATTACGATTGATTACAATTACCCCAAGCCTGTATGAAACACAATTTGATATATTTACAGGTTCATGTTAACTGTTAATGATATATACAAGGTTGTTGTTGCTTTTAAGATTCTAAAGTTTTATCTTAAGACTGCATTCTGTCGGCTTTGAAAATCTTCCCAGGAGCAGAGTAAGCTGCAACTGAAATAGACTTACAATTCTTTCTTTCAGGTTATGACCTAGAACGCTAGAAACTGTTCATTTATGTTTAAAGGGACATGGTCACGATTTTCGTCAAATTCTATCTTTCTATTTTTATTATTTACAATGCTTTAGAAATGCATTTCTAATGATCCAATGGGATTTGAGAGTCAGTCTTTAAGTTTTAAGCAAGATACAGAGCTCACAAATCTTTTCATGTAAACAAGGCTCTTGCCCTGTTTTTGTTTATATAGGTTCAATTTATCTATTAAAAACCTTTTTCAAGCTGATTTTTCAATCTTCTTCTTTTTAAGCATAGATAAACAGTTCTTAACGTTTAACACATTCATTTTAGGTCTAAATTTGAAATTTTTACTATAACATTAAAAAAAAGCTAAAATAGGAAAAAATATACATGTTAATTACTATTTCAAAAATTATAAATTAAACCATGAGCTGCAAGGATATAACAAATGGCATATGTTGAGTCACGTTATGTCCGCCGTCACATTATGTCCGCCGTCACGATGTGTCAATTTAATTTGTAAAGATTTAAGGTTATAGTTCATATATATTTTCAAATTGTTTACCAAGACATAATGTTTTTAGAGTATGAGTGATTTATTACCATAGTTTACGACGCATTGCTTTCCAAATCAGAGATAAAGGGGGTGTCACCTTAAGCACGTAATGGTGACACTATACCAGAACGTCAAAATACAAGGATCACCTTGATTTGCACAGATTTGAAATTTGTGGAAAACTGACATACGCTGAAATATATTGAAAAATAATTTTTTTTAGATTTCGTTTTTTAAAATCTTGTCAAGGTGTCTATAAGCATGGACCTAGTCTAGGTGTGGGAAAACATCTCTCAGACGAATCCAAAGAACACAAAGTGGTGCCCAGGATGTGTTACGGTGTTATTGTGTGAGACTCCGGTACTTCCCACAGAGTGTATGTGCTGTGACATTTGCGAAATATATCTGTGTAGCCCATGTGTGGGGAAACATCTATCTAACGAATCCATAGAACACAAAGTGGTGCTGTTTGAAAAACGGGGATCTACTACGAAATGTCAAAACACTTTTCAAAAATATGTGAACTTTACTGTGAACAATGCAACATTCCTATTTGTGTAAAGTGCATTTCTTCTAAAGAACACAACTGTCATGGATTTATTGACATTGTGGAAAAACTAAAGAACCAAAAAGAAATCATACTCAAAGATTTACAAAGCCTTGAGAAGTTCATTTATCCTAAATATTTCGAAATGCTGCTATTATCCCAAGACAAAGAGCTGATCTAAATAAAAACTCTCAGAAATTAAAAAAAGCTATTGACAAACATGGAGACGATTAGCACAGAGAAATAGACATCATAATCATGAAACTAAAATCAGACCTTGCTGAAATGGATTCATAACACCTGGCTTTTTTAAATAAACAGAAAGGTGAAATCACAGCCACCATTTCTGAAATCAAACAGATCATTGATGATCTGAAGAAGTTAATGGACTCTAATGATGTCAGTCTTGTCTCTGCCTACAAATGCAGGAATGCTGATTGCAAAAGATTGCCTCCTAAACTCATTGTTTCCTTACCATCCTTTAACCCTGAGAAAATGAATGAGGAGCATCTTTATCATCAGTTTGGTTCTTTGTCGACATTGCCTATTACAATAGAAGAACATGGATACACAATGGAGTTTCCCGATGTTGAGTCCTCTCTCCTGGACAGATCGCTCATTGATAAACCATGGATCATCACAGAAATAAAACATGAGTTTGAAAATCGTAATCGATTAAGCTCTGTGGCATACATATGTATGAGTAATGAAGATATTTTGATGAATGTTGGAAGAAAAATAATGAGGCTGTACAACCTGCAGGGAACACTAGTGAAGTCAGTCGAAACCATGCCAGGAGAGTCGGCCCGGGACATATCAGTCACAATGAGTGGGGATCTAGTGTATATTAATGAGAGTAAAAGAACTGTGAACATAGTGAAGAATACACAGATACAGACATTAATCAGACTACGGGGGTGGATACCTCGCAGCGTCTGTAGTACCTCCTCTGATGACCTCCTGGTTATCATGGTCAGTGAAGATAACAAACAAACAAAAGTTGCGCGTTACTCTGGATCCACAGAAAAACAAAGTATTCAATATAATGACAAAGGAGAACCTCTCTATTCATCTCGTATAAACATAAACTATAAACACATCTGCGAGAACAGGAACCGAGATATCTGTGTGTCAGATGTTGGATTGCTTGCAGTAGTGGTTGTCAATCAGGCTGGGAAACTCCGGTTTACCTTCACAAGTCTTTCTTCTACTACCAAGAGATCATTTGGTCCTCGCGGCATCACAACAGACAGCCAGGGTCGGATCCTGATAACAGACCGTAACAACGACTGTATCCACATCCTGGATCAGGACGGACAGTTCCTCCGCTACATTGACAACTGTGATTTACAGACTCCATGGGCCTTGTGTGTTGACACCCGAGGCAACCTCGTTGTTGCAGAATCGGGAACGGGTAAAATAAAGACAATCAAGTAAGTAAACAGCAATAAATAAAACGTATGTAAAACAGTGAGCAAAGGAGTGAAAAGTTAAACTAAATCTGTTACATGTATACACGACAAAAAATGACTGAAATAGATATGCATTGTTTTTGTAGATAAACTGAATGTATATGAACATATTGTTTGTGTAAATGAATCAATTCTTTTATCATGTTCAATGAATGCTTATAAAATCCAATTATCGTATTGTTGATTAAGTATTTAATGTGTTTATACATTTAATGTCTATGCATGTCTTCTGATGGAAATATGTTTGTTGATTTTAAAAAATGTGAATGTTTTTATTACAACTATTATTTTTAGAAGAAAAATATTACAAAATTAAATCGATAAAATGTTTACCATTAACACATATTTGTGATTTAAGATGGTATATGGGAGATCTGTGTGTTTTAATGCAAACGAAAATACATTATAATTTAAAAAACTTTACTCGGTTTAGAATTCTTAAATTTAACAATATTTGACCAAAAGGTATGTTTTAAAACATTTTTGAAAGGTAAAAATTATAAAAACCCAAGCACAAATCACGACTTAAAGATTCAAAGTTAAGGATCAAACCAATTACAATACGCTGGTAACGATTGTTGAAAATAAAAAAATTATAAAACCATACCGAATTCTATAACTTATTTTGATAGGAAGAACGTTACAATATGGAGGTGTCCCATACTACCATAAATATGTTTATTGATATATTATATAAAATATATTTAAGAGAATACATTCATAGAAATGAAAACTGTATACTTCATTGATAAAATGTTTGTAATATCAAGAGAATAATATCTATTTCAATAAACAATGAAATGTACCAAAATGTAAGATTTTATATCTTTGATATTTTAAGGGTCCTTCACACACCTGGGAGAAGTTCTGCATACAAGCCCATTTTTCTAAATTACTTCAAGATATGGATTTTTAGCATGTGTTCGACTTGAAAATGACCACAAAAACTTTCAATTTTGGGGGGAATCAACTTTTTGAATTTTACCGCTCTTCATAAATCAAAGTACTGAAGTACTGACGGGAGTTGATTTTATCGATTATTATTTATTTTGGAATCAAAGATACGTTATTTTGCATGGTAAGTGGTTTCTTATACATGTATATATGTATTTGAATTACGCGCATTTTTTATAATATGAATACTCGGACTTTTCCGAAAAAAATTTCGATAAAACCCATATGAATCATGTCGTGTAATATTTAAAGATACTATTAATTCCATCAAGGTATGTATCAGTAATCGAAATATTTCTGAAAAATGCTATGGATCCAAGCAATATTGGACTCTAGTTTCGTTCAACCAAACGCTCGGTTGTCTCCGCTAATCTCCGACAAGCAAGAGAGATTCTCTGCTTGTCGAAAATTTATGGAAACCACCGATCGTCTAGTTGAACGAGACTATTGTAGTCTCTAGCGTAGGAATACATACCACTACAAACATATCTAAATTGTTCCTACCATTTAAAATCTTACTATTTTCACGGTATTTATAAATAAGTTTCCTTGAAAAACAGTGCTTCAGAATTCATTACAGCGAATTTATTGATTATTATCGAGAACTAAGTCTTGTCAGCGGTGATGATTCGTGCTTAGGTCCAAACACTGTTTCACTTTCGGTTTTCCAGAATAACTGCATAGGAGAGTTGATTGAAATTAACTCCCAAAAATGAAAAAACCCTCCAGTATTCCAATTCGGGACCTGCAGGTTGGTAGACTGAAGCTACACCCATTGCGACACAGAGATTGTCACCAAATATTTCTCAATGTGTTCAAATCGCCATGTTGTAACGTACTGTCATTTCAGTAAAAGTCATGGGGTGTCGAGGATCCTTAACAAACAGTTGAAATATTTTATTCACTTGATTGTGTTAAAACATTGACATGCAACGTAGTCCAACCAGTATGTTGAAACAGAATTTATTTATCTTCAAGTTTTAAGTTTAAAACGAGTTGGTGTCTTAGTATATAATTGTACCTATACATGTAAGAAATCTAAATTTGCATGTTATAATAAAAACTACATTTTAGTATTTACACATTTTAAATCAAAGAGTACTTTTTGGTGTACTTTTATCCCCTTTAAATAAAAGTGTCTCAAGCCACCTTTATTCTCTGATCCAAAGCAACAGAATGGAAAATGAAAATACAAATACATTGAAACATTGTGCAATTTATTTCCACGTTTTACGGACATTATTTAGTGAATACATTTCCAGTGATTTATTTTTTATTTTAAAGTGCACCAATGTTATAAAATCAAGAGTTTTAAAAAAGTTTTAGATTAAATATTTCAAACTTCTTTACCCATTATTATCTTTCTATACTTAAACAAATTCTACTGATGCAGTACTACCTGATTCAAAGTCTTTCATGACCCTTGAACATATTTCCTTTAAAAATTCAGCAAAAATAAAAAAACTAAAAGAAAACATTCTCAACATTTTATTTATCACCTGTGTACAAATTCAACCATAAAATAATACCAAATAATAAAACATAATAAATGAAGGCTTACAACACGTTTTAATAATAATGCAAATCAAAGATATTGAACTATATTGCTAGTCGACCTTTGCAGACAGAGATAAATTAAAAAACAAAACACCGAAATATACGAATAATTGTTTTCAAACACTTACTGTATAGTATGCATTTGTGCTTGATATATGTGGTGGGCAGATTTGACACTGGTAAGAAATGTGTATGGCGTTTGTTTCATTGTTTAGCTGATTCAGTTTATAGGAATACCGAAACTTGCCAATTATCGGTTTTGTACGATTGTTTTATTTCAAAATGTAGGTTAGCTGTACAGTACTAAATTAAAACAAACATTATGATGGTAATCAACGACATTAATTCTGGCTTCTGTACGTTTTGCCCATTATTTTACACAGTGTATGTAATTGGCAATGTATAAGTGGTGTTCGTAATAATTCCCTATTTTTTACTTTATGGTAATAATACGAACTGTAACGTTTAAAACATTATTTCTGTCCGATCGTGTTTACCATTTTAGCTACAAAATATCCGTAAGTGACCCGCGATATACTAAAGTAACGTAAGCATAAACTCGTAGATTTTATACGTTTTTGTCAAAAATAGATTTTTTGTGAAGCAGATTTGTTTTCTGAAATAATATCCTAATTGATGATTCCAATCAATAAAACTAAATACAAGCCATGCATACATGTACATATTTCGCAACCAAGATGTAAAAAAACAAATTTCGAATACTCCAAATGAGTGTTCATGTAACGACATACTCGGGCCAATGTGAGTTCAAAATTTAAAAAACCTGTGTTAAATCTTACATATACATCCTATCAATGAATAAAAATATGAATAATATGAACTCGGATAAACCTGAAGCCTGACTATTAAATACAAATTTTTAATCAATGTTGAGAAGAAAAAAAACACACAATGGTACCCCAGGAAAGAGAATACATGTATATTGGTTAGTATTGGGGTATTTTCGTTTTTTTGTACGTTACCACTACTGTACTTCAATATATAAATCTTGCGATTTTTTCAACAAGCATGCTAATCACTTCCAGTACTTTCAGTACTTTGATTCTAAAGGAGGCGTAAATTCAATCACGTGATGGTAATGCTAGACCAGGAAATAAAATTACAAGGATCGTCATGTTGATTTGTACAGATTTGGAATTTATTCACAGAAAAGTAGGGCACAACATGTAGTAAGTATTTGTACATGTAGCTAATTTATCGCAGCAAACTGTCGTTTGGTCTATAAAGGTTAAATATAACCTTAACATAATGATAAACGTAAAAACTAAATGTTGCGTAGCCATGTCATAATCTAGGCCTAGAATATGGGGCACTTGTTTCTGCAATAAAGTTTTCTGAATAACCGATAATATAATAGTACTCTATAGTATATTATGATAAAAAAAAATGATTTTATCATACTACATCCGAACTTTTCTTACAAAAACAAGCGCATGTGGCCAATTTTTTTTTTTTTTTTTTTTTTTTTGCCGTGAATAAAAGAGTGAAACGAATGAAAACTGCAATATACGCATAAATGATTATAACTTTTTTTTTCTTCCAGAATCTTATTAAAAATTCAATTAAGGTGTTTCAGCATGGACCCCAAGGGTAATTGGGCCCAGGATGTCTTACGGTGCCATCTGTGTGAGACTCCGGTCCCTCCTATGTACTGTGACATTTGTCACATACATCTGTGTAAAGCCTGTGTGGGGGAGCATCTATCAGACGAATCCACAGAACACAAAGTGGTGCCATTCAAAAGGCGGGGATCTAACACTAAATGTCAAAGACATTCCTCAAAAATATGTGAACTTTTCTGTAAACAATGCGACATTCCTATTTGTGTAAAGTGTGTTTCTTCTGAAGAACACAAAGGTCATGAATTTATTGACGTGGTGGAAACACTAGAAAACCAAAAAGAAATCATACTGAGAGATTTACAAGAACTAGAGAAATCCATCTCTCCTAAATATCAGGAGATTGCATCTATCATCCTAGTTATGAAAGCTGATCTGAATGAAAACTCCAAGAAACTGACAAAAGCTATTGAGAAACATGAGGAAGACTTGCACAGAGAAATAGACACCATGATCAAGAAACTAAAATCAGATCTTGATGAAATGGACTCCAATTATCTGACTGTACTAAATAAACAGGAAAATGAAATCAAGCGCACTATTTCTGTAATCAAACAGAGCATTGCTGATCTGAAGAAGTTACTAAACTCAAATGATGTCAGTCACATCTCTGCCTATAAATCCAGGAATGATGAATTGAGAAGATTGCCTCCTAAAATCACAGCTAACTTACCAAAATTTACCCCTGAGAAAATAAACAAAGAACAGCTTTATCAACTGTTTGGTTCTCTGTCAGCGTTATCTATTAACTCAGAAGAACATGACTACACAATGGATTCGCCTAATGCAGAGTCCTCTCCCCCAGACAGACCACTCATTAATGTACCACGGGTCATCACAGAAATAAATACCGAGTTTGGAAGTAATAATCTATTACGCCGTGTGTCATGTCAGAGTGATGAAGACGTTTGGACATGTGGTAATGACTATATGATGAGACTCTACAACCTGCAGGGTGAACTAGTGAAGTCAGTCCAAACCAAGTCAGGGAACAAGCCAGAGGACATAGCAGTGATAAGGAGTGGGGATCTAGTTTATACAGATAAAGGTGATAGAACTTTAAACATAATAAAGAATACACAGATACAGACAGTGATCAGAGTACAGGGGTTGAAACCTCTTAGTTTCTGTTGTACCTTATCTGGTGACCTCCTGGTTGTCGTAAACAGTGATAATAATGAACAAACAAAAGTTATGCGTTACTTTGGCTCCACAGAGAAACAGAGTATTCAATGCAATGACAAAGGACAGCCTCTTTTTTCAACAGGTATCATTAAATACATCTGTGAAAACAGGAACCTAGATATCTGTGTGTCAGACAATAGAGCTCGTACAGTAGTGGTGGTCAACCAGGACGGGAAACTCCGGTTTACCTACACTGGTAATAGCTCTAGTGCTACCTTGGGATGTCCACGTGACATCACTACAGATAGCAAGAGTCACATCCTAATAGCAGACAGCAGCAACTGCATCCACATTTTGGACCAGGATGGCCAGTTCCTCCGCTACATTGACAACTGTCAATTACAGACTCCATGGGGTTTATGTGTGGACTCCAGGGACAACCTCTTTGTGGCCGAGTTTTACTCGGGTAAAGTGAAAAAAATCCAATATAACAGATAAATGCTTTGTTAAAACCAACAAACATGTATCTACTGTGGCAGTGAATATAAATGTGATCATTTAAAGAGCCTATGTAACATATATTCTTGTATAACAGATGTAAACAAACTGAGTGTATATTCATATAACTTATATACATGTACTTATATAAAAAAGATTGTTTTGTGCACATGTGATAAGTGAAAGCGAAATGTTGTACTTTTTTAATGTTTTTTATTAATATACACATGTATGCAGATTGAAATGATTAAATTATAAACTAAACAAAAATAAAATTTGTTTATACCTATGTTAAATGTAAACAGATTAAATTTAATCATCACAATGTTGCATTACTTAATATGATATACATACCATTTAGCTATTTGTTATATATATTTTAAATTGTATGTATCAAACACTTATAATTGTAAATTTATGAATTATCAAGTGAAGACTCTAAGCAAATGTGCAATAACGGTATTCAAGGACTGATGAAAGTAAAATCAAGTTATCTTTACATGAAGTAAAGAAAGACAAGCTTCAGAAATGAAAGATCTTAGATCCTCTGCTGTTTCTGAATAATTGTTCAATCGTATAAACAATATCAAATGCATTTTCCCAAGTCAATGGTTACTGATCCCCTCCGCTCTACATAAACCCTGTTTATGTAAAACGGAGCGGATCAGAAACCCTTGACTTGGGAAGATGTATCAAATTAGGAAGGGAATACTTTGCACTGCATACCTCATTCATTGTCTTAACAAGAAGCCCATGGGCCACATTACTTACCTGAGGAACAATAGACATAATGAAATCAAATTTATGGAGAAATATACAAAATAGATCCTGTAAAAAATGGTTCCCAGCTTTTCTGGCAAAATATTTTTAAATTTTTGAAAAATACAAACAAATTTTCAATGATTTTTAATTATCATCCTTAAAAGGACTTGGTCACGATTTGACTTGAAAATTTTCAAATTTTATTTTTCCATTGTCAATGTTTACACTGATAAATATAGAAGTTTATAATGCTATGTCAAAATTTGAAAGTCAAATATTAAGTTATAAGCAAGATGCGGAGTCCATAATTCTTTGTTTTGTTAACAAAGCTTGAATATTGTCATTTTTAGCTCACCTGAGCTGAAAGCTCAAGTTTTCTATTCTGATCACATTTTGTCCGTCGTCCGTCTGTCCGTCCGTCCGTCCGTCCGTCTGTCTGTCCATCTGTCCGTCTATAAACTTTTTACATTTTGAACTTCTCTAAAACTGCTTATCCAATTTCAACCAAATTTGGCACAAAGCATCCTTATGGGAGGGCGAATATAAACTGCAGAAATAAAAGTCCGATCTGTATTCAAAGCGGAGAAAACCTTGAAACTGTAGAAAAAGGGGGGTGCATTTTTAAAAATCTTCTTCTCAAGAACTACCTAGTCCAATTCAACGTAGTTAAGCATAAATTATCCTTATGGGAAGGAAAATATAAATTGCAAAAATTAAGTGCTAATTCTGTTTCAAATCTGAGTTATTACGAAAATAATAATAAAGGAAAGGCGTGTTTCAATCAATTTAATAATTTCGGGTTCGGCATATGGTAAAATGGGTAGGCAAGACTTGGCCTGAGCAAAACAAAAGATTGGCAGGTATTAATCTGCCAATCTCATTAACATTTCAGGATATTTGATGGACCAGTATATTTGTATTCGCTGTAAATATTGCTGCAAAATAATGCGTATTTGGAATTGACGATTGCCGATCTGCCCCGGCTTTTATTTTGCCACGGCCCGGGTTTGCATACCCATTTTACCAAGACTCGTATTCCATACTTCTAAAACGAGGTTCTTTGTTTAAAGAAGCCATGACATTATACGAAAAAGGGTCCATCTGACTATGATAAATTTGCTTGCTATGCAACAGTTCGCGTATGAAGGGAAATTGTTGAAACATGCAAAATATATTGGGGCCGAATTTGTGAAGTAAATTGAGGCTTAATATTTCAATGCGTTGACAGTTTTCACACATGACGTTGGTGTTAGCTTGTTCTGATTTTCGTTTCGTTTTCATTATTTATGCTTTGTAACCTGGCAGCTATCGTCTGTATTTCGTGCTTTTTACGTATCAAATCAAACAGAGACTTCGGTAAATCAAACAGTTAACTGTTTACCTGCGCAAATTGAGCAAAATCTGATGTATCAAAAAAGTACCGAAATACAATTCATTCTATCGGTAATTCGGTATTATCTTTGCGTAATGGTAGATTAATGCAATAGGTTTTGTTGAGATGCTCGGCATTTTCTCGAGTTTATTCAGTTTAAATAGAGTTTGATATCGCTGACGGAAATATGTAGGTATATACATGTATATATATGATTCATTTCGAAAAAATAAATTGTGTTCTTTATTTGTTATAGTGCATGTTTCTTGTGTTTAATTGTTTACAATTTCTATTTACTAACCATATTTGAGTGTTAAGCTTCGAATTATAAGCAAGATACAGAGATTTGCTCACAATTCTATGTTTGTACACAGATCTTAAAACTAATGATTAAAAAAGTAAAAAATTGGTCAATATTTATTAAGAAAATTTTCAAAGTCTGTTCTTCCAGAAACCAACTTTAACAACTTATTGTATTGTACACTTAACCTTTTTTCGTCATTATTACTCCTACTGTACATGTGATCCTTGACTGTGTTTGCGTTCATTGGTATTAAATGATTTTGAACCTCAAATACCAGTGAAATGGTCTTGAGTGAATAAAAGAATTGAAAATCTTAGGCCATTCTTTTTTTCCATTTTAAATGCTGAATAAAAAAATACCGAGTTAAAAATCTTAAGCTGAATGTAATAAACTCATGTGAACAAAATATGACTCAAACCAAGGCGAACTGTAAGCTCTGTACCTGGCATATAATTCTACGATTGACGCTGAAATTTTGGTTGAACATTAGAAATTCTATATGAATTAGAGTATGTTAAATACTTGTACAAACAAAATAAAAGAATGATATTCTGTATATACCTACTCTCTGGGACCCCCTCTTTATACAATAAATAATGTGACATCTACATCAATTTTGATAGTTTTTCAGACACGAGTAAATAAAAACGACATCTTTAAAACAGTTTCCATAGTTCTGACACATTTCTGTTGCGGGGATAAAGTAATTATCGCTATTCCTAAGAAAATATCCCAGCGGAAAATTATCCTGGTTTGTACGCAAAGTAAATAACAGTCATTTAATTATAATGGAGAAGACAAATAAATTTTTTGAATGTTTTTAATTTGAGGAATTGAGCACATTGAGGTACGATTTTCTTCTTCACATCTATACATGTAGGATTTTTTAATAAAAAAAATTAAACAATTATATTTATTTTTTTAAATACAATAACTAGTAAGTAGTTGATGAAAAAAATGTACCTATATGCTCTCATATATTTTGATTGCTTTACAAAGTGGGGGGGGGGGGGGGCAGAACGAAAATATAGGGAATTGGAAGTTACCAACTTTACAGTGTACCCCTACCAAATGTTTAGTTTTATATCTTGCGTAGGATTTTCGTATTCTGGTAAAAAAAAATAATAATCCATGAAGGTTCAATGTCAAAGATTACGTGTATGCAAAAATAAGTGTAAAATTCGAATACTTTACAATATTTATTTTTTTTGTTATTCAACCGATGGACCATATTGCACAATATCTTTTGAACGCCCATTGTTGCTCATGTGAGCGATGTGGCCCCATGGGCCTCTTGTTTACATATGTGTTGTTTTGGTGTAAGTTTCAATTAAATGTATCTTTCTTTTGTTGATAATAGTATTTATGAAGATATTGAATTAGTTTAATTTGATTTTACATGTCATTTTGTCTAAGAAATGGTAATTCTCTACATTACATTTTTTGTAAACAACTAAAAGATCGACTCGAGCTTTGTTTACATTACAATCTATTCTTACCTATGTATCTCGCTTGAAACTTGACTTTAACATTCAATATTTTGGTCAATCATTTAATATGCACCAGTTCACCATTCTATACATAAAAAATAGAAATAAAATTGTTGATCTCAAATCGTGTGCAAGTCCCTTTAAAAGAGGGTGTGGCCAGTCATTTTAATAAACATGAATCTTCTTCACCCAAGTTAAATTGAAATCAGCCCAGTGGTTCTTGAGAATTAAGAAGTTGAAAACGTATAAAAGTTACAGACAGACAGATAGAAAGATGGATACTGGATAAAAAGTGATCAGAAAAGCTCACTTGAGCTTTCAGTTTAGGTGAGCTAAAGGAATTTTTTTTACCAAAACATAGTTAATTTTCATTTTGAATGATAATAACTTGGAATGTGTTGAACATAATTTTAAACAAAGGCATTTGAGTTGCATCTTTCATACGAGTCAACTTAAGTTGTATGGATCATTCAATTTGGAAAGGTCTCAATATTATAAATTGATTTAAAGTAATTACCTGGAAAATGTATGTCAATTAATGTAACAGGAAGGGAAAAATAATTACGAACAAGATAGTGGTGCAAACCTAGGCCCCTTGAATCTCTTGTCATCATTACATTAGCTAAAAGAAACAGCCAAATTGACTTCTATGGAAAATTTAAGTCTGCAAGGCATACACAGGATTGACCCAACTGCTGCACGTTCATATATGTAACTGTATGGACTATTTTGTGCGTGTAGTCTCTCATATAGAACTTTTAACCAATAACTGGAAAGTTGAACACCATCTGGCTCCAAATATTAGAAAATAAACTAGTTTCTCCTCTATCTACATGTACAACAATGACATACGTTCATACACTAATACAGTACCAGTACAGTGTGGGATTTGTTGAAGAGAGGAGGAAATGAGCTGGTGATCTGGGTTTGGCAGGTTTATTAAACGCCTTTTTGAAGTATTCTAGCTATACTTGACATATCAAACAATCAATGAACAACCACAAAAACTGGTTTTTCTGCAGTTAAACTATTTTTTTTTAAATATTGATCACCGAAGGTTCGGGGAGGGGTGACCCCCTCTTAATTTGCCAGAGCCATAGAAAACTAATAAAATGTATTGCTTCTCATGTACGTTGCATTGGGTCAAATGCTGCAGCATTTATCAGTTTTATTGCCATATTAAAATAGGGGTATACTCTCAGTTAGAATATGAAAACCGAGTTCTTCCTCTTTGAAAATTATGTAACAACGAAATATCTTACTGCCTAATCATTCTTTATTCCCCCCCCCCCTCGGAGAACCAATAGTTTGGAGCCTAAAGCATTTGTATATATTTATCATTCATTTGTTTACATTGAACCTACATTTTTAATTTAACACAAAAAACTACAAAGAAAGAGTTCTCAACATTTTATTGTCATTTTCTTTTATTACAACATTTTAATCTTGAGTAATAATTTTCAAATCCCCATTTGTGACTTTCGTTCCCTCTCTGTCTTGCATCAGAACCAAATTTCTTTGTATACAAATTGTGAATGAAGTTCAAATGAATGAAGAAATGCCTGAATTTTTCTAGCTTTATTTACATTCCGATCCGTATCAATACTACATGTATATAACAGTTATAACAATGTCTATACTGACTCTGTCCCCATTAAGTTTCTGCTCTCCACCACTTTTTGCGTAATATCTTGATAATTATAAATACATGTACCTTTGCGGCAAAAATTACAGCCAATCATTAGAATGCAAAAGTCCAGATGATCTGTTTTGAAAAGCCCCCCCCCCCCCCCTCTATCGTTTCAGGTTTCAATACACAACCAAAAATAGAAAGTCTATGGGGATTTTGCATTGGAAAAGACAAAAGTACCCCGGATGATAAAGTTGAAAAATTGCGCGAGATGTTCCGAGTATTTCCAAAAGGAGAAAAGATGTAAACATTTCCCATTTTGAATCTCTGTACGATGACTTGGGACAGACAGTCGCAAAGACTGACCACGGTACAAAGGGGGTGACATTACGTATTTTGAACATTGTAAATTGTAGTTTTTCTCTTTATAATGATTTTCGTCTGAAAGAATTGACGTTTACGTTAACCGAGAAAACGTGACTGAAACAGTTTGATCTGGTAATACTTTTTAAGCAAAAAAATGAGACGACAGTTGAAAAAAAAGGTGACAATCCTATAGAAAAGGCGGATATTTCAAGACAGTGGATATAATGTGACGATATAATTTGATTCTAGATAATGTCAGACAAAATGTAAAGAATTTTCAAAAAAAGGCGGATATATCGAAGCGGTGGACAAAATAAAACGGAAAAGGCGTACTTTTGGTGGCGGCGGACAGAATGTGACGATTCTGTCCAAAAAAGGCGGACTTTTCGTAAGGGCGGACATAATGTGAAGACCCCCCCCCATCAAGGCCGATCGCGATGCATTGTAAAAAGAAAACAAAACGCACCATTCATAGGTTTTGTACGATTGTTTTATGGGAAAAAATGTAGGTTTTACTGCACAGCACTAAATTATAACTAATATCATGAATTTAACTGACATAAATATATATGTAAATAAATAATTAATGAATAATAGATAAATAATTATGCTTTATGTCCGACTGGTTTTACCACTTAGCTACCAAAAGATCTGCTCGTGACCCACATTTTAGTAGATTAACGGTGTTATAACGCGGGGGTGTTAAGGAAGCATATTGGCAATTTAGCGTCATATAAAAATATCGTGAGACAAAATAACTGTTTTGAGTTAGATCAAAAACTTAGTATTATCCTTTGAAATAGATGTTAATGCAATAAAATCGGGTAGTACATTATTGTCCCATAGGTGCAATTATGAAGTGACAACTATAAATAGCTTATATTCCTTAACATAAAATAAGATAAAAAAAAATACTGCGGTGTCCAAAATACATAAAAATATACCAATTAGAGGAAAAACATCTCAGTTTGGGCAAAACCGCTGCTAGAATCCTGTGTTCTTCTCAATTAAATATTTATTCATTCGGTTCTCGGAAAAACTGGCCTTCCCAACTTTTAAACAGTTTGCACGGAAAATGTTGCATCAAAACAAAACAAAACATTGGATTCAAGAGCTTAAGCATTGTTCAAACTATCGATATGTGTAAAATTTGAAGTTCAACATATACGGGGTGTTGTTCTAGTCAGATTTTATCATCAATTCTCTGTATAAATACCAAAAATACGTGGCCACGCACTATTATAGAATTTAATTTTATCTCTCTGACTTGAAAGAGTGTTCCATATGAAGATTCTCTGTGGGTATATTTTTGACAGGTCATACTCAGTTTCCATAGCAACGACATTGAAACATTTTGCTTCTGGCCAAAATGACATATGGAGTACCATTATATAAATAACTCGTATGCTCCCTAAATGCATGTAGGTTTGATTATGACATTGGTTTAATTTTATAAGCAAGTAATCAATGTACTTGTACACATTAATTGTTTTCAGTGAAATGTACAGATAACAATACCATCGGTTTCATAGATTTAGCTTATAAAATAGTGAAAAACAGGCACATTAAATAATATCAATTTGATTTTAAGCAGGCAATTGAACGCGAGAATAAACATTTTTTTAATAAGATAAGACACTGGTCCAATAAATACAACCAAAATTGGCTTGGGTATATTCACTGGCTTTAACATACAACTATTTGAAGTTACCGCTTTTCCACAAAATCCAACTTAAAGTTACTTCCCTTTGTTGACTCCTCTGAAAAAGACATCACAACATCATGGCAAAAGCACACGTTTAAAATCTATAATGTCCATTAGAAACAGTTTATCTTAATCCTTCAGCCAGCTAGCCATTAGCGCTTGCTGTGTGTTTATGTGAGACCAACAATTGTTTACATTATAAATGTTAGAATGCATGGGAAAGCATTAATCTGTATGAAAGTGTAGTTAGAATAAATGTAGCATCCGAACCCACCACAAGTGTTATCTTTCTACTAAGCAATTTTACAAAAACATAGATCAAATGGGGTGGAGAAAGCATGTGATTTAAGTTTAAGTGTATTTAAAGTTAGTCTCTAATCAATTGGTGAATATGAAATGAACCATGCTCTATTGGGATTTAGCTTCATTACCGATATGTGCTGTATTAAAACCTTTTGTAAACACTTCACTGTCTTGTACAAAATGATCAAGTGAAGCGGACAGAGATTTCCTCTACATAAGTTTCGGTATTCTGACATACGAATCCAGCACTCAACCAAGGAAGCGAATGAGCTACCAACCTGCAACACTTATATAGAAGTGCAATACTATTAAACACCCCCACCCTGGACTGATGGTGTGGTCCAAGATGGAAAGAATCGCAGGTTGTACTCTTCCAGGGTGTCAACCCATGATGAGCATAGTTCTGAGGTACCCACAGCGGTTACAGAAATCCATCATTGCCACGCATTTTATGTGAAAGTCAGATCTGGTGTCAGTGATGTGGTTCAATTAAATTAACCCCAAATCTCTGGAATATATATGTTTAAAACCTCATGAACAAGCGAAAAAATAGGATCATAAAAAGGCAGTCTATGGAGATTAGATGCAGTTCATAGCAGTCATTATTCCAACTGGTCAAGGTATGTATATATTCACATCCAAATCAAATAATTTTCAACCAATCTTATAGTCTGTTCAAGCTTCCATCGCTTGTTGATTTTCTCAATGAATACACCTCGGGTCTAAATGTACAGAGTAAATTTTAAAAATCAGGCATCAGATTCCCCTGGCAAACAAAATTACCCCCCCCCCTCAAACACCCTCTCCAATCATTAACAGTATCACCCAGATTCTTCATGTTATTTGCAATGTGAACAAAATTTTTTTTTCACCTTTTTGATTTATATTCTTCTTTCGCATCATGTTATATTTCATACCTAAGTTGTTTTTTGGGCTGGTTTTTTTTTTTGCTGATTTGAGCCATCTTAATTAAACAAACAGTGATGGAAATGCAATTTGGAACAGACTACTTAATTTAGATTAATAATATACATGTAAATTTAACAGCATTAAAGTAAATGTAAAGGAATTTTGGGAATTTGTTTAAAATGATTCATTTTGTTATAAATTTGCTGTAAATATATTAAAATGCAATTGTAGGATTAAGTGTATGCTGCAGAAATAAATGAATTTGGCTCTTGTCATCACAACAGCGAGAGTCTGTCAAAAGGGAGACATAGAACAGAAAATGTGAGTTGATGATTATAAACAAAATTAATCAAAAAGTGATGTCACAAGTAGATATTCAAATCAGCTGAGAGTATATTATCTATCATGCAGGGATCAACAGTTACACTTGTTCAGTTTCTGTGTCCAGCTGATTTTTGTATTTGGACAAGTCAATCTACACAAACACTTGTCTGGTTTATAGTTCATTTTTCTCGAACAATTATGATATGATGATAGACCTCAAAAAATGTCATGAAAAATTAAAACATTTTTTTTTCTTTGTAATGGAACAGATCAAACTTTAAGTATAAAAAAATAGAAATATGAAATTTCAGTGAAGGTTGAAAACCTATATCCAAACTATATAGTAACTTAGTTACTGAAATTAATGTTCTAAATATATTTGTCAGTGTCATATCATTAGAACACACCAGCAGATTGAGTAGAATATTCTTCTCTTGAGAGATAAGATATGTTTTAAACCTTGATAATTTATTTTAAATATTAAGAAGATTTTTTTTTATACTGACCCAGTACTGAGATACACTGCATTTGATAACAGCTACAATAAGGATAGTTTTTAATGAAATATTTTGTGACAGTAAATAATATGGAGATCAACCATACCAATACCATACCCTACCTCTTATCAATTTCTATCATTTATTTTATATGCTATTCATAATTTTCCGTACTTTTCAATGACAAATTACAATTTAAAATAGCATTTACACAAGTAAGCAACTTGCCCAAAGAACAGTTTAATATTTTAGTTAATGGCGGGCCCTGTTATGCTATATCTAATTCAGTTGCAGCTATTAATTAGTGCATGCAGCTATAGACTAATATTCCAAGTGAAAATAACATTAATCAATATAACTTGAGATAATAATTAAAAGCCATTTCCTCTTTTTCACTTTTGAAATTTTGTACATGTAAACATAAACACATCAGCATTTTTCTTCTTATTTGAAAAAAACCCATTCAGTCAAATTTGAACATGTCTGTTGTGGTATTTTATGGGAAATACATACATGTAAATGATTTTATTAAATGATCCATACATGTAATATTTTACTTTTTCAACATTGCACATATAACCCAGACCAGCAAGACAGTCAGCCATACAATGCTAGATGAACAAATAATAAACAAACTGAACTCCCTAAAATATTGAGCAATTCAACATTAATTTATTGTCACTGTGTTGTGTATTTTTATATTATTTTCATAATATGGAATATATTTTGAATATTAATTTGAAGAATTATTTATTAGTTTTTAAGAAAGTGTTGATTTTTATTTCTGGAGTTGCATTGAAAAGATATATCATTTTCTCCTTGTGCTGATATTTGGAGTTATCTGCCCTTTATCATACAAAAAAATTAATTTAAGCCCTCTTAAAGTGGTATGAATCATAAATATTGTTATCTATTCAAGCAGTTAGCCTATTTCATTAATGGAAATTATCTAAAAACAGAATTTCATTCTATTATTATTTGTTAAGACTCATTTGATAAGGTTTTCTTGCTTGGAATTATCTGCCCTTTGCAAAAAATATATAGAAACAATTCTTATAAAGCCATTTTTAATTATCCTGATACATTGGATTTAAAATATTTTTGAAATATCTAACCAGTTTCTTATTTATTTAAGCATAAAACGTATTTTAAAGGAGTTTTATGATCAACTTATTGTTTAAAAAATATTTGATAAAAATTTTTAGGGGGTTGGGAAGGTGACAAATTAACAAATTTTGGAAGTAAAATAAACAAAAACGAAAAAGATACCAGCTGTAGTTTTTATAAATAATATTTTAAATAAATATGATATTTTAAAATTTGCAATTGATTTATTTTTTCTTTGCCTGCAAATTTTGAGAGACTTTCAAAAAAACAGGGTGAAAATTGAAAAATCAAAATTTAGAAATGTTGGCCATCTTTGAGCCACCAGCTTTAAGATGAACAAGGACATTGAGATTTTTTTTCTCTTGCATCATGTACATCTATATTTGTACTATGTATATTATGTGTGAGATATCTTGAAAATTTATAAATAAGCCTGTCCTGTGACTTTGAATTTACCTTATTTTCCAACTCAAAAACTGTGTATTTGGGCCCTAAATGAATGAAATTGGTTACCATGGCAACCGAGGTAATAGGCATTATTTTGATGGTGGATAATGTCAAACCTTATGAGTATCAATCACCTGAGAAAGTTTCATAAAAATCTGAGATCATGCGTGCCATGACCCTATAGTAAAATTTTGGTTTTTACAGAGAATTGATGTTATATCGTAAACAACGACAGGGGAAATAAAAGCAAATTTGCATAACTTTGAGCAAATGATTGATAAAGCTATCATCTCTCCAAGTATTTTTATTTTTAATTCTCAATTAATCACACCTATTACTTTATTAAGTCCTTGTATTACTTGTATTTTGAATCTGTTTACAATTTAATGCTCTCCGATTAAATTTACACGACATTCAACTTTCAGTCATGGCGTCACCAATGTGTTAATCTACGTAATACAATCTGATTTGTGAACAAATTGTCTCCAGTATTTTTGTTTGTTTTTGGTCTACGTTTCGTTGCTTAAAAATTTGAATATGTACATAAATACATGTAACTCAGATTCCATATACTTCCATAACACCTCCGCAAAACTCGTATATTTTACAAATTTTATGACAAAAATAGGAACTCCTTGTAAAGCAGATTTGTTACATAAAATTATATCCTTTCTGTTTATACCAATCAATTAAAGTTGATATGTTATGCATGTAAAATATTTTTCAACTAAGATGTAAATTTAAATGACTGTTTATGTAATTATATACTCGTTACTTCAAACTATCCTAACAACGAATATATGACCTCAGATGGACTTAAAATGTGACTATTAAGTAATTAACGTGCTATTTTTAAATCATTTTTTAGAAGAAAAAAAAACACTGGTACTCCAGGATTGAGAATATATTGCCTAGTCTTACAGTGATTTTTTTTTTTGGATTTTTTCCTTTTTAAAATGAAGACTACTGCACGGACTTTAAGGTATTTAAGTATAATGAAGGGATATTGAACAATTTTGAATCATTTTAAACAAGTTAAATATGTTTTGCTAGATATACAATGAAAGTGAAATGAACCAAATTCACATGACTGACAACATATAAGAGCCGGTCATTTTGCACCTTAAATATTTTTTATGAGTTATCTCCCCTTGGTGAAAAAAAGAAAATTTTTAATTTCGTCAAAATATCTGCGGTAAATGATTCATTTTATCTCATACTTCAATAAAAAGAAAGTTTTTGAATGTATTTCCTAAGAGAGTTTAACAAATTTCATGCTACTTTTTACAATATCTTAATAAAATGTACGTTGCCCAGACTCTAATGCAAAATTCAAGGTGTAATTAGCTGGACCATAATCAAAATTTTAATAATTCCTTTTGTGGAGTATTTTTATTTGATAACACCTTCAAAATAATATCATGATTAAGAATATTGGACCATTCATTTATTAGGTACAAAATGTGGTCTTTATACATCGAATACCTAAGAAATCTGGCAATTTTTTCTACATATAACAAGCAGGTTAACCGCTTTCGAGTACTTTCAGTTCATTGATTTTAAAGGGGGCGTTAACTTAATCACGTGAAGGTAACGTACGCTAGACCAGGAAGTAAAAATACAAAGTTCGTCTTGTTAAACTTGTACAGATTTATAATTTGTTCACGAAGAAGTGGTACACAACACGAAGTAGGTATTTGTATTTTATCTGCAGTCCCTGAAACTGACATTTTATCTATACAATCAGCCCAAACGTAGATATGTCTCGTATATATAGGTCATAATCTAGAACTGAAAATTACTTGCAACTTTAAGATTTCACATTTTTGCCGTAAAATTAAGACTAATTAGCGAACGTTCAACCACTGAAACTTAAACTAAAATAATAAGATAATATTGTCTTACAGAATTCTATTAATGAAAAATTCCATCAAGGTTCCTGAGCATGGACCCCCAACGTAGTGCCCAGGATGTGTTACGGTGTGATCTCTGTGAGACCCCGGTCCCCCTTACAGAGTGTATGTGCTGTGATATTTGTGACAAATATCTGTGTAGCCCATGTGTAGGGAAGCATCTCTCAGATCTATCCAAAGAACACAAAGTGGTGCCATTTGAAAAGCGGGGATCAACCACGAAATGTCAAAAACATTCCTCAAAAACATGCGAAATTTTCTGTAAACAATGCGACATTCCTATTTGTGTAAAGTGTGCTTCTTCTAAAGAACACATAGGTCATGAATTTATTGAAGTTGTGGAAACACTAGAAAACCAAAAAGAAATCATACTCAATGATTTGCAAGAACTGGAAAAATCTGTCTATCCTAAATATCAGGAGATTGCATCTATCATCCCAGTTATGAAAGCTGATCTGAATGAAAACTCCAAGAAACTGATAAAAGCTATTGACAAACATGGAGAAGACTTGCACAGAGAAATAGACACCATAATCAAGAAACTGAAATCAGATCTTGATGAAATGGACTCCAATTATCTGACTGTACTAAATAAACAGGAAAATGAAATCACCCGCAATATTTCTGAAATCAAACAGAGCATTGCTGATCTGAAGAAGTTACTAAACTCAAATGATGTCAGTCTCATCTCTGCCTATAAATCCAGGAATGATGAATTTAGAAGATTGCCTCCTAAACTCACAGCTACCTTACCAAAATTTACCCCTGAGAAAATAAACAAAGAACAGCTTTATCAACAGTTCGGTTCTCTGTCAGCGTTATCAATCAAAACAGAAGAATATGGCTACACAATGGATTCTCCTCATGCAGAGTCCTCTCCCCCAGACAGACCTCTCATTAATGTACCACGGGTCATCACAGAAATAAATACCGAGTTTGGACATAATAATCCATTATGCCGTGTGGCATGTCAGAGTGATGAAGACGTTTGGACATGTGGTTGTGACAATATTATGAGACTCTACAACCTTCAGGGTGAGCTACTGAAGTCAGTCCAAACAAAGTCGCGGAACAGTCCATATGAGATAGCAGTGACAAGGAGTGGGGATTTAGTTTATACAGATCAAGATGATAAAACTGTGAACATAATAAAGAATACGCAGATACAGACAGTGATCAGACTACAGGGGTGGAGACCTCTAAGTTTCTGTTGTACCTTTTCTGGTGATATCCTGGTTGTCGTTATCGGTGATAATGATAAACAAACAAAAGTTGTGCGTTACTTTGGCTCCATGGAGAAACAAAGTATTCAATACAATGACAAAGGACAGCCTCTCTATTCAACAAGTGCCCCAAAATACATCTGTGAAAACAGAAACCTAGATATCTGTGTGTCAGATTATGACGCCCATGCAGTAGTGGTGGTCAACCAGGCTGGGAAACTCCGCTTTACCTACACTCGTAAAAGCTCTAGTACTACCTTGGGAACTCCATGTGGCATCGCTACAGACAGCCAAAGTCGGATCCTAATAGCAGACAGTATCAAGCACATTATCCATATCCTGGATCAGGACGGAGAGTTCCTCCGCTACATTGACAACTGCCAATTACAGACTCCATGGGGTTTATGTGTGGACTCCAGGGACAACCTCTTAGTGGCCGAGCTCTACAAAGGCAAAGTGAAGAAAATACAATATTACAAATAAACCATGTGTTCCTGTCAACATAGTTAGTGTGGTGGTGATTATAAATGTGATAATTAAATCAGCCTTTGTAACACATATTCTTGCATTACAGATGTAAACAAACTGAGTGTATATTCATATAACTTGTGCAAACAGACGTTGCGTACATGTGATAAATGAAAGCGAAATGTTTTTATTCATTAAATGTATTTCATTAATGTATACATGTATGTAGATTGAAATGTTTAATTTATAAACTAAACAAAAATAAAATTTGTCATAAAATGTAAACAGATTAAATTTAATCACCACAGTGTTGCATTACTTAAAATGATTTACATACCCTTGAGCTATTTGTTATATATATTTTTAAATTGTTTGTATCAAAAACTTATAATTGTAAATTTATGCATTATCAAGTGAAGAATCTAAGCAACTCTGCAACAACGGTAATCACGGACTGATGAAAGTAAAATCAAGTTATCTTTACATGAAGTTAGGAAAGAAAAGCCTAAAAAATGAAAGATCGTAGATCCTCTGCTGTTTCTGAATAATTGTTCAATCGTATAAACAATATCAAATTCACCTTCCCAAGTCTAAGTCATAAACCCTGTTTATGTAAAACGGAGCGGATCAGAAACCCTTGACTTGGGAAGATGTATCAAATTAGGAAGGGAATACTTTGCACTGCATACTTCATTCATTGTCTTAACAAGAGACCCATGGGCCACATTGCTCACCTGAGGAACAATAGACATAATGAAATCAAATTTATGGAGTCATATACAAAATAGATCCAGTAAAAAAAATGGTCCCCAGCTTTTCTGGTAAAATGTTTTTAAATTTTTGAAAAACACAAAAAAAAATTCAATGATTTTTAATTATCTTCCTTAAGAGGTTTTGGTCACAATTTGACTTAAAAATTTTCAAATTTTATTTTTCCATTTTCAATGTTTACACTGATAAATATAGAAGTTTATAATGCTATGTCAACATTTGAAAGTCAATTATCAAGTTATAAGCAAGATACGGAGTCCATAATTCTTTGTTTTGTTAACAAAGCTCGAATATTGTCATATTTTACATATGTGTTGTATTGGTGTAAGTTTCAATTAAATGTATCTCTCTTGTTGATAATAGTATTTATGAAGATATTGAATTAGTTTAAATTAATTTTATATGTCATTTTGTCTAAGAAATGGTAATTCTCTACATTACATTTTTTGTAAACAACTAAAAGATTGACTCGAGCTTTGTTTACATGACATTCAATTCTTACCTATGTATCTCGCTTGTAACTTGACTTTAACATTCAATATTTTGGTCAATCATTTAAAATGCACCAGTACACCATTTTATACATAACAGATAAAAATAAAATGTTTGATCTCAAATCGTGTGCAAGGTCCTTTCAAAGAGGGTGTGGCCATTCATTTTAATAAACATGAATCTTCTTCACCCAAGTTTAATTGAAATCGGCCCAGTGGTTCTTGAGAATTAAAAAGTTGAAAACGTAAAAAAGTTACAGACAGACAGACAGATAGAAAGATGGATGCTGGATAAAAAGTGATCAGAAAAGCTCACTTGAGCTTTTAGTTTAGGTGAGCGAAAGGAATTTTTTTTACCAAAACATACTTAATTTTCATTTTGAATAATAATAACTTGGAATGTGTTGAACATAATTTTTAAACAAAGGCATTTGAGTTGCATCTGTCATACGAGTGGACTAAAGTTGTATGGATCAATCAATTTGGAAAGGTCTCAATATTATAACTTGATTAAAAGTAATTACCTGGAAAAATGTATGCCACTTAATGTAACAGGATGGGAGAAATAATTACGAACAAGATAGGGGTGCAAACCTGGCCCCCTGAATCTCTTGTAAGATGTTCTAGGAGCTGAGCTATCTGGTGCCAGTATTCGAACCCGTCTGACCATCACACTAACTGCAAATGTAATTGAAAATTGAATTGTCATTTACACTCAAGAAAAAAAATAAATTAGAGTTATCCCTCTTTCCAAGAAACCCAAGTGCTAGTTTATTGAAACTCTGACTTAAATAGTCAATGAAGGGAGGACTGGTGCACAGTTTAATATGTTATCTACATTATAAGCTCATCTGAGCTGATAGCTCAAGTGAACTTTTCTGATCATGCACTTTTTGTCTGGCGTCCGTCTGTTTCTCTGTAAACTTTTCACATGTTTGTATTCATATCCAGAACCAGTGGGCCAATTTTAACTAAACTTTCCATAAATTATCATTGGATGAAGTGGATTCCCGTTTGTTAAAATGAAGGGACACATCCTATTAAGAATTCTTGAAAATCTGTTGATTTAATTTTAAAAATCATAAAATCATTTTGTCCCTCAGGTAGTGTAATTTAAACTTGCATGTTCATGTCATGATTCTCGAGGATAAGTTCACAATGAGGGTTGAAAGTTTACATAGGAATATGTAGTGAAAAATATTTTAAAATATTCTTCTAGAAACATTTGCGTAGAAAAACTGGAACTTTAGTGAACGCTTTTTCAGATAGTGTAGATTCAAATTCAACAAAATCATAATCATGAGAATTTGCCATAGGGTGGGCCACTTTGGGGGAAGGGGGTGTCAAGATTTACAAAGGAAAAGAATTTAGATTATTATCAAAAACTCAAATGTTAATATATATGGAATGACTTATATGCGAGCGTTTTGAAACATTGTTGATTCTTTAAAATTGTTTAGACTTTGGCCTCTGAACAATTCTTGGGACACAGAATTAGTTTGATGTTCGATTGGTTTTATGTATTATTTATCTTATGTATATAAACAGTTATTCTTCTGAAGAACTGCAATGCAATGTGATTTCACTATATTAACATCAACCTGCTAAAAAAAGACTCAATGATAAATATAAGAATTTCTGGAAGAAAAATTACAAAATCTTTTTATACAGGATTTATTTTAAAAAAAAATGCTTTCTTTTGTGAGATGGTGATATGCGGGATATGAAGGTGGCGACGTTTTAATATGCTTGATATGAAGGTGGCGACGTTTTTATATGCAGGATATGAAGGTGGCGACGTTGCAGAAAAAAACCATAACGCGCGTTACATAAATTTTTTCGTCATTGATCTCTACCATTGAACCCGCATCATCAAAGAAAGTATTGTATCATTTATACATATATTTACATTTTTCTTGTAACAAATTGATAAATTGATTGTAAACAATATTACGTAAAATTAACTAAATTACTGTTACTTTACATCATTACATTAGCTAAAGAAACAGCCAAATTGACTTCTATGGAAAATTTGAGTCTGGCATCATGATCATTTCGTGTAGTTCGTGATTTTTCTTTGCCAGATAAACTTTACGACCAATCGATAAACGCTGCATGTACATTTTAGTCTTGTCAGTTTTTACAGAACTAGGATTGCAATTAATTTTCGTAATATATAAAGGGAATGATACTTGGTGAATGTAAATATTCAACTATATTGTACTGATTGTTTAAGGCTGATTTAGATTTCATTAAAAATAAAGCAACCATTTTTTTTTAATTATACAGAGGATTGGCCATACTGCTGCATGTTCGTATATGTAACTATATGGACTATTTTGTGAGTGTAGTCTCTCATTTAGAACTTTTTCCCAATAACTGGAAAATTGTATGCCATCTGGCTCAAAATATTAGAAAATAAAACTAGTTCTCCTCTATCTACATGTACAACAACGACATACGTACACACAGTACCAGTACAGTGTGGGATTTGTTGAAGAGAGGAGGAATGGAGCTGGTGGTCTGGGTTTGGCAGGATTTTAAAAGGCGTTTTTGAAGTATTCTAGCTATACTAGACATATGATTGAGTCAATGAACAACCACCAAAACGAGTTTTTCTGCAGTTTTACTATTTTTTTTTTGAAAATATTGATCACCGAAGGTTCGGGGAGGGGTGACCCCCTCTTAATTTGCCAGAGCCAAAGAAAACTAATTAAATGTATTGCTTTTCATGCACGTTGCATTGGGTCAAATGCTGCAGTATTTATCAGTTTTATTGCCATATTAAAATAGGGGGGTACCTTAATTTACAACTTTCAGTTGAATATGAAAACCGAGTTCTTCCTCTTTGCAAATATTGTTAGACCAAAATAAAGTATCTTACTGCCTAATCATACGGCCCACTCCCGAGAACCAATAGTTTGGAGCCTAAATCATTTGTATATATTTATCATTTATTTTCAGGTGTCTTGCACATTAATATTTCATCTTCCAGTGCGTGTTATTCAATTTTTAAAGAATATCTGTGATTAAAGTTGCATGCCAAAAACCACTATTGGTTGAAAATAGCTAAGATCAAAATGTTTCGAAGATTTCTTTAAATACAAGAATAACTTGATGTACCAAAGTGATTCCAACTCCTTTGTTGACAGTGAACCTACATTTTTAAACACAAAAAAGTACAAAGAAAGAGTTCTCAACATTTTATTGTCATTTTCTTTCATTACAACATTTTAATCTTGAGTAATAATTGTCAAACCCCCATTTGTGACTTTCGTTCCCTCTCTGTCTTGCATAAGAACCAAATTTCTTTGTATACAAATTGTGAATGAAGTTCAAATGAATGAAGAAATGTATGAATTTTCCTAGCTATAGATCTGTCAAATTTTATTTACGAACATTTTCTAGAAACCTTAATTGTTCTTAATTACTTCACAAAAATAATTTTTTTTTTAAATTTCAAATTGTGTAACTTAATAAATGTAGCTCTTGGTGCAAGGAAAAAATAATGAAAATTTGATGAAAACATAACAATGGAATTATTCTAAAAGTAGAAGAAGTGAAAGTCTTTGAACATACCCAGCAGCAACAACAATATTACAAGAAAATTGTGCCACAGTCGTCATTGAAATAAAACATCAAAAGAAAGAAGAGTAGACTCACAAACTTGCTGTGCTAATTACAAATCAAATACATGTGAGGGTTGAATAGTTTCACCCTTGATTAATCTTTACCTTCCCCCATCCCAAATGAAATATCTAATTTAAGATAGTTTTAAATAAAGCTTTTCAAGAATAAATTCTTTAAATCAGTATAACCTTGGCCAAAAGCGACAAGAAAGCTTTTCTTTTCTCATTTAAACTGTTTCAACTATGACCCTTTAAAAGTTACTGGTAATTTTATACCAAAACAAAATATTAATATCCCATAAATAATGATATACACTCGTATTTTAATTTACAAATCAAGTGAAAAAATACTGAGATCATGTTATACACATATTTACTAAAAACAAAATTAAATTATGAGTAAGGGAAGATTTCTTAATATGACAGTAGCACAGACAAAATGCATCTATTTATTCTAAATCGCTGCTAGTTGTACAGTTTTGAATAACATTCCACTTTTTTATGTTCAATTTTAAGGCAGTATTTATACAATCAATTAAACGAAATTTTTTAGTTAAAACTATATCAAACAGTTTATATAATTGAAACAATATTTGTTTTTAAAAAATAAATTAAACATGAGAAATCTTGATTTTGTTTTAATGTGAATCTTTTTTTTTTTTGGACAATCACACAACCTTATTTGGGAAATTTACCCATTTCCTTAAAACCCGAAAACCATGAAAATCATGACCTGAGGTGAAGAAGCACTTGACATGTATATAAACAGTGTACTCAGATGTGTAAGGTTTTTCTCAAGTCTTCAGCAGGTCAATTCAATTAATTGAGCTATATAATTTCTTTACAATGTTTACAACTATCTAAATGATGCTACTGTTGTAAATTATATCACAGCACTTGTCACATGTGAAACAGCCAATCAGACTGCTTATCATGTGTCATTCAATCAAAATAAGGCTAACAATCACATTCATCCAATCAAAAACACTGTAACAAGATCTGTCTGACAGTCTTGTTTGTAAGCCAAAAAGAACAAGATAACATTCATCAACAAACAATGGTATGGCTACATTCTCTCTTGGTATGAAACGCTTTACAAATGAACAAACTTTGAACAGATGATGTCAACTGGAATAATTATAAACAACAAAATATGAATAGTACAAGCAAACTATATGCTGATCTAAGAATCAGACACGTTCATATTTTTTCCTCATCCAAATCTCTCTATATTTAAAGAGGTAGAAGATGCACATACCAGGCTTAGTTACTTATTAAAATGCCCAATATACATAAACATTTCTCGTTTTACACTAAACAGTCTTAATCTGGAAATAAAAAAACCTTTTTCTAATTTGAACATATTTTAAATGCAATAAAGAAATAACCATATGCCTGAATGCACATGAATCTGATTTTCTTGTGAAAAAAATACGCTTTTTTTGGTGAGTATACATTTTAAATTTAAATGAATGAAGAGTTGCCATGTCAACTGCCAATCAAATCACAGACATTTCTGTTCCTTGGTGATGGTGTCTAGCGACTCGTTATAGAATCCAAGTAACGCTGGGAACAGAAAGCACAGTCCTTTAGCTTCCTATAATGCCTGATATATAAATGATGCCGTTCTCTCTTGGCCCGAGCTGTTAGATGGTAAAGTTTCCAGATGATACCCCTCCCACCCCCTGCCTGTTCACTGCTCCATCAGAACAAGGGAAACCCTTAAAGGGGATCATATAAGCCAAGTGACTGGCCTCTATTTGATAGAGATTTTGGGGAGCCATGCATGGCCATCATCCAGTTCTTATTGGCATCGCTGGTTACATGTTTTGTTTTCTTCCTTCGAACAATGTCCTCTATTTTAATCAGGATTTTTTTGACACAAAATCACCTGAAATAGTAAAGAACTTTTATAAATTATCGCTCATTAGTGTACATTGTTGGTCACCTATCTGTGAACAAATTTCATCATTTATATTATTATATATTATAATAAAGAAACATTTAATGTCTTCAGTTTTAAATTGTATTTTCAATTTGCAAAATTTGCAAAATCGCACTATGAAAGTCCATTCATAAATAGCACATACAGAGTACTCACCAAATGGTTTTAATATTAGATAATTCAAGATGTCTGACAGAGACACAACACCAAACATCCTCAGTTCATCGTCAACCACAATCAGACGATGGACCTGATAAAAAAAAGAAAAGACCAATTCACCAACTTCATACAGTCAAACTGCCCTTGCTATGTACTTTCACAAGGATGATTACAAATCATGAAAAATTTGAGTTTCATCAAATTGTCATGAAAGGTTTATTGAAAACTTTAAATTGAAAAGCACCCCCTCCCCCCTTTTTTTAATTACAGAGATGAGCATTAGTTTAAGGTGGTTTGGGATCCCTCCATGTTGTGATCCACTATTTATCGAAATAAACAATAAAATCAAGTGTAATTTTATAAAGAGTCTCTTTTAAATAGTTGTCACCTAACAGCATAGCACAGTGAGTTGGAGGGGTCACTACAAATCTGCAAGTCATGAGTTTGAATTCCACTGAGAATTTTAAAATTTTTACCTTTCCAAAAAACTTTCAAACATTTTTTGGTTAAAAATTGTAAAATTTGAACAATCTAAACCGATGAAAGTATTTTAATTATAATGTAATTTAATTCACATTAATATTGACGGATGATCCATGCCACCTTAACTGAGTTAAATAGATTACCTCCGCTTTGACAATCTTTTCTATCACCACTTCCAGAGTATCGTTCTTTTTACAGGTCACCACCCCCTCAAACCAGCTCTCCTGAAACAACCAAAAAACTTTCACATGCATGCTAAAAAATATGAAATATTGCATACAGAACAAGGCTAAAGGAAAGACTAGCTTATGCTCACAACAACCTGTTTCCCTCATTTTTAAATTTATTCAGAGATATATATAAGCCTTAATACTGTGTGACAAAACATGAATTATTTGCTTAAAATAAATGTTCACGTATATTGAAGTATAAGTTAATTCCTTAAATATTAATGACTATTTGATGTTTTGGCATAAAATTTTAAAAATTTCAACAATTTCTACTTTATTTTTTCATATCTGGTGCTATCTATTAGTCTATACAAATTGAGCTTCTTCTGGTTGTTGTGTTCAATTTACAACAGTTAAAAAGGTTGAAAGGGACAAATAAGAGCAACAATCCCTCATCAGATGTTTTACCTGGGTCTTGTGCTGCAAAGCCTGCTCTATCGTAATGTCAAGGTCATTGTATGTCTTCTCTGCGGCCAAGTTCTGAAAAACACAAAAACAAAAAGCTGTCGTAAATCACATACAGAATGTCATGTAAAGGGTCCTTAGCTTACTTCATCTTATCTGGCAAATGATTTTGAACTGTGTACAGTAGGTACTTTATAAACTAGTAAATCAATCCATACATGTTGACCGTACTATCAACTATAGATAACCTACATGTAAATAAACAAACTCTCTCTATCTCTCTCTCCTAGCTCTCTCTTTCTCCCTCACCCCATTCAAATCTAGCTTATTCCCACCAAATAATTTATTTTCTTAAAATAAAAATTCACTTTAATATTAAGCATTTAAGAATATAAATGCACCTCACATTATAATTGGTTAACTGAATCGCAAACTCCATGGTAATCATAAATGTTTAGAACCAAGTCAATTTTGTACAAGTGACAAAAGTAAAGCTAGTGTCGTAATTTTCTGATAGAAAGCTATCAATCAAGTTTTAAATCAATGCCCCAGATCATAAAGAAATAGCAATTAGAAGAAAAGAAACCTATAATCCTTAGGTTTCCCTGTTATAGAACAAAATATTAAGTCAAACTTACAATGACATCAAATTTGGCGTAGATGTTGATGACGCGACCGTCAGCATCACAGATGGGCAGGGCCGAGATGTGGTGATCCACAAACATGTTCAGGGCCTTGATGATCGGCGTCTTAGGAGTGGCCTGTCAAAAAAAATTAAAACAATTTGTACTTATAGAAGTCAACTAGCGCCTAGACTGTAGATTCCTTATTCATTATAAGCGAGTACTTAATGCTACCGTTTTGCATAAAATTGTGTCGAATTTTTGTCATAGTTTTATTATTATAAGTTTACTTCTAAATAAAAATAGAAGCAAGATTTTAAAATCTGCGAGATGTGCTTTTTGCATTTTACGCAGATATTAATTTCTCGGGTTTAATGAGGAATTTACAGTATACAATATTAATCAGACACCCACACAGCTTCACTGTCTAATCTTATGCTTATGCTTAGGGAGAAAATTATCATTACAGGCTCTAAGCAGTATCTAGTTTTTCAACTGAAATCAACAATTTAAATTTATTTTTCTTTGCTTTTTAAATTTTTTTTTGGACATAGGCCATGTACAGATATTGAATCTTCTCTAATTAGTAGAAGATTAAAATGGAAAGAACAATATAACAACAAAATTACAAATGTTTACATTAGTCAACATTATTTATCATATTCTATTACATTTACAAAGAATTACAATAATGTTGGTCTTACCTTGACCAGGTTTTCATAGGTGCCTATGGACAGCTCCTCCAAACTCTGTCGCATGTATCCAGGCTTTGGCAACTCATTGATCTGAAATCATTTCAATGTCATTAATGTTAACCCAAACAAATTCTTCACAAGATATATAGAAAAAAAAAATCAAATAGAGTTGTCTCCCTTATCACAATTCAACTCTAGTTCAAAATATAAAATTCACAAAAAAGAATTAACCATATGATTCATCTACCAAAATATTATTAGTATAACTAAATCTGACATTTTGTTTGTGTGGACATGAATTATTTTTTACATACTGTAAATTCATTTATTAAATTTATTAATTTAACGGGGGCCAATTTTCATGGATTGTGGAGTTTTTCCTTAAGGTGGCTCTATACACCCACAGTTTATTCCAATTTTCAATAGAAGACAACAAAACATATATTCATCAAATATTAAAATGATGGGATACTATCGGTATTTTTAAAGAATTTTTTAATGTTTTTTTGTGTTTTTGTAAAATATTTTTTTAAAAGACAGCTATCAACAAATTGAGAGAAATTATTTTGTCATATGATGGATATTTCCTTCGGACACATAAAAAAATATATAACACTTCTTAACATTCAAAAATGTTATTACTGCAATTTTTTTTTAGTATTTCCCCAAAACATACTTTTTCATATTTTCTTACTCTGTTGACAAATCATCTGAAAAAGTTAATTGCTTGATGTTATAAGAAAATGTAATTTAATAAATGTGACATAAAAAAATTTGAATGAAAACCATTACAAATAAACACAAAAAATATTTTAAGTTTTATTTGGTATGAAAGTTCCTCAGGTAAGGGTTATCGTTCCTAAGTCCCAAGGCCCAAACACCTTGGGGACTTTTCATTTCTGAGTTGAAGAAAATTTCATAAATATAATGTTTGAATGATAAATACATACATATTTCATTATAGACTTTGCCCTGTATAAGTGAATATATTCGCTTTAATGCAAAACTAAGTCAAATGAATAAAGGGGAACATTGACTAGGGTAACAAGATTTATGTATCCCAACCTGAGAGAAATTCAAAGCAACCCTCTCATCCCCGTTAGGTGTCGATATTAATGTGCATTAAAGTATATCATAATTGAAATATTTTCACCGGTTTAAAATTTTCTTTCACGGCATTCAACCAAAAAAAACGTTTTAGAAATTTTTGGAAAGTTAAAAAATTTATTGTTCTCAACGGGAATCGAACTCATGACCTACTGGTTTGTAGTGAACCCACTAACCCACTGCGCTACGGTGTAACATATCGATGATGGTAAAGAAACTCTTTAAAAATTTATACTTGATTTTATTGTTTATTTCGATAAATAATACCACACAACGTGAAGGTATCATATATTACATTATTTGTAAGTAATGAATTTTCCAATTATCAAATTAAATCTATTCATTTAACAAATTTTTCAAAAGAGCGGTTCCCATACAATTCGCCTCAGTTTAAATCAGCCAGTACCGGAAATGCATGATTCCAGATTTACTTTTTTGCGTACTGCGTCATCAAAAAGTGGTGTATAGAGCCACCTTAATCATGGGGATGTTATTTTGTGGATGCGTCGGTTTTCAGTTTCAGTAACAAATATAACTCTAAAATTGCTTTTGTTGAAGGTGTAAATTGGTGGGGGAGGGCTATCCAAGAATACCACAAAAATTGAGCCCCCACGAATTCTAATGATTCCACAGCAGATGTAAAGGAACCTGATGACACAAACTTATATGGAATCTGAGGACATAAACTTACTTAGATGTAGAGGACGTAAACTTACACAGATGTAGAGGACGTAAACTTACACGGATGTAGAGGACATGAACTTACATAGATGTGGAGGATGTAAACTTTCATAGATGTAAAGGATGTAAACTTTCATAGATCTAGAAAACGTAAACTTTCATAGATGAAGAGGATGTTAACTTACACAGATGTAGAGAATATAAACTTTCATAGATGTAAAAGACGCAAACTTTCATAGATGTAGAACACGTAAACTTACATAGATGTAGAGAATATAAACTTACATAGATGTAAAGGAACCTGAGGATTCGTTTGTGGGTGAGGACATAGAGGGCGTTGCCTGAGACCCTGTCTACCACCGGCAGGCGGTGGACCTTGGAGGTGATGAGGGTCTTGATAGCCTGATACAGGTTAGCGTCCGGCTCGATACACACGAACGGCCGCTGTTTGTCCTTCAGCTCCTCGCGCCACGTCTGGATCTTGTGGTTCTCCAACTCCTCCATCTTGATGAGGGGGGACTTGTAGTACTTGTGTAGGATGTTGATGAAGTCGGTGATGGTCAGCATGCCCACGTAGTCCTGTTTGGAGGTGTCCCAGAGAGGGGCTGCCCTCACACCATTGTACACCAATGCAAAGAAAGCCTTCTTCACCTGCAGAGATCAGTCAAGGAAATTCAATTAACACTGTCTTTTGCTACAACACTAGAAAAGGTGAACAATATACTGTGTCATAAGATGTCAAAAATTCAATTAACACCACTGCCTACTTCACTTAATAAATACATACAAAATATCATATCATATTCATTAATTTCTATTAACAATACCACCTTCAACTCTTATAGGTGAACAACATATCATATTTTGTGATTTAATCAATATTCTTGCATAGACATCAATTTCTTTGGATTAAAACAATGAAATCCAAAAATTTGGTGTACATCAAATACATTGTACATGTATTAATGAAACAAAAATTCACTCTTTCTCTATTGCTCCTAAATTCAATGTGACATTACTGAAAAATATATAACCCCCCCCCACCCAAGACTTCTTTCCTGCAAGCACTGAACTGAAGGAACAGAATGCTAGTATTCAGGTAGTTAGTGAATCTTAATTAACTGTCAATCCTAGCTTAATGAGCAAAATCAATAGATTCTAGGCATTCCAAAAATCTACGCCGACAGCTTTTCTATTACGGTACTTGAATTTTGGATTTAGACCACCTACAACTGTGGAAATATTTTAATAATCGTGGAAGGTTGATGCTCCAAAACTAGCTAGGACAACAACTTGACAAACTATAAATTTACCAGACAGTTGCAATATTGAATAACACTATAAATACCAAAAGTACATAGGCCAATTGAAATCATCCATTTTTATTTTTTTTACATTTTATCTACCAAAAGTATATTCAAAAGTACATGCGTCTGACATGCCTAAATCCAAATACGTAAACTAATTAACCAACATTTTTGATCATTGAAATCCAAGTAACTGGTACAAGACTTAAGAAGAATAAATCATTTTTCCGTCTGCAGTGATTGGAATTAACAATGAGGCCTGCTCGCTGAACTTTATTTTACCCTTTTTCATCTTGGTTAAAGATGTAATTGGTTGGCCAAGATCCAGGCCTCTACCAGCAAAACACACAAAAGACCACGATTCATATCATGAATAACAATTCACTCGATCCAGAAAAGCAAAAACCGTGTCATTTTTTAATATTTTGTTCAAAGACATGACTATTTATAGCGACATAATAGAAGCTAAAGTACCTATCAAATGTCCATCATTTAAAAATGTTGCATTCAGCCATTATCTTTTTAATGTTTTCCTTCATGTATATTGTCATGTAGTCTAGCTGTTTACAATAACAACATTTAAATGGTAATATTACATTAGCTTAATGTTGACACACCCCCCCTCCCCCCCCCCCTAAAAATCTGACAACAGTCAGGTATACATGATATGCTGCAAGTTCTTCCACACCAAAGCGCACAGACATCAAGGGTCGTAATGATCTGAATTCATCAGTAATCTAAGAGTGCATTATCTAATTTCACATAATAGTTCTGTTGATTACGACATCTTCCCTGTGAAGACAAGCGACAGTGACAGGTAGGACATAGCGGCCATTGTTCAGGAGTGCACCACGCACTCCACAAGACATCAGCGATTCCGCAAGCAAATTAATCCAGCTCATTTCCATGAATTTCAAAAATCAAGACAGCATAATGTGCCTAATTAACTCCAAAACATGTTTATATATATTTAAAAAAACGCCCCCAACCAACCCAAACAGACTTTTATTATAAGATGGTAATTCATTATCTCACAAGTCATTTATAACGTCATTTTAAAAAGATTGGAATTAATTAAAATTAAATTTTTTATTTGTCTGTATTTCTAATGAAAAGGATCTCCCTTTTTTCATGCATAGATTGCCAATAATTGCAACTGCACACAAAACACTCTAAATTCTATTCAAACAATACATATTTCAGCTTATTCTTCTGTTATGCCAACTGTTTAATTGAACAAACACCAGGTTACCAGTACAATGCAAAAAGAAACCCTTACATATGTCAAACGGTTACATATTTGCACCAAGTATTTACAATGCACTGTTAAAAGGATTGGACACAGGGCTAAAACCCAAGATACTGTGGAATCATTAGATTTCGTGGCGACTCAATTTTCGTGGAATTTGTGGGTACCTCTCATCAACGAATTAACATCCTCAACGAATTAATAAATTTAGGCAATAAAGTCATATTTCCTTTTGTAGGTATACGAGTATACACGAAATTCGTCCCTACGAACCTGTAAAATTTAAGCAATCCACGAAAATTGGCCCCCTCGAATTTAAATGATTCCACAGTAGTCCTTGCTACAGTAACTCTCCTTCTTGAGGAGGGACAAAAATATAAAGAGACAAATAACATCTACAAAGCCTCCTTAATATGATTTAATACTTACATTCAACTGTGTGTCAAATATGACTAATTTGGCACTGGTTGGAATTAAGTCATAACACTTATGTGCTCGCATAAATTTAGCAAATGCTTGGTCAATGTTTTCATCTACAAAACAAAAACACATCAATTAAGAATCAACACGCATTCGTGAAAATTCCTACATGGTTAAGGAAGCCATAACAAATATACAACACAAATAAATCCCTATCATTGCAAAAAAGGCAAAAAAATCAAAACTTTTCCTAGGGGCAGTTTATGTTTCGAAGTCACGACTTGTTTTCGACATAAAAATATTAATTTGTGAGGCACTGAAACAAATTTGACAATTTCTTGGGTTAGGCCATTATCAAAAAGTTCTTTGTTTGCCTTAAAAACTAATTATTCAAACTTAGGTCTGTCTGTGAGGAAATCCAAACAGGTTCATTCAATTTCAAATCTTCCAATTAATACATTAAAAATTCATTTAAAAACTACATAACATGATTTATTTAAATAAAATTAAGGTTATAATGTTAATAAAAACATCCCTAGATGTCAACTTTTTGGTTTTTTGCCAGTCAGTTGGACGAAAGCAAGTAAACAATTACCGGTATCTAAAAATTGAAATTAGCTTCCTCATACAGTGAACATTGTGTTTATTTACAAACTTTTTTTTAACGAGGGTGCAAAAGTTCACCCAACTTATTTATTCAAGCTTTATGAGTATAATCATTAAATAGCTTCCAGCTAGGCCTACACTGCTGCTGGTAGCAGGGAATGAAATTGCTTGTCCACATTCCTTCAATTAACAGATTAATAATCCTGGTTCATAGTAATTAGAACCTCTGGAGATGATACTTACCTAAATCCTCAATCTCCATGTTTGATATTTCAGGTAGATCCCCTTCCAGATTAAACTGCAAGAAAATGAAGAAACCCAACTGAAGAGAGATATGTCGGTACACTGATATTTCAACTGTAATGATTTGCTAACTCGAAGGAGATTGACTTTAGGTATCCAATTCAAAGCTGAAACATAATTTTGTGGGACATAAAAAAGGCAACAATGATCATGTTCCAATGAAGACTGGTATGTACATATATACAACTACACCACAGGGAAATGAGTCTAGCACAGATATATTACTCTGATTGGTTAATATTATTCTGCTGCATAAATGATAATCTGGTAGCCAAGTATGCATAAATATATAAGAAAGGAGGATGTACACCATCAAACTCCAAATCATTGACAATTTCAACAAAAAGTTACAGATACCATGCAATATTAATCTTGTCCAGGTTTGAAAACATATCAAAGGGTTTGGCAATTTTGGGCAGGAATACCCCCCCCCCCCCCCTATACCTAATACACAGTATTTTGAAGCAGGCTGGGGCACTTGCCTTTATTTTTAATCATGATATGCATTAACACCCTGATATTGTGCGTTAATACACAATCTGTTTTAAAAATGACGTTTTTTTGTTTTTGTTAAAAATTGCCCCACCTTGCTTCGAGATATCCACTAGTGGAAACTTACCCGCACTGGGGGGTCCGATTTGTAGATGATTGCATGAGTGTGATCGTGGTTAAGGAATGAACCTTTCATGTTGGGCGGAGCTGATTTTGGTTCATTGGCATTGGACGTCTTTCTAGGAGATACTGCAAGAAAAAAGAAATAAATGTTTATAAATATATGCTGAGAATTCACACCAACAAAAAAGCCTTCATACATATCTATAGCTGTAAGAAAACAGACAAGATAATATTTATAAATAGATACGCCAAGAAATCAGACCAACAGGAAAACATACAACTCTAACAATAAGAAAAGAAATATGTATATACATTGTGAATTCACACCAACAAGCCAACCTGTGAACCCTGTAAAGCAGGATATAGGCACAAGTCAAACTACACAGCTGTTTCTGTCATCAGGAAAGACTGTTGTTAACTAACAGGAGAGACCATTCAGCCTTATAAACGTTTCCCCTAATTACAGCGATAATCACTGTTAACCTTACGCTTTACCCATTTATGATGTGTCAACTATAGGAACCCATCGAATAACCATCACTTTTTTTTCCCTCCATATATCCAGATATATACAAATATCTTTGATACATCTTATGATGGATATTCAGTGTGCAAGAATTTATTTGCCAGTAAGCATTCTTATGTGTAACAATGAATATTCTATGGCTCAGCAAGCTCAACAGTAAACAACTATTATTGTTATACTTTCATGTTAAATACTGAAATCTGATTGGTTAAGACGCAGTTAATAATATTTACTATTACCCTCAGCGTTAGCAACGCACTTGGCAATGGGTAACATTAAAAAATGTTACATGCGCGAAAATTATGCGCGTACGGTTCGCTGTAGAATTCACGTTATTCCTATATAAAAGCAGTAAAATTTTCTTGACAATGGTTTTCTCGGGGTGTCAATTTCAACTGTTACCCTCCCAAACAGGCACTATTTATATATTGTGATTGAACTAACAGATAAATATCAGTATAGACTTGAATTCAGTCTGAGGTTGATAATTCTATATCAGATACGCAACGTCAACATTATCTGGATTCAGCATTTCAGAACCCTGAACAGCACATGCGACCTTTCTGTATCACTATTTATAGCCTGCACTTCCCCTCAGTGGGCATTGATTTTCTCCCCTTCTATGACAATATCTGATTAACACCACAAAAAAAACCCCATTCCACACTAAAAACAGTTATTGATCCCACTGAGTTTCATTACGAGAATTATGACTACTAGTATGACTACCCTGGCACCAAGAAGTGCTTCATTTGCCTAAGTTAGGGGAGAAAGTAAACATTGTCCCAATATACTGAGCAAATATTTGTGTTCAGATCACTTTCTAAGGCTGCAGAAGTCAGTACTCGACAACAGTACATACAAATAATTGCCTGCCCAGTCTACTGTCTCCATAAAGTACAGAAGCCTTGAACCTGGAAACAACCAGATGGACCCTGAAGTGGACAGGCAAATTAGCCTACATCCACATCTCTTCCAAGCCCTCATATTTTGATTGGATGTAGGCTATGCCTATCCACTTAGAACTCTAAAGAGAATAGATGGACCCCAGCTACTTGATGGTGATTCAGAGTGAATCACAGAGTCAAATCTTTTTTTTAAATGTAAAAATCATTCCCAGCTGTGACACTAGGATATTAATAAAAGGTGCACACACGACATTAAGCATTACTGTATATAGTATGTGGCTTTGTAAAACATCTGGATCAATATGTCAAAGGTCAAAAGTCATAAAAAGGCTCTCTACAACAGACAAATGACCAATCCACACTCAGTAATAACCCAATTCTCACTAAGCTACATCTGATCCAGTGTACCATTTAATTAATACATTTATGTCCTCAATAGGAGTATATAAAGAGAGTTTCCTCTCCTTTGTATAAAATTCCTTTATGATTGCTTTTTGCATGTTTCAACAGTTCGGTAGACCTGTGTTATCAGTAAACCAACTCTTATCTGAGTCACCATTAACCACTGACCGATTTCTGCCAAGGTCAAGGTTAAATCTGTGGGTGGTGGCAAAGATTTCATACTTTGTTTTCACTGCCATCCAGAAAACAAACCCAGAAACACGCATGACCTTGATCCCTTGGTTTGAAAAATCCCTCCCCCTTTTTCAACACCACCAAAATAATTGGAGCATGTATAAATTCACAAGCTGAGAGCATAATACATGTATAGTCACATTCTGTTACAACCGAATCGAACTTGCTTTTAGATTTTAATTTTTGATCTTTAATAACTGATTAAGACCTGATCCAGTCCATTCTGTGAAATCCAATCCTTCGATCTCCTCTTAATCCTCTCCATCCAATTTCATACTGAAAGAAGCAAGCTCAGAAGAAATGCAATAAATCGGTGAGGAGGAAAATCTTGTGAACTTCCAACCTCAATGGACATTGAGGTTGACCTACCCCAAGGGAGGCAAATACATCAGATGTCTTAAGCCCTTATTGTTATATACATCAAGAAATTTTTAAGTCTTGAATACAACCTTGGGGATAAAGTAATGGCATGCACATCATCATCAGCCCAGAGGAAGTAAATTTTTAGACAGCCTTGCAAATGAGAAATGCATTCAGAACTCCCTTAATGAAGCCAATTACAAATTGTGCCCAAGATAAAAACTTTATCGATCTCTAGCAGTCATGAGTTGAACTACTTGACAATGCAGAGACAATTTGACCTTCAATTCAAGTGCTTGTTTTGATTCAATTATTTTTAAGGGGAAAGGGGGGTGTCAAGGTTAGGTCACAGATGGAAGATCGATTGTTGAAAACCCCCCCAAAAAACCAAACAAACAAAGAAAACAAAAACAAAAGGAAGAAAAATAAAAAAGAGAGAAACAAATAAAAATACACAGCTACTAGTATTCAATCTGTAATTCATGACGTGCAATGTCATGCATCTCAAATTCATGTGAATGCATTGAATGTTTACACAATACACGTCATTCATTTGCGTAAATCTGAAATTCAAATACACTAATATCAGTTACTGCATTTGTATACAGAGGGTTGTTATAATGAATAACAGAAACCTCATAACCAGGTCTGTATGTTGATAAAGCTTTGCTTTCCTAAATCCACATGAAAATGCTAATTTCCTTTCTGTATTCAGTAGAACGTACAGTATACGTTACAGTACAGTCTTACATACATCTTCTCAAATTCAGACAGTGATGAATACGTGAAACATAATAAAAAAAATAAAGTTTCACATGACATTTTAGATACATGTGTGTCCTGAAATGCTCATGCAGAATAAGTATTTTCAGATTATAAAGGCACAAGAAACAACAGACATTCTATCTTTCCTGTTTAAACATTTGCCCTCTCTAAACCCTAGAGCTTAGTCATCAGGTTCTGACAATGTTAATGAAGATCATGTTTTTTCCTTCACCGTCTCCTGTATTATAATTAATACCATATTTAAGAAAACATATTCGACTGTCAAGTTTCTAGCCAGATCATTAATGTTACGCGAGACATAATTATAAAAAAACCTTGCATCTATATAATACAAGTGGTCGTACAATGAGATATTTCAAAATTCATTAATAATTTATTACAGCTTGTATATATTACCGATTCCTATTCATTCTACTTTTCAAGCCTACATCACTTGGGCAAGGTCCAAGCCCCTTCTATCATCCAATAAATCAAGCTTATCGCTGCCATGTATCTCATATATGTGAACTTCATGATATATATACAGTGTATGTCTTATAAAAGATGTCTGCTCGATTCTGACAATAAATTATACACTTTTATGGATACCATTGAAATATCCTGCTAACCACTAACGATAATCAGTCCAAACTATCAACGACTGAAAGTCTGTGTCAATACACTGTACAAACTGACATTGACTATATATATACAGTACTGTAGTATATCTTTGTGGGAACTTATAGCACACTCAAAATATTCGAACTTATCAATATATCACAAATAAATGTATATACACAAAGTTACCAATATATCACAGAGAAGTGACAGATTTGATAATGTATCCCAGATAAAGATATAATAAGATATCGGATCAATCTAGACATAAAGAGGGCTGGATGGTTGTGGCCATTTTTAGACATATTTTAATCTCCTATAATGAAGAGTTCTATATAAAGATATACAGGAAAATATTCAAACTTATTAAAAGCTACAATATTTAGATTTTTCTTTTTATAATTATAGTTTACGGCCAAAAATATCATATTTAAAAAAATTAAGGTAGATCTGCCAAATGTGATTGTTGACCAACCAAAAAATGTTAACACAGAACTGAATGGTAATTTGTTGACCAGCCAGCCTCCTTAAGGTACAAGAGGACCATCTCATTTCTTTGTCATATGAAACATACATCAATCATGCCTATAGCAGATCTAATCCTTTTCTCTATATTCCTTAAGATGATTTGATAAATTTGGAACATGCAATATGTGTTTCAAGGACCTATCTTCCTTAAGATGATTTGATAAAGTTGGAACATGCAATACGTGTTACAAGGACCTAATTATCCACCTTGAAACGTTACATGTCTCAAAACATCTTGGCCTCTAATGCATCATCCAGATAAACAAGAATTGGATTTTATTAAATCAAGTCTAGCAGCAATATCCTCTTTCAGTCTATTAATGAGGAAACATTCGACTGGTTGTGAAATCATGTAACCAAAGATACTGAACCTTCTAGACAAAGCGATAATATATATCACATTAGAAAGAAAATCTAATGTTCTGTCCTGCGTCAGTAAGAGACAAGACTCCAATTCATAAAACCAATATCTTTCTCTACCATACGCAACCCTTAATTTTCATTGAAACTGACATCAATAAACCAATAAATGTTGTACTGCAAATCAAAATCGTATCAAAAAAAGTTCTCAACGGAAAAAAAAAGAATATATATCTCGATCAACATAATAACCTTGGATTTTGTTATTAATGTCTATTGCCTCTGCTTTTTAATCAATTACATTCATTCCAGTTTTCTTTCACTTAATACTAAGGCACAATTGACAGAAAACGAGACTGCATTAACCCAGTGTCCTACTTGAGCTGATGAGGATATTGAACAAGGTCAGCAACAAGCCGCATTTGGCTACAGGAAGTGTACAACTAAGTGGATTATGGGCACTTTCTTAAACTAATTCTTCTACAAATGGAGACTGACTGTACAATGACAAAAATTCAATCAAATCATACACTTGACAATCTATGAATTTGTTTATAATAGCTTTCCAGTCCGCATTTCATAGTATTGCCTGGAATTTAATATCAATTTGATTTCCATTTGAAGATCACTTCTATATATATTTAATTATTTACAGTCATAATGTGGAGGGCCTTGGGCTTTTTTTGCATTGAACTAATCACCCCCCCCCCCCCCTTTTTCAAATCAACTAATTCATCATTTAGTTCTTCTGAAACAGACCAGTTTTGAATGTATAATATATGCTATAAGTTGTTATATTTTTTCCAACAAACCTTCAATTTAGTAAGGCTTAGAATGAAAATGTAAATTGAGGACTCCCCTAGCTGGTTTTCGACTTAAGCTTATTCAAGTATGACTGAAGTATTCCAAACACAACTTAAAACCATGACGATCAATCAAAACAACAACAAATTACAACGATAACTTTCAAATTTGTTCGAAATAGGGAGACGCAGAATGAGAAAATGTGAAATAGATGCTCTCTTTTGTCATGTATATATTCAAATCGATTTATTCAAATTAACCAAATAAAAATCCTAAGAAAAAATCCAGACATAAATCACAAAGAAACTTGTAAACCTCATTGATCAAGAATAAATTTAACAGCCAGACAGCCAGGCATCTTAAATATATTTCTTGCATGCTTACTAAGTTCTGAATCATAAAAAATACATAAAAACCATCAGTCTTTGATTTCAATTTTTTTTTAAATATACCACTAGAGCAATTAATCATCAAAATGATTATTAAATCTACAGTACTTTTAATACTTTTTTCACAAATAAAAAATGGGGGAAAAAAAAAAAGAATTAAAAAAATGTTAAAATTCCCAAGGAATGTTTTGTCATGATCATGAGAATGTTTATCCAGGTGCCTGAAACGTTCATTGTGAAAAGAACCCCATGTCAAAATCGTGCTTCATGTCGGGGATTTAATGGCAGAACTTTGACATTTTTAATTGGATGCTTACTTAAGAACATCTTGAATCTAATGATGTGGAGTGTATGTAAGTTTTTCAGACATTAAGCGTTGAAAAATTGGCATTCATCTACGGAGCAGTGAAACAAAAACTGCATTTACTTGTAGGTGTGTCATAAACTAGCTAGTCACTACATCTCTCCTTTCAACTGAAATAAGATGCAGATTCTTCATGAAAATCTAACCAAAGAGTCTAGCACATATATCTTGTTCGGGTCTTAATAAATCTCTGGTCAACTCTGTCTACAGTATGAACTACATTCTATGGAAAACGAAAACAATTCAATCAGTAAAATAATTTAAGACTTCTGAATCAATATATAATATATGCAGCAATAAAAATGATTTATTTCAATTTCAATATCAGCTTTGTCCATTAATTTGGTGACTGGTCAATAATAACCCTAAGTATATAAATTAAGTCACATATTTATTGATCCCTCTATAACTTTGCGAGATTATAACGCTGCACTCTCCCCTGAACTAGTGAATCAAGCAGTCTTGTAAATCAATGGTTCCACCGGCATCAAAGATCTGTGTTGAGCTTGAAAACCGCTCTATCAGCATTCTTTGTTTCTTTGACCATTTACCACCTAATTAATTAATCTCATTGATGACTTCATATCTACTTCCTGCAAAACAATTTTAAATCCATATCTTCTGAGAATACTCTTAAACGTCAATACCATATACTCATAATACTGGGTTTGAATTTAAGACACAGTCCATTTGTATTGCCAAAATTTATCTGGTATACTAAAAGCAGTAATATGCCCAATATAAAGAGCCTTGATGTCAGAGACTTCTCTTTAGCTATTTAGAAAGACATTAACTTCTTTCAAATCCATCAAATGTTATCACACCCAAAAAATTAAAGTCCAGACAGAAACCAAACAGGAATTCTGACATTCAACATTAGTCTCCAATACAATCATGGCCTAATGAGGGATATGGTGAAATGTAGACACTTCTGATATCCTATTTTGTTGACTTTCTACTTTTCAGATATCTCATGTTGACACAAATTCAGACATGCAATTTAGACTACCTTAACCTCTGAATTTTGAAGCCTACACATTATTAAGCTTTCACAATGATTCTACTTGACCAAATTTAAAGCAATAAAAAGATATTTGATTAAGTTTGTCATTTCGAACCATAGCCGTCATATTTCACGCATCAAGAAAGCAAATCAAATCAGAACCTGTGCAAATATTGCGTAATTCTCATCATATATTCTTAAGAGATTGAAAAGGGGACATTAAAATTCATATATTTCATGCAGTCAGCTCAAATCACCAGCCGTGATTCATTGCCTGATAAAAATTTTAAGTGCATCAATTTCCCCTCATAACCATATAGCAGGGACTTCATGTACTGATCTACTTATGATCGCTCGCAACATTACCCAACACATGCTCCATTAATTTGACCTACATTTAAAGTAAACACAACCTCAAGATAATAAAGCAACACTGCCCTGCAAAGAAAAAAGAAAACTTTACAAATGATTAACAATCCCAGATCAATATAGTGTGCTCAATTCATCCACTGACTATTTAAACCCTTTCCCTTTTAAAAGATAAGTTTACAAAAGATAATGCTAATGCTTAAATTTATCCCAAAATAGAAACAAAATTCAGGTAAAAAGTCCAATGATTGATACCCCCTCCAATTGTAAGACATCGTTTACCATTACTTTAAAAACTTTCTTATCAACCTGAGCAGTCATCAGTTATCGTACAGCTTAAATAGAACAGCGCTGACACGAATTACGGAATGACAAGTTACAAAGGTTCCCCTTTGATGTACCTGGCATTACAAGTTTTATGACTTACTGATTTTAAGACGCAAACTCAATTTCCTTTTCTTCCTCATCTCGCCCTTGCCCTCCTGCGATTTTGGCTCTTGAGACAGCATGGATGTGATATAAGGTGAAACACACAATAGATAAAAAAATATATAAACAAATGCACCGCTTCCAAAACAACAACAAACTGCTCAAATTTCAGCTTCTACGCCTCAATGAGCAGTGTAGTTTCCGTGGGATCCTGCGGCAAAAGTCTTGATTTGAAATTGATAGAGCAGCTATCCGAAGGGGAGCTCGACAACAGTAGTTATGGATCTACCCAGCCTGCAGCCAGAAATTCTCCGCAGATAAAAGTTCCTTAAAAAATTGCAACAAAATCCAAAAACTTCTTCTCAATGACAACTCTCCCTAACACAGCAGGGCAGCTTGTCAAAATGAAAATTAAATGCAATGACTGTCAATTAGCACAAATTACTGTCTTGTAATTAGTTTGACTTTTTCAATGCAGCATGCAGGCACATGGCTTCCTCCATGAAAAACTGTAAACATTAACCGACACCAGCCTTCACCTTCCAGTTATTGGGTTATCCAATCAGAGTAAAGAGGCGGGGTCATGTGACCCTCTGACAAAAATATTGTCAATACACACCTCCTTGCCAAGCTTCCAAGTTATCAGGGGGGGTTTCTCAAAAGCTGTTAATAACTGTTATACTGCTCCGTGCTGGCTGCAGCATAAATTGAACAGGATGAAGAAATTTCAAACACTTAGAATAGAAACACAAAATATCCTGCTACATGTATACAAATTGTCGAGTGCTCTACTTAAACTAAGCATTATCCTTTCTACAGCAGATAGGACATGCACTTGGAAGACATGATTATCTCTTCCCTAGTCCTTCTTTTTTAACTGTACAACGGTATAACAATAGAAGGAAAATGCCAAAAATATTTTCAAATACAAATGTACAATACATCTTGCAATGTTTTACCCCAGATTGATTTAAGTGGCTATGATTCAGAAGTTTGCAGAAGATGGAGAGAAATGTAACTCCAGGAAGAATAATGTTAATGGCCTCACTTAAATTGCATACATTGCCAAACACATATTCAAATAGTCTAGAATTGTTTGGCTTCCAATTAATTTCAAACAAAATATTTTTGATAAGAAGGTGATTCATCACAAATGAAAATGTTAAGATTTAGTATTCCTTTATTATAATTTCATTTAATTAATATTGTAAAGAGATGAGATGGTCAAAGAAAAACCAACATCTCGGATACACTGTACTTTGAGGCGATTAAAACTACTGTGTGTATATTTTATACTGTTTATGTGTGATAGGGATAAAACAGGCCCCATCTGCCCTAAACTGAACAGATCCTGTTTGTGGAAATTAGATGATTAATTGGGCTATCAATACTAAATATCACACAAAAAACAAATCGATGTAGAAAATAGCCTCAATCATTTTTCTCTCAATGTGAGATAGATATATATATATATATATATATTTTTTTTTAAATTGCTACAAGAATGTTAATAATCATATGCAAAGTACATTTTACTTAATGCGTCTATTTTATCTCATTGCTTTCATACACACATATAGAGCTGTGAACCTAGTCAGGAATGATTACATCAGCACTGGCACAATTACAACCGCTTAGAGACATTCTTTTGGTCCTTGACCCACTTTCTCTCACAAATTGTCATCTTGTCTAGAACTGGTTTATTTTAAATGATTAGAAACTCATTCATTTGAAGCACAGGTACTTCTGATGTTATAACAGGGACTCATCAACTGATCAAGTCTTGAGTTTATTCCCACTCCTTGCCCTCCCCATCCACACACAACTTTAACCTTCACTAAGAATAAACACAGGGTTCACTAACACCCAAATTATGCATCAATACACAAAGGCACCATGAGGTAAAACTAGGAATTATATAAATCAAGAGCATGTATAATTGTATATCAATTAAGTTACTTTTTATCAACAGCTCAATTTACAGTCTCTTATAGACTAAGATTCTATCTTGGTCCTGACCAAACATTGGTCCAGAAGCTATGTAAATAGTATATGTACTTTTGAAAATACACCTGTATGCTAAATGTCTCAACGTGTATTCCACCGACTCCCAAGTCACCTGATGTCCTTCTATACCTGTATCAAGACTATAATGAGAGAGTTAGACGCAGGTGTCTTTTGACCTGAATATGTATGTGACAACTAGATAAGGCATTTTGTATATATGGCTACGTGCATACAGACAGTAAGGATTGCTTGCATCAGCAAAAATTTAAATTTAAGAATTGTCCTGAATTTCAATTTTTCACAACTTGAATTACATCACGAGTTTTTTTTTGAAATGACAGATGGCATAAAGCACATGAATACTGGTATACTGCATTGTTGCTGGGCTTAAACAATGACACTGTCATAATAGACAAAAAATTGGGTATCGATCTTATGACAAAATATATCCATCCCCTATAAGCAACAGACATCAATGGGTTTTTTTAAAAGAAAGGTCTGTATAAATTTAACATATAAAGTGTAATTATGGACAATAACAACAAATTTTCTTGGTCTAATTTTTACAATTTCTGTACAATAATTACTTTGAATGGAAGACAAGAATATCAGAGTTAACTGCCCTTGGTCTCAATACCAAGCAAGACAGAGTTATCTTTCTTGAAACTTAAAACAAAAACATAAAATTTTCAAATGTGTTTAGTTCGCAGATTGTTTTTTTCTCACCTCCATTCTTCAGTTTTCTGTGCATCTGCACCATAAATTTGGAGTACATAATTGTGTTTTCTGTTGTTTTTTGTTTTAATGACCGAGAATCAAACAAAAACAAAGTAAAAACACATGAACTCCACGTCCTCACTGGTTAATTCACCGCGCACGCAAAACACTACCCTGGGGCAATCCTGTGCGATGATCACAATTTCCTCATGTCAAACAAATGTCTTCAAACACAAACTACTTATCCCTCCGTCTCTTTCTCTTCACTTAATTTGTCCTCACTTTGTCAACACGAGTTTTCCCAGCTTCGTCCCAGTATTTATCTTATACTACATGTCCCATTTCATAAATCACATCGGAGAGGGCTGGCTGAAGGACAGACCGTCATTCAATAACAAACCTCAGAATAGACTACCTCTAGCCTTAAGTCTCATTAGGCACTGGGAAGGGGAAATGTCGTAAATAAAAATGTGACAGTGAGGAGACGGAAAAAATACAAAGGAGGCCAGGTTAATTAAAACTTAATTCATCCAAGCATTTGTTTTTGATCTACTGAATTTTCCGTCACAAGATCACTGAATACACTACATGATCTGAATCCATGCATCTGTCCGCAGTTATACCAGCGCAAATCAGCTTAATATTTTTTTTTTTTTTTTTAACATTCGAATGGATCACTCCTATGGTGAAGTGGATGGGACTCGTAAATTTATACTGGCCACGAAGCAACAGATTCTCAGGTACGCTGAACCATAAATTACCATAAATTGATTTACATTTATATATAGGGTCTCTTTGCATTATATGAAAGTAGCAGAGATAGATAAAACGTCCTATTTTTTCCTCATGTAAACCCTAAACCTTCATTCCTTAATATTGATTTTTTAATCCAAGATGGAAGGATATAAGCATGCCTGCACACGGATTATTTTTCTGATTTACTGTGAATGACTGCCATGAAATATTATAATTTTTTTCCAGACATCAGACTACAGCAATTTACTTTTCCTCTGTTTGCTTGTAAACGCTGATAAATTTCTAGTACTTCACTTATTACTTCCTGGTAGTATCAACATTTTAAAATAAAATGGAGCAGTAAGTATTTTACATGCATAACGTTTATATATGTATCACATACCATGACATACTTTTTCGGACAAACCTAGTTCCTGTATATTCCAAATTTTGCAAAAAAAACATTGATTCAATAACAAAAATATTGTTTAGAATAGGGAAGTATATACAGCCAGAAGTCTGCTTAACAAAAACTAATTTGAAATTGATCTATATCAAGAGGACAGTGACATTCATACAATGTTGGTTCAGATCTTAGAATGAAATGCAAAAATTACCAATAAGGGCTGTATGTTATTAAAGGTAACTTTAATGTATCAAAACCACTGACAATTTTTTTTATCTCCAACTTCATGCTGCGTTATTTTCTAAGAGCACAATATTCTGACTGCAAAGTAAAATGTGAAAAATCACAAGTCACATAAGCTTTTGTAGCAAAAAATTAGGCAACTATTAGGCAAGCAGTTATATGTTGTTTGAAAATATGTGCCATATTAGATGAAATATTCAACTGTTTGGCATCGCTTCAGTGACCATGTTTATTCAACAATCAAAGTTATTGGTATTACTAAACTTTAAATGTTTACATGTTTATATAATATATTTGATTTGTTGAGATCAATAATGGCATTTGAAATAAATAATTCAGCATATGCTTTACTGCAAGTTCTGTGTAATTTCAAAAGATAACATTAAATTGCAATTGTTATATTTTAATGAATTAATTTATCATGTCACCTATGTGTTTGGAGCCACGAAAACCAGCCCAATGAATCACATGAATTGAAATTATGGTGCTAATTAAGACCCACTTCTAAGAAAAATAACTCTCACATGTGCACCAATAAATTACTTTCACTCCTTTAAAACATTGTTTCAACAGTTTGCAAAAGTCTTTTAGCCAAGGTTTGTTGATACTGTGTGCTTTACAATTATAGAAATTATTTCATATACGATCAGAGAGTCCCCCTCATTCTAACAGGGTTGTATCTAAGACCCAGGAGGCGGGTAATTTCCCCGCCTAAAGTGACGTTATTACCCAGCTATTTTTACATTTCAAACAATCTTCCATGGTAGCTATAAGCTAGACCTCCAGACCCCCTTCTACTTTTTTATTTCTCCCTTCTACATCAATTTTTAGAGACAACCCTGTTATAATAATTCAGGCAGTTGAGCTAAAATTTTCACTTAATCGGTTTATTACAATTTTATAACTTTTAACAACTTTAAAAGATACATACAAGTCCTTCTACCCATCTTTCTTTTTTCATGGTATGTGGTAGTCAGACTGATTTAAATACTGGCGCAGTTGGGCTAGATAGCTTAGTTGGTGGATCACCTCCTTAAGGATTCAGGACGCTCAAGTTTGAATCCCTGTCCTATTCATCATTTTCCTACCGCAATACAAGCTTTTACTGCACAGACTTAGTACTATAATTACATTTTCATCCATTTCCCCATAGCACAGAAGCAGCTAAAGCTGGGCTGCTGTCTTGATTTATATTTTATGTATGGAAACATACATAATTATACATATATATATACATATATACTATTTAATTGTTCATGTCTGTCATAGTTCTTTAAATCATCCAGCTCTTTCCCTCTTGTATATGTTTATTGAATGTTTTATGTTCATTGGATGTTGTATGTCAACAGTCTTCATGTTGCCCCTTGAGGGCCCTTAATTGGTTAATAAAGAAATTGAAATTGAAATTGAAATTGAATTATTTTATGCCCAAATAAAAAGTCTGTTTAACTTAAATATTCTTTTCCAGCAACTTAAAACCACTTATATTTCTAACATTACATTAAAAAAATCTGACAGGTTTATCATAAAGTTTAAAACCAGCAGTGCGTTGTTTAAATGAAAAAAAAACCTTATACACACTGTAGTTATTTTCAGTCCAATACTGTCTGAATATGACTGAAATCTGCATATTTGTGATGATGTCATCCTATTTCCCCCTGGGCTTGTCATTAAATGTTTGCACTTAATAACATATATATTTATAATTATCAATACAAATATCTAAATCAAGACCATTCTTTCCTTACAGTAACATAATAACTTCTTTCGTCATTTTCATTCTTATCTATAATGTTTCATAATGGGCCAAACAGAAATCTGAAATGACCTTTTCCAGTCTTACAGAAAGCAATTCCAATATTGAATGTCATAATGGAAGCTGTCATTTACACTTTCTGAAACAGCTCGCCGACATTGCGTGAGAAAACAAAATGGGATGGTACAGAAAATATCATACCGCAATGTTTATAAATTACAACCATAAAAACCAATCAATAATCAAACATGGACGATGGAACTTGTACCTGACGACACTGGACAACCGCCGCTTCCAGACGATAGACGCCGACTCGACCTCACCTCCATCCCCTCTCTCCGCTTAGAAGATATCTCACCGCCCAGGATGCAAAGTTTATGAAGCTTCCCTCACTAATCAATGAATCTTGGCGGAAAAAACATTCAACCGCCTATCCACTTTGACACAAAAAGGTCGCATGCACTGAACCCAAACTTCCTGCGCCCATAATGCATCAGCATCCGCTGATGGTGCTTTGGTGTATATTTAGACATAGGGAATTCCCAACTTTCGTTTTACATAAACAATAAATATATATACTTACAGGTACGTTCTTGAGTAGGACTTATGCTTCTCTGAAACGACATAAACATAAATAATCATCAGATACCTGGATTTATATTTTGTTCTCATGATAAAACCGATGCATAATTCATTTCACAAGAAAATTTTTAAGGTAAGGTGCCCGTGTCTTGAAAAATTCCATGTGAAATCAAGTTTCAAAATCAAGGAAAATGGTTTTGGATATAAAATCAATTAAATCACTTTCATACAGAAATTGAAAAAATGTCAAACTTGTTTGTGATGACAGATTTTCACAAAACAGGCCAAGGATTTGTACAATGTAACAATAAATAGATGTCCTCTACAAAATACTACTGTAAAATTTTCTTAATAAATTGATTGGAAGACATTTAATTGTGGTTTGGGATTGAACAACTATCTTTTTATTTCTAATAGACTAATCAAAATACAGAGAGCAAGTAAAAAATTAGAGATCTCATGTTAAAAATATTTTTGCTTAATATCAAGGTGATTTTAGACTCCTTTTCAATGAAATAGGTGGGTTGGGGTTTCACAAAATTTTCTATTCCTAATGTATTTATATTTTAAACCTTTAAATTTCCTGAATTCCCATCATTTTAGTACCCTATATATTTTTGTTAATAATCTTTGTATTCCCTTTAATGAATTCACTTTTATTAATAACCTTTCAATTTTCTGATTTTACATAGTTAACATATATATATATATATATCTCTTACCTGTTGAGTAAGTTTCCATTTTGGAGGTTTGGCCCTAGAATCTGAATTAGACCGCGTTCTAAACCTGTCCATGAACTCGACCTGCCCTGAGGAATGCCTGTTTTTGTTATGGTCATCCAACTGACCTCCCAACAATTGACCCATCGGGGACATGTGATCCCCCTTAGGGTTGGGAACCCCTGGGGGTAACCCTCCCCCGGGCGGACTACACTGTTCCATTTTCCCGGGTGAAATAGAATCTCGTAAATGACTCTCATCCATAGACTGATCCATTTTGGCACTGTGATGTCGTTTACCGGGCTTTTTCACCCCGGAAAGGTCTGATTTTGATCTTGGTCGGAAAGTTTCTGCAAAGAAACTTTTCACTTTGGCGGATGTGGAGGGGGAGTGTTTCATGTCATCACCTGACTGTTTGCGTTGTTTGTTTTTGTTGAACAGCCCCCTGAATCCAGTAGAGCCAGCGCGGGGTCGATAGTCACCCTCTGGATGGTCGTTACAATTCGTGGCATCATTGACGCCCTGTTCCAACAGCGGCATGGCGAAGTTTCCAAGGTCCTGAAGGCAAATGTGAATACATTACTGACATGATACAGGCAATGACTGCATTTACAATATTTACACTGCTCCGACTAATTTGCAATGATTTAATTGGTAAATTAACACTTTTTACTTTTCATTTTATTCATTTAATATTGGCAACTATAATAACATGTAATTCCAAGATTCTATAGACAAATAAATATTGTATATACATGTTGGAATGCTTGCAATGACTAAATTATATCCTATTACCTTTCGTTTAATTCATTTTTGGAGATAAACATGTAGTCATCAGGGTCATTTCTTTTTATTTATTCATATCCCCAAATATTTATCATCTGTGTTATTTTGTGTCTTTATTCATGTGTCCAACTTGACAAACTTTAACCCTTATTTTAAATTCATACATCAGAAATCAATTTTGTTATAAATAGAAGATGACATTGGCATCACAAAAATAATTAGGGAAATTATGAAGAAATTATGAAGAAAATCAATTTAACATTCAAAATAATGGCAGTTTATGTATTTCCAATATGTTTTAAAAGATATATATATCAATATCATTGTATAATAATATAGAACCTGTTTTTTTCTTTTTTTGAAAAATCTAATGTTATAGAGTGAACATATCCAAACTAAATGAGTCTTTTTTTGGTCTCAGATCAGGAGTGTTGGTAATACCGAGAGTCAGACAGACAAAGTGATTCCTACAGGACGTTCCCCTCTGGATACAATTGTTCCCCTGAGATCTAACAGTGTTCTTTGCCAGGATTTCATAATGGCACCCACTCCTCTTCTACACCATGTACACTTACTATTTCTGAGGCCGTCAACCAGAAAATACCTGTTTGAGCGTACGATTTACCATATTACTGTGGAATTATTTGAATTCGAGGTTGCTCAATATCTGAGGATTTCATGGGTATCCAGCTATCGCCCACAAATTAACATCTCCAATGAATCAAAATACATAATCTTGATTTTATATGTATAAAAGTAATTACATAAAATTACATCATCACGAACATCTTAAAAATTTAAAAATCCACTAAAATTGACTTTCATAAATATAAAATAAATCATCTATACACAGTGCAATCTTAGTTTTACACCATATGGGGGGTGGGAACAATATGGCTGATGTAGAGGTTTTAAAATTGTTTTGCCGTCATGTTGCTGACACAACGAACGTTGGCCGCGTATAAGCCTGTGACGCATCAACAGCATGTGGTGCAACATCATCCCAGTCAATAGTTTGGATCGATCAATATATATATGTCAAATTAAAACTCAAAATATCAGAACATGTTCTTTTATCTTATTGGTACATTGACTCAAAATCAAATATTTTTTAAATTGAACTAAATAAGTAACTCAGTGTGATCCATTGCCTTCAAAGTTTGTTCATGTTTAAAAAAGTAAAGCTTTATTGATATTGAACCATATACTGTAAGGAAGAATTACAAATACTGAATGCTGAGGTGATTAGACTGTTAGTGTCAATCAAAAACAATCATCAATTGTCAAAGTCAGCTTTCATGATATTGACTGTGATACACAGGTGAATGTGTATTAATATGTACACAGGTGAATGTGTATCAATATGTACAAAACAAACCTGGTGAAACTTAAAATTGAAGAATTAGAGAGGAGAATTTTTTTTAAATCAGAAAATTGAGGGAAAATTTAAATCTATTTATAGCAAGTCCAGCATGAATAATTTTTACATTTACCACTAAAACATCATAATTATTCAACTATGCTACCTCAATTTCAATTGGTACATTGAACTTATACATGCATTATAGAAAGTTTCAATGCAAATATTTGTATATATGCCTTTACCACAATTGCAATTGATAGCTTCAACTTACAGTTATAAATAGTTTCAATGCAAATATTTGTGCATATATATAACGTTAAAGTACATTATGCACTTAAAGATGCTATTTCAGGGTAAAATAAATCAAAGTGTGCAGATCTATTTCCGTTTTAGGAAATGCACTCTCTAAAGGGAATCTAGAACATCCATAAAATTTTGAAATGAATTTATTGATAATGTGGCTAACATCGTGGCCTCCAAATATATATATCTGTCTTTACTCTGTACCTGTCAACATTTTGTGGGCTTTACTGAGGTTATCTTTTTTTTTTGAAAGTGATCAGAACATGTCAGACTACAGGTGTAAAATTCAAAACTCTTAAAAACTGCAAAACATCACTACAAGGAATCAAATCATATAATTGTGCGATTTATATTGTGTTCATTAGAATAAAATTCTGACTTTAAAGATATCTAAGACAAAAGCATTTTGCCATTGTACATAGGTATATTTTAGAAATCAAGGACTAATGGTACATATTATCAGTAAAACTAAAACAATCCTCAAAAGTGGTGTTTTTTAATCCTCAAAATATTTCTATACCGTAGAAATACTGCAAGTACATGTTTTTCATTTGGTCAAGAAATGATAAGATAAGCTGAATGGTGAGTCATTAATATTCTCAAATCTAACTCTAACCGTTATTTTTCCCCATGATTTGAGCCAGTCAATATAACATCTTACTTTCCTCTGGACCCCTCCCCTGGTCCCCCGTCTTCCATGTGGCCTTTGGGCGGAGCTGGCCTTCGCCCCCCTTTCAGCCTGGTCCTTTTGCGAATGACACTCGATACACTTTGTAAAAAGCTGTCGTAACAGCATGGTCTCCAATAGCAGAGAAATTGTCCTCTAAACTCCCAGATATGTACAAAACTCTGACCCTGTTCTTTCAAACGAAAACCACTGCGTTTACCCCCTGTTATACAGATATGGTGATAAATAACCCAAACTCGGTTTTGTTGTGTACAAATCACCTTCCTGCAGTACGATTGGTCAAAATCCAGGGGAGGTCATCAGAGGTAAAGAGAGAACATGTCACATTGCATCATCGCCTATAATTCTAGGCTGTTGGGAGTTCTCTTTATTGTTTGTTGACGATGAAGGTGAAATTGGATAGAATCCAAAAGAAAGCACAGAATGGCATCCTTACTTTCTGGAGTGGGTCAAACACCTGAGATAAAATGGTCACTGACCCCAATGTCAATAATCCCCCATATACTCTCTCCATAAGCTGTCTTTCTTATTATTTAGTTACATTCCAAACAAGAATATCGATACACTGCCTGTTCGATAAATCCCTTTTATTTCGTTGAAGAAATAAATGGTGGCTGAATCCAATACACCTTGTGTCAATGATCTCTTGATTCAGAAGTTTCTACCACATCATTAATGACCATGTATTTGTCCTACTTCCAGGTTTCCTAGAAATCCATTAACTGCAGCCTATTTTTAGACGGAGGCTCTATGAGCCTCCTCTATTGCTACCGGTCAGCTCACATGTGACGTCGATAGTGGATTTGATGGACACCATCTAGCGGCAAAAATTGCAATATTCGTTTGGGATTCATATTTCAATATTTTTATTGAAATATATATCATTTTTGCAATCACAATAAATAGAACTATATAATACATATTGCGATAAATAAACATAATTTCTCTCGAAAATTTTAGTCCATATGTCAAATTCCAAGTTAGTATGAATATGCATGAGTTTAAGAATAGCAATGGTGTGTAATCGTTTAGTGGCTATTTATACTTTTTATACAGCTTCCTGTCCGTGATGTCAAATAATGAGGATTCCTCAAGAATCATCTTGTGCTGACCGAAATATTGAATAATTATGAGATTCAATGGATAAACACGGCGTGGTTCTTAGTCAGTATCGTATATTACTTGCGCATTATCAATTAATCTCCTGCGGAGATATATCTTTCTTTGTATTGCTACACTCCCGCCCCCGGCATCGATACAGTAAAATGATTATTGAAAAAGTTGAACCACTGCTATGTGAACTTGAGTATTCCCCCAATTAAGTACAGACAACCGTGATCGTATTATGGCACATTTTAGTTTAGTTTAGTTTTAGTTTAGTTTTACTTGGCATGCATACTAAACCCACTATTAAGATGGTGATACAAATAAATTAAACATCCAGATTACATCCTTTAACGCAACCCCCCTCCCTCCCCCCCCCCCCACACACACACATTCAGTATGTGCATAGGTAGAGTACCCAGGCCACGTGCTGTGAAGCTTGATTAATCCTGCATTGTCTGGCCAGCGCTGTCGATTTCAAAGTAAGTTGGGAAGTCAGTGTGTTTTTGCAAGCTGATAAGAGAATTTCGCGTGAAAAAAGTGTAAAAACATTTGACAGATTGTACATGTATATGTACGGGGTATTACAAGATCTACCGCGGTATATTATTTTAGATTTAGCTTTCAAGAGATATTACAGCGAATTCTCTTCATCTTGGATTTTTCCCTTTTTAAACATAGTTAGATAAAAGAATAGAAGTCGTGCATATACTGAATGATTGAATCCATTTACAGCAAATAAAAGCTCGCAATTGCGTGTTAAATATTTTCCGGAAATTCTAAATATATACCTCTAAAATTTTATTTACACCACAAGTAAAATCTGTACAAATTCGTAATATTTTCATCCATTGCAAAAAGTCACATCGAAATGTTTACAGTTGATGCGCTAAGCTGTTGATCAAAAGGCTGAGCAAGCAATATTTACTTTTTGGACCGCCTGAAATGATTAAGTCAACGGTTATTTTGAGCAAAATTTAGCAAAATGAGCTGTAGCGTTTCTTATATATAAATATTTCATCTCCATAACTTTTTGAAACGCTTAAAAATATATTTGATCACTCTACAATCGAAACGTACATTCTGCAAGAGAAAAAGAACAACAACTATGCGAGATTGAGATCATGCATATATTACCTTCATGTAACATTAGGGGTTTTTATGCAGGAACGATTTTTTTCCTATGAAAAAAGTTCACTGTTCAAAAGTTTTTATTGATTATATATCATAAATTTTAGTATGTATTGTGAATCATTAGGTATAGTACTTACTAACAAAATATTTTTTTGTTTGTAATTTGTTTTTGCATATTCCATAAAGGAGCATGAATATGTTAGCAAAGTAGTTTCTGTCCTGTAGTATTTAGTATTGCAAACAATTAATACTCTAAACCTTCTATACCTTAAAATTTGAAGAAGAAAAGCCATTATTATTCTTGGGAGTTGATTTTTATCAACTCTCCTATGCAGCTACTCTGGCAAACTGGAAGTGAAACTGTGTTTGGACCTAACCACAGACCATCGTCGCTGACAAGACCTTGTTCTCGAAAATAATCGATGAATTCGATGTAATGCATATGTTTTCCTAGAATTCTTAAAATTGTCGGAAAAGCCCGAAAATTCATATTATGAAAATATGCGTTATTCAATTACCGATAAGAAACTACTTGGCATGAGAAATTACATATCGTTGATCTTAAGATAAATAGCAATCGATGAAATGAACTCCCGTCGGTACTTCAATACTTGGAATTATTAGATTAATCTCCTCCGCAATGATGCCTCCGTCCCTCAGTACTTTCAGTACTTTGATTTATCATCACATGTGATCCACACAGTTGACTAATTGTCTTCTGCAGAATTAACATGTCAATTCCATTTTAGGAGGTGGTAAAATCACCTCTCTTTTATTTATTTGTACTCTTCCTGAGAAATGTACTGTAAACTAATTACAATCTTGAGACCTCTTACATAAAGAGATTCTTTCAAATTCAAAACCACTGTGACAATTAATTGTGCTCATGCATTGAAATGAAAAACACCTTTTTTTTTTGGAGAAGTGCACTGCATGGGAGGAATATATATATATATATATAATTTTTCAGGTGGTATGGGAGACCTCCATTTTGTGATGTGCTTCCTTAATCGAAATAAAGAATAAAATCAAGAATGGTTTTATAAAACTGTTCACCCCAACATTTGTTACAGCGTAGTGCAATAGGTTTAAACATTAGCTACAAAACTGTATGTCATGAGTTTGAATCCCACTGGGTCATTTAAAAATTTTCCCATTCTTAAGAAATTTTAATTACCTTTCATGGTCAAATATTGTTACATTTGAAAATTCTAAACCGGTAAAAGTATTTTGATTATAATGTACTTCTATCTACATAAATATCGATAGATGTCCCATACCATTTAATAACCACTAGCTCCTCTAAAGAAAATAGAAAAGATAAAAAAAATTGGCTTTTCCTGCCTGCTACAAAGGGCAAGGAAAGGGGTTAAGTGGTGTTTTGTAAATAATGGACGATGTTGGTGGTTTCGGAGAATGGCACTGAAGGGATAAAATAAGGACAATGTTCTAAAACATCAGGAAGGGGATTGTTTTATTGTAGTGGTCAATTATTATCATAACATAAATACTAGGACGTCATGCATTTGTTTGGATTGAAACAATATTATGTGTCAAGGTTTATGTTAACATAATATTCATGTATTAATATAAAACAGGTGAGAGAGAGAGAGAGAGAGAGAGAGAGAGAGAGAGAGAGAGAGAGAGAGAGAGAGAGAGATTAACTCATTATAGAATCAGGAGAGGAAAAGCTTATGTTTTAAGACCATTTTACATCACACTATGAGATACACATACCGGTACATGTACAATGTACCATGAAGAATACAAAAATGCAACAACAGAGCTCCCGATTGCGACAGCTAGATAACAGATGAAAAGGGAGGACGCTCTGATCCAGCAGTGATCGAGCCATGTTGGCAGTCTGTAAAAGCCTCAAGAATTTTGGCAAGGAGACTTGGGGCACACACAAAGTCAGAGCAGTCTGTGTGTAATGTGTGCGAGAGAGTGTGCTGCCAAACCGTGACGATTTCCTCGTCAACAGAACCAAATGTTTATATTACATCAAACACAATTTCTATGCCTTCTACAGCTCTGTAAGAATGCCAACTTCACACATTGCCTCAAAGATTTAGGGCCGATAAATGTTTGGATTAGCATTCTGAGCATGTTGCTGATTCCTGCACCTTTTCCAAAAAAAAAGTTTTCATCGAAAATCTCAGCATCAAGAAGCAGACTGTTTAAGACTTCACACATGTACCAAAACACCATCCTGATAGGTTTCTTAAAGCATCTAGACTCAACAGGCTTGATTCGATAAGAGAGATCGGCTTGATAGTACACAAGAGTAAAATCATCAAAACTGTATAAAACAAAGGACACTGATTTAGTATCGCTACCATTTACCTGTACATGGTCAGCATGATGACATGCCCTTTTTCTGTGGTGATGATGAACGGGGACGTGGTCCCTCTTCTCTGTGTGCAGGTGATCCACTTTCGTATGATTGTTTGCCATTTCCTCTTTCCATGCTTTTTCAACCCTCGATTTCAAACACTGCACATACAGACTAGACATTTTGTCGGAGAAAAATACACAATAAATCCAAAAGAATTCCTTTTTCACACTTTTATTCCATTCTGAAGGCTGAAACACACAACAACAAATCCCCTTCCTTGTGAATTAGAGCTAAAGTGAAATAATCCAGCAGTTTCCTCTTTTTTTTTTTGGTCAGTGAGCTCTTGGCCTGCAGGAGTTTTTTACGCCTTTAAAATGGTACTAGCTGACAGTCTCGACACCACTTTCAGGACATTAGTTAGGCCATTGTTGTTGTAATCAGTGCAGACCCTTTACAAACACCTCTTTCTGATTCTTCCACAGGTTCATGATAACACTTCATCGTAGCCTTACTGCCACAACAATCATATCTAATGCACCGGGTAAAAAAATCTCCCCTGCTCTCCGCAAGGTTCTCTTGCAATTGAAAGAATGTGTTCCTTATCCAATCCGAAATAAAGGCGTTAAAATTATTTTGTTTTCCTAACTCCGCCAGTAGTCATCCTTCTGTCTAGTGCTCTCTTGGCCATTGATCTTCATGAGGAAAAAAAAGTTACGATGACTCAATCAACCCAAATTGTTGTCGGTCATTTAACTACTGTTTAGTTCCCCTCTTCTTCGCTGGATTACTAAAATTTCCATTCGACACTGTAATTAACACACAACAGAGGTGCAGCATTATTCCGGTTCCTCGACATCCCCATCGGTAACCAAATATCAGTCAATCAGTGGCGGGAGGTTTCTCAAAAGAAGCGAATGGTTATAATGTACGCAAGGCGAGAAAAGCTCATACACATAATTACACATTCTTAAAATAGCTATCGCTGAATGCCATCACCAATTAGTCTATAATTAACATCAGAACCTCTTGCTTCATCATGAAGTCTATTCTGAAAGAGCCCTCCTGTGTCAATCCACTTCAATCCACTATCACCTCATTGTAAAAACATTCCTTACCCACATTATTACTCTAAGGAATCATGAATCTCTCCATTAGAATCAACTGAGGAAATACATCTTTGAATCTAACGAATGATGTCAATATAAATATGATGTAAGTAAAGTCTTTTAATAAGTGCTCTTTTTCAAGAGGTAATCACGAACAAAAACTTTTTCTCTATTGCTGGTAATACTGGCAATCGATGAATGTAGTCTCTTTATATAAAAATATCACATAACTGCTACATGCAGATATTTTTGCTTTTTACTGTAACACCAATAATGTCCCGTTTCTGAAAGACCTCGGGGACCAGACGCAGATCACAGCAGTTCCCCGTCGTACAAGCTCAGAGTCGATAGTTACAATTCTCATCTCTTGGGGGGGATGTTCCTAACATCCGAACTGCATTTAAAGTGGAGGGGCCAATCGATTTCCGTTGCGACTTGTCATGTTTCCCTGTCACTCTCGTCATAAATGGCCATAAAAGCAATCATGTTCCCATTGTGAACGACGCAATATCAAAGAGATGTATGTATGTACATATATATAATTTACCAGTAGTTATTTATTTGGTATATTATACCAAATAAATACCTATTGTTATCTTCAGTGCCACGGAGCAATTTTCAAATCTAATTCAAAAATAAATCAAGCTGAAAAAATCATTCTAATTTATATCCCCGCTCTTCCTGCTTTATTTCAACCAAGGCGAAACTTTTTTATGCAGCTGCACATAGAATTTGATGAAGGTTCTACAACATTTTGGCTTCTCATCTTGCCAATAAATCTGAAAGCTCTTAAACACCATGTGTTTTCATCATGTTGTAATGGCACGCAACATGAGATGTTGGTACAACCCTGGCTATGTTACAACAATCTGATAACCTCCTCACACTAAACTCCTAAAATTTGACAAGCACCTGTTCTTCTCTTCTACCTCAGTCAGAGTTATCTTTCTTTGCCCATTAGTTGTGTTGATGCATAAAATCAAATCGAGTCGAGTAACTAATTTTTAATTTTAGTCACCTTTGGCAGTATTTGTTGCATCGTCGGATACCCACAGGTGAAAGCATCTTTTACTTATTACCTGGTGATACGTGAAAAACTCGATGACCTGTGGTTATCCGATGATGTATTTGTTGGTGTTTTTAGAAAGAGGGGGAAGGGGAATAAAACTGAAAGAAAAAAGGGAGATTCTAGCAGTGCCAATAGATTTAACAAAACAAATTACACAACCTGTATGATACAATGAAGAAAATATCCAAATGTTCAGGGCTCTTTTTGTTGAGCTGCATCAGATTTGTACTGAAGTGCATTTGCCATACATTGCCAAAGAGTGGGGTTGGTGGGCGAGGTGAAAGGGTGAGTATTCTCAAAGCCAGAATGACTTGGTACTAGTGAAGTGCTCCAGAATCTGTAGAAAGTGGCCCTCACCTTACAATTACTGGTGTTTGTCGCAAAAACTCTTCTCCCTGAATCAGTGGAGGACAGCTATAACAATATACAAGTACACAGGCTTGACGTGACTGTACAAATGATGAGAGAGAGAGAGAGAGAGAGAGAGAAAGAGAGAAAGATAGACAGGCAGAATATGAATGAACACTTGCTAAAATGCCTACTCTCTAAAAGTTTTTTGAAATATTTTATTTGGCTTCGATAAAGAAAGACCTGCTGTTCAATTCCAGCATTAAACTGTTCAAAATTTATTATAGGGTTAGATGTCATTGAATTTTTTTCAATTTTGTTCTGTTTTTTAAATGGCACAGGTGACATAATAATGCGCACCACAACCTACTTGGCTTTGAATTTTGATGAAGTGTCGATAGATTAAGGACCTTGTATTAGAAAGGCTTGTGCAATATAGCCTACTGATAAGATAGAAGATCTGAGATATACAAACCATTGTCACGGTAGGATCATTGCCTTCACTGCCACTACCCCTTCCCTTGTCATTTACCTATGGTGCTTTGTTACCTTCACAGGTGTTATCAAGGTATATAAGTAAAGGTGTGCAGGTAAATAGTCTACCAAGAATATCACTCCCACTGAAGTGTTCAATGCCAGTTTCCTTTGACTACAGTTGCATTTAACAGCAATATGAATCCCTAATTTTAACATCAAGTTCAACCCCCTTCCCTTTACCATCAACTTAAAGCAGAACATGTACAATTGAGAGGATTATTATTCAAACAAACATACTACAAACCTTGAATTCCTAAATCCTGTCTTGATGCTAATTTAAACAGTTTTTTAAGAATCCATTGAGTTGACATATGATCATCAATATGTCTGCCTACTTAGAGGTCAGATCAGAGCACTTCAAACACATCAATCTAGGTCAGAGGTCATCCACTTCCTGAGGCTATGTTAATGTGACCTGTTCAACAAGACAACTGACCAGGGGCCTGCATTATGATCATTGTTCAGGAGGCCTGAGTGTAAGTAAATAACACTGAACAATACCTGGTCACTGTTCACCCTGTTTAGTGATCTCCTTCCTATTTGTTTGCTCCAACAATCTACTGACCATAAAGGTCCCCAATAGACTTTAAGATTCATTTTCCGATTAAAATCAAACTGACCACTTAAAGCTCAAAATCTCTATTTAAATGTTGTGGATAGTTCATATAAACTGGGGCTCTGTTAGTGATTTATACTGTTCTGATTTTAAACGGACTAAATCAAAGTAAATGCGTTCTTTCAAATGCTGCTAAATGGCCTACACAAATTAAATTGATCTATAAAAAATTTCTTGAAATTATAAGAAGAAAATCTTATGTAAAATGAAGATAATGGGAAACTTGCTTGCAAATCTTATAATTTTTAGTTCACACGTCTTTAATGTACACAGTGTTCATAACTATAAAGAGTTATTCATAGTAAGTCAACTAAATTCGGATATCAACAAGGGGTCTGTTATTAAATATAATAATATTACGCTGCTTACTGACACCCATACCTTACATACCTTCTAACACTACAGAAATCACAGAATTAGCTAGAAAATTTCTGGGCGTATTAATTAAACTGGAAATACAAAACTCAAAGTACAAACTTGATTCAATATAGTTTCCAATCAAGCAGAGGCTGAAATCATGTCTGCACCCAATAAAGATGCACAAGCTGTTAGCACCATATACCGGTAAATCGGAACATCTGTCATCAGGTCCCCCGTACCTGTATGGATCTATGGAGTTTATGGGCTGATCATGCACAATAATTACAATCATGTTAATCAGCTATGGACCAGCACATCACATAGATAATAGACTTGATATGTGTATATTGTTAATTTATAATACTTTCATGTTAAATACTGAAATCTGATTGGTTAAGACGCAGTTGATAATCCATTCTATTACCCTCAGCGTTAGCAACACACTTGGCAACGGGTAACACAACAAATTGTTACATGCGCGTAAATTATGCGCTTACGCTTCACCATAGAATTCACGTTATTCCGTAAAGGTTTCTTTAGAATTAAGCATTCAGTTTAATAAAATAAATAGTGCCTGTTTGGGAGGGTAAATAAAGAGCTGAAATTGACATCCCTCGAAAACCATTGTCAACCTCTCCTTCGCTTCCGTTGACAATGGCTTTCTCAGGGTTTCAATTTTAACTCTTACCCTCCTAAACAGGCACTATTTATATAATGTTATGACATGCTGATGTACATTTGCCCGACTGTTACATGTTTATGTACGTGAATGGTCTATTTTGTTTGAAGAATCTCTCTTTAACAATTAATTCTTTAATAATTGTAATCTTGTATGCCCCCAGGTCCCAAAATTGGAAATAAAACTATTATTATTATGTTCATGCAATATTGTTATGTTCAACTTATCATTGTCCTTCCAATGTCATCGTCAGAAACTAACCTGTATGTCTCAGACTCACTTATATGTACCTACTGAGCTAGCTAGCTACTGCTAGAGACTGTTCAGCATTTCTCAATTTCACAAACATTTAGAACCATTTTAACAAGAGCTTGGACTTTGGGTAGTTGTGTCAAACAGCAATGTGACGTAGGCCTGTCTATTTCATTGCTGGCCACTCATGGCTTTTGAAATCAACAAGATTTGTCTGGCTTTTGAGCTAAGACTACACAATCGATGCATATTTTGCTTGAAACCACGTCATTTTTTAACTTCTTTTGACACAAGAAATAGATAGCTACGGCAAACCAAAATTCCAAGGTCTTGTTAAAATGGTTTTAATATGACTCTCAATCCATTAATGAAAAAGCAAAACTCAATTTTTTAGAGATATGATAAAGAAGATGATGTTGCAAAAATACAGTTATACCCCAACTCGATCAATTGGAACTTTGACGGTTTCTTTGGATGATGCAAATTCCATAGATGTTTTAAGTGCAGCGGCTCAATAATTAAGATGTATTACCTTTGTCATGGTGCCAGGTGTCAATTTATGACATAAATATAAAATCCCCCTTAACAATACTATATCCTTCCAAACTTAATCAATAATCTCCAAAATCCTTGATCACTGAATATTTCTCCACAGAATAAAAAGTATTGGTGCACAGAAAAAATGGGTCTCAATTAAATCCCTCTCTTTGAACTCGTTTCTTTTTTTTGAGTGAACACTTTGTATGATTCTTCTATACAATGGAAACAAGTGAAGCTCTGGCTTTATGGCTGATCTCTGCGCACCAAACCAATTCCGACTTTCACATTGCATCCACCAACATATACACCATTAACTAAGTATAGGCAGAAGACTTGATGAACTTACCTAAAAGAAAGAGAGAAAAAACCATGAATATTCATATTCTATCATAATTAAAACATTATAATTTATATAAATAGATTTGTTATCATTAAGGTAATATAAGTCTATACCCTTATGTCATATTTAAATTAATATAAAATCTTCATAAATATACACACTTTAATTGCATTTATTAAGATTTTGCGTTAATCTACATGTGACATAATATAAGTGAAATGCTAATCATGACTTTCATTTACAAGGTTCTCTTAGATTTGTATTAAATAATAAAACAATTCAGAATAAAAGAACTTCAATTTCAATTTTTTTTAATTTGATATTCTCAATTGTGGTTAAACCCTATAAAAGTACTATTTGCATGCTTGGATTCTGACATTGATTTGTGCAGTATAGATCTGGAATTTTTCAGAAAAATCCAAATATTTAACACATTTCATTTGAATTATTGAATACTTAACATCATCACGATCAATATTAACTCAATGGGTGGGCCCCAAATGGTTTACTTTAAATTGTCCAAGAGAACAAACTGTTTAACACAAATGATTTGGCATCGCAATCATTGATTAACCTATAACAACTGTAGTAAAAGGTTGCCTGGTTTATTCAGAATGAAAACCAATATATTTCAACAAACAGGATGTGTATGATTCCCATGGCATGTCATTAAATACTGCAATTCACTCTAGGGCAAAAACCATTTTACAAAAAAAAAAACAACTTATAAAATTGAAACCATTGTATCAAAATGTCACATTGTTCAGTAGAGTCTGACAAACTCTTCTCACTAGGGGACAATTCCCATCTTCCAAAAAAAATCAAGCCAGTAAATGAATTCTCCAAACCCTTGAAATACAAATGTAATTATAGCACAACCTGACCTCCCTAGCAAGTGTGTTAAAAGCTTTTATTTTGGTTCTAAAAGTGACTTGTTTTAAGTAGACATCTGACTGTCTCCATAAACATTAATAGATATGTACCATGTTTCTGATAGTATATTATATTCACTTAAGAGCTAGTGTATCAGAAACATTGTGGACAAAAAACAAAATTCAAAATGCCACCTCAAAGACTACCAAAGCAAATTTTTGCTGTCTCCGATGAAATCTGCCATCTTAAATGAATTAGTTGGACATCTAATATGCATAAGAATAGCAACAAAAAGAGAAATTTTTCCCCTTAAAAGAACAAAGAGCAAAGAAAGCTCTTGTTTTTTTTATCTTTTCACATTGCATGGAGTCCCATTCATGTGCAACTGAAGCATCTTAAGGTTCGACGGATTGCACTTTGATATATAAATAATAAATATACAGTTGAACTTCGGTACCTTGAACACCGATATCTCGAATACAATGGATATGTTGAAGTGATTTTTAAGTCCCAAACACTTAAACTTTAAATATTTTACCCTTGATATCTTGGATATCTCGAAGTTTTTAACCAGTCCCATCTAGTTTGAGATAACGAGGTTTGATTGTATCTTAATACAGCGGAACTTTTGTTATGTATACATGTTATATGTAGAAGTGTGTTGGAAATCCGGTTTGTTTATGTGATCTTTTAAAGTCATTTTCTCTAAAAATTTCTCAAAAAGCATCTTTGTTTTTTCAGAAATCTCAGAAAGTTCTACATAACAAGGTTTGTCTGTATGTCATCAAAAGAATTTTCTAACAAAGCTAATTAAGCTGCTACACCTTCATGTCGTTTTATTTAGAAACTAATTCCGACCCCCCCATCAGTTTTCTTTGAAGCCTTCATTTGTTGACTTAATCCAATCAATTGTAATTTCAATCTTATCTTGTCTACTTGCTAGCTTCTTCAATTTCGGGTAAAAATTGATGAATGTGGTTTATATAAATGTTGTAATAACATTTGTCTACTCAACTCATAAATTGAATCCACCTATGTGAAACTCATCATTGTTGAAGACATCTATTATAGCTAGTTAGTAATTTTTTCACCTATCAAATAAACTTTCATTACCAAATATCACTCAGAATGAACCAATTATAAAACATGAACCTATCGATACATCATGAACATGCACTGCTGTAAGACATGAACACCAACACTGGTTCACCATGCATGAACTTTACAGTCACCATGAACAATTCTGCACACACCACTGATTTATGGTATCCAAACAAGTATCTTCACAATCAAAGGCTCACACTTACTGTTAACACAATGGTTCATATATAAAGTTGTTCATAGGTCTCCAGTTTGCTGTCACCACTATGGTTAAAAAGTCTTTCATAAGTCTCCAGTTTGCTGTCAGCATGATGGTTCAAAAAGACGTTCATAAGTCTCCAGTTTGCCGTCAACACAACACATGAACCTTTGATTCCCTCCAACAAGGATTATAATTATCAGAACAACAAGAGCAGAGAGCAATAATCAAACAATCCTTTGTCTTAATCTTTCATTAAACAAGATGGTATGGTGCTGTCATTTGAAGCCTCAACACTCCCTCTTTGATGTCACCTCTCCAGAATCAGTCGATAAGTGTTGATTGATTCTCACGTCCAGCTCAAACAAGCTGAACTAAAACTGGTTCAATACAGTACTGAGGATGGACTATGCAAATGATGGACTGTGCAAATGATAGACTGTGTAAATGATGGACCAAGTAAATAAGGGCTAAAACGGAGTGCCGGCCAGCATATGGTGGTCAAGTAGAGTTTAACAAAAGTGCAATTTATGGAAATAAATGTATACCCTTAGTGGTAATGGACAATAAAGGCCAAAATTACAGTCAATGTAACAGAAATATGATGGACATATCAATTCATTCACTGCTTAATCATGCATGTATTTTATATACATGTAGGATAACACAATCAAGGTATTCTCTTCTAAGAAGTGGACAGGCATTACAGCCCATTCTCTTTTGAGAAGTGGACAGGCATCCTCTACATCCACTTCCAAGTGGATGACTAGGCTAATTGCCTGTCCACTTCTCAAAAGAGTAGGCAATGCCTGTCCACTGCTCAAAAGAGAATAACTTAATGTAGCATTTATATCAAATCACAGTAAATACACTATGTTAAAATCAAATCAACATGGAAAATATAGCAGTTTTGAAACGAACCACTGGTGTGAGAGACACTGGTTGGGGATAATAATTCCAGCTGCTGACCATTCTTGACAGGGAAACTAGGTCATACAACAAAACTAATTATACACTGAGGTCATTCCTGAGGGCAGTGGCACTCTCTGGGCTCAAGTGTTGCAAGTTCAAGTTGAAGAAAAACAAGAGAAGACTTTAAATTTCTTTTTTCTTGGGGAAAGGGGGGATGAAGAGGGGAGAGAGAAAGCGAATTTCCTGTTGCTTTCTGGAGAGAGAGAGATGTAGAGCGGAGTCAGCAGAAATGGGTACATGGAGCCTAAACAATCTAGAGATAATTGTAACTTAATCATACCTATCAAAACCAAATTACTAAACATCAAGGGAATTCACATGGTTTCACATCTCTACTTAGTGAACCTAGCCAAGAATCACTGCAGAGTGAGTTAATCCAAGAGCTACATCATATGCTCAGCAGGACTTACTGCACTTTGATGCAAGACGAAATGGTTAATCCCTGCTGAATATGAACCCATTGCTTCCAATTTCAGCTAATTCTCAGCCAATGTGGATTACATACATTTAATTCAACTAATATTTAGAGAGCTTGTCCATTGTTCATCTCTCTCTCTCTCTCTCTCTCTCTCTCTCTCTCTCTCTCTCTCTCTCTCTCTCTCTCTCTCCTTTTCTAAGTAACAGTATGCTTTCACTTATTGTTAAGTTCATTCATTTGTTGACAAGCTGATGCATCTAATGAAGATCAATAGAAAGAATTGAAAAATTTCAACATACTGGGTTGCATGACCATCAATATTTCATGCATGACAGCAGAAGTTCAACTACCCTATGACTAGGACAACATTGTTTAATTCAAAATCCAGGCTTTGACCTGCAAAAACATTGTTACGTGTAAATACTAAACTCCTTACTTTAAAACACTGTTATATACTTATATCTACAGAACTATAAACAATTCCTACTGTCCACTTTAAATTCTATTTTAGAAAGTATTATTGCATATTATTTCTTTGTGCGACTTTAAACCAGAGGGTATTGCTCTCTGAGCAATGACAAATTCCTAGAACTTATAATACTTGCAAAAATCCCAAATCCCAAATTCGATTTCACCCAATTCAAAGGATTAATCTGACTTTAAATAACATCAGAGATATTGTGTGCAGATGTCCCAGATATTCAGTAAGGTGCTATACCCATGATTTCAAAATGCATGTACTCCATGAAACACAATACTTACAGTGTAAATAGGGATTTTATTAAAGAACGAAGTTCACTGATGTGTGACAGTCATAAGCATGGTGACAACTGCCTGATCTAGAATACAAAAGTCGTGCACCGTGTTAGCCTTCATTGACACATCATAAATTACCAGTGCATGTGGCCCTCTGGTCTAATTATACTTCCCAATTGATTCCTTTTATTGTTTTACAACAGCTATATTACCCAGTATATACATAGAGGCTATCTACACTACTGTACTTCAGAAACTTGCCAACCAATATTCTAGTTTTGAAATCCAACAATAAATCAAATTTGAATTTCTATAAGTTCTGAGTGTTTTATGATTACTTCCATGAAAAGTCCTTGGCATTAAGATATCACCCTCAATATAAAACTCCATGTGGGTTTGACACACTTTGTAAAAGACCCAGCTTTTCACAGTAGCAATAAACTTGATTTCTCTGAATAAACTTACCTGAAAAAAGTATACAATTCCAGAAAAAAAACTGAGAATTTCTGCTGCCTCACAGTATATATTATAGGCCCCAATACACACTATCACAAAATCAGTAACTGAAGTCTCAGTGAACAAAGGGGCTCCTTACTTCATTCACAGAGCTGACTCTCCCCGGCTCTATCGCGTGGCGCACACATGTATGTACTGTATAGGGTTGGCGGGTCTCGGGTCTCTGATAAAACCGGGCTGCGACCTTCACCTTCAACAGATCAATAAGTGAGCGTGGTGCCCCCTTTACTGTTTACACATAGTGTGTACAGACTGAGAGGGGCCCCTATAGGGAGTTTCCCCAGGTTCTTAGTCTTTAATCTCACACACAGGACTCAGTGTTTGTGTGAGCTTATGCAACAAAGACAGCTGGTGTTGATTTACAAACTATTGGGTAACACAAGGCCCAAGTGTTTGAGTTTCACACTTTTTTTTTGCTCAACGCGTCACACACCCTTATTCTAGCTTCCTTTTCCTGATAAAAAGAAATACATTAAGTAAACAGGTAAAATTTTTAAAGAATGATGTAACTTCAGTATTTATGTTTACCTATACATCTATCATTCTACACGTTCCAAATTAAAATGCCCTAAGTACATGTTTGCACCCCACAACGATTACTACGTTCTACTAAGTATTTATTTACGATCACGTCAGACTTTAAATATACACATCTGTCATTCCTTAGGACAATGGACACTTCCACTTGACTATTTAACCTGTGTTACTTAGACAGAAGCCTATTACTTCCAGAATCAATCAGAGTCTTATACCAATGATATTTAGTGATATCAATATGATTTACAGCCTCTTTTTGATAGCAAGTCACTCTATCGTTGTCCACATGCTTGAGCGTAGGACATCGGCATGCATGTATGTTATGACAATTTTTGTTCATTATCAGCTATTATCAAGGAGGGCATTGAATTGGACACACTTCTTGTACTTTGACATTTATTACCATATAGCATAGTGCATTTATCGTACATGTATATGTACTTTTACGCAGGTATGTTGTTTGCCAATGCTATCTATGTTCTTCATATTCTTTATCAAAACAAACTGATTACAAAATCATTAGATAATTGTCTAGCCATCAATGGTATGCATTAGCATGACTTTTGAAATTGCAACCCCCCCCCCCCCCCCCCTCCAACACCACCATCCCTTTTCCATCCTCTAGTGTCTAGTGACATTGAAGTCTACAAATCCTTAATAAACATGCCTTTTATTCAAACTTTACATTCTATGTAGCTCTTCATTCTGACGTTCCTTATCTTGCATCTAATGACCAAATAATTTTTACACATACAACTCCCTTAAAAAAAAAAATGGCTTGTGTGAATTAATGGACATGTCTTGATTTACCATCATGCTCAAAAAATATCTGTGGCTTATCTGAACTCTCATAAGTATATAATTACGAGTTTACAACTATGCAATTCTCAGTTTTTATTGCCATTCAAAGACATAACATTTCCATTACCAGCTAGAATCAGACCTTTCTCTTTCCCATAAACAGAGCACTTTGTAACGGAGAAATTGATGATCTCTCATGCTGGCTTAACCAATCAGCAGAGAGATTCTGTGTGTACCAACCAATCAAGAACTTACGTTGTGTTTCTCTGAAACATTTCACCCCTTTCCCCATCTTACTTAGAATATTGTGCTACATTGCTAACCTTGATCTATAACATTTTACCAATACCCCCATATAACTTCTATTATAATGTCCATCCAAAGACAGAAATATACCGGTAATGTTAACAGTAAACTGATCCCCCCAAAAGTATGTTGTCTGCCAATCATCACAGCAAGATACCATAAAGAACCAACACTTAAGTAACTGATTATTGAAAAAGACAATTCAAATGCCACATGGAATTACAATAAACTTTTCAAAGTAATGTAGTTCTGCCATGCCAGTGCAGAAAAAGAGGGCTTACCCATGAAACCTCTGGCAGTGCATGCACATTACACATTATGTATGATACTGTCACTATCCACATAAGATGTTATTTTAGCATTACATGTACCTAGAGACCAATTCTGACTCATAAAACAAGAGCAAAGAAACCTCAGCAATCAAACAATCAATCATAATGAAAGGTTTTTTTGGTGTGTTTTTTTTTTTATATATTTAGGGGCATATTTTTGGCAAATTCTATGATCTGCCTTTTGCAGTTAGACATCCTTTTACTAAATATTCCAAAACACATATGAAACATTCAAAGTACTTTTAATTTTTTGGCAAATATACATTGTATCTAAACTTTATATGTATGCTGCAGTGTTCAGATATCAGTACTATGGACCAAATCTTAGTAGAGTTATCAGAACCATTATGACGATCACACATACCCCTACTTATACTGTTTACATTTCACCAATACATCAACTGCATAGTTAATACAAGAATCTGAATTGATAACTATATTAGATGTTTATATATATCATTATGTCAATTATGTATATGTAACATATCAGAAAAGAAGAGATTATAATTATATCTCAAATTCTCAATCCAATTGAAAATGTAAGGGAAGGGGGGCATATTGATAATTGACCGATCTTTGGAACAGATATCACTAACATTAATCATTCCTTATTGACTAAAACAGATTCTGTGAGTCAGATATACACATCTCCACTTTATCATCTTTTGAATCATCATGATCATGACCTTATCATCAAAGAACATTTGGTAAACAAAGCTAAACAAAGCTTGTTTCTGATTTGTATAATTCAGTGTTTATCTCCTACTGTTGATCAACAATAAACAACTCATCAGCCCCCATCAAGAGGCCTTCAATTAACATTTAATTGCTCAGAGGCTGTGCTGCAGCTTTGCTGTATTCTATTGCTAGATTAGTTCCACGTACTGCTTATTAAGCTGTATCTATTAGCTCGATTTATTTTCCAGTATTTAGCTGTATCTTTAGCAAGATAAGGGTCCACTGTTTTGCTGTATCTATAGCTAGATTAGATCCACTGTTTTGCTGTATCTATAGCTAGATTAGGTCCACTTGAAGCTCAAAGGACATGGAAAATTTCCATCTTCAGACCATCCCGTTTTCACCAAAGGGAAGAAACACCTTAAGTTCCCCAGTGAATCAGTCAACAAGCATAATTCATTAGGAAACTCCAGATATAACCGGCCACCTCTCCAATCATTCTTCAATTTACAACAAGCAGCCTCATTGTAAACATGTTTACACCATGACAGAAGAGTTAATCTATACTGTCTTCAATTAGATGAAAAGATGGACTCTTCAGACTTGGAGACTCTGAGGCATTATAAATACTCCTTCATTCTGTTGCCATATAACAACTCTATCAGGCCAACAGGGGGACATTATTTCAGATGACACTCTAATGACCAACACCCTTAGGTCTGACCTTTACCAGGTGAGAAATGGACTTGTGATGTCTCTCGATACAGTGGCCAGCAATTGCTTTTGCATGGTATAATTCATATTAAATAAATTACATATGGAGTTCGCCTTTTGGAAATGCCCATATCATACTACAATGCAACACGTATTAGGTGAACATACAAATTCTAAGCTTGTAACGAACTCTCTCAAGTTTCAATCCCTCTATTTTAAAATTACAACATAAACAGATCAAATATAAGAATTCACTGAACACAATTCCCAACCACTGACATCTCCAGTCGTTTTCTATAACCGTTTTACTGTATGCATCTTAATTACCCCCTGATAACATACTACATCCATTTGCTCCGTGAACAGACCTCACCTCATTCTGAAACCTAGCTACTTTGTTTATGACCACTATAAAATCAAGTGCTCCTGCAATGACCTTGGATAAAGTCCATTAAGACTATAATTAGCAACAGGAACCCTTGGCAGGAATATTGATGGAACAACCCAAAAAGACCCAAGACTTGGGGTAGGCTGTCACAAAAGCCATAGCTAGAGCAGCACAGAGCAGTCATAACATTTTAGACAGCAAATACTATTGGTACATTCTGATTCAACCTTGAACTATATGAGAGAAAAATTGATTCCAAAGGTTTTAAAAGGACATAAAGCATGCATGCATACAGAAGTTCTTTGACCCTTGCAAAACACTTTTGTTAGTGGAAGGTGTCAAGATTAAAGCAAAAAAAGGAATAAAGGTTTCTGACATTGCTAAATACATAGTTACAAGGCAACCGTTATTTAATGATATGAAAAATAGTAGGCAGGCATTGCATAACAACATTTCATTTGTCAATGATTTCAAATTGCCAAATGTCCTTAATTTGTTGCTGTCAAATGAAAAATTAAATATATACCCTATGTGACAGGCTTTCTGCATGAATTATGCAAGCTTCAAAATAATATTATAACTGTACATTTGAAAAGGAACTGTCAGAGCCATTGTTGTTCTGAACAACACCTGACAGGAGAAATTGATGTCTTCTAGTATGTACATGTATACGTTTTCTGTGATAATGTAAGGTTCATCTGTCATGACATTTACATTACTAATTCAAAACAATGACATTGAAGAATTCATTGGTTGAATCAATAAAATCAATTCAAAATATAATGATTCTCACACAGTTTAACTGTTGTAACTTGTACTGAATAATTATTTTTATGTTTTTTATCTAAAATTCAAGGATTTACACAAAAGAAAACACTGAAATATTTGGTGCTTGTCTGCTTGAGTACACATAATTTATATGGATTTTTTTTTTTTTTTTTTTAAAATAATTGATTTTTGCAACTTAATTCAATCATCCCATTTTAAAAGAAAAAAGATACCAAAATGAAAAATATGCACTATGAACAGATTAAATTGCTTTGACTTTAGCATTGATAGGTCATATTAGCATGCTACCTGGCAAATACTGCCACTAAGTAAAGATCAAAATTGTGTGATGTGACCTTGGATGTACATGACCTTGACCTCATCAAAATGAATCTCATTTTCATTTCAAGGGTTTGAACACATTAATCAGAACAGAACAGAACACAAAGAGATGACATCTGAAATACTGCACGTCCCCGTACTCATTTATTTATCTGATATACTCAACATTTAATATAATTTCAGAAAGGTTTGATTAACGAGAACAATTTTTCTCTGTTGGGAGATATTATCAATTCAAAAATGCTGTGGCCGACAATGGCTAAATCTCCCTGCTTTTAATCTCAATCATACAGTGAGCTATGACAGCAGATTATGTCACGCTGAGGCAGTGCCATCTAAATGTCTTTTAGAGTTTTCAATCTTTCTGACAGTATGAGGAAGCCAAAGGATGACGAACAGGAATCCCAGTCAGCAGTTTTCAGAGACAGACCATGAGGAATAAAGAACCTGTCCAGAACACTCAGCTGTTAGCCAATGTTTTCTTCACCTTACTTGGGGACTGACTAAGAAATTCTGCAGTTACAGGGCATTTTATTGTCACTCTGTACAAAACACATTACCATCCATTATATCTTACTGTCTCAGCAGCCATTCACTTTACAACTTGATGGGAATTTATGGTGATCTTGCTTAATCAGCTAAATCTCAAGTCTTATTTTCTCATTGCAAAGATTCAGTGTTAACTTGGAGATTTAATTAAACAAGTTTTAAATTTTCTACCTGAATGCTTCTAAGTTGTCAAGAATAAACTACTGCTTCTATCAAAAAAATTTCACTCTGTTTTTCATTGGTATTTGTCTAAACGATCTGCAATCCACGGCAGTCCAATAACTTTACAGCTGATGAGCCCACTGTGACATCATTGTTTACGTTTGAATTCACACAAGTCGCAATCAGATTCGCAATCAATCTCTGTCAATTACTCCACAGAAAACAAAAGTGATAGAAAGGTGAATAATTAGTTTTCTGCGTCTCAAAATTAGAAACCTGCAACTAATGGTGCAGTGAGTAATTAAATCAACGCAAATCCAGATCTGTTTGCTGATGAAATATCATGACTAATATTCCTATGAAGCAGCTTTTTTTAAAAAGAGTTTAAGTTTAAACTTACTAAATTTCATAACCAAAATAGGGCACACATACCGGTATATTTACAAATCAAAACAGGAAACTTAATATTTCATTCAACCTACCAGTATATTTTGGTCAAAGGATCGTGTGATTATATAAAAAAACTTGCACAGTCTTGAATGAAAACAATATGATTGTGTTGACTCCATTGCACAAAACTTAGTTCAATGATATCTTGAATCAGATATCATAGTTTAAAGTTTCCTTTCTCTCAAACTTCCTATTACAAAATTGCTTAAGATTCAATTTCAGCTCTGAGCCAATTGCAAACAATTAACAATTTAACTTTGTTATTATAGTATAAGCTATACTCCCAATAAACATGTTTACAAGAAGGTTATGCATGCAGGTGTAATATTGACATTGGAGGTCAACAATAACCAAGGTCACGGTCACTTAGAAGGTTGTATGACTCAGAATTAATTTAGAAGAGAACAGCCAATTCCAAGACTTCATAATAAACAGTACAATCAGTTATCTTCTGTAGTATGTGTCATCATGTTTACACAATCAACATGAAATAAGGCCATAACTAATAGGAAGCTTTTTTAATAAGCGCATGTTCCTGACATCACTATAATCCTCTGTTAGCAGCAGTCGGCTGGATTACTTAATCTTCAGAGAGACCGTTAATCAGTGACATCTTAAGCTTCCCTCTGTACTACATTTTAATTTACTTTTTATCTATTGCTTAACTGCAGACATCTCTCCACCCCACCCCAAACCCACCCCCAAATTATTTGATGAAAACCCTGCAGTGTATTCCTATGGGTTGTTGTGTATAAATGGACCCTTGCTGATCATTCTGACCTTCCATAACCAGATGCAGCTCCCCCTAGAGTATACTGAGTTCATGATTTGATCCTTTCTGTCCTGTAAAAATATGCTGTAATGCAATTGCACAAGTGCATGTCACTGCATTCATCTGTCATCACATCAATACATCATTTTATGACTCTACTGCGTAACTGAAATGATGATCCAGCTATCTCTGATTTAGTTGTATGTTATGATGAGTTACGAAAGTGGTGAAGGATTGTATGTCTTAATTGATAATTCTTCTCAAATGACTCAATGGTTGCTCTCTCTCTCTCTCTCTCTCTCTCTCTCTCTCTCTCTCTCTCTCTCTCTCTCTCTCTCCAGGTCTCACTGCCCTTCCCTAATATCATCATTATTTGAAACTATGAGATCATGGTCAATGAAAATGCATTAAATGACATAACTTATTAAAGATACCCTCACATTTATTCAGATCTTGACTGCTAATTATAGTTACAGAACTCTGAAATCTAAATCAACATCTTACCACCAGCTAATTAAATCCTAATCCATCTCTATCATAAGCCTCAATTAGTCATAAAACAACATTTAGAGATATCTTTAACCTTGATTCCTGGAAAGCATCAGGCTTGTTATCTTTTAGATCAGATTTCATTGATTTGACTGTTAGATACTGCTGAACCATTGGGGAGGCGTTTTAAGTATGTAAACAAAGGTTTAAAAACTTTGTACGGACCTTGAACTTCCGCAGAACGAATAACTTAATAATGCCTAGGGTCAATACACTCTTATATAAATCAGGAAGTTAAAGATAAAAAATCGGTATCCTTGTGATTGATCAAGTATAGTACTGTATCCCTTATCTTTAGTTTTATTGTGATAAAATTTAAATACTTTTCAAATAAATCAATAAAATATATATGTTCATCATTTTATTATCTCTAAAAATCGATAGTAAATCAAATTTCAATCTTTTCGAGGTCAATCATCTTTGATAGGCATAAATTACCTATATTATATCTATGTACTTGTATGTCAGAGGACGTTGTCATTTAATTTGACTATACTTTGGAATATAGTTTTTAAGTTTTTATTCTGATAGAATTGACTACAAAACCCGTCATTACCCATACAAAAAAAAGTTACACTTAGTCATAACTTTTCTGTAACTAAAGTGTAACTTTTATGTACCTAAGATTTAGGCACATAAAAGTTATAACTTTTTTGTACCTAGATTGGACTTAAACTTTTTGCCCTATAACTAAAATGTACCTACATGGAACTTAGAAATTTCTTAGTATAACTAAAATGTACCTACATTGAACTTAGAAACTTTTCAGTATAACTAAAATGTACCTACATTGAACTTAGAAACTTTTCAGTATAACTAAAATGTACCTACATTGAACTTAGAAACTTTTCAGTATAACTGAAATGTACCTACATTGAACTTAGAAAATGTTCAGTATAACTGAAATGTACCTACATTGAACTTAGAAACTTTTCAGTGTAACTAAAATGTACCTACATTGAACTTAGTCAATTTGTGAATGTGTTTGGACTTTGTCATTTTTACACTAAAAATTTAAGTGTATCTTATCCAAGAGGTTCAAGTCTAAAGTAGACTTTTATCACAATAAATCTAAAAACTAATATAAACTATCGTTATAACTTTGTTTTTTTTTTTTTTTATAAAATCACGATAAGTGGGGGGGGGGGGGGGGGGGTAGATGTAGGTTGATCACACACTGGGTAGTAAAATCACTAAGATTTGTTTAAAAACAATGACATAACCATTATAACGGGAATCCAGTCCATCAATTGCAACACAAACACCTGTCCAAAATTTTATTGTTTTTATAAGGCAGAAACAGGAAATCACTTTCCGCCTGAACGCACACACATCCCAGGTTAACAGTAAAGGGTGTCTAAAGAGGTCATGATTAGTCCGTGCTGTGATGACACTGATGTTTGTTTAAGAAAAAAAGTTGATGTGTGTGTTTTGACCAGCAGACTGACATTTTTTTATTTTGCTCCTGCAAGCATTATTTTGTTATCTGTCTCTTGAACATCATTAGACATATTACGATTTCGTTTAAACACTGTTAAATACTAAGGGGTAGCATCAACTTTATATTATCACTGAAAATTTTTCCAACTTTTCATGGCCTACCCCATGAATAAAGGAATAGAGTAGATTTCTATATAGAAATTGATTCAGAATTTTCCCACGACATCGAATGCATGCGAAGAAAAGGGGGGGGGGGGGGGGGGGGCTGGGGAGGGGTGGTAGCATTGTTTGTTATTATGAGATGGGTTCATCATATTTATTCACATATTTGATTAATAGACATGCTGTTAACAAAGAACAGTACTGCTATTTCCATCTGTATGTTTTCCCAGTACTAGCCTATCTCTCATCGTAATTTACAACAGCACATAGCTATAAGGACTGTGTTATAAACTTTGGGAAACATGTTTTATTTAAAAAAGGTGTTATAATTTTTGGTTTTACATATTCATCAATTGTAAAAATGCATTGGTACTTAAATTGATTTAGTTTTTAAAATTCCCTCATATTATTCAAAATGGCGGCTCTTGAGACCGGAAATGCCCAGTTTTGATGATCGGTTAATAAACTAACAGGTTGTAAGGAAAGAAAATATTACTAAAATTTGTTTCAATTAAATGCAGAATTCTTTAGATAATATTAAGTAAATAATATTGTTTTTTAACCAAAATAAATTTTAAAGATTTATCCCGGTATTAATCTTGGCTGTATCGTGATTGGCCAAAATTTCAAACTTTGACTTCCGTGAATTCTGATTGGACAATTGCCATTCCGCCATCAAATTTTGAAATGGGCAAAGAAGACAGGAGTTGTTGTGAAGATTTTCCTGATTTTTTCAAGAAATATGCAGAATCACAGCGTGTTGTATGTAGTAATGAAGCTGCAAGCAGTAGTTTCATAAAGATAGACATGCTTAAGACCTGGATGATATGGCTTTAGTTGTGGATGACCATTTCCATTCAGGGTAAGTCTAATATACAAACAAGTCATTTTGAATAATTCATTTGTGTTTGCTTATCTCAATTTCTATATTATTGTTTGCACTTACAAATGAATTACATTTGGAATATTTCTAGAATTCTAATAAGAAGTGCATGATTTTATCATCTATATCAAAGCCTATGCAGCCATGTATATCTAGTGATGTACATTCTATATGTAATCAAATTATGACCGACTCTTTTAAAAAGAGTATCATTGTATTGCAGAAAAAATCCCAACAAAGTCCAGCTAGCAGACTGTACACCAGATTGAAGATACATCATTAATACAAGATGAAAAAAGTAAGTGTGTGTGTTTATCAAGTAAAGATATACAGATTTTAAATTTTTAACCATATATTATGTATATCTTTAAGTAAATGAATTATTAAAAATCTGAGAATATAATGGCAACTGCTGTATCAATGTTGACTTTTTTTTTTTAGAGGGGAGGGGGGTACCAGGTCAACAGAGAATTGAAAAGTTTTACTGATATTTAATAATAATTTATGCTACATATATTGAAAATTGTCAAACAGTATCATGTTTTAAATATTATTGCCTTCTTTTAGATTAATGGAGGACGAGGATGATACTATGAAAGAGATCAGATGCAAGAGCAACCGTCCCCATAGAAATACATGCAACCATGTAAACAGAAACCAGTTTTCACCTGCCAGGTGCTGGTCACATATATATTCAACTTGGTATGCTATAAAATTTTCTGTTTTAAGTATAAGGTAGTTGTCAAGGATTTTAACAGTTACAATGAAAGTACATGTAGTAAGAAATTGCCATAATGAAACATTCTTTTTTATACATTTTAGGAACAGATTCAAGAAACAGATCCAGTTGTTTGCTGATAAATTACTGCAGGTCATTGGTATCATCTAGAACCAGGACTGTTTTAAAAATCATACTAGTATGTTTGGAACAAAATCATGCTAGTATATGTTAGGAATTTAACCTAAAACATGCTTTATGAAGGTTTTGGTCAAATTTTGGTTTACAAAATAATGTTTTTCAAACTTTCTATTCAAATTTAGCAAGAACATTAGACACACATGTAATCCCAAATGCTTTTATGTTAGATTATTGCTTTATTTAAAAAACTTGCATATAGGGTCTGTAATGATTTGAGATTATTATGTAAACAATAAAATGCTTTCTTTGGTGACATATGCAGGATATGAATGTAGCGACATTGCAGAAAAAATACATTACCCGCATTAGCGAGTTATGTAAATTTTTTCTGCAATCATTGCTCCCTTCATTACCTGCATGAATCGTCAAAGAAAGCATTATATTGTTTATATTTACATCTTTCTTTTAACAAATTAATAAATTGTTTGTAAAGAGTAAGTTAAATTTACTATATTATTTTTAATGTGCATCAGTACGTTAGCTAAAAGAAACAGCCAAATTGTCTTCAATGGGAATGTGAGTCTGCATTGATATCCTGATTATTTCAGTGATTTTTCTAAGGTCATTGTAGGTTTCGAACAATCGTTTAACAAGGCGTTAACTATAAGTTTCCATAAGAAATGGAGGAAAGCATACTCATTAGATGTAAATATAATTCAGTAAACATATTGATTAACAAAAACATTGACTTGTGTTCTTCTACTCACATGAACAGATATGATTTTAAATTCCTATTCAAGAGCAAAAACAATTTGATGAAAAGTTCATGTCAACATTAGGGACTTTTTTTTTCATCAGTATAACACCTGTACATGTACCTGGGTTTTTTTTTTTATCTGAAGTTTATGATACAGATAGATATTTTTTGCCTACATCTGTAATTTTTCTGTGTAACTTTTCTGTACCTAAATGATAACTTTTTTGTACCTACATCTATAACTTTTCTGTACCTAAACAATAACTTTTCTGTAACTTTATGTATAACTTTTCTGTAACTATATGTATAACTTTTCTGTACCTACATCTATAACTTTTCTGTACCTAAATGATAACTTTTCTGTAACTATATGTATAACTTTTCTGTACCTACATCTATAACTTTTCTGTACCTACGTCTATAACTTTTCTGTACCTAAATGATAACTTTTCTGTAACTATATATATAACTTTTCTGTACCTACATCTATAACTTTTCTGTACCTAAATGATAACTTTTCTATACCTATATGTATAACTTTTTTGTACCTAAATGATAACTTTTCTGTAACTTTAATTTGTAACTTTTTTGTACCTAAATGATAACTTTATTATAACTTTTTGATAACTTTTTTATACCTATTTATTTTTATGAAAAAAAATAAATTGTCAATAGTTACACTCTAGTTATGACTTTTTTGTACTTAAGCAAAAAGTTACAATATAGGTATAACTTTTTGATGCTAATTTGGAACCATAATTGATCAGATGGTTCCAAATTGTGCTAACTTAGTTATGACTTTTTTGTAACTTTTTTAAGGGCTCATAGGTATAACTTTTTAGTGCTTTTTTTTGGTATGGGTAGATCTTTAAAACTGAGAACATTGTCACTTTAATTTAATTTGCCTTGTGGTTTTATAATATAACATAACTCCTTTTGAACGTACATCTCAAATTAGAATGAATCTTTTATAATTAATCAAAAAGTAATCAAAGTAAAAACATGATACCAATTCAAATTTATCTCAGATTCACCCTCAATTTTTTCCACGCAAACAAAATCATTTTCTTCAAAACTTGAGTGAAGTTCATTAATATTTCAATAACAAAATTGTTTCTTCAGTGTAACCTAAAACTCTCTCACAGAACTGATGTTTGATTGATGAAATACGATGTCACATAATTTGATTGCTCTAATACAATGGTGAGGTTTCAAAATCAATTTAGTCAGCATAAAAACAGAACAACCTCTAAGGATCTGATGCAATTTACAACCTTCTGTTTCTCCCTCTCCCTCCACAAATATTTAGAAACGCTCAAATTAGAAAGCCAGGATTATGCAACTTCTTCAGATTACAGATATCTGGGAACTTCTCAGCTGGAAGATGGAATCAGAAAGAACTGTCAAAGCCATTGTCCATTGATTAAGAACAATCCATCTTATGTCAAACAGTTTATAAAAGTTACGCATTGTCTTGTTTGCACATAGAGGCTGGATTCTAAGAAAATCCTTACACTCTGTTGCAAGCCTACTAAATAAATTATTTTTCAAAAAGAATTTTCAATCAAGAGATTTTCACTTCGTGACTGTAAAAGAATGTTATCTAATGACAACTGAAAATGACAATGACTGCATATACAGTGCTGAAAAATTATTTCTTTACAGAACCCAAAGATCACATAGTTATTCAGACATGCACTGAGGGGGGGGGGGATTAAAGGATTAACATAGAGACCAATTAACTCTCTCACCTAAAAATCTAATATACAGTCAAACCTTGTTATCTTAAACTAGATGGGACTGGTTAAAAAGTTTGAGATATCTATGTGTTCGAGATATCGGTGTTCGAGATACATGTACCATACATGTACCATAGTTCAACTGTATTTATAAAGATTCATCAATACAAAACAGCCAAAAATTCTATTCAACAACTAAAAAAATTTACCTTCTGACAAGAAAATGGTACAGAATTCTCTTTATATATTTCATGAGTCACCTAACTGACCAGTGCAGAGTAGCCAGGTGAGAGAATATACCTCCTACAGGTAAACAAACAATCCAGGTGGACCCTTGTGTAAACACAGGTATACATGTTAAAACACAGGGCTGACCCTGTATTTGACCTACTCTGGACCCTACCGTACTGAAGGATTGTGAAATTTTAATGCGGAGGTCATCTACCGTGGGCTTTTCTCCCTCTAAAGTGGACTTTGAACAACCTGGACATGAATAATCTATCTTATTTGATCAAAACGTTCACACCTACTCATGTCTGTTGCATACAATATGTATATAAGGGGTGTTTGACCGTTAAACCAGTAGAACCAATAATACCGCTGATCTCATTTCTGAACCTTGACTAGTTGAGTGTTGGTGACTATTGCATTAATTATTTCAACATAAGCTGTAGTATGAAAGGAGGAATTAGCATATTAGTACATTGAAAATATATGGTTGGACTGAAAATCAAGCCCAGGACCCCTGCAACTCTAGCTAGGAGCTCTACCACTGAGCTACTTTGGTTGATATCCATGGTCCATATACATGTAGCCACAACTAATACAGAGCAAAGTTTTACCAAACACTTTTATTTTAATCTATGAAAAAATTCTCCAATCTTTATAGTGTTGTTGCTTGCACTGTTTATTAGAAAGCCTAACATTGAGAAATATGATATATCCTTGAACAAAAAAGAAATAAGATCATTGGTATCAAATGGACATCCAATCACACTCCAGCCACCTGAACAACAAATCTAATCAAGCCATTGGACCTTGTGTACCTTAATTAATTCTCTTGCTAAAGCAAGATACACAAATTCTAATTGCGGAACAAATAGAACTCTGGTGGATAAATTTGAGTAATTTGTTCATTTTGTGGGTATCTAACCTCTCTTCCACAAATAAATCACATCAGCAACAAATAATACAATCATTTTTTTTTTTTTTCATCATATCACATACAAGACTGTAGCAAATCCTGGAAATCTGTAACATCCCAATGGTGACAGTGTGTAAGAAACAGAATGCAAGAATTCTCCCTGGAAAACCTACCATTATTTTAGAGTTTATTCTCCATCTTTATTGCAGACATTAACCAAAGTAAAGAAAACATCTTTATACTATGATATCGTTATCATTAACATCTGTCTGATCATCCATTATGTATTGAGGAATATAGAGCTCTTCATTGAGGGAATTAAAGTGGAAGGGAATTTGTAGAGCTGTCAACCAGTTTATGTCATCAATTATAGTAAAGATAGGAATGGAGTTACCAACAGAACCTTTGTATAACGCTAAAAAGTATGAGACTATTTTGCAACTCTATATCAAATGATAGTAATTGAACTGACCCTGCAGTCACAATTAACAAAGCGCCTTGCATTTACTGACCCCTCTCTCTACTACCTAATCATCTTTCATAGAGTTAACTGTTGTTTCATCAAGTTAATGTTTGTCATATACCAATTTTCGTGGATTTTGTTGTTAAATTAAATGTTCACTGAAGTGTAATTTCTGTTCATGCATTGTTAGATCATTGGCCAATATGAATTAACATATACATGTACTTTACTACTTCAGTGCTTACAGACTATACAGTATAGAAACCACAATAGCTTTCAATGGAACAGATTTCTATTCTAAAAAACAAAATATGAGGTTTAAGCTTTCATCTGTACTGGAAAAACAAGTTCTAGGTTAATGATAGTGGGGTGAGTACTGGTAAAAATCTGAAGTACATGTAGTTTAACTGTACTAATGAAGTACTGCGCAGTCAGTCATCTATATTGCATGCATCATCCACAGGCAGGACCATGCTTTTATATGTGCTCCTGAATGTTTCATCAGTACACTAGCTGGATTTGAAATAACTGCACAAAAGTCAATATAACCCAACCCCCTAAGGAGTCATACTCATTGCAAGATTTCGAACAACCCATAAACACTGTTGGTAGTATTGAAAGTAAATAATATGGAGATGAGACAATACTGTCATAAACAATACGAGGAAATTACATGCCCCATGATGTGAGGATCGTTTAATAAGAGATCAGGGACTCTGAGGCGGTCTGTGTCAGTCTGTGTATGCTCCCAGTCGGGTCTTATAGACGGTGTGAGGTCCACTGACTGATAACTATATGATGGAGGCTATAAACTATTAAGGGCCTTAAAAAAAATTAATCACAGATCTTGGTTGGTAGTCAAATCCACACACACAAGAAAACTAACAATGTCATACTTTCAAATTGAATAAAGTCGGGTTCGACTGTAAATGGAAATGCTTTAATTATGCTTTATGTAGACAATGGTAGATGGGCAATATATATAAGACCAGTATCTATGTGGTCAGCCTCCATTAGATTCTGCAGCAAAAGAAGTGTTGTTTTGGAATTTTTTTATTAATGAAGTTAAAATATTGGTGGTTTTCAATGGTAGATTATTTTCTATTCTCTTTTGAGAAGTGGATGTGTCGGCTATGCCTGTCCACTTCTCAAAAGAGATTAATTATTTTCATTTCTATGAATATTCTGATGACTCTATGATCCAGTAATGCAATATCGCTTTCTCCTTTGGGAATTCTCTAAGCATTTGTCTGGATCCAACACAAAATGGTATAAAACATACATAACAAATGCACATATGATAGGAAATATTACAGCTTGATATCAGCTTATTCAAGCAGAACACTGTTACATCAGACGGCAAGTTTTCCCATGACATTTATATCACATAACTTCTAAATATCACATTTCGTTCATCCTTGGAATATTTTCCAATTAACAAATTCTGAAATTCATTGCATGATTTACATGTTCTTTTGTTTTTTTTTTCTGAATATTTTAGCAAATAAAATTTTTTTTATCTGAATGAAAAGGTTCACCAGTAGATTAGAGAGATATAAAAATAGGTTATCTTCAGGATGCATAATATGTTTTAACATCCTCTTATGTCATTGTGCAACACTCAGAGCGAGACACAGCAGACATGACAAAAGTTTTATCTAGAGCATGTATTTAAAAAAAAACATTACGTACATTAATAATCCCATAAGGGAGAAACCTGTTTTTATTTACAAAAAGCAACCTATCTTTTTTAAAAGAATACATACAGCCAAATAAAGATATGGCTAAATATGCATGTTTCTTTTAAATCAACAGGATCAGCCCATATTTCATATAAAAACGGATTTTCAAACATGCACATACCTTTGCCATTCTGCTTGAATAACCATCCAAAACTTTAATAAAAATCTTCCTGCACGATCATTGCAATATCTATAATATATACATAAAAGCAATAAAGTTGTCAAAAATCCCAGGCACAATCAGTTGGAGGACACAATGCTAAGAGGGAGTCATTTGTGCCAAGTTTTACTGGGTGAGCAGTCCTTTAGTCCCCGACACACGCACACCGTCACACCAAATTACTATCGACGGAATTCCCTGGTCGTCCAGTGGAAAGAGCCAATGGCAGGAGCTGAATATTTCTTCATTTGGCTGATAGCATCCCCCGAACTCGAACTCGGTTCACTGATACCAAGATAAGAGTATATCAGTCCGTTCTGTAAGATGGTCCCTGCTTTAATCCAGTTAGAGAAATGATATATCAGTCCCTCAAAGGCCTAACAATAAATGGCAGACTCTCTCACTCTGTTTGTGCACATTCATAGCTCTTTACAGTTAATAAATATATATATAGACTGCATGTATACTCGGTATAACATAAGGAAGTGTTTCGGCAAATTTGTGTGCATATGTTTCTGATCAGAAAAAGTGACTTGCATGGGAAGAGGACATAACAAAAGCAATATCAGACCAGTTATTGGATATTCGGGCCGTGGTTTCTTCAAGCCTTCTTCTGAATCCGTTTTATTAACTTGGGAGAATGAATCAACAGTCACAGTGTGTGTTTTATTGGAAAGATCCAAAGAAATTGATACAAAAGGAAATCGGTTTCATCAGAGAAATTACGTAAGACAGACATTGTGCTCAACCATGAGTACCAAAAGGTGGAAAATAAAAACTCAAAACCGCAAAGTATTTACAAACATTGACACACAAAAGCCATTATACAGATGCCAGATGGAAACTTGTAAAATTGTGTTTACCGTCTCAAATCCCTGGCGTGTTAATCAACAAATCAATAATCCATACCTACACAAGGCTTTGAGTAAACATCTACATAATAAGCCCGATTAAATTATTACACTGTATCATAATTAAACACTAGGAAATTACAAAGTCTCACAGGAAGACATATGGTGTGGCTTTAGCCACAGTTAGCATTTCATTATGAGGGCAGTGCAATCCAATTTATTGATTGTAATATGTCCAAATACCAAACCCTTAACTAGAAAGTTAGAAAAGCCCCAGTCTTGTGTTGTACCTATTAAATAACAAAATATCATTTAAAATGATAAAAATCAAGACAACATTGAGATGGTGACCATTTCAAAAGACTCCGCCTAAATAACGGACAATAGGATAAAAGCATTTCAGAGAATTTTGCTTTGACCTATATCTTCATAATTTTGGCAAAGAAGTGTTCATTCAATCTCATTACCCCTCATATATATACAGGCATTTTTAATGACCTGAGCAAGATTAAGGAAAATGAAATAATCTACGGTTTAAAACTGATTATAAAGTGATCTCCTAAGTCCTTCACATTGACTTGGTTCAAAGTCACAACACATCATTAACCCATAAGATCTATTTATGTGAAGTTGAGAATATACATGCTCTTAAAGAATTTTGTGTGATCTGGTATGACCTTGACCCTTGACCTACAAACTCCATTTAAGGTCACTGCACACCATTTGACCAAATACACTCTCTGAGTGAAGTATGAACCTGATTGGACCAAAAGGAGAGAATATAAGCTCCAGACAAGGATTTTCATATAATTCCGCTTTATCCTTAACCTTAGACCTAGAAACATGGTTCAAGGTCACTGCACACCTTTAACACAAAGAAACTCAGTGGGTGAAGTATGAGCCAGATTGCTTTAGGGAGAGATGATACATGTATGCTCCAGACAAGAGCTCTAGATGGACAGACAGATGGACAGACTGATCACTATAGGGCACCTGGTATCGCGTGGGGCCCTAATGAATGATTTTTCAAGCCTCTGCAACATATTGCATATTTGCGCACATGATTGTTCCTGAACATTTTCACAGCTGGGTATTTTAGTCTTTGCCTAAATAATTTCAACACTTTAGTTCAACACATCAATAAATCTATAAAAATCTAGTGCAAGTGATTATGCAATCTGAAGTAAAGGACCTCATATGTCATAACGAGACTCCTATCTTTACTTGAGATTGAAATAAAGGTCAGATTCAAATTGGTCCTATTTTAGCCCTTAAAGATCCCCTCATTCCCTCAAGGCCCATGTGAGATTAAGACTTAATGGATCACTGGCACCAAGCAATGAGACCTCTGTCTTATGTGTTGGCAAGATGCTACACTGTACAACAAGATGAACTTCTCAAATCTTTCTTAGAACAATGCGTTCAGAGATTACTAACAATGATGCAATTTGAAATCAGAACCATGGCATTTTTTCTTAAGCAGGTTTATATATTGCAGGAAATGTCGACAGAACACTCAGACACTGTTGACTGCAGAATCAGGTACCAATGGTAATTTTGATTTATTTCTTGGGGTATCTTAAGAACACTATCATGCAGATGATGATGTGACAATTAACATTAAGCGCAGACCCTTAGTTTTTTTTTTTTCAAAGTAGAATAAGAAACACAAAACCCCACTCCTGACTGCAGATGTTTATTCTGTGATCTTTTGAGAACAATTTATGGGATATTGTGACAATAAAACACACAGCATACTTTGGTAATCACCGATACATCAAATTTCATTCTGCATTCTGCGCAGCATGGAAAACCCTACACTTTTCTGATTGCACCATCTGTTGCTATATAAACAGATGAAGAAGTATCCAGATTTTTATTTGTTTTAACAGCTTGACCATATTACCAATCTTGACATATCTTGCAATGACCTTCATAGAACTCCATCACGCTTTCTTTTTATAGACGGTATGCTTAGCCTTGCCAATATGTTGGAATTAATTTTGTTTTCAAATTAGCAAACTTCATGAAAATTTCTCACACATGAATAAAAGTTGGGTTACTGTAATAACATTTTGGACTATGGATGACATATTCTTATAAGCACAGATAATCTAAAGAGAAGTACATGTATTCAGCCTGTAATGAAAATAAAGCAAAATAAATTGAATACAGCTTCTACAATTACCATTTTGCTGAAAGGCTGACAATGATCTTTCAGAAAGATGAGAGAGTTAATTTGTCCTCCTCAAATTAACATGGCTTCACTAATTGGACTACAGGCTGAATCAGCTGTTTTATCTATACTGAAAACTCCATCTATACCAAGTAAAACTGCACGTACCAGGTTGTTTCATCTTCCTACATGAACAGCCATAGGCTAAGACCTTGCTTATTTGAAAGTTAAAGTTTGAATGATCGTTTACTTTGCTGACAAGTAACGGGAAGATATGATGCAAAAAAAAAAATAATAGCACATTCAAAGGGGGATCACTCTGGTAGCGTTATCCAGAGGCATGTTTTTCCTTTCATTTAATTTCACTTTAAATATATTTAAATACATGTATTTATAATCATTCTTTGAGTGCATCAGTCATCTATCTGATATATACACAAAGTCTTAAGACTCCAGTCAAGGTTGAGGCACTTAATTAAGATAAGAATTCAAATCAAGTAATGGATGGAATTTCATAAAGAAATTGAAGATCAAAGGGAGTCAACTCCGGTAGCTTTATCAAAGCAAGTAAATACACTAATTTGAGTTTCACATATACAAAAGAAACTCTACAGATGTAATTAAGATCTCATGGATTTAAATGCCTACTGAAGTTTGAACTTGGCAAGAGAGTGTCTCAGATTACACAACTGTATGCCGCTTGATTAAACATCTGATACGACAACGCACACTGTCGACCTGTGTGTTATCTGAACATCAAAGGACCTTGGTTAGATTTACCAAGGGTAATACATACACATCAGTATACTACCCAATACATTTATAACAGTACCCAAATAGCCACGTTCTGACATGTTTCTGACTGTTTGCTGCTATTGTATGTCCATCAACAATCCTATATCGTATATATTTCATGTCGGGGCCCTACACACCCACTGATTATATATCAATAACAGAGCAAAGTCACACTGGGAATTTTAAAAGTACCACGTTAAGGTGGTATGGGACACTTCCGTGATGTGACCTATTGTTTATCTAAATAAACAATAAAACCAAGTGTAATTATAAAAGTAGTTTTTTTCTCAAAACTGTCACCCAACAGCGCAGCGCAGTGGGTTAGAGGGTTTACTATGAATCTGTAAGTCATGAGTTTGAATCCCGGTGGGGTTTTTACAATTTTTACCTCTCCAAATATTTTTAAAATCTATTTTGTTGTTAAATATTGTAAAATTTGAAAATTCTAAACTGGTGAAAGTATTTTAATTGTATTAAATATACTTGAATCCACATTGATATTGACAGATGTCCCATACCACCATAAGAATTTAATACATGGGTTAATGTATTATATACTCCATTCCAGTACAGATACACATGAATGTGCAGTCAGTAATGTTGTTAATGTGAGTAACCATTGTAATCATATGTTAATGAATCAACAATAGCAGTTACCCCTTAGAGAGAATAAATGAAACTATTAATAGTTGCCCTTTACACAGAATTAACTAAATCCGGTACCATTAATAGAATTTTTGACAATAATTATGTAATTGTCCCCTTCCATAACCTTTTTTTACAATATTGTCAGTATTTTTTGACAAGGTCATTTGGGATTTGAGCACACAATTAAACATGTACTGTGGGAATTACTGATACAAGTAATACGAATTTAACCTCATAAACTTCACTACAACTTCAGCATTGTAGCTGAATGATACACTGTCAACAAATATAATAATACTACATCACAAAATTCAGTTACAAAATGCTGAGTAATGAATTCCCCCCCCCCCCCCCCCCCAAAAAAAATTGTTTATTTTACACATCTTCAAGCAACGAAGAATGCTTATTTAAATGGGAAAAATGTGTTCAGAACTCCTCAAGAAAATTGTCTACATACACATGTAGCCTCTGCAACCTTCAGACATAAACTACCAAGACAGCCTCTCTCTGATGAGCCGTCAGACTCTACTTGAAGACTAGCCAATGGAGTGTCATCACACTCCATCAGTTTGTAAGGAGAGCTAGAACCATACAGACAACACACAGGCTTCAAAGCATCAAGAGAGAGATAGATGTAATGTCTTCCACATCAGACATTTACAGGTATACCTTCTTCACCAGGATCAAGTATAGGGGCAGACTGTGTATTGTGGGTTCTTTTCTCTTAAGATAAATTTACTGCGAAAGACTTAAAGTAAATGAAAATATGGCAATACCTTTTCTTATAACACACCAAATCAAAGTTTCTATACGCATATGCATAAAATAAGTCTTTACTTTTAGTCAAAAGTTCTCACATATATCAGTACATGTACCACTGAGGTAAATGGAGTCCTTATTTGAGAGCCGATAATATATATCAAAGATTCTTACCAACACTGCCTTTTCTGTTATTCAAAATCAAGATCATTGTGCAACTTACCTACAACAGAAAGAAAACATTACATTAATTCAATTGTCAATAGGTAAACATATGATTTAAACAATGATTAAATGCCTATGAATTCAATACTTATAAGGCTTAGAGCACTTTCAAGTCCTTTATTCTAACATTTTGTGGATCTGAAACTCTAGGACTCTTGCAAGTGCTTATTTATCAAGTCATAAGAAAGAATTATAATCTTTTACATTAGTTTCTTTTTCAATAATGTCAAGATTGACAGTTTCATTCCTATTACATTGCTTAACACGATTGCTTTAATAAATACATCTAAGACCAACAGATTTCACTCCATCTCCATAGCAGAATTTAATAGGATTGTATATGATTGACAGAATCAGTTGTAGTAAATGAGCCAGAACTGCAGATAGAAAAATGGTGTACATGTGATGTGATAAACCTCAGATTAGAAAAAACAAGATATCTGTGAGCCAATGCTCACTAGTGATACCCCCGCTCTGATGTGAATATGCAAAATAAGCAAAGTCGACATTTAACAGAAAGCTGGCATCCGATTGGTACAGAAATATATCCAACAATATGGCATGCCTAAACAAATAGTGTGTTAAAATTTCAAGCATCTGTGATAAACAGCTGCTGAGAAATCTTTGACGAAAATTTGTTTGAAAATTTCGGCTAAAATAAACAAAGTACTCATTTAACAGGATGATGACGTCCGATTGGTACAAAAATATATCCCACAATATGGCATGCCTTAACAAACACTGTGTAAAAATTTCAAGCATCTCCGATAAATAGCTGCTGAGAAATCTTTGACGAAAATTTGTTTGAAAATTTTGGCAAAAAATAAACAAAGTCATTATTTAACAGGATGTTGACGTCTGATAGATACAAAAATATATCCCACGATATGGCATGCCAAAACAGTGTGTTAAAATTTCAAGCATCTGCAAAAACTAGCTGCTGAGAAATCTTTGACGAAAATTTGTTTGAAAATTTTGGCTAAAAATAAACGAAGTCGTCATTTAACAGGAAGTTGACGTTTGATTGGTACAAAAATACATCCCACGATATAGCATGCCTATACAAATACTGTGTAAAAATTTCAAGCATCTGCGATAAACAGTTGCTGAGAAATCTTTGACGAAAATTTGTTTGAAAATTTTGGTTAAAAAATAAGCAAAGTCGTCATTTAACAGGAAGTTGACGTCCGATTGGTACAAAAATATATCCCACGATATGGCATGCCTTAACAAACACTCTGTAAAAATTTCAAGCATCTGCGATAAACAGTTGCTGAGAAATCTTTGACGAAAATTTGTTTGAAAATTTTGGTTAAAAAATAAGCAAAGTCGTCATTTAACAGGAAGTTGACGTCTGATAGATACAAAAATATATCCCACGATATGGCATGCCAAAACAAATAGTGTGTTAAAATTTCAAGCATCTGCAAAAACTAGCTGCTGAGAATTCTTTGACGGAAATTTGTTTGAAAATTTTGGCAAAAAATAAAGGAAGTCGTCATTTAACAGGAAGTTGACGTCCGATTGGTACAAAAATACATCCCACGATATAGCATGCCTATACAAATACTGTGTAAAAATTTCAAGCATCTGCGATAAACAGTTGCTGAGAAATCTTTGACGAAAATTTGTTTGAAAATTTTGGTTAAAAAATAAGCAAAGTCGTCATTTAACAGGAAGTTGACGTCCGATTGGTACAAAAATATATCCCACGATATGGCATGCCCTAACAAACACTCTGTAAAAATTTCAAGCATCTGCGATAAACAGTTGCTGAGAAATCTTTGACGAAAATTTGTTTGAAAATTTTGGTTAAAAAATAAGCAAAGTCGTCATTTAACAGGAAGTTGACGTCCGATTGATACAAAAATATATCCCACAATATGGCATGCCTAAACAAATAGTGTATTAAAATTTCAAGCATCTGCGATAAATAGCTGCTGAGAATTCTTTGACGGAAATTTGTTTGAAAATTTTGGCAAAAAATAAAGGAAGTCGTCATTTAACAGGAAGTTGACGTCCGATTGGTACAAAAATACATCCCACGATATAGCATGCCTATACAAATACTGTGTAAAAATTTCAAGCATCTGCGATAAACAGTTGCTGAGAAATCTTTGACGAAAATTTGTTTGAAAATTTTGGTTAAAAAATAAGCAAAGTCGTCATTTAACAGGAAGTTGACGTCCGATTGGTACAAAAATATATCCCACGATATGGCATGCCTTAACAAACACTGTGTTAAAATTTCAAGCATCTGCGATAAATAGTTGCTGAGATAAATGCGACAGAAATTTTTGTTACGGACGGACAGACAGACGGACAGACAGACAGACAGACGGACGGACAGACGGACGGACAGACAGACACACAAGGGTACAACAGTATACCCCCTCTCCTTCGGAGCGGGGGTATAAAAAATGAATTTTGATGATGGTAATAAAGACACAGAGAGAGAGAGAGAGAGAGAGAGAGAGAGAGAGAGAGAGAGAGAGAGAGAGAGAGGGAGAGAGAGAGGGGGAGTGACCTTTAAATATTGAAGAAAAAAATTTGCAAGAGTTATAACTCTCATTCCATTTTATCAAAATCAAGTCATTTTAGTTTTATTGCACAACTAAATGAAGTCTTTTATAATTGGAATATTTTTAAAAAGTGCAGCCAATTAAGTTACTAAAATATATCAATTATCATTAATATCAGGAAGTCATTACATACACACACTTTATCATATATTACAATTTATGACAATGATTAAAAATGACCTGAATCAGATGCAAAAGGGTGAAAACTAATAGTGCAACAGCTGAGCTTGAAACCCAAAGGTGACATTAACTATAAAAGATAATTACAATTTCATCATTTTAATTATCAAAAGCTGAACCCAGAGAACAGGGAATTTAGGTAACTTTGCAAATTTTCCTCTGAATCTATACAGAGCCTTGGAATACTAACAATGGGCCTTGACCTTCTAGTTAAGAACTTGACCTATGACCCTCCTGGTTAACCAAGCATGTACCGGTAATTTAGACTTTGCTGTGTTGTAGACAGAGATGTAAAGACAAGTCTTTAATTAAGAGCACTGCTTGAAAGACAGATATCAAAAAGGTCTGCAACAGACCATGCAAATTGAGGGGTTTTTTTAATTGCTTCATGATGAAGATATTTTTTGCTAAAATATCAAATCTGTGGTAAAATAAAGCATATTGACTTTGTTAGCACTCTGATCATGTAGGTAATGAATTACTGGTTTAAGCATTATCATGATTTACCACCTCAGTCAAGTGAGGATCAACTGTTACAGATTTTACACTCACAATCTAGCTTGAGAACACATATAATTGCTTCAACAGTTCTCCTTAGAATGTACACAATTGGTATGTGACATGTACTTCTGAATGAACCCAAAATTGATCTAACTTCTACAATCCAGCTCAAGCAACATACCAAATCATTTCAACATCTTATTGACCATTCATTATTTAACAATTTCCTGCCTCTTGGCAATCTAATGTTCTGAAGTACCATGCAAATTTGTCATATATTTCATTGCATCTGAAATACAAGAATTTCATTGCGATACCAAGTATTTGGACGACATTCTCCGCATAACTTTGAGTAATAGTGCCAAATCAATTTAATCTCAATTGTAAAATTTATTATTCATCATAACAGATATGTTTAATTTAGGAACCTTACATTGTAAATGCTCAAAAATATGGTATAATTATCGTATCACAAAATTATATCTGCAAACCTATTTATAGATGCCTATTCTGTAGAACTATAATTGATTCCTCTACTCATGTCAGAATATTAGGTAACATTAATAATGCTCAACTCTCAGAGCATGTTATTGAAAAGGTATGATTATTGCAAACCCCATGCAAAGATATCTAGCTATGATCAATTTGCAGCAAAGTCTGTGAAAGCTATTTCTCTGTCAGAAACAAAAAGCTACACCCACAGATATTCTCATCCTGCAGGTTGGACGATCGAGTTATCCGTGTGTATGGTGTATGCAGCAGATGATGCAAGAAAACAGAGGAAGCATAAAAAAGTAGCAATTTTTAGACCAGCCAGACAAGATTACACTGAAACTTAAATAAGATGTTCAAAGAAGTGGTCTCCTTGACAAAAAAATAAAATGAACACATATATACACCATAACCTGAAAATTTATTTTAGTTTGCATGAGGTGAATGAATTTGATACAGCGATTGTATTCAAAGAATTCATTTGACTGAAACTATAAGCTAGGGATGAATGAATTTGAAGCTTATAAGCATCTGACAAGCAAAGAGATAACAATGTATGTTGATAAATCCGAGATGAGGCCCTGACTGAATTATCATTACCAAATCTGAGTTACTGTTCATAAAACACTAGCAGTCAACAATCTGAACGGTAGGCCAAGGTCAAGGTCAAATCAAGGTCAAACTTTCCGGGAAACTTGCAACTTGGTATTTTAAATTCCTAATCATTGAAATGACTTTATGATATTTTTATGTTAAGAAAATAGTTCCCAAACTATTATATATATCATGGTACATATGTATTAAGTAAAAGTAAATTTGAATTCTTGCCTTCTAAATTCTTCTGCAAAATATCGAATTTGGTTTATCAACGATCACATAACTAATCATTACATTTTACTTATTCAAACAGCCAAGGTTTAAACATGAACATATTGTTAGTTCAGTAGGTGATGTATTAAGTGACCTTGAAATGTCAAGGTTATTTATCTCTCAGTCTCATCATCCTGTACCCACAATTACTGAGAGGTACATGGCAGTATTTGACTTGGACTATAGTGTTACGGTAAAAAATCAATGTAATCACAATTAGTCATGCAATGATACAACCAGTTGCTGCAAATTAAGTGCCTTAGGCTTAGAATGTCAAGGTCAATCATGTTTACTTGCAGTCTGAAAAGAGTATTGGCATTGTAGCCACTTTAAAACATGTGAAAAGTATTATGAGAGTGTTGTACAAGAGAATTCTTGTTGAAAACTTAATGATCAAATAAATCCATTATTTTACCTAATACCAGACTATGAGTCTAGACAAGAACCCAATATACTCATGGATTTCTGGGTAAAAACTTTATAATCAAATAAAGTCATATTTCACCTCATGTCAGACTTTAAAATGAGTCCAGACAGGTATAAAAACAGAAAGTGAAGTATGCCAGACGGCCAGTCATTTCCTGCTTAATATTCCAGTACTAATACTAGTGCTCTTCAGTTTATATAAATATAAGCCACTCAGGGGTGGGAATGTTTTACCTGTGGGTTGGGGTATTTTACTTGAGGGGTCAAGGTGTTTTACCTGAGGGTTTGGTAGGGACACCCTCCTTCTGCTGTTTTGCTGCAGCATTTTGAGGAGGGCCATTTCTGCGTTGTCCTCATCGAAGAATTCCTTGACCTCCTTTTCATCGGGGATGGCCTGTAGCGACCGACGACGGGGGCGCTGTTCGGGCGGCTTCAGAAAATTCATCCTCTCTCGATCAAACGTAATGTCACAATTATAGCAAAAAATCCAATATTGATCGCGCCACTCACAATTACAAAAATTTTATATACTCCTAATGTCTTCTAATGAACGGCTTTCCTTAAAAATCCTTGCAATAAATCGTAACTCTTCTCTGATCCACCTAATCAAACAAAAGATTTCAGTGATGATACACACAAAACAATGACTGCTGGAGCTTTCCTTTCATGATGTATCGGCCATTTTTATTCCTTCAGATAATAAAATGGCCTGTCACAGACTGAATCCACCACTTCTGGACACACAATTCAATCATCTGGCCAACAGATAATTGTTTTGTGTCTCCGGCCTGTCACTATATCCTATGGTTCCACCAAAACCTTGCCCGACTCTCACCACAAAACCAGCCAGCCAAAGTTCCCTGGAGAAACCAAATTCCAACATGCAAACCAAATATCAAACACTTACAGCTAATCCATAGTTTGGTAGTCACTTTGTGGCCATGAAAATCATTCTCATAATCAAAAGTTCAATAAAGTGATGTAACTCACAGTCTACAAGTCTTACATCGGTACCTCTCCTTTAACATGCACTGATGATTTTATACATTGCCTCCTAGTATCTTGCATTTCAAAGCAGCCTTTCATATGCAACCATAAGCCCGGACTAAAAATCTCTTCAAAATTGTAAATGTTTTAAAACCAATGAAACCACAATATCCCAACATTTTATGACATGTCTGTTTACTTGCAAGAGCTGTAAAAATCTCCACAAAAAGTAATATCTATACAAAGGTAAACAGATATAAAACGCACATAAAGATTTTTCTATGCGTTCACCATAACTTTCATACTGATGGCAGAATATCTAGATTTGATATGGCAACTATTCAATTATTTAAGACTCAAATCCCCTTTTCCTCCACAAATCAACAAAACTGTAACATTCTGACAAAAATACACTTAAAATCAAGTGAAGTTACCAGTAATACATGTTTTGATATAATTACCCCCTCATATAAACAAAACTTCTTTTTTAACTCAATCAATGACCTTTGACTTTATGAGAATTGACCTCGAAAGACGACCTATATTAAAGCTGGGCAAATACAGAGAATTGCCCCAATTTTGACTAGCAGTTGTTCAATAGATATTGCATCACCGATCTTCATACACAAAATACATTAGAACATAGCTATCTACAAAATAAATTGTCACTATCTTGATGATAAAACAAAAAGAACCCGAATCCCATTAAATTACCACAATCTAATGTTCCATATGAAAAATTCAATCCCTTAGAGACAGCACCAGTCCTGGTCCATTACTGGCTTCATCTGTAATCACTGCAGACAAATGAACAGTACAGAAGTATTCCTTGCATCCTTTTATCTTTGATCAATAATCAAAGTCCTCTTACCTTTTAACTACCTAAATACACCTGAGACTCACAAAATGAACAACTGAACAAAATGGTTTTCGATTTGACATTTACAAATTCACTGCACTCAAAGCTTGCTGAATATACCATGTGATAATCATAACTGTCCACAAATGGCTTGCAGTGCCAATACCAAAAGGTTAAAGTTATTCCAGTTTTAAGACATGTTTCTAAATGACTTTTGAACTAATATACATTACTATTTGTGAAAATTCCAAGTCTTTTCAGAAAAAACTTAAATATCTTCCAGCACAGTATAAAGTTGAAATTGACTAAAATAAAAGATCAGCACTTGAAAATCAATGATAAATAGATAAGACTTACAAAGCTACATTTGCTAAAGATGAACAACATAAAGAACAACCACATATAAACACCTTACTAGTGTTACTAGTAAATTAACTCTGCCCCTAAATATTTCTCAGAAATCTTAACCAAATAAGCACAAATGTATGCACTAACATAATCTTTCATCTAAATCTTCAAAATACATGTATTAAAAAGAATAATCCAAGCTGAAAACTGAATGATAAAGATACTTTTAAGTAGCCAGGTCCTGTATATAATACCACTGTCTAGTGAGAGTACTTAACCAATGGTTAACGTGACACTTGAACTAGGAGAGGAGCTCTCCTTGTGTCATAATCCCACTGTGTTATCTAGCCCTACAATAGTACAACAAATCTGTTATCCTTAAAAATGATGTTATGTCAATGTAATTCCTTCTATCTTAAGATAGCCATCTTAATCCAGAGGCATTATATTGTACGCCAGGATGATTAAGAATGTCTTTGCCCAAATGATTAAAAAGCTACCAGCATCCATATACAAGTGAAAGATTTCACCCCTATGATAGATCCCTTTGAAAATAACTTTTACATGTATTGGCTCTAATCAAACTCTTCAACATTTACCTCAGATAACCAAACTATATGATGAATAACACCTTTAGTTTCATAATCAGCCACAAAGAGAATGCAATAAACCTATATGTATTCCAGTTCACAGAACAGTCAGCCAACACTGAAAATCTCTCTGCACTTTTAAAGCTGTTGCCAAAGACACCATGTAGGAAAACTGCAGCAACTTTTTCCCTCCCACTCTTTTATCCATTTCCAAAACGAAGAATGGAAACCATCAGCCATCAAATGATATGAAAGGGATAAACCAATTATAAGATCGAGATAAAAAGAATATATACTTGCATCTCGGCAGAAAACAACAGTCACAAATATTATACACATACTTAAGCTGGCATCTTTGCTCTTGGACAAAAATGCAGAAGTTGGCCGAGAAGTTCACAGAGCCATAGATAGAGAGAAGACAGAGGGGGGAATCCTTGTCTCTGTCAGACTACTGTATGTAATCTGTCACTTACAGCACACCCCCAGATCACTGAGTCTCTCAGACTCACCCTGTTTATACCGTCAGTGGATTCATTAGCATTTGTGGTGGCTCAATATTCGTGGTTTCTGTGGGTAGTTCTCATCCATGAATTTCCTTCCTCAACAAAAACAAATTTTGAAAGAGTTTTCTTACTGAAACCAAAAACCAACGCATCCACGAAATTACATCCAAACATATGAGCAAAAATCCCAAATTCCACTAAAATTGGCATCCACAAATTTTATAATGATTCCACAGATATAGATATCTCACTATGCAATTCAACAAATCACCAAATCTGTCTAATTAATACATATACCCCAATCCATAATTAAAAAAAATTACTATCAAGTCTCGATCTCATACTCGCTCTTTATAATATATGATTCATAAAGATATCCCACTAAGCATTTCAACAAATCACCAAGTCTTTCTAATTTATACACCCTGAGTATATATCCAAATCTGTACAATCGAAAAAAAAATTACTATCAAATCTCTTATACTCCCTATGTATAATGTATGAGAGAGATATCCCACAATGCACATTTCAACACATCACCAAGTCTGTCTGATACGTACTCCCTATCCCACTTAAAACAATTTAACAACTCACAAAGTCTCTAATATTCCCCGTGAATATGATAAATCCCATTTTGAACAACTCAAAAAATCACAGTCTCTCCACGTAACACTTTGTGTATATGATACCCCACTCTGCAAATTCAACAGCTTTATAAGGCCCATCCTTAAACATTAAGTGTTTAAAACAACTAATAACTTCCTTTTTTTTCTCTCACAAAATCACCTTATCAATGCATTGAAATGAAAGCAGACTAACAACTTCCTCCATTATTTTAATAACTTTAAATATCCCTGCGCCTGGATCTCCTCCTAAAATTTGGTAATAGTTTATATTAATTACCATTTGACCAATAATTCTGCAACCTTTAGATTATATAGTGTTAGCAATCACGTTTTAGCCTGCTGTGATGGAACAATTCAATACTAGAAACAAGTCCTAGACTTTCTTTCATCCACCACAATAAAACAGTCCACCGTTTTGCGGGCATGATTCTTTCATCAGAAAACCTACGATTACAAACATGTTAAAAACAGTCCCAGGCCATGAGTTTGATCCTAAAAAGCTCAAACAAACAACGAATTCCTAAGCATAAACGCCTCCTGAATGAAGATATTCACAAAAGTCAATGGGAAGAATCTAAAATACACATCACACTGTGATATTACGATTTAGAACAACTAAAAAACATCAATGAAAAAGAAGAAGAGTTAAAAATGTTCACACATGTTCCCATGTAGAACCCCTGCAGTAAGCCAATAATGCTGCGCTTTACAAAAACCATGTTGCATCAATTATTAACTAAGACTAATAGATATTAAAAATTGTAGCATTACTTCTAAGACAAGATGAAAAACTCGCTCTATCCTACTATGAAGACAGAGCTTTCTATGGTTGAACTTTACTACTGCAATTCTCCCTAATTAGACTAATTAGACTCAGACTTCATTCATTAACCTATCGTTAGCTCAGTGCACACACGCAGGTTTGGGATTATTATGCACCCATAATTTGGCACCACAAGCTTAATCAACAAGTTCACTGAACATTTAAGCTCATGATAAAAATTAACATTCCCAATTTTTACTTAAACAAAAGTGTAGCTTCATACTGAATTATTGCTATGATATAGAGCACCATGGAGCACTGGCCTAAAGGCCTCTAGAAAATTACAAAAAGAGTCGAATCACTGGAGGTTAACTAAATGTTTGTTAGAACATGCTGGACTTAGATGTGATCTTTGAAACAATGCATCTAATTAATATAACATGAATTAACAATTCTGATCCTCAACAATGTTCGATTACTCTAAATTATCCAGAATTTTTTTTGATTTTTAATAAATCTTGTCCTCTTAATATTACTCAAAAACATAAAACGATCTGCTTGAAATATAACCATATGTTAACAATTTTACGATGGCAAAAATGAAATGAAATTGGAAATATCCATATTATAAAAGAGAAGTTTACCCTATCCTATATTTTGTTTTTGTTTACATAGATGTGTTTGTAACGCAGTTACATGTTTCATAATCAAACAGATTATCTGATTTAATAACAAAACAATTGACGCATAGTTATCTAGCAAAAAAATTTAGTTGGCGTTTTAACATTCAACTAAAATATTTTCAAGGAACTTAATTATTGACAGTTGTTTCAAAATTTAGAAATTAACTTGTCTAACTCTCTCAATTTTTTATCCAAAGCAATAAAATTCAAGTTATATAGATCATTTGTTATGTATACATGTATATGCTTAAATAACAGAGTGGCTGGCATTTCACACAGATACATTATCAAAAGACGTTCTTGGATTCAAATCTTTAAACACTTGGCAAAAATTTAAACAAAACAATCCAAAAATCTTGTTTAGGTTGTCAACAACCTCTGGGTTCCTTTCTTTGGTAAATAACCCTTTGGTAAATAACCTGACCAACCGTTCAACAACCTGAACTTTGGAGCTGCTGGCCAGTAGTCTGCTGTATATTATAATTCCATATCAAACCAACAGAACAAAATCCCTATAATCTCCCTCGATCACTGCCTCTACTGTTGGACCTCCTCATGTTGGTCATTGAATGAACGACAAAGCAATAACCATCTTCTAAAACTGCTAATGCCATACCATACTATGCCTTTCTCAACAATGGACCACAACTGCAACTTGTTAAACTAACCTCACTGAAATACGGTATCACAAATATTCCAGATTAAAGAATGAAAACCGTTTGAAGCGAAATAACAAAATGTTTGTCTTCAATCCAACTGCGTCTCTCATATCCCATAATATCTATCCTCTAATTGCATCTCCCTTAATCCATCAATAAAAAAAGCAACCTTATTGTGAACGCCAGCATTGCATGGATTGTTCTCTCACAGTATATAAGCCTTTATGATCTTTAAAAACCCTGTCGAGGTAATAACAAAGAAACTTGTACATCATGCGCACAATAAATATGCATTAAAACTTGTATAGTACCCAACAGCTAGTACACATGTCCGGCCATTCAACCCCAAAATGAGCTGTGATCCATTACAACTGAAGGAAATAAGCTTTGTACGTGGCCAAATGCAAGTGATGTAGATGGTAGAAAAGTGTCTAAAAGACAACAATATACTGAAGAGTGGTATGCAACTAGAACCTTAATTACATGATGATAAGCCAGATCAATATGGGTAATATATGTTCCATCGACACAACTGCATATAAAATACCCTTAATAATTCAAATGTTCTAACGTTCAATATTCATTAGCCCCAATCTCTGGATTAAAATGGTAATTCTCCATTGATGCTAAATAATGCTGTCATTTATTCTAGCTGGATAGTAAAATAATTCAAAGAAAGAATTCAGCAATTCATAATGGTTTTTTCTTTCTTTAAATAATTATCCACGTCGCTGGGTAAAGCTGTAAAAGTTCACAGCTTCCTAATATCAATTTGAATTAGCCTCCTCAGAAACATTATTACCAATAAAAAGCAAACGACTCTTTTTCAAAGATTTTCTTGCAGTCTGCAACAGACAAGGGACTATAATTCTATTATTGACTATAGGATGCCTGACCCAGGAGATTATAGAACTCACTCCATCAATCTCTGACTGGTGTAAATCAACCAACTTCATACCCAACATCTTTGCTTAAGCCAAGGGTTTCCAATACACTACTTTGATAAATGTTCAATAACAAGTGTACAGTACCAGAAACCATTATTGGGCTGGCAAAGATTCATACCTTAACACTGGGATTTAAAACCTATCCACAGAAGGTAAACAATTCATAAATGAACTAAATTATGCATAATGGTCTAATTGATTGCAGAGCTAGTTCAATTCTACTATATCAATTCATGGACACATAAACACAGGAATATTATAAATTCAAAGAGGACACACTGAGTTCATATGATACATATAAACCAGAACCATAGCAATTAAACCACAGATGCTTTTGATATATTAGCTTGAGCAAATACGAAAATGTCCCCATGACTCCGAGGACCTGAAAGTTTATAACTTTCCTAGTAAGGATTTCACTGCAATTTAACCTATAAGTTGAAAGGACTATGGAGTTTTAAGTTTCATTAAACTACATGCATAAAATAACATTGTATTTAGATTCTCCCATATAAAATTATGATTAAAAAGCAAAATCTTCAATGTCAAAGTCATCTATGCTATACAATACATCAATGTAAGTGGAAAATTGTAATAGCTTCCATCAACTTCTAAACAGGAAGTTGGTAAATAGATTCCGAATCCAAAATGTCAAGAAAGCACTGCCAAAAAAAAAGTCTCAAAATCTCCAACAGTATTCACTGAACCTGTTATAGTATAATCCAAATACTGTCATAATGGCAACTGTGAATAATCTTATTGGGCGAGACACACACTTCAGTATAAAAAGGTCTCCTGGCACTTAATTATATGCATGATATTTAAAGCTTAAAAATATATATATTTATATACTAAGAAGTTCATATTATTTACACATGGCAGACCCCGAATTAGTGATAATCCTAAAACAATATCAGCAATCTAAGCTGTCGAGTCATAACAAAATATATCAGTTATGGCTGAAGTGACCGAGATATTTAGACAATGGAATCTATAGGAAGCCAAAATAACATGTACCAACTAGTAAACAGTTTGCTGACTGTTTCCCAAAATATTCCTCACAATGTTGTTTATGTTCAAAACTGAGCAGTCAAAAAATAGTTCTACATTTAAAATACCTTAGCCAATTTGTTACAGTTCGATTGAACGGAGTCAATATTCAATATAAATATTCCAGAAAAACACACTTGGGATTTAAACATGAGAGAGAGAGAGAGAGATGATCGAATATCTGCTGAGTTAAGTAGGTGAATGAAAGTATAAGTACAGATACATACTATAGTTATATTAATAATAGAACAAAGTACACTTGAATATAGGGTCAACAATTAAAATAAACAATTATTTAAATAAATAACTACCGGTACATCAGATTTTATTGACTTAATTCATTATCAATTCTAATTTAGCTATGCCATACCAGTTCAAAAAATGTCATTTGATCAGCATGTGTAATTTGGTGATTTTTTTCTCTACCAGTTTCAGAGGACCTACCATTTATACTGCTTTCTATAGATCTACTATTGATTTTCCTGTGCATAGAGAAACTTTTGTAAGGACAGAACAGATCTTTGCCTTTGCAAAAACGAATAAACAAAATTCTAAAAGTTTCAGCGGACCATCCGACGTTGAAGGTGACTATTTTTAGTTCACATTTACTACTTTAATAAAGCATTAAGTTCTTCCTTCTTATATACACGTATATGAAATGTACAGAGGTTAATAGACAGGTGCATTGACAATGCAAAGTCCAATTTTTAAACCTGAAAATTTGTCCTTGAACCAGGTCTTTTATTTGAAGACCTATATATGTAGTTTCTTATGCTTGTCCATGAGGTCTTGAAGTGAGCAACATACATTCTTAGCAAATGAAATTTCTAAGCATAAAAATCCCATTAGCTCCATTTAGATAGCTTGTTGGCAGTCTGGCAGAGTACCTGTACATGTTAAGGGGTACATAAGTCTTGAATGGGACTTTCGGACATGATCAGTTCTGAGTTTCTATAAAAAAAAAACAATCAAGGTTTACACATCAAATCTCATCTTTGGACTTTTTGCAAAAGAATGTAAGAGAAATCTTAATCCTTAGATATTCTGAGAGATAGACAATCCAATGAATCTCTAAGAAATGCTGAAAAGTGTTGGTAATTATTCAACTACCTTGTTTATATGCCTCATGGAAGCATTCCTATCTCCATTTTTTTATATAGTTGTTCATGACTTCAGGCATTGTGATGTAGCTGTTTTGATCTGTTTCATTTATTAACTCGGCTCACGTACCCAACATTATTCCGTTCAATACATTCAAATCCCAGCATGATAATCTCTAACATTACTGTAAATCAAACGATGGTACACACAATGTTTGAATTCAGGACACCAGAGAAACAAAAAACCTATTGATCTGCGAGAAATGGTATTGTTTTTTGAATGTACACAGTAGTTGATTTTGATTGCAAAAACACAATTTAAAGACAACATTCATGCATATCAAATCCAATTCAACCCAAAACCAGTCTTAGTATTTATATCTTTGGGACAAGACAAGGCCTAATTTTGGATATATATATATACGACTTAAATATCACAAAAAAAGTTCAACTGATACACCAACCATGATCTATACAAAGCACATGCTCAATACAAAATGGCTGAATTTTTGCCAGGTATTGCTGAAAGAATGATGCAAAATTCAGTCTATCGTCTTTCTCCCAAATTTCCACTATACTTTTAAAATCTTTAAAAAGAAGTACAGATGTTTGAAAACTACAGATTTTAATATACTGCACATACCACATTATGACTGGAATTTTTTCATACCATCGAAATCATATAGAATCTTGCAAAAACTGGGGATGTCAATATCAAATAATCAGACAGAAAGCGCATCTATTTAAGCCTCCCAGTGACGTTTATATGCAGGTATGGTTGTGAATTATTATCAGAATGGTCTATAAGTGATTGACTGCCAAATGCCCTATGGTATCTGTGTACAGATAGACATCATAATGTTCATATCTTGGATGAAATAAATCTGTGTTATTATTAATACGAGTATCTGAAGAAAAAATATCTTGGCTGCTTCCAAATGGATTAGATAACCGGTAATGCATGCATGATATTGATGATGAATATATGCATGGAGCTTTCAAATTGCATGTTAGTGAAATATACAGACTTAAGAGACAGAGAATAATAAAGGAGTAAAAAAGGACTTTTATCAACAACTATTAAATGATCAAAATTTTATCAAGAAATAAATCATGGCTCTTGAGTTTTTTCAAAGAATTTGAATGCTAAGAGAATCTGTATAATTTCAAATCATATTTTTCCTAAAAACAAACAATCTTAAGGTGATATGGGAGCTAGACCTGTCAATATTAATGTGGATAAAAGTACATCAAAATCCAAATACTTTCACCAGTTGAGAGTTTTCTAAATTTACTATATGTTCCCCAAAAATGTTTTAAATTTTTTTTACAATGGGTAAGAAATATAAAGGACCTGGCAGGAAGATAAAAATGAAGAAAATTATGCTTGATTTAATTTTTTATGTTGGATACAAATTAGGGTAGGTCACAATATGGAGGTGTTTCATACCACCTTAAAATCCATCAGTAGAGAATGTGACATCTAAATTTTGACCTCTGTAGGCATGCTTTCCTTAAAAATTTAGTCTGTTTATTAATCACAATGAATTGGCTGAATACATGTATGAAACTTCAATGCATGTGAGGTTTATTTAAATATCAGATCATTCAGCACACAATTAAAAGTTAAAATTCAAAACTTTGGTCCCATTATTTGGTCATAGTAGACTTTAAAATGGTATTATGTACAAAACTTTCTGCAATTAAAAAAGAAAAATTTTGGTGAGTAAGATGGTCTAGAAACATGGCCATAATTAATGTCAGCCATATCTGGCTGTAACTGAAATTAATCAATTCAATGTTCCTATTCATGAAAACTACCCCTTGCATCTTTATTCATAATACATAAAGCTCCATAATATTCATTATAATTAAACCAAACCAAACCTGGTGGATGAACAGTATTTATATATTTTTATATAAGATGTGTATATAATAAATACCTAATTTGAATTAAAAAAAAACTCCATAGAACTCTACGAACACCCCCCCCCCCCCCAATTCTAGATCTATAACTATCAGAGAGGCTGAGCAATACAAGAGATCCATTGGGAGACCTCCCCCCTCCCCCAACTCTAGCTGTCTAGCTGGCAGACATCCTTAAATAAGCAAACTTGTCTGCGATAAAACATCAAAGTTTTTACAAGTTTTTAATACCTCTGGCTTCAGCATTGAACATTATGGGGTGATCTACATATTGTTCATCACTTATTACAGCATTGTTTGGCCACTTAAGGTACTCCTAAGGTTAAAGTGGCTCCCCTCTTATCTTAATCCAAGTTTCAAGGCCATCAGCATCCTTGTAGCAATGAGAGAAATACAACACATACTTGACACATGTTGGATGATTGTGCAATGTCACAATGTACCAAGTACATGGACACACCCATGGTAATTCTTTCAAAATTTAAATAAAGAGACTGGATGGTCGACAAATTACCTATCAAAACCACCTTAAATTTCTGTAGTACTTATTTTTAGCCATTATAAGCCTCTCATTCAGTGAAGAAAAATCCAAACATTTTGGGTTTAAAATTTATATCTTCAAACAGAGCTCTTTGTCTTAGGGAGATTATTATAGTCTAAAAATGGCAACAACTATTCAGCTCTCTTAATCAAACAACAGAGTATTAAAATGCTGCATCTGTAACTTAATAACAAGGCATGCATTGGTTTCTCACTTAACAACTTTTATTTGTACATTACATTTAGCCTGAACAACATTTTCTTTATTGGAATTTGACCATTAAGTGTCTAGAAAAACAGAAGATAAACTAATAGTGTGTCACATCTGTTGATTGATCGTGTATGCGGTTCTATAAATCTGTGCTTGCAAAAAGTTATCCATGATACTTTATGGTAAAAATAAATCAGTAACGTGATTCAGTTAATATTTGATGCGAAACCCTGACTCATGCATGAATATGATATTTTCATTTTTTCAAATAAATATCAAATCATCTTTTTTCTTACTGGGCTGCCTAAAACTTGACAAAATTAAAACCAATAGCAATAAATATACAGAATAATTAAATCTATCCTAAATCAAACTCAAATGCAATCAAAATTCCTCGCTTCATACTATTTGTAATTTTGCAGCTTCCTCTTTTTGGCTTCTTTAACCATTTTTCCTTCTGTTTAAAATCCAAAAGGATGCACTCTAGACATCCTGTTATAATTGTCATGAGTTTGTGGAAGGGAGGAACCAGAAACTTGAGACAAATAGGTGCAAGAAAGAGACAAAGAGTGGAACCATGTCAGTGAGATTATATACTCAAATGTCAGGGTAATAAAGAACTAAAGGTCAGGGTCAAAACCCTGTATTAAGTAAGACCCATGCACAAAAATGTCCAGAAAAGATGCAGCTAATATAAAGGAGAGGGAGGGATCATATATCTGTGTTAGGACAGCATAAATGTCTGACACAATATATCAATAATTATATAGAGCATATCAACCTTCATATAGTTTTAAGACATATGCAAGGGTCAGCTAGGATCAGTCTTTTAGGGAGAACAGAGGGGTTTCAACCTTTGTAAAAGTCGTGGTCAAAAATTTAGGGGAATGGGGGTGTAGGTTAACAAAGACTTGTTTAAGTCATGGTCGCTCTTATTCCTGGTTGGGGGGCTATCCTTGGTGAACAATTTGTGAGGAGCGTAACCTTGACCTACCTTTGAATTCTGTCCAAGGTTAGGAGGAGGACCAGGGAGGGACCCCCTCCTCTTCCTCTGCTTCTGAATCATCTTCATCACAGCGTTATCATCCATGTCATCATCCTTGAAGTGGATGACCTCATGGTTATCAGGAATCACCTGGAGGGACATCCGCCGTGGGCGGGTCTTATTATCCTTCCCTCCAAAAAATTTCTTCATTGCACAAGACTTTCTTATAAATAGCAATAATAATCCAGACTTGGTTTGAGGGGGGTTAGAAAAAAATAGATCTCTTTCGCAATTTATCACAACACACGTGCAATATTATACATCCTGCATCTGGTTTAAACAGCTCCAGATGGGATTCTTTTCCTGTGGGTATATTATTCAGGTTTTCACATTAAACAATGCCCAACGAATACCGTGTTAGACTTTTCCTTGGTTTCCACAATATAATCCTTATAAGCAGAGTTGCTTCCGACCAATAAATTACTGTTCAGCAATATATCTCTCTGATCTAGAGTACATTGTAATTCTGCACTTAAATATAGGGCCCTCTTGACCTACATTTCTGATCAATTCTTTTTGATGATGCAGTTACGTTTACAACGCAAACTGTTAAATTTGTAAAGTTTTAAATCTCCTCATTCAACACTCGGAGAAAAGGGTTGTTTTTTTCTCTGCTCTGTAATTCCAGCTTTACGATCCCTTGCGTTAAAAAACAGCAAACCAAATGTTCCGAGGAAAAACTATTAATAATTGATTTTGGAAGGACAAGGTAATACCTTAATGCCCAACTAATTAAATCTGGCGTAAAATGCGGGTTAATTTTTGGCAGTTTAAAAGTTTACCGGGCCTGAAGGACCCAAACAATTAAAGTTTATATCCGACGTAATTGGATCCGACAGCTTATAGTGTTGAACGTCTTCCGATAAAATCCAGCTATAGATACTGCGTTTTATCTATTAATCCTTTGCACTCTAGTCTCTGTATACAACTTCTGTACAGGGCCAAGAGACCAGCTTTATCATCAAATATGTTCAGAATCTTTTCAATTGGGCCATAAATTATGACCCCCAAACTAAAAAAAAAATCAATTTCAAATTTTTGTCAACAATAGAATATCCACAGTGGAAACTTCAATACATTACATATCATTCATTCCAATGTAGAACACACCATCCATGTTGACGGAATTCCTAATGCACAGATACTGGTACAACAGCCAAATCAAAGCACAGTGTTGAATTCCTTGTTAATATATTGTGTGACAGGAGTTTTGCAGCAACTAAGAGTGTAATCTTTTAACACCTTGTATCTAGTATCCACGTTTGGTTATCAATACAAACACCTACTTCACACACAATACATTATTTGCCTTTCTTGTTGATGTTATATCAAACTCTTGTCAGTTAAATCCAACAGTATTACAATATGTGTTACACACTTCCTTCCTACTTTAAAACAATTCTACTTCTGCATCAGAAATATCGTTCAAGTTTTGCAAGCCTAACAACAATTATCACAGCGGCCAATGGTGCATAGTTTGCATAATCAACCACTTGTATTGACAGAAGCCAATTGAATACAAGGGTGTAAATATTTCAACTGGTTTGTTTACAGAAGCCAGCCAAGGAAAAAATTGCCCATCATTTGCAATGTTATGCAATAAACGCTCCACATTTGCAGTCCAGGTGGAAATCCAAAAATGAATTCAACCTTTTTCTGCTTCACTTTAAAAATCGTGATTCTGCTGTTGCAAACACAATGATGGTGAAACCTTGATCGAATGATAAAGAATCACCTCACAATGACTGCAGCATCTCACGGTGTAATAATCTTTATTAAGTACCCTTCTCTCCCCGATTCTCTCTTGTCTTTGATCAGCTTGAATTCCAAGAGTCAAGAGTATGAAAAATTGTAGTCTTCGGTCCTAATAACTAAAAGCCCAGTCCTCTCAATCCATTGATTATTGAGCACTTATTGAACACGCATTTCAAAGTCTTTGACGACTTCTATTAAACTGGTTCTCCTAAAAACACATACACATGTATATCGTCAGCTGTCTGCACCAGAAATCCTTATAATAAAAGGCAAAACTTGAACAGTAGGGTGTGTAATGTTGCCAAAGAGAGTTCAGAGACCGTTTTTCCTCTGAGAGTTTGTTTTTTACATATAACCGAGATCTACTCAGGGCAAAGGCAATGAAAGAGGCTTCAGATTGTCAGCTGTCAATACACACTATAGTTTTTTTTTTCTTTTTTGAATTGCATTGAGGAGGTTCACTAAGCAATCGACCCATGGCTGTGCTATAGTCAGGAGCCTATAATAGCTATAGATCTATAAATGCATGAAGGCGTTCCTTGCGAATACTTGCACACGCTGTATATAGAAATCATTGTTCAATTTTGTAAAAACATCCAAAAATAAAATCCTGGGCAAAGAATTTTCCCTATTTAAGTTTGAAAACGTATTGAATTCTCTTCAAATTGAAGTTCTAAGTAAACACTTTTCAAGTTTATTGAAGACACCATTTTTTGTTACTCTGCAAAGACATTTAATTTATTCAAACTTTGCAGGAAATAGGAATAAAGAAAACCACCTCCCTCACAGCTCTTCTATGCAGTATGTAACAAACCTAAAGATCTACCACCTCTATACTCAGTATTCAAAAATGATTTTTTTTTGGGGGGGGGGGGGGGGGGGCCTTCTTAAATATTCTCAATAATGAGGTTTTTTGGTCATCTTGCTGGTTTTTCTGTATTTTTTTCAATATATCGGTTACACTCTTATTTCATCACTGCTGTAAATGGTATATATGTGTGCAAGCTAGAACATCTATTACATAACGATTGCATGCAGTCTACCATTTATTATAGCCAGCCTCAAACACAATCTATCTCTTGTACAGTACAAAAAAAAAAATCATTGATCCAAGAGTCCTAATAGAACAGCTTTCATCCAAATGGGAATCTATTTGTATTAATTTGTTTTCCAATCAACTAATAGATTGTACAATTAATGAAAATTTTTAAAAATTGTGAAAGTTAAAACTGCAGAGCACTGACAGGCATATACTGAGTTTTTTCATGGATGATGAGAGATGGTAGGATATAGTTGTGTTTTGATCAATTAAACAAAAAATGTGGTGATTGTCTTGGCATTGTGACCTTTTTCCTTCAACTTTTTTTATACCATGCACTGACATGGACCAACTGTAGTTTTAGACGGGAAAAAAACCTGTAGTTTGCTGAGAGTTTGTTGACTGATTCGATAGTACATAAAATATTAATCCCTCGAACAAGAAACAGTTCTAATCTGTGCAATTTTCTCAGATATTCAATACAGCTTTAAGTACATATGTCCTGTTGTGTGTCGATTTCCTTCGTTCTACGGAAGTTCTCCCAAGCAACAACATAATACAGCAAGGCAACACAACCAACCCCTCCAAAAATCCGATAATTTCTTATCAGACCGTTACAGTCCAAATTGGAGCAAAATCCATACAATCCAATTCTGCCGATCCATTGAACGTTGAGGAGGTGTATGGATTTTCCATAAATCTTTCACAAAAAAATTATTAGAAGCCACTAAAGAATATCTATAAATGGTCAAATCAATGCTTCACACTTTAGACTTGGGTTTCCAAGAACTGTTTTTACAATTATTTGGGCTTTTGTAATGTGAAAGCACTTAAAAATTTTGCTTTAGAAAAGCTAATTAAAAATAAAATTCAAGAAGCTACATCAAAGCAACAATTAGTTTTTGCCCCTCAGAACCCTTGAATAGTTTCACGACTTCTCTACAGATGTCAAGTAATAAACAATTATAAAGCATTTTTAAAATCATCTTTTTCTAGAGTTGAAGATTACAGCAGCAGTTCGATTGAAAAAAAGTGATAGAAAACTTTTAAAGCAAAAGAGTCATATCAAGAGAGATGTTCAAGATAAGAACCCATAAAACATACTACTATCCATGTGACAGATGTATGCAGAGCGAAATATTTATGACCATATACAATAGTGTTTTCCAGACTATTATATATACAATATCTTTCCATATATCCAGTAATTTTTGCAATGATCTAATTTTTGCTATTTTTGCAATCACTTTTACATTGCAAAATATTTAACGCATCGAAATTTTTTCGCTATTGGAAACTTTTTAAATTGCAAAAACTGACTGACCCACATAAAAAGATTATTCATTTTCACCATTTTTGCAAATTTTGTGATACACGAAAAAAAAAAATTAAGCTCCGACTTCATCTATGTTCTATCCTTTCTCTTTATTGCAGTGACTCTTTCTTCCTCTCTTCTCAAACCACTTATCTCTCAAGGAAACCTATCCTACCAGTAACAGCTAGTACTTGTCCAAATTTGTCAATCTGTAAATAAACTTATAGCACCAAACTGGGCAGCTCTTCTTCTTCTTTTTTTTTATTATGGCTTCAAACTTATATCAATTCTAGAAAAAATATGGCTCCAGAAGCAATGAATCTGATTAGGGCTTCAAATTTAAACCTATTCTTTGCAAAATATAGCCAAGGAGGCAATCTCTGAACTGCAAAAAGTATCACTTTTTCCTCTGTGAAATCCTTCGATTTTAGGGTTCATATTGATATACAGTCAAACCCTGTTATCTCGACCTACATGGGACTGGTTAAAAACTTCGAGATATCCAAGTATTTGAGATATCAGAGGTAAAATACATAAAGAACAAGTGGTCGGGATTTACAAATCACTTCAACACGTCCATTGTATTCGAGATATATATCAGCGTTCAAGATTCCCAAGTTCAACTATACTATGTTATTGCAGGGAATCCTCTTGACCTTCAAGCTGGAATGGCTTTACAATGATTAATTATAATTGACAGGATGCACAATATACAATATTGAGTTCCAGTATTTTTAGCAAGCACGTTGTTCCAGTAAACAAATAGTTAACAAGCCAGGTAAAAACGGCTCAACAGCTCTAGCAAACAAGTACTAGTATGCATTATTGGTTTTTTGTTTTTAGAGATGGCTCTGTTTTTCTGGCACAAATCCCTTAACATGCCACCCCCCCCCCCCCCCCCCCCCCCCCCCGCCATAAATAATCTATAAATACAATTAATCCTGTCTAATGTATTAGGAAACAAAGGAACAAGCTGTCCAGTAGTACAAATTACTTCAACGCCATTACTCAGACAGCACTGATTGCATAATGTGTATTTTAAACCTGACACGATTTGCCTCTGTCAATCCCTATGATCTGCTGATGATCAATAAAGACCAGTGCGGCTTTCTATGAATATGACATAATTGCAGAAAATAGGCAGTGTATCATTTAACTTATTGCATAAGACATTATTTTCAATGGCTGCACTCTGTCATCTTTCGAACTGACTGTATCACCTAACCATTGTACAGTTGTTCATTAATTGATGCTCCTCTGCCAATTAATCACATGTTATTTAGCTCTGATGTCTTTAAGGCACAGACAAAATGATTGTTGCATTATATACCCATTAACATTTTTTTCTTTTTAATTATACCCATAAATGTATATATGGTGTACAAAATTCCATATTTGCAACCAATTACATGTATTAAGTAGTACGTAGATTTTGCTGCACAAGTACACATGCAGTCCGCACGACGTGGGGGGGGTTGAGAGTGTTACTGATTGTGTAGAAATTTCAAGCTAATTAAGAGCACATAGATGACATAATTTTTGTTTTACATAAATCATAAAATCAATATGTAAATTTTTCACGCTCATGTTATGATGTTATGATAGGGACGCATCACTCAACACATAATCAATTTTTTAATGCTGGCTCTATGGTATAATTAATACATAAAATATTGATATGCTTCACATTTCCAAAAATTAAATATTAAAGTGGCAGCAATTTTGTAATATCATTCCACGTGAGGCACTAACAATAGCATGACATAGCATATTCATAATAAAAAAAAATGTTGACAGTTAAATAGCCAGCATTCAGTGCTATAAAAAGGTATGACATGCTGTGATTCTGTATATGCACTAATATTCCCTGACATTAGCTTTATAACGGATAATCATTATTAGTTTAAGGATCATTGGCTCTTAATAAGAGGGATAACTCTAAAATTTATTGATTACTATCAATACTAATCTAAAAGTGACCCTGTCTAATTCTGTCTAAGCTGGTTGTAAGTGCAGGTATTCAATGTCAGTCAAAATTTAGACTAATTTTTAAACAACGTGTATACCCGTAGATCCCTATCAATCAAAATTTTAATTGCCTGTAGACTGTTTTGGGGCTTCAAAAAATGCTGAATGTAAAAAGTTAAGATACTTGTATAGATGGGCATATTAATGAGGCCTGCCAAACGGGGCCTTTAGAATACAAAGATTGTATCTGCATAGCTGACGGCATATATGTCGGCAAGCTCAATAAGCACATGCAATATTCATTAATATACTTAATTCATAATGCTACAGGAGGTCTAGCTCATTTCTGATTTTAAAAAAAAATATGGCTAGTTAGTATGAATAATCCACCTATTTCCATTCTGATAATGACTTTGACCTTTCCAACTTATATACATTTGACCTGATAAAGATTACACAAAGGATAATATTTCTTTTACTTCTTACGATTTTCAAAGGATTTTTTTTACATGTCAAAGAATGAGACAAAAGAGACATAACTCTTATGAGATCTGAAATGTATTGGGGGGGGGGGGGGGGGGGGGGGGGGGGTGAAGTTGGAGTTGTTAAATGCTATATTGTATTTTCTTCTCCAAACCCCAGGATTTGTCATCAATCTGTCTCTCACATTCGGGGTACATGTATATAATTTATACACATTACAGAGACTGCAGTTGTATCAACCAGACTGGTCTAGTCCTTAAATTTCAGTCTAAGAAAGTTGATCATTATAATTTTATGCATTCTATCATCCCAGCTAGACCCCCAGCTCAGAAAATGTTGGAGTTGAATAAGTTCAAAAAGTCCTTTCTGTGTTTCAATAGAAGAATAAGATATATGCCTACATTTAGATTCTCTCAGACATGTATGGAAATTTAAAGGCTAGGAAAATCAACTTGGATTAATTCAATTGGATTTAGAATGTCATTAAATTGTCTGTTTAGTTTTGTAGCTGTAACATGCTGCAACATCATGATGTACATATTAGCTGGCTCTAGTATACACATGTTCCACATGAATATCATGTGAGAAGAAGGTCACACAATTTTCACACAATTTTTAAGGCTAGGGCTTAAAATATCATAACAAATTTATTGCATTAAAGATGGAAATCACTTCTTGTGAGTTTGGCATTTATCATTTACAGGAGAAATTAACATAAGTCTCACTTATTAATGTGAATAAGCAAATCTTAAGGTAAAACTGCTTAAGCAATTTTGACTAGAAGAAACAAAAAACTTTCACCAGCAATCTTAAAGAAGGTCATGTTTTTTGGGTTTTTTTTAAAGTTCGACGAGCTGCAAATCTTTCATTTCTATAGTCATGCATGCTAGTTTAGATATTAGTTAATTAACATTTTTATAAATGCTAAGCAAGGCTTCCAAAAGAATAAAAAAATTTAAGAACAGAGTTACCCCTCTTTAAAGCAAAGAAAAGAAGTTACATGTGAAAAATGCATGAGACCTGGGATGACATAAAAAATTAGCTCGTCATTGAAGCAACCTTAAGATGTCAGCTTTGTTAAGGTCACAGCTAACAAATTACTGTGCTGTGGGCAGTCACTCAGCGCAGCCAAAACTACGTAAACATTTATGACAGTTTCTTGTCAAAATTTAATATATGATGAATTTTTCAAGGCAGTGTATTTTTAAATGCTACTTGCGTAGAAAGCGGTCTTGCTGTAAATCATACGCTTCCGGGAAAGTCTTAGTGTTATAATGTAATGATATCCCAATATGTTCATTACATTATTACAATTTCAATCAATAGAGATTGTAACATGTAAACAAATTTAAGTGGCATGAAAAGAATTCGGAGAAAAAGCTTCATCATTGCTTCCCTATTGCAATTTTCCAAACATTGGGGACAAAATTTTGATATTACACAGAATTTGCAAAATGTAGATACTAAAATATACAAAGCACAACTATATTGGATTACGGTAAGTACATTAGATCAAAGGGAATATTAAGGAGGAAAAGAGACACATGATGAAAATGAACTTTTGGATCCTAATATGCATGCTGAAATCCCTATAGTAGATAATGCACTGGGTAATGAAGGTATCATACTCCAATGACCCCACACAGTTGTCTGTAATTAAGTTATTAAAATTACTCTGTACATTATTGATATGGAAATTTAGTAATGAAAAGGTGGGCACACTGATATTAACTAGAGCATGAATAAACGCTTGATAGATCTGTCATATTGAAAGTTATTCAAGTTATTCAAAGAGTTAAGGTGAAAAAATGCAGTGGTTTATTGATACAAGCAATGCCCATGGGCCACAACGCTCACCTTGGAAGAAGAAGACTTTTTCTGTAAGTAAAAGCAAACCATATGATTGTATACAATATCATTGCTAAATGAAATCTGAAGTTCAAATTCTTAATATTGATTAAATACATGTCAGAAGAATTGTAAATAAACAGCTTTTAGATTTAATCCAATATGTCTAAACTGGTTGGTATAACTTTTCTTTATATAATTCAAACTTTTTATTTACACCACTTATTTTTCATATTAAAGACAAGTTATCAGAAACTTAAATCTCCTCGGAAGTCACTCTAAAAATCATTTAGAACCTTCAGTATCAGTGTAAATTATATATACATGGTTAAATGAAAACAAAAATCCATTCAATGTGGAACAGCCACTGCAGTATACAATCTTATAAATCAGAAAAAAATCTGACAGCATTTTACCCTCACATTCATTACTTAAATTTTTGCACCTGTCTTCTTCAAACATTAAACAGCTATCAATTCAATAACATCAATTTTTTTAACCCACATGTTTAATAGTTTGATAGGCATACAAGAGATACATATCTTATATGGGCCTGATTGTCAGCAAATGTTTATTATTAACCCCTGAAAAATTTACTGACATATTTCTAATCCTATTTTATTCTTAAACAATGTGAGCGGTCAGTATAACCTATTAATAGCAGCAGCTGCGTTTTCTAATCCCTCCAAGGAACCTAGTCAATACATGCAAAATGTCATGGTCATGAAAGAAAAAAGTGACATATATGACTAGTGCAGAGAAATTTCTGCCTAATAGCTATTTGCAATTGCCAATATGGTCTGAAATTTTAAAAAGTTGTGGATAGTCTTGCAAACTTTATGTGTACCATACCCTCCTAGAATTTTCCGCTCACATTTGAGTTTAATGCTGTTAGGTATATAATCATGCTGAATTCATATACTGTTTACAGGGTTATTTACACCATGTGTTACTTTCGCCCTTCTTCACTTGCAAGCAGATCCGCCCCGTCTTGGATTCGCCCAGGCAAAGTTGTGTTTAAGAGAGATAATTTGGAACACAGGAATTTGCCCAGCATTAAATTTATCAACTGATGAAGAGGGCAAAAGGGGACAACATAAAACAAGTGTGAATATTCCCCTCAGTATACAGTATTTTAGGCACTTAAATTTGCTTCAGTGTAACCATAATTGATGACATTCATGTTCAATAACCAGTTTAAAAAAACAACTTATAGAGGGTTTGTTTGGAAATAATGAAGTCACTTAATATAGCCTAGTTTTACTGTTACAGTGTTATTATACTGTTTTCTTTGTTGTTCAGCAAAATCTCCCATTAAGATTTATCATTTAAAGAATCCATTATTTTTAAGTCCCAGCTGACAATAAACTCCTTAATTAAATGATATCTGAGAGTCACAATTCCTGAAATATAACTTCATCAGCTTTTTAGATTCCCAAGATAGAATTAATAAAGCCAACAACAACAAAATCCCATCCAAAATTGAAATTTAACACTTAATTCAGTATTTAACCAATACTCAGCTCCCTTGAAGATAATTGGCAAGAGAGCTAGGGCTCAAATCCCAAATCAAATTGAAATAAACAAAATTTTCCAGTACTGGTATTTAACCAAATATTTTTGGAGACAACTGTCACAAGTAGACTCTTCTGTCGTCATCAACAAGATGTATAATTATTGCTTTGATTGTGATGAATCAATTTCCATTCCCCGTCAACATAATATCCAAATCTAAAAGAAAAGCAATAACTTAACATTCAGGGATTATAACTGTCACTTATAGATTGTTTACATCAACAACAGATGTATCAAAATAGCTCTATTTGTCCTGAATGAACCCTGCATAGCCATCACATGACTACAGATTGCAAACCAAATGCAGAGTCTTCTAACCAGATACATTAAGAACTGGAAAGTTCGCTACGACTGATAATTAACTTTTTGCAGTGGTAGCTGTCAGAGAGAGGATGTTGATCGGTATTACTGTGTTTACAACAAGATCACAAACACTTCCAACCGTCACGTCCCCCAACTGTACGAGACCTGTCACCAAGCATGATGCGGAGGGAAGGTCCAATGTTGTTCAATACTCTTCAATTCTCCTCTCACGGAGTCATTTCCTGAGAGCCACAGAGTTTTCCAGAGAGTTGAAGTTTTAATTATTTCAGAGATAAACGAGACCTAAGAGCACACACAGAAAAGGTTATCTAGTAGAACACAACCGAGCACCAACAGAAGATGTGATTTCTAGCTGTGTCAAAGATCACACGAGTAGAAGAGATTTGAAATGTTCAGTGTTGACTTTATTTGATGATACTGTAGATGCCTTATTTTACGCGAGTACTTAATTCCGTGATTCTACCATTTTCTATCAAATTGCGAGAGCATAAATTTACAAAAGTTCAATTTAAATTTAAATATAATTTCAAAAAGTTTACATTTGTCCCTAAAATAAAGCGAGGGGATGTGCTTCTCCCGATTTTACGTGGATATTAATTCCTTGCATGTAATTAGGAATCTAGAGTACCTTTAAGGTCCTGCCTACGGGTATGTCATTGGTGTTTCTTAAATTTATATCTCACTCTGTTAATAAGGCCAATCAAAGATCATAATAATGAGATTTACTAATATGATGAGCATGGCCTTGAACTTTAGCATTAACCTTTGACCTTGACCTTTGATATGGTTATCAAACACATTAAACTGAGTCAAAACATCAAGATACATGTACTGTTTTACATTATTTTCCCATTAAATTGACAAATCAGATCTAAAAAAAATTCTCCATGGACAAAAACTCTATAAAAACTTCATGCTGGGCTATCTATCATCCAAATAGAAAATACAGTGTACTTAAACTAATACTGTGAAATGCCATATTGCTACAAATTTGAATGAATTATTCAAAATTTGTCAGGTATATTATTCAGACTTTCAGCTTTCTTTTTCAAAGTTTGTATGCTGTGAAGCAATTATGAATGATGGAATGCAATCAATGTCAGCCTAGATCATAAAAAACTGCAAGTCAATAAAAAATGACCTCAGGCGAAACACACTGATTTGATACAGTTCAAATCACATAAAATCCCCATAGACTAATTCAATGACTTTAAAAAGAAACCTGCATTCATCATATGTTTATAACTTACAAGTAATTCCCACAGACCAACCCCAGCTGGTCTCCCCAACAACAAAAAGACCCCATTCAGATATCTATTTGATGTTCTGAGATATAAAAGAAACGGAAAAATTAATGCATTATTTACAAGTAGCATCTCTAGAGCCGTGTTATAATTTTCCTCTTTGTTCACCATATTCAATTATATTTCAATTACTGTCCAATCATCGGGGAAAATTATATACCCTCAGGCCAAATTCTTTTAGAATAGGTCACAATTAATGAATGAAGGGGAAAAAAGTATCCCGAAGATACTTTTGTAACTATAAAAAATAGGGTTAATCAAATTAAATGGAACAGTTTTAGATTCAGGCTTGAATTCCTTACAAACCTAATTCAGTACAAAGTAATTCAAGTCAGACACAGCTAAAACCATTGATTTGGAGATCTTTGAACAGTACGTGGGAAATGGTACCCAACCACAAGTCTTTAATGCACTCATCATTAAGGTTTGTAGGTAGTTAACTAGGTACTCCAGTCATCATCAAGGTTTGTAGGTACTCGTTATCAAGGTTTGTAGCAGGGACATAATATTTCTAATGGTAGTCTAAGACATGGGTTAAATAAACCTAATCAACCTATCCATTATGATTTCAACAATAATAATGCCACAATCCATTTCATATATTTTTTCCAAGATTTAAGATCAACTTTTCTTTTCATTAACTGCATGTCCATTGATTCCAGCATTAAAGCAAACAAACCCATTCCTTCCCCTCCAAAAAAGGCAAACAGACAGTGGGAGAACTAATTTTTCTCACCAAAAATCAACATGCATCTGAAACTGTTCAACCTCTTAACTGTTCAACCTCTTAAGCAGGACTGATAACTGATCCTCCCCCTCGGTTCTAAGAGTTTGGTTGTAAATCTCCACTAGCTGCCTCAGTAACCCAGAACATGTAATAAACAGGTCCAGTGCAATCACTAGATTTAGCTACGTACATGTAGCTTGATTTTCATTAGGTAAATAAAGCTATGTAGGTATATGTAGGTATAAATCAAGCTATGTAGCTAAATCTAGTGATTGTACTGGACCTGATAAATGGATCCACTGTGTGATCAATATGTATTGACATAATGTACCAATAAACCTGCCCTTTAAACCTGGAGTATCATTCATGTGTACCCTATCTAACCCACAGACAACTCAATGTCACCCTGAATTTGTAGTCAACAAGTTCTTGCAATTATCATCACCAACCAACTGTCTACTAAAACTGCACAACACAATTTATATTTTAATATATGTGTTAATAAGTGGAATTTATACTTCAAACAGACACATAATTTACAAGCCTAATTTATGTATCCACAATGTTCTGAGACTTTTGTGGGTTTTGTCATCTGTAACGGACATTAAACTTGACTATATATACCTGTATACTGCAAGCAGACTTGATTAGTTATTAATGTTCCACATTTAATAGCTCTAGAACCAACAAATACGTACCATATGTCATGTACCAAATCATATTTAAAAAAGATGATCAAAAGTCCAAATTTTTTATTCATGGTAAATCAGCCAACCATATATCCTTATTACGGAAACCATTTCAAAAGTTCAAAATTTAACTTTTCACAAATCAAATGTATTTTTTTTAAATCAATAAATGATAGTGGGCATTCTGATTTACGACAGTTGGCGCTTTCTAGAATTCAACTCCCGTGTGTGTCATTATTACCAGTAAATGCACAATAAATGGAATTCAAAATTGACAAATATTAGCTTATACTGAGTGTTTCCCATGCTACAGAAAAGACAGAAGGCTCAGGGTTTGTCAAGGAGTATAAAGAAGGGTTCAGGGTTTGTCAAGGAGTATAAAGAAGGGTTCAGGGTTTGTTAAGGGGTGTAGGACAAAGTAGTTTGTGGTGGGTGGATGGGTGGGTCGTAACTTCATAGATTTAAATTGTGTATGCATATCTAAAATAGGAAATACGCATCGTCTGAAACTCACAATAGATTAATATGCTTTGTTTCTCTCTCGAAGTGTAATCAACCAGGGCTTTCTAACGATGGTTATTATTATGGTGCAATGCCTATAAACCTAAACAGCTAAAAGTTTGTTATGGCTTCACTGCCAATCTTTCCAAGATCGGGTGTATTGGTCAAAGGTTATCATAAACCTGAATCAAGAGATCTAGTTCTATCTTTTACCTGAGTTGGTGTGACATCCGCAGGTTTCTCTGGACTGCTGTAATCGGTCACGGTAAAGGTGAATACAGGGGGTGTGTCGAGGACATTCAGGTTCAAAGGTTGTAACCCCACGGCCAGCTGTTGTAAGGTGTGGTTGTTGTTGTGTTGATGGTTTTTCTTGTGGTTCGACATGACGACTGAGTATTGCAGCAGTAGTTAACAATACAGCAAAGGAGTAAATTATCCACACGCACTAGCACACATGTGCCGAAATTAAGACTTTATAAAAAAAAACACAAATAAAACTTCACGAAAACTTTTCACCACTAAACAACTCTCACTAACAGCACAGTATAATAGGTAATATTATTAATTGCTCCGGCTCCTTGCGATCCAATTATTAAAATATAACTTTATGGAATGACAGCCTGGTTATAGGTCTGTAGACGTGTAGTGATAGAAAAATCCCAAGCCAGAGTAGAGCCTCACATATGACTGTCATCTAACTCTCAGAAAGATTCTGCAGAATAAAAAACAATCATACTCCTCACAAGGAAACAAGACAACTTTGACGGAAAAAAAATATCCCACTTCCAAGCATCAAGATGTAGAACAATAGCACATCCTCCTTTTTTTATCCTTCTTCAGAGTTGAACACAGACAGGTGAGTTGTAATCACAGAACACAATAGGACCTGGCTCAGTCAACAAAAGAGAGCATATGGGCCCTGAAAGTCAGCTGATTGTCTGAGGCTCCAAAACAAACCTTGATCCTTTTGTTCAAAATGAACGAGCTCTTTGGTCATTACACAAGCACTATTTACAGCAAGGAAGCACAGCAGACCACCATGCTCATGATGTTTTTTTTCGGGTTTTTCTGCTGAGGTCCACGCTTCAATGATACTCTCAAGTGATTTTGGTTTTAATTCATTCAAGGGCAAGTCTTGAGATCCTCTGTAGCGATAAAAAAAAAAACTCAACCGCAACAACAAAAAAAGATTTTGGCCAAAAGCATGTTCAGGTTGATCCACAGTGATTAAATAATCGTCACTACAGAATTCACTGTACCATACTACACAACTCTGATATATATATCAGTGAGTAAAGTATCAGCTGATAATTGATTGACACAATTTCAGGTAGTCTTTTCCAAGTGGTCAAATTAAGTCCAATTATGAAATAGCTCCATGTAGCTTTAAACGAGTCCTGTCGGGCAATAATACCTTCTAAATCCTTTACTATTTAATCAGATTAATACGGATTAAATCCTGCAGCACACTTAGTTAGCACGTGGTTCTTTGTTGAAACAAATATAAAAAAAGTCTATATCAGCAGTGATCCATGCCAGATGAGACATTCGTTTCAGTTGATGATTTATGCTGACAAAAAATCATAACATCTAAAATCCTTAAAACACAGTCAGGAAAAGCACTCTCTCTCAAAAACCAATTACACAAATTGTCTCAAGTTATTATATTATACATGTATATATGTGTCACCACAATCCACCTTCAAAATGAAAGTCGTCTGCTTCTGTCAGTTCACGGGGACCACTTCCCAGGTCATGGGGGTTGACACTGATATCAATCAATCATTTAAAGTCAGTTTACAAACAGAAGTAGGTAAAATGAAGCCACAGTCCCGATCACAGGATGAAAATCAATGGCATCGTATAGTTCTACACAGTTAAAAAGGCTACTTAATAAGGACCCGCCGTGCATGTCCTTCATTTGAAGCACGTGGGATTTTCTAAGAACTAGCTAGAAGAAATATATATATGTATTTCATCTTTCCCCCGGGCCCAATGCATATTTTGTGTATGCATAAAAGGACAATTCAACGCTAGGATTCTTTACCGAGAGGTGACAAAGAGTTTGTCACGGTTATAAATATTTGACGACTGTATCGTAATGTTTATGGCCAATATCGTTCCCTTCTGACTATAATCTAACACTGCTTCGTAAATGTGAATCTTCCAAACATGTCTTTCACTAACTCATGAATCTTAAATTTTTGATACATGTATTCTATTAACTAATAAGATGCTATCATGAAAAAAGAAATTAATGATTAAATAAATTTTGAAATATTTTGTCTTTTGACCAATAAGTTATTAATGAGGAAAAACTCTGTGTTTAAGTTGGAAGCCCTCAATTTTAAAATTAACAATTAGACTAAAATTTGTTATGAATACTCATAATTACTCAATCAAACTGAGAAAACCAGAGTTCTCAAGGCTTTATTGCAGATCATAGCTTCTCCATATTCCTGTCATAAACAACCTGATTTCTCAACGATATGAAAGGCATATTGCAATATTTCCATATACTTACAAATTATATTGCAAGCAATATCCTTTTCTCCTGGGATCAAACATTGTAGAAAAGATGCCAGAAAAAGCATTAAAAGCTGTCATTGTGAAACCTGAACGATTCACTGCAAATTGGGCAGACTCAGAATTATATAATCCATCATGGTATTTTATCCATCAAAACAGTTAAATGGTATTTCTAACCATCTCAAAACAGCAGTTTTAGATCACAGCACTGGTTCTTTCTACAAAGATTGATTTTTAGCTGCTGCAAAATATAGGCCCGTCCATGTAATGAGCTATATCTTAAGTTATCCAAAGTTTGTACATAAAACTTTCTTTGTCCTTTTTTCCAATATATATATATATATATATATATATATATATATATATATATATATATATATATATATATATATATATATATATATATATATATATGTTTGTGTTTTGAAAGCGAGCTTAAGAAAGTTTTTTTTTTTTTTAAATTCAATTTCAATATATTGTTGCAAGCAAAATTACTGTACAGATGAATAATTCATGGCATAAAGATGGTAAAGATCGAGCTGCCGAGTTAGACAGTAATGCATAAAGGTATCATAACCAGGCAATGTAGTTCATTACAGTTTGATTCATAAGTTAAAAAATCAGATACCAACACATCTGCTACATTTGGTCTTTTGACAACATAAAGTACCCATTAATTTGAATAATCGGTACTTTTCAAAATAAAGCATGAAAAACAAACTTGACTTAATATTTGAGTTTAATTAAACTACTACTGAGATATTCTATTGTTAAAAAATTATATATCTGTACATACAAAGTTTTTTTTTTATATTTCCTTAATTATCAGTATTGCATAAAAAAAATCTGCAATTTCCTGTTACAGAAGGAATTAGGAATATGTCAAGCGGGCTGATTTGTGTGTCACGACGGTGTGACGTAGTAGATCATACATACACAAAAACGACACAGAATCTTCTCATAAATCATCCTTCAGATTTCCTCGGATGTGTCAATGTAAGAGTATTGGGAATCTCATTATGTGGTGATAGTGATTCAACAAAGAACATCCCTCCCTTCTAACCCTCTCTCTCTCTCTCTCTCTCTCTCTCTCTCTCTCTGAGACATCTAGATGTACTGGTACCGTATATATATTCCTCCATGACTCTCTCTCTCTCTGAGAGAGAGACATCTAGATGTATATAATCCTCCATGACTATGACTCTCACTCTTTCTCTCTCTCTCTGACATATACATGTAGATATATTTCTCCCTGGAATGTACCTCTTTCTTCCATTCTCTCTGAGACTTTATCTCTCTCATACAGTTATTCATTTTTAAAATATCTCAAAAAAATTGAAACACTGCTTGCAATGACAATCAACAACATAGTAAATCAATCAACCATCATTTGATTTATCATCATATTTTTGGGTACAAGCGAACATAATTATGAAGATTGTCCTCAACAACAAGATGGACGATTAACCGAATTACTGCACAAAGGCAGTAAATAATTACGTACAACCAGCAAGACTTCCGCCGAGAACGCCCATGAGAAAGTAGTACTTTATGAAACAATCCTTTCATCAAAACTTCTCTAAAAATATCCTGATTCTGAATGATTTACCATGTCAGATGGTTCCTCTGGAGACAATATAACTGGCACTGTAAATGTACAAGATGTATTTTATGTACCATAGGGGATTCAATGATAGAGGAAAACACCAGAGAGTAAAATTGTTGTAGACTGAAGGCCATCAAGCCTTCTTCTAACTTATTATAACAGTCCAATTATAATAAATGTATATTTATATCTATTTGTACATACACTCTATTAAATGGAATACAGGATTCGCCTCTCTGTCTATGGAATTGATCAACCCGATATATTTCCGTAGTCGGTTAGTAACAAACTTTAAAAGTGTTTTGTTTCCCCCAAGACAATCAAGTGAAACATTTACTACTCTAGATTCCTTATTTTACGTGAGTTCTTAATTCCGCGATTCTATCGTTTTGCATCAAATCACAAGAAAATCGCAAACACCGATTTTTCATCATATTTCCTATTAGTTTACATCTGTCTGAAAAATTAAAGCGAGATTGTAAAATCCGCTAGATGTGCTTCTCGCGATTTTACACGGATATTAATTCCTCGCATTTAATTAGGAATTAACAGTATTTACAAGAAGCGATGATCTAGTTCCACACAAATCCATGCACAAAAAGGTGGCAACAGATCTTGTCCAATATATACATCCCACAAGTCGGATATAGAAAAATATCTGGCAGTCATGTGCCATCATGCCCATGTTTAAACAAATGAAAGTGTGACATTTCAATCCTAGGGAAAACAAAAGAACAATTATTTATTATTACAGAAAGAACATGTCAAATACATGATTGTACATACACATGTAATTATCCCAAAGTCAGATGTAGCCACTCTGTGTCTTAAAAAATTGTAAATTTACTAAATTAGTAATCGTAGCCATAAAATGGTCCAGACTTGCATCTAAATCTAATTACAAAACTTGACATATAGGTACCTGCTGGGAGGAATTTTATAGCACTGAAATTTGACTCTTGGCTAGCGATGAAGCAGACATTGGGGCGATATTGACTGCCAACTTTAACAGTGTCACAACCAGTGTAAGACTCTTATACAGATCAATATAGCTTGACATGCCGAGTTCTTTATGACATGGTGACCATAATGATGTTATAACCTACATGTACTAAAATTAAAGTCATCTACATAAGTACATAATGATATAACCATTTCAATAAAGAGAATGAAACTTGTAACCTTTTTTGTCTGCAAGCAGATATGAACATAGTACATTTTTCACATTGCCAATGCTAGCCTACACTTAATCATTATCAGTGTAAAAATATTTTTACGGGTTTTTAATGTATCCCCTTTGATTATTTTTTTCATTCTGACTTGTACAATAATGTAGAGGGCTATATTTTTGCATCTATGTTACGAATAGTGTACATTGGTTTAATTTTACTCTTTGTATGTTATTCAGACCCACGCAAACTTGTGAAATTTCTCTATCACAGAATTAACACACAACTTCAAATTAATTTTTAACTCCTAAATTAAAGACAGTGAGGACAAAAAGGGTAAAAATAGAACTGACAGAATATTCCTTGAATATATTATCTGCATGATGATTTTTTTGTTCAGTACATGTATCAAATATATTTTACCCGATTTATATCTAAATGTCTAATAAAAACCTATATGTATAATGTCATTAGAAATATCAATGAAGAGCTGGTTAAATCAATGGATTCCCAAAATACTGAATATGCTACAACTAGTCTAACTGACACAATGCTTCATCTTCTCATTGTAAATGTCTGAGAGATACAATTAACTATCCTATGGAAATATGTCCATCACCAGTCAATGTCCTTGAGAATTCTGACTATTGACAGCTTGATATGTTTGTCAATCAACATAAATCACCATTATCTCTCAGAGAGAGAGAGATAGAGAGAGAGAGAGAGAGAAACACAAAGTAGAGGGTAAAGGAATACAAGAAATAATTCTGCATAAAAAGATTCAAATATAAATCTTTCAAGAAAAACAGAGCCATGTAATTTAGAATTATATTGAATTGGCTAATTGTATCTACAGGTCTTAGAGCAATCTGAACATTATCAATGTCTGCATACATCCGATCATACAAATATGGCTAAATTTCAATTGATAGATACCTCAGGCTTATAATACTTATCAATGAACATTAGTTTATTAAGTTTGCAAGAGTTATCCCCCTTGTAACACATTTTCATCTCTTTGCTGAATTTGAGTCAGCAAATGTTTTAACAACAACTATCAAATCCATATTGCATGAAAATGAATGGACCAATAATCACTAGGTGATCAATCATTGACTTTAAAAGTGTCACCTGTTTCAGCTGCAGGGATGGTTTAGATCTGTCACACACCCATTGGTATGATTGAATGGTGTTAGTGTTCTTTATAGAACAACAGTTTGACAAAATGGTCTAAGGGAGTTAACTCTATGTCAGCATTGAACATTTTCCAACTATTTATCAATTAAAAGCAACTAAATGTAACTAACATTCAAAACACACTGGAATAGGGAAAAAATCAACATTATGGACCATGCAACACTTCTTCAAGAACAACTTAATTTCCATGAACACATGCAATCTTTTTTTAATTAAATAAATACCTATAACTGTCCAAAAATCAGTACTATAATTCCTAAAAAACTTTTTTTATCTAGTCAATGAAAGTCATGTTGGTGATGATGTGACCTTGACCTTGGTCAATAATCTCCAGCCAGGTCATCATATCCTCAAGGTCATGATGAGTAGCCATCATACTAAGTTTGAAACAAATAATGTTAAATTTTCACAGTCAGTTATGGAATGGCCTCACAAATGGATGGACAGAAAGAAGGTTGGGACACTATGGTTCCTTAATAAAACACCAGTATATCTATAATCACTCCTCGAGTGAAAAACAAAAACTCGCAAGAAATCAAGTTAAGACAAATCAAAACACAACATCAATCGCATTTAAACTGTACTAGCAGGCCCCTCATAAATTGCCCTGTCCTTGAATTCATTCTGTAGTTCATTGCCCTTGTTGTTGGTTGCGTGTTTCTGTCATTTGGCATAAGAGGATAAACTCCAATTATTTCTAACATCTGTACTCTGTATATTGGCCTCAAACAAAATAGATATATATTGTCTGTCACGAACAAACCATGATCAATGAGGGGTATTTTGCTTTGAGTGAAAGAGGAATGAAGGATGAATTTCTTGGAAGCTTTGTAAAATACTGGGTATGAAATAAGGAAAGTGAACACAAGGTCATAGGGAATGTCAAGGTCATGGTAAATGTCAAGGTCATTCGAAATAACAAGTCATAAAATTATAATACAGCGGAATCGATCTAATTAACCATAATAACCACTACTAATATCGGTGTTTGAAGTTTGAACGAATAATCTTTAGGGACACGATTTTAGATCAAAATTTTCTTTTTCTTTTTTATGTATAAAATGGTTTATTTGCTCATTTTGAATGATTGACCAAGAAATCGTTGTTATGTAAACAAAGCTTGAGTCTTATATTTGTTTACAAATAATGTAAAGTATGGATCTGCCATTTCTTTGACCAAATGACTCATGGAAAACAAGGTAAACTGATTCAAATTATTGTGTTTATAGATAATGTGATAAACAGAAAAGAGTAACATTTAATTGAGACTTATACAATAAAACACATACATGAAACCATAACAAAGTTCGAGCTTTGTTTACAAAACAAAAATTTTCAAACTCTGTATCTTGCTTATAACTCAATATTTGACTTTCAAATTTTAATTAAAGAATTAAAAGTACCCATATTAACCATTCTAAACATTAAAATTTTAAATTTTGAGCTCAAATTGTGTCCAGGTCCCTTTAAAAATTTCTTCGAAACTGAAATAATATATAGTAAACACTCAACTGAACACAGTTGTATGGATGAAAGAAGACAGAAGAGCACACTGAACACACTCATGGCATCCATACACAAAGTGAGGCATAACAATTGCACTTTCTGACCTTTAGATTTATTTATGAATGTGTGACTTTTATTGTCTGTTAATTAACTAGTTAACTATAACCATAGAGTTCATGAAATTTTTCATTTAAAGATCTATAATTGAAAAACACCATGAGCAAAAATAGGTAGTTTGATTATCAGTCAATTTTAAACTAAGTGGTTTTTAGTCAAACAAACAAACTTCTAGGCCAAATATCAAGGATTCAAGATGAATGGTACAAATAACTTGCAGATAGTTGACATGCTTCAAAATGTAAAATATATCACATATATTTTTTTTTGATAATCTAATGAGCGATTTGTTTTAATCATACAGCTGCAGACTGGTGACATTCAAAATCCATGTCACCGTTCCATTGCTAGCCTTGCACACTTATAAATGATTGGTGCAAATTTTCCCTTTTTTTGTCCAATTATCAGATTGTCTGCTTGCTCATAAATCTCTGATGAATTCGTTGTCATCTAGAGTGTCTTATAACTAGTTTATCTCAACTTTTTCCCTTGAATTTGAACACAATCTCACATTACAAACTGTTCATAACAAAACAAACGATCATTAAAAGTTCAATAACCTGTTTGACCTTAACCTTAGATGCAAGTATTGTCAGAACAGAAAAACACCCTTCTATAATAGTGTTCCTTTCTTCTTTCAGATTCACTGTGTATGACCTTTACTTGTACATGTATAAAAACAGTAACCACAAAAAATCTTGGAAGTCAAAAACATCAACTGTACTATCAAGTTACTTATATAGCCTTCAACAGACCCATTCTTGCTGAGACCTGAATTTTTCATTTTTGTTTTCATTACCTCAATCTTTAGAGCTGTTACTAACACACACATATAACAGCTCAGCTGTATGATGAAGACAACAATGATGAAGATGATAGTGAATGGTGATGGAAATGAAGACAACATGATGATGATGATGATGGCATCAATAATTAATCAGTAGCATGATAAAATAGTAAAATAATGATGAAATGATAGTAACTATGCTGTAATGATGATGAAGATGATAAATAATTTAACTGCTCAAGCTCAATAGCATTAATTTTTAACTGTTTTAAAATCAGATGTTAGTGAGAAAATTATAAGATGTGTCAGTAAAACACTACACCCCCTACCAACAGCAATAATAGTCATGTAGCAGTCTATTTGACCTTGACCTTTATCTATGAGGTGAACCCTTTATAAACCTTGACCTTTGACCTTGGTCTCTCAATTAACTAAAGATAAGTTTGCTATTTTAGTTTTATAGTTCAAAAGTTGTGGCCAAGGCTAGAATCAAAGGTAGTCTTATCAAAAAGTCAAAAGACAAAAAGATTTCAGACATATGGGCAGATCAACAATTCAAGATTGTCTGCAAATCTCAAGGACATTTAACATAAAGACATCCTAAAACATAAATATAGTGAATACATCTTAATATAGCAAGTAATTACTGAACTTTTCTTTAGAAATTCTGTGACTGGGGTTTTTTTTTTTCTTGCTGTCAAATCCACCATTTAATTCCTTGTCAGCAGCAGGCAATGAATGGTAGAGAAGTGAATGGTTCATCCTGACAGCACCTTTGTGCCATGTTTGGTAAATCAATACCAGCATACAACTGACTGACTGAATGATGATATTAGGGTGATTAAATGACAGGATTAAACAGGGAATATATGTGTAATAAATTCCCTGGTTAGGATCAGTTGGAAGAATGTAAAACCAGTTTATAGCATGGATTTAAGGAACGAAGCACTGTATAAATATGTCCCACTATTTCAAACACATTGATAATCATTAATTCTGTCACCCTAAGGGTATTTTGAGACAATGCGCTAGATTTTAGCAGAATCAACAATTAAACCCAACATCTGAGGTGCTACTGCATGTTGCTAGTGTAATATTTTGTTCTACCCTACTGGGTGTGATTTCGACACTTGTCACAAATATCAATGTCTTATCCTCAAGTTTGGACCAAAGATTCTTCATCTAAGTTTCCCTTAGCCTAATGGTGAAGTTTGTAACATAGAAAATTGACTCTTAAGTGACACAACAAATGATGGAGATTCATCAGACCTAGCGTAGTATCATAATGCTTTGGCAGCAGAAAGTCTTTTATCACAGAAGTGGTGGCCTCTTCACAATGATACATTGGTATTTAACGGTCTTGTATAATTGGGCAATTATTCTTGATGTGATCAATTCCTCTTCAGTCAGAAAAAAAATCTCCAATTGAGACAGCCTCAAGTATGTGCATGTTAGCTATATAGGTACCATACCCACAATATAAAAAAAACCCTGATGAATATATTTTCCACTTAAACTTGAATCACTTTCTTTTTAATTAAAAAAAAATGGCAAGATCATAGGGTTTGGACTCCTTGTCAACTGATGTGAACAGCATTTTTCTAAACCTGTGAAAGGACTGGCAAGGCAACCCACGAAGGTCTTTCAACTTGGAGATACAATTTACAAGTATCATCACGATGTCCTCCTGTCATGCCCGACCATTGCACAAGGTCTCTTCAAACGAGAGTTACACCAGTAGGTGTTTTTGTCACAGAGTAAACAAGAATGTATGATCATGTCTACACATCTAGAAAGTTCAAAAAGATTAGAAGGAGTGAGGGAGTTCAGACTGACAATGTCTTCCTTTGGCCAGCGGAATGATCACGATTTGACCTGAATTTATTTCAAAATTTGATCAACATTCCACTCTGAGTGTTTCAAACACAAAATTGATCTTTGTCAGCATTAGATTTGAATCCACAACTGACAAAAATTTAGATATCCATCATGTTTGATCCGTTGAAAAATTTAGTGACAGATTGCAACTATACACACATTTTTGAAATAAGATATGGATTTCAATATTTGTTTTCCCTTGAAGATCTTTTAAAAGATCCAATAATTTCAGATCAGTCCACCTTTCTAATTTCTTATATATTTGCTAACTCAATTAACTAATATAATTTACACTCGTGTTTCACCATACTATAATGTCTGCTATATTTGGTCACTCACTCAATTAATGATACATCGGTAACTTATGGTGCTTCACCACTTTGACTATGTATGATTAAAATTACAACTGCACGAGCTTCAATGTATAAATAAAAGAATTCTCAACATGCAATCACAAAGCTTCCATGCATGCACAGCAGACAATTATAATTATCACCACTTAATTCTACATTAATTGCATATTGTACTTAGAGCACAGATACAGGTCTCTGCACCTCTTCACTCCATGAATCTTAATTTGTTACTGCAGTCAGCGATTTATAGAGCAGCCATTAAATAATGCCTTAGGGAGCATCAAGAAGAAGAAATTCTAAGTATAACCCACTATTATACAACCCTTCCATGCATGTCACCATAAATACTGTTAGCTGCAGTGCTCCTGCACTATCTGTCATTGTAAAGGAGAAGAATGGAACTGCTGGATCCTGGCAGAAAAACCCCAAGGTTTTCTCTAAGTGCAGATTGACAATTAAACCACAGAATCCCAAAGGAAATTACCCTGGTATTGTCCTCTACAAATCTTGGTCTTCTGTACTGGGTAGATATTTATGTGACTGAATAAAAGTTTTATTTGTAACCTAGCTGGATCCTTAAAATTTCTCCATCATCTTGAGCATCGATTAATGAAATAGTCTGATTCTATATATTGGAAGATGTTCTAATCAAAATGATAGTTCACATTGTGAGGGGTTATAAATTGGTCAAGTGGACTGTCTCATGTGATGGTAAGGACCAAGGGTCATAAGAACGGAGTGTCAATAATCATGGTGAAAGTATACAGTTAAACTTGGATATCTCAAACACTGATATCTTGAATACAATTGATATGTCAAAGTGATTTGTAAGCCCCAACCACTTATTTTTTAAGTATTTTACCCTTGATATCTTAAATACACAGATATCTCAAACTTTATAAACAGTCCCATCTAGTTCGAGATAACGAAGCTTGAATATATATTGTACCAGTAAATAGCTGAGTGCAACAAATATAATCCCATTTCAAAGTGCTGAAGACCTCCAATGCCATTAACATCAAAACATCTATCTATTCACGTATGCCTTACAGAGCATTATTTTAAACACAACCATGTTTTATCTTGCATGGATTTATCTTCAAAACCCTTATAAGGCAAAATGACAAGAGGGCATAATTATTTGTAACAGAGACAAAAATGACTCCGCCTGGGTCAGAACCGAGATTCTTAGTGGCTTACAAATGCAGCACTCGATGTTTAATCCACTACATAGCTAGAGCTTGTAGGAATGCTATGTACTGTAGATTCATTATTTTACTCTAGTACTTATACATGTAATTCTGCAATTCAACCGTTTTGTATCAAATCGCAAGAATTTTAATTGCGAGTCCCGCATTTTTCATCATAGTTTCATTTAGTTTACACATTTTAAAAAAATAAAAGGGAGATTTTAAAATCTGTGAGACGTGCTAATTCTCACGATTTTACGCTGTTATTAATTCCTTGCATTTATTAGGAATTTACAGTAACTTAAAAACCAGCTATGTTAACATACTGGCCCCTGCTCTTCCCAGTGACAAAGTGTGTAGGAAGTTACTGTTATGACCCAAACACATGTATAGAGTGGTCAAGTCCCAATGTTCGGCTCCATTTGTAACATATTACATCTTCTGGGATTTTATCCAAATTTAACACTCTACATATTGAGCTAATATATATATTCCCAAGTAAAGGTAAAACCACTTGCCAGAGATTGCTATATATATTTAATGCCATATGAAGGCGCAGTGACTTCAATCTAGTTCTTAATGTAGAATAAAGACTTGCTATTTGAATTCATTGTGCAATGTTTTCAATCAATTATTATATTGTACACCATGAAATTGTTACTATAGCAACCAGTCATGAATACTCAAGTGAAAACGAAACCATAGAGTATCTTTTTGAACATGGGTATATTGAATTACCTTTTATACAGAAATTCTCCTTTATTTAGGTCAGACATTTCAAACTCATAGATCCACCCACATTGTGGTTTCATCAATATTTGTAAGCAACAATCTTCATGGATTTAGTAAACCCCCAGTTTCAAAGATATGAATTTTATTAAAAATTGGGCCAATGATTCTATCAATACAATATGTTATTGCACTTCAGAATGAACATTAAATTTTGTGGGTCAACTCATCACCAAAATCCATGAAAATGGGTATATTCAACAAATATTGGTGAAAAACAGTAAATAAGACATCTACCTTGGGGTCCCTTTGAATAGGGATGTATTGCCTTACCTTATTTGATCATAATCTTACACAATGAAGGTCTGTCATTAAAAAAACCCCACAACATTTATGAATTAATTACGATATAAGACACCTACCTCATCTATCCGGAACCGCTGCTTGGACTTCAGGATCTCGTGTGGCGACATAGGACTGCAGGAATCCCAGGAGCGAGAATGCTCGTAGCTTGACATGGTGAAGTAAATATTCCAAAAGTCTTCTGTACCAAGTATTATATCCACACAGGTCGAAATAAATCCCAGAGAGAAAAAAAACTTCACGATCCACTTCCACGGAAATTAGGATAAAAAAAAAATAGACACACTGATAGAAATATTACAGCTAAAATATCAATAGCGGCAAAGGAGTCTATATTCCCAAGTGCTTAAAAAATTGTTTTGATTAAAAATCAAATATAATGCAAAACAAGAGATATACTGAAAACTAATTGTATGATCCAGAGAGGTGCAAGCTCTTGTTATAGATTCCATTCACAAATTAATCCTCACACCTTGTAAATCGCACATACACAGCAATATACCATAATTGAACTTCCTTCACAGAAACCCTTTGAGCCTGCTAATAACGCGGTAACATCACTCAATGTGACAAAAGCACAAAGACATCAAGAAATTTAAAACACACCAATGATACTACGCACACCACATGTACTCTCTTCCGTGAGTCTCTTTAAGGTAAATAAATGACAGCTTATAGAGAACTGCTACCATCAAACACACACAGTTCCAAGAGCTAAGGAAATACAGTAGCTAACCATATTCCCTTTGAAGGAAATCGGTTTTGTTATTTTTTTGTAATATTTTCTCTGTGGTTGAATTGTGTCAATCTCTCTAATGTCTTTACACTTTGGAAAGCCAGTCAGTTCACTTGCCAGCAATTCAAAGGAGACTGGTTTTTTTTTGGCTAAACTGATTACAAACTTTACCTGCACACTGTAATATTTTACGCCAAATACCTGTGATCAAGTTTTCCTAAATCTAGGTCAACTGAGATGAAAAAAAAAAAACGAGCATTATTTTCAATTACAGGTTTTGTGTTAATCACTATACATTCAGTGTCTTTCAGTGCGAGAGGCTCTACGGCATTACAAGGAGGCCGGGTTGTGAAGTCCCAGGCTCAATTTCATCTCTTCCATCAATGGACCTCCGATTATTAAGTTCCAATGCACTAATACGGCCAGCGCTTCTTCTGCAAAAGAGATAGCAAACCCAATTACTGGACCAATGCAGATCAGAGAGAAATCGGCTTAAATCAACCGACTCAGTTCAAATCAACCCCTAATCAAATTCAAGTAAACCAATTTACTAGTTTCCCTGGTTGTTCAAATACACTTTAGACCTATATATCCTTGATTTAATCATTGAGTTTATTGGGGGAGGAAAATCATGGGATAAAATATATATAAATATACTGCAAATATGGTGTCAATGTGTTCTATAAAATATCAATTAATGTCACACAATATGTCATTCAATCAATAATGACCAATCTGACAAGGGGGATGTTTCTGTCATATTCTTTAATTCATTTCTCCGAGGCCAGTGTTCAAATATTTGAATTACAAAACATTTGTTCAACATTGCTTGTTCAGAAAATTCTCGACAAATTGCAATTAGAATGAAATATGTCGATACCTTTATTTAAACTCTAACACAGCCGAACGATTCATCTTCTAGTATCTCCAACATGTTTGATTATTGGGATAGAGAAGAAAATCCATAACTGTAACATTACCATATACGCAAAAATTTATTTTTAATAATAGAGCAATATGTTTGGTAATTCTATTTTCGTACAAAAACTTCACAATTTATAATTGTCAGATCATATACTGCTACTTTAACATGACACAAAATTAAGAAACAATTTAATTTTTTGTGTGCGATATTCATCTTTCTGATACATTAATGGCCATATTAATTATACATAACATACTACTTCAGTTCTCAAAATTCAAAAATCATTTTACTTGCTAACCTAATTAAGACTCCCTTATCAATGGCTTGTACATATAGAGCAGAATGCCTTAATTTCCACTAATTAATGCAGTGTTTTAACAGGATCAAATAACACAAGTGGAATATCCAACGCAGCAATAAGCAGTAAATGCCACAAAACACTCGTTTTCTTTTTCATTGAAACCAGTTGAAGGAAACATAAATACTGTCCGACATCCCTCCCTGTCCAATTTGCATCATATGTCTTAATAAGAACAGAAATCTTTTTATAATTTCCTACCGGTGTACAAATCACTCGACAATACTGGTATGACATAAACACGGCACCCAATAATTAAGATTAATACTTAAGGAAACATTCATTTTATAATGCTTTATTTTTTAACAAAACTTCTTTTTTTACCAAAAAAATAAATCTTTAATTGCAAGCCTTCATTTTTGTCTATGTGAATTTTTTTTTTTTATGTTTATAACAAATCACTATTACTGTGGAATCATCGTTGTTCGTGGGGGACCAATGTTCGTGGCCTTCGTGGGTAACCCTTGCCCGTGAATTTACATCCTAGCGAACGTATATACAAGCATTTGTTCATAATTTTTTTTAATAATCTCAAACGTTCTAGCAACGAAATAACGTCCCCACAAACCAGGAAAACTTTGGCTACCCACGAACATTGACCCCCACGAATAAAAATGATTCCACAGTACATGTCATTCTTTTTACGATGATATGAAACAGCACTGCAATTCGATACTCTAATCATTTCTAATTAACGACATGGATTTCATTATTTGAAACTTCTCAATCTGATTCCGTAGAACTTAATGCAACTGTAACTTTTTATGCATTAAACTCTCTGTCATATAATGTATTAAGGAATTTAACTAAAAAAAATCTAAACACCACATTCATAATTTACAAACAACTTCATTATCCAGTACCATAGCCTTTTAGCTTAATGAACACAAAAATTTTACCGTTACACTGCCGCAATGGATTTCAATAAATTGGAAAAGTAAGCCACCATGGTTATTCTCAAGATTCGTAATTTAGCTGGCAATTCTAATGCATCTGTCAATTTCACAAAACGGTATTTTGATCCTTGTCAAAATCTTATCTGTCCTTAGAGAAGGTCAAACATGTCTGTGAATACATGTATAAGCTAACAACACCTGAAATATATACAGGTACATTGTACAGTCCATCAAAATGTCACCTAGTTGTCTTATGTGTAGTGGCCACTGTGACCTTCAGACCAAATGACCTACATGTAATATACAAATAGTCTCAGTTTCATGCCGCATTTGTTTTCTCTGAACACCAGGTATTTCATATCTTTTCAGAGGGATGGGGCACCTGTTTTGCAGTCCGGATGAGATCATTTTAATTACCTATTGATTCAGGTGCATTTCAGACTGAAAGGCCAAGATTAAAAAGTTGAAACTTAAAATTCAAACTAAAAAAAAATTGGCTTTCAAGGTCATTTGATAAATTGTCATTTGAGATAAAATGCCAAAACTTTAAAACTGCATGATAAAAAGTAATATAAATTGCACCTTAAAAATAAAACTGTTAAACATGGACTACTTTTTGCATGGTTATTTCAACTTGGAAAAAAGTTTTGATAATTTAAATTTGAAACCTACTAGCGTCTGTTATAGTACAGGTAAAGTGACCAGCTCATTGTCTCATGCCCCTTGTCACACACCTGTACAGATGAGTGACTTTAAGATAGATGAGAGCGATGATTATAAATGAAGTTATGGCCGACATTGCCACTGGTTAACCAAACCTTAAGTTTATATGGCTATAGTACCTGTACCTCAATTATGCTTCCCAGTTTCAGGTAGATTCAGCCTGTTAATAATACACTGTTTTAATACTTGTATTTTAAGCTGCAAATCATGAGTGCACGAGATTTGCTTCTCTAATTTGGACCATTCTTTAAAAATTGCTTGTTTGCCCCCTAATAATTGGCCAACTAAAAAAAAGTACAAAACTCTTGATACTTTAATTAGTTGTTTGCAAATTCATTTTTAATTGATTAAGATTTGCATAACTTAAAGCAATATGAGCTGCAATTTTCATGTTGAAATTTTTTTTAAAGAAAATGTTATTTTCTACTAAAATGACAAAAAATATCATGGTTTGAAAATTTCTGCTACCTCTGTTTTTTTGTGGGAAAAACCATTAAGAAGTCTTAATTGGAGCAAAATTAAATTGATTTGCTATACTAGTATATTCCTCATATGTGAAATCTTTCTCCTGACAAAAGTTAATGATTTTAACAAATCTTTTTTATTAATAAAGTATAAGTTACAGGCAGACTTATCACACTAGCAGGTTTTTGCAGCAAAATAACATTCTGAAAAATACAGCTCATATTGCTTTAAAAAGAGCATAGTAACTTCCAAGTTAAATCTCGGCCTCAATGTTGTTTAAAAAAAACATTCTTGAACAGTACATACCAAATACATCCATTTAGGACATACTTCATGTGCATTGAATTCAATTTGTCGGTGAACTTTCATTCATGCACAAACTCAAATAAAATGTATAATATACTACACCAGGAAAAATAATCCTTCAAGAAATCCAGAACACACACATATATATATCCAGGACATATATATTTATCATAAAACATGTTTTTCCTGTTTGTCAGTAATGCAGTATTGCGTTGGAGCCATGACTCACAAACAATGTTGAAAAGTCACTCAAGGTTGAATTACTGAACAAGGTCAAGGTCAATGTTTCTCTTAAACCTTGCTGTGCCTGTGGAGACTGATATTATGCTTCATGCATATTGTCTCATCAATATTTGCATATTAAGCTTTTCCTGGTATGCATCCAAAACATGAAATTGAAGAAAATTTATTACCTACAACTATGTGTCACATGAATTGATTAAGACTCTATTCATATACTATTATATACATGTACTTTTGTAACAGAGACACATTTTTTGCCTCTGCTGGGGTTTGAACTCGGGTCCTCTGGCATGCAAATCCAGCACTCTACCAATTGAGCTAAAGCCAGGTTAGCCCACTAGCCAGAGCTAATATCGTTTTACTAACAGTGTGCCAGTTTGCTTGTCAGGCCGTAGTAAAATTTTGTACGCTGATTATCATATTAATCATCGATTGGTTCTTCGATTTCATTGAAGTTAATACTAATTTGCATATCAAGCACAGAACCCAGAAACGCACTGACCAATGACATGAATTTTTGGGTAGTGAATATCAACACGAGGACAGTCCAAAGCTTGTTGTTTGTAAATGTATTAAATATATATGCCTAGAAATAAGTGATCAATAGTAGTATGCCTACTCGGACCACCTTGACGCGGTCTTCTGCATATGGTACTAACAGTAATACATACTGTTTCATCAATTTTTAGATCTGTAACAAAATGCAAGAAAGGGAAAGATGGACTATGTATTCAAATGAAATAACGTCCTCCACCGTTTTTACTTGTTTAACGAACGTCGCATTAATCGAATACTCCCCGGTAAATCTATTTATACTGGGAGCGGAAGCGCTATTGCATGAAATAACCAGTCTTGAAGTAAACTCAATATTATGGAAACTATTGGATATTAACGAAGTAAAAAAAAGTAAAGAAATGAATTGAACAAACAACAAGATTTGGACTGTCCACGTTTTGATATTCACTACGAAAACATCATGCAATGACAATGGTCAGGGCGTTTCTGGGTTCTGTGTTTGATATGCAAATTAGCATTCACATCAATGAAATCAAACAACCAATCTGTGAGGAATATAATAATCGACAGACAAAATTTTAGCACAGCCCGACAAGCAAACGGGCATGCTGTTAGTAAAACGATAATAGTAGGAATGTCGTATACTTGACTCTACTGCACTAACAGTAAGCAAGGGAAATTGTGACATTAGATATAGACAGATGAGACTGTCTTTACTGAGCTTAAGGTTTGAATACAAAGAGGAGTCTCAGTATCGAGCAGATATCAAATCTGAATAGTTCAAACTAATGCACCCAATCCATAATTAGATCAGGTTCCATGTCTGTGTGTGGGTTGTGACGAGCGACAGATTTACATGCTGTCCTTGGTCCAGTAAGACCCCATGTTTTAAAAGATAGATACATCATATAGATTAACAGCCATGGTCTATTGGAGGCTAGATCCATTGAGTAGAAAACTCCATGTTCATATTAAATCAATCTTGTCCCTGAATTGTCTCAATGCAATATCGGATTACCAGAAGACATTGTTCAGAGTTCTTGTACTGTCATGGACTCGATATGCGACAGAAGACAAAGTTGGGCTGAGCAGTTCATATAATGCCAATATGATGTACTGCTTTCATGTCTCAATCTGATGCACATTTTTAAATAATTAATAGTCATATTTGTCTAATTTATTTTAAAATACAGGTAAGTGTACTGACTCAGACTTATAATTATATAGCTAATCCCTTGTGCTTCATAAATTGCATCATTTTAAGAATAAATCTATCTTAGACAATAGAACAACATCCATTGGATAAATTAAATAACGTTCAACAATTTTATACACTTTTATGATGCATTTCACCTGCACTGCATATAAACTGTACTTAAATTCAGGGCCCTAATTTTAATATCTCCTGATAGACCACAAAGGGTTTATCGATACTTATGATGCAGATACTGCTTGGTAGGGTTGGATGACTGAACACTTTTCCTATTCTACCTGTTGACTAAGGTCTGCTCACAAATAGAGATCACAAGTCCTAAAATACTCTAGACTAGTACTCTCAGGAGTTCAACTTTTCAATTGATGACCGGTGCACAGTAAAACATGATTATAACAATGTGCCAAGGATAGACGATTTTGCTTCCTCTAATATAAGCACAATTTATTATATCTGTCAAGTTTACAACATAAAATATAGTCATGGGGATAGACAATCACTTCAATGTAAGCATCAATTCATTATCATTTTTTTTGCCATAACCGTGTTTTACTGTAAAATGAATTAAAGATGAAAGAATCCACATTGACAGAAAAATGAAAGTTAATCTACAGTCTCAAATTAAGTTTAATACTTTTACAATCAGTCAATCAATCAAAACTTTAACTTTCAAAAATCTTTGCGACTCATGGAATTTATTACTTAATATTTAAGGAAGACAAATACGCACACCATAAATCTTTGGCCTTTGAAGTTGGTACAAAAAATTCAGTCAGATAAAGTTTTACTATAATATAACTTCCTACCCTGTCTGATTAAGAGTTAACAAGATTCATAAAAATTACATTTACAACTTAATTTCAATTGAATCATACATTGATCTCTACAAACCTTCGTTCATTAACTCCCAAGTTAAAACACAAGCTTGTTGAATGTGTACACAATACTCAAAACTCTTTCCTTATTGATATTAAACTTCCTCTTTTTCCAACGACTTTAAATTCGTCTTTTTCCGCTGATAATGCACACTCTTCAAGCCTGCCAGGATTATATTGCTGTAATCTGCAATACCTGTTCAGTTTATTGCCGGCCGAAATAATAATAATAAAAAAAAAATATGATTGTAGAAATACACGTCAAATACCAACACTAATGTCCCTCCTTCTTTAATAAATTATAAATTTATTCTTTTTTTTCCAGACACATTATTAATGACAAAATAATTAAGATGGTCTTCTTCTTGACTCCAATTTACATGTAACAATACAGTCACTCTCTTTAGATTAAAGTCGCTGAACTGACAAAACCATGCCATGAAGGTGAAAACAAATGGGGGGAGGTCACAACAGCTCAACAGACAACTCATGTGTTGTATACATCACAACCAAGTACTCAGGTGTTGTATATATCACAACCAGGTATTCAGGTAATGTATATATAACAACCAGGTACTCAGGTGTTGTATATGTCACAACCAAGTACTCAGGCATTGTATATATCACAACCAGGTATTCAGGTGTTGTACACACCACATACAAGTACTCAGGTGTTGTACACACCACAACCAAGTACTCAGATGATGTATACATCACAACCAGGTACTCAGGTGTTGTGTATATCACAACCAGGTACTCAGGTGTTGTATACATCACAACCAGGTACTCAGGTGTTGTATATATCACAACCAGGTACTCAGGTGTTGTATATATCACAACCAGGTACTCATGTGATGTATACATCACAACCAAGTACTCAGATGATGTATACATCACAACCAGGTACTCAGGTGTTGTATTTATCACAAACAAGTACTCAGGTGTTGTATATATCACAACAAGGTACTCAGGTGTTGTATACATCACAACCAGGTACTCAGGTGTTGTATACATCACAACCAGGTACTCAGGTGTTGTATACATCGCAACCAGGTACTCAGATGATGTATACATCACAACCAGGTACTCAGGTGTTGTATATATCACAACCAGGTACTCAGGTGTTGTATATATCACAACCAGGTACTCATGTGTTGTGTACATCACAACCAGGTACTCAGGTGTTGTGTATATCACAACCAGGTACTCAGGTGTTGTATACATCACAACCAGGTACTCAGGTGTTGTATACATCACAACCAGGTACTCAGGTGTTGTGTATATCACAACCAGGTACTCAGGTGTTGTATACATCACAACCAGGTACTCAGATGATGTATACATCACAACCAGGTACTCAGGTGTTGTATATATCACAAACAAGTACTCAGGTGTTGTATACATCACAACCAAGTACTCAGGTGTTGTATACATCACAACCAGGTACTCAGATGATGTATACATCACAACCAGGTACTCATGTGTTGTATACATCAGAAACAAGTACTCAGGTGTTGTATACATCACAACCAGGTACTCAGCTGTTGTATATATCACAACCAGGTACTCAGATGATGTATACATCACAACCAGGTACTCAGGTGTTGTGTATATCACAACCAGGTACTCAGGTGTTGTTTATATCGGAACCAGGTACTCAGGTGTTGTATATATCACAACCAGGTACTCATGTGTTGTATACATCACAACCAGGTACTCAGGTGTTGTATATATCACAACCAGGTACTCAGGTGTTGTATATATCACAACCAGGTACTCAGGTGTTGTATACATCACAACCAGGTACTCAGGTGTTGTATACATCAGAAACAAGTACTCAGGTGTTGTATGCATCACAACCAGGTACTCAGCTGTTGTATACATCACAACCAGGTACTCAGATGATGTATACATCACAACCAGGTACTCAGGTGTTGTGTATATCACAACCAGGTACTCAGGTGTTGTTTATATCGGAACCAGGTACTCAGGTGTTGTATATATCACAACCAGGTACTCATGTGTTGTATACATCACAACCAGGTACTCAGGTGTTGTATATATCACAACCAGGTACTCAGGTGTTGTATATATCACAAACAGGTACTCAGGTGTTGTATATATCACAACCAGGTACTTAGGTGTTGTATATATCACAACCAGGTACTCATGTGTTGTATACATCACAACCAGGTACTCAGGTGTTGTATATATCACAACCAGGTACTCATGTGTTGTATACATCACAACCAATTACTCAGGTGTTGTATACATCACAACCAGGTACTCGGGTGTTGTATTTATCACAACCAGGTAATCAGGTTTTGTATATATCACAACCAGGTACTCAGGTGTTGTATATATCACAACCAGGTAATCAGGTGTTGTACACATCACATTCAGGTAATCAGGTGTTGTACACATCACAACCAATCACTCAGGTGTTGTATACATCACAACCAATCACTCAGGTGTTGTATACATCACATTCAGGTAATCAGGTGTTGTACACATCACAACCAATTACTCAGGTGTTGTATACATCACAACCAATCACTCAGGTGTTGTATACATCACAACAAAGTATCAGGTGTTGTATATATCACAACCAAGTACTCAGGTGTTGTGTATATCACAACCAAGTACTCAGGTGTACATATACATGAATGTGTATATAATAAAACGTAGTACTTGGCAGTGTGTATAATTGTCAGAGAACTGGAGTGTACATATTTACCTCAACTGAGAATTTGGGTATATGTAACTTGTGTATGCATATATCTCAATGTACATGTACGCATTTTTATCACATTGAAGTATACTAGGATGTACTTACATATGATCTCAACAGAGAATACAGGTGTAAGTACTCAGGTGAACATGTATATATCTCAACAAAGAACACAGGTGTACACATATCTATCATGAACAATATTCTTATATACTTAAAAAAAGATCTTAATAATCTTCATACGAGGAACATGATAAATTTCCTTATCAAAAATTCATAATACATTCCATAATTTTATCAGATTGAATCAACTTGGATATTGGTAGAAATTTTTTTCAACATTATTTACGTACGTACAAATTACATACACTCCGATATCGATCAGTATTTGACTTGTTCTATAAAATAAATATCAACTAGTAATCTGCAAATATAGAAATGTTTGTCAAATTGTTCATATGAATAATTCAATGATGACCAATTCTGCTGAAAATAAATGTTATATATTTGGGTATAATCATCAAAAGCATATCATAACATTTTACTATAAATTTTCCAATTAAATCTCTCTCTCTCTCTCTCTCTCTCTCTCCTTCCTCTCTCTCTCCTTCCTCTCTCTCTCTCTCTCTCTCTCTCTCTCTCTCTCTCTCTCTCTCTCTCTCTTACCGGTACTACTGCTGATACTCTAAAAATCACTCAAATATGTTACAAATATACATTATCTCAGACTTATATTAATTTACTTACATAATATAATCTGCATGAAATTGCCAGCAACACTACCTTTCACTATAAAACTCACAAAAAAATCTTGTTATTCAAAAGGAAACACGAACAATATCTCACTCAAACATGAGTGCTTACATAAAATAAAAATCACGCAATTCGGAATTCGCCAATAAACCCTTAAACAAATAATCACTAAACTTCCACTAAATGCCCCTTGTATGGTGTGGTCATAGAGCCACAGCAAAAACTTTAAACCTTGACAAAATTCAGAAAACAAAACTCAGAACAAATATCCACTTATAGTAAATTACCTGATAAATTTTTGAATGACAAAAGTTTTTTACCTTTGAAAACTTGAACTAGCTTCTGTACAGGTAATGATCGATTGTCAAAACCCATTTCAATGTTTACCCAATGTCTGAACCCTTACTTTTATGTTTAGGTCAGTTGAACTTCCAATTAACAAAAGAATAGAATACATGCAGCATTATATTTGATAGTAAATAACTGAGATAGACCACTTAGTAGACTATATATATAAATATTCTGATGAATTTGTTGTTCAAATAAATAGTACATGCATATGTACTATTGAGTAAATATTGTATTATAGGAACAGTAAAGTATTTTGCAAATATCTAAGCTAGCTCAAGATTTGGGACAAAAGTTTTATTGGCTAAGAATTATCATGTGTTTTAATAAATAAATAAATGAACATTTATTCAGTTGCTCAGGTAACATCATTGCTTCAAAAAATTAAGTGTGCAATGCTTGTGCATATATAAATATTCAAATGATGTACACAATTCATTCAAAAAGGTCATTCTGAGGTCAAATATACAATACTGAATTGTGAATGAAACACACAAGTAATTTGATTAAAATTGATTATTTTTTTGACAAGCATTAGTAGATAAATTGATCACCAGAATGAACACCTGTTCATCAAAGAGATACTAGAGATTTATTTTCAAGTTTGAATAATCAAACTTCATGAATATAAAAGCATGAATTAATTTGTTCAAATTTAATACTTAAATGTACTGTAGAAACATATATTTTGGGTCAAATTTCGTTGTTTTTAAACCAAAAAAGATTTCGTTGGCAGTTAATTTCGTCATATCGTAATCTCTTTGCATTCATAAATACTTAGGTTAAAAATTCGTCATGGATTTAATTTCGTTGAATTATATGGCCAACGAAAATAACGAAATTAAATCCACAACGAATATTTCTGCTTCTACAGTATTTGATAATTATCTAAAATTCATAATTTTCAGAAGAAGCAGTCTTTATTCCCCCCCCCCCCCCCCCCCCGGCTATAAAAATTTCAACATCCCTCATCTGTTCATTCTTGTATTAATCTGAGCAGTTTAATTATTATTTTATCCTGCTAAACAATGGCATCTCAGTATGATATCCATACAAAAGAAATCAATTTGTTCATTGATTTGTTTGAAGAAATAAAACAGTATTACAACTTGATTGCCTGGCAAAATAGCTACGTAATCAAATTAATAATGTCATGCGGTTGACAAAACTTGACACAATACTTCAAATTTGGATTGTTAAGCTGCCAATATCACCTCAAATTGAAATATTACATCAACGAAAACGTCTGTCCATGAGAAACTGCGCAGCACTAACAACAGTGAACTGGTAATTACTTTACCAAGAGGTATTATCTTCAGGAAATCTTTTTCCCTCCTGGCCACCTTATTAAGTAAACTAATCTAATTTTCAGTAGATTTTAATTCCTCTGGTACTTTATAGGCTTTTCTTTACTTGTAAGCTGGCTATATATAGCCATGCAGTCTCATCATCAAAACCAAGTATAGAAATTTTCTACATCATACTTTAATATTTCATAAAAGAAGTGCAAAATAAAAAAAATTTGTGGGTTCCAACAATGCCTTGGTTAAAATTATAATAATATATAGTCGGTATATGAGAACTCAGCAGAAATTACAACTAATTTTGAATAGCTGGTAACTAAAATGTATGATTTCAAGCTACCATCTATTACCTGGTATGGCTTGCACTTACTTGAAATTTTGTTTTTATTTGTACACATCAAGGAAAATATGTTTTACTGGGTAAGGACTTTAATAGATGGAAAACATTTTTTTTTACAGGTCAACTTTTATTTAAAATTGATAATCAAGAACCACTGTATAAATTATCAAAATATATTATCAATATTGTTGCTCTTGTAATTGATTGCTTCTGTCAGATCTTTACAGTCATCATATGCTTGTGGGGACAGTCTTGTCAAAATATAAATTCCAAATAAATTAAGCACCTTTTTTTTGCAATTCTAAAAGTGCCTGCATGGGACACCCATTGAGGAGAATATCCTATACACAACACACAATTTTCATTAATTATCAAATATTATGTAGTGCCTGTTTCTAGGCTGTAAGTACCATGGCGCATTACTATAAAGAAAAATATTCATGCTAACTTTTTTCGTTTCTACGATACTGATACTTTTAATTATGACCTTAACATTCGCATATATAATCAAACACATAAAACTTAAAAATTAGAAAGAACTTAATCCCAAACCAAAGCTGTTATTAAAATAAATTAGAATTACATCAGTATAAACAATTATAAACATGTCATTTGCTTTTCCGGTAATCTCCTTACCATAATGGACTTAGATGTCCGTCTCTTTGTTTAATTGTTAATTAATTTTCAATGATTCACCCTCTGGAGGAAGCGATGTTTATACCCCCCATTAAATGTGTCATCAACAAGTATATTTTATTATCATTTCTGTATTCAAGTTTCTGATGTTCTTTAAATTTTATATCCCATTAACTCGTAGATCTTTTATCCCCTGACGTACCTCAGGCAGTAATCATCTTGTGGGATTACAGCAAGTATAGTACAGTAATTAATAAATCTAGGGAAGAACTAAACACATTGTACAATTCATGTCTGCTGTCCATTAAGAAGGCTGGAGATGGCCTTGGCCATTTTAGACTATTTGTATTTCCTTATAAGAAGAGCTTTGTATAAAAGATATATACATGTAAAATATCTAAATTGTAAAGCTCAATAAAAAAATTTTCCTTACTTTATAATAGCTAATGCCTAAATAGATCATATATTAAATTTCAAGGTAGATCTGATGGTTCAATTGACAGTAGTTGACTATCCAACCTCTTAAATATTGTAGCTATATAAAAAAAACATTGCCTACATGTGAGCTAGATTTATAATGCTATACATGTTACTTTTCAGACTGGTCACCTATCATCTTCAGTCTTGCCTTAAATTTTTAGACAATACAGTAATGAATTGAAGCTTACAGCGTAAGGTAAGTGATTTTCATTCCCAGTGACTATATTACATGTTGTAAAATTGAAAGATATAACAAATTAGGCTTATAGCGAAGCAAAATCTCCCGTCCCTGGCACTTCGTTATAACCATGTTTTACTGTAGAATGTTGCCACCCCAAAAAATAAAACACCCTCATAGTATATGTAAATCTTCACACGAATCTCTGAACCCACCTACCTAAGTTACTAGTCCTTGAAAATTGCCTTTAAATTAAATGTGCTTTACATGCAATATATCACTAATATTAAAATGACAGATTCAATTCATTACCTGGTAATATGCTTTGCTCAATAACTAATTATTACCGGTAAGTATTGAGATTTTTAGTGGATATCATAAATATCATAATACAATAACATTACAATCCCAAACAACTCCTCCTACATTACCTCCATCACCTAAATATCTCCATCCATCTATTATATCATTCCTTTAAGAGTTGACATCTCTCAGTTCTCTGTCAATTTACTATTCATGAATACTTCCCAAAAGAGTAATTTTTTGCATACCTATCTATGCATCAATTTCTCCAAAGAAATATCGCTTAAATGATCATGGAAATCTATACTGTATTGCCCATAGATATTCATATGCGAAGCAAAAGCATCCTTTTATGGCATACATAAAATTTCAAAGTACTGGTTAGACTGAGAGCCCTGTAGTGTATATATGTAGAGTGACTATATCTATTTCCTCTTTCATCAGAGTGATTCAGAGCGATCAAGGGTCATAGAACAAAGATGAGCTCACTTTTGATCTCAACTACCAAGTAAGTTGAAAATCCACTTCATCAAAGTGAACTTCAATCAAAAGGAATTTATATGCTAAAACTGCATCCTGCATCTATGATTATATATACCACATCAACAATGTATAAAACATAATACAACAATGCTCCAAGTTTGGACTAATAGCTAGGTTGTTTTGTGACATACACTCAGGTTTTCCAGGCTAAATTTAAAGCTAAAGTAGCCATTTCCAACGAAAATTCTGTAGATCACATTACACAATTTTAAAACGGGTTCAATATTCAGTCAAGTAATAATTTTTTTAACAATCTTTTTTATCAGAAAAATATGCAAATATCTTAATGCAATTAACATAAAGCCTTTCTTCTCATGAGGCAACTTAAATTTACAAATGACCACATAAATTTATAGAGGGTTGCCATTAAGGCACCTTGTTCAAAAGTCTGCAATGAGCCCGGGTATATCCTTAAAGCTGACATGAATTCATAAAAGCATTTGGTCGCCATATTAGTTTCGATCGCTCCTCTACTGCCACTGGGGTATATATACCGGTTGAGAAAGTTACGGTCGGCTGCTTTCCGATTGAGGCATTCACGTTGCATGGACTTCTAAATGCATGAACTACACATTGTAGTAAAATGTAGTAATAAAGAATAAAGAAAACAACAATCAATGAAATACAAAATATATTTATTCTTTGAAAGGATGTCCAAGGTATCCATATTATTTTGCACAGACAATGCTGCTTTACTTCGCATGCACATCGAACACGTGTGTCGTTCATACAGAGTGCATAACGTCTGCATCTTCTTGAAAACCCCGGCGATACTACATCCAACAGAGTAGTTAAATGATAGTAAATCCAAGAAAGTATCAACGTTTCCATCCGTTCCTTCAAAAACTCCCCGTTTATAAAATCCATGTGATAATTGACATTGCTCGATCTGCCACAGTGTGTGGTTTGCGCATGTGCGATGTTTTAACATACACAGGAAAATGGTCTACAATTATCGAGGAATTTTTTAAGTATCTGCGCCTGAATTTCAGTCTGTTTTGTTTCGTTGTTGGATATATCTTGCCAGTGAAGTGGTTGTCATATTATTTTTGTTCAAAACGCGTTTTTACAAGTCTTTTCGTCCAAGGTAACATGTTCGGGTGTATGAAATTCCTGAATGCGGTGAAGCATGACATGGGCTCTCAGCCTTATATAGGGGGTGTGTAGCGATGAGCAGAACAATAGAAATCAACAACTAATATGGCGGTAGTCGGTGATAAAAGGGAAATAATGCTTATTTATGAATTCATATCAGCTTTAAGTTTCAACCATGTATTCATGGGCTTTGTAATTTACTTCATACAAGCTAAAGACCCATGCACAGAATTGATTAACTAAAAAGGCCATGCACCTGTGAAAAAAATTTAGTTTTTCCCTTTTTTGACTAAATGTTTTAGTTTTATGTTGGTAGGTATATAGACAATTTTTTTTTTTATCAAAGTTGAAAGTTAAGAAATTGAATAGTAAAAAACTGGTTTTTTGTTAAAATTATACTTTTTTGTCAGGCAGTTGGGAAATGCTAATGTACAATTTTTCACTGTGTCTGCACTTTCTGTGAATCCCATTTAGGAAAAATACTAGGAAATAATAAGGAAACTAAACACACTTTAACAAAGTGAAACCCATTTACATGTGTACATATGTATCAATTATCAAGTAAAAATATATCAAATATAACACAAAAACTGCGACACATATATCATTATCAATTTTACTTCCCTTTTGGCAATGATTTTTTAAAATGGTGACCATTAATCAAAATACTTAGGATATGTCTAAAATGTTAAATGCCTCTTTTGAATATACATTCTGATTTTATAAAATAATCAGAACTTTAATCAACTGATGGACAAAAAGAAATTCTATGTTTGTTTAAAATATTCTTACAATTCAAATACCAGCAGCATTTTAGCAAGCAACTCTGAATTTGTTCGATCTGGAAAGATTTGATCACAATTGTTCGATTAATTTTCTATGACGATTTCCGATCCTCAGCAATGTTCGTTAACTCTAAATTATGCAAAATCTTTTTCATTCGTACCATAAATCTGCCTTTTATGTAGACAAATTTAATTAGTCTTGTAGTGTTAACATGGTTAATACATGTATTACACACAGCTATTCAACGAACTGCTTGGCTTAGTGGCTCCACTGAGACCTATTACATAAAGGTAAAGTGGTTCGAGCCACCGAGGCAACAGTACAGCCGTTTTTGTTTTCTAATTTGATCTCAACTTGTATATATAACCATTATATCCAATGTGGTCAAAATTGCAATAACTTAGTAAAATGCATGGATACCATCAAAAAAATTCTTTTCTTGTTTATTTCATTTATAAAGTTTGAAGGATAAATAACATTTTGATGATGAAAAAATACTTTAAGGAGGAGAATTATAAGTACCTTAAAGTAGACGGTAGTTTTGGAGGTATAAGACAATGATGACTGCCTATTTTCTTCACCAATCAAATGTGACAACAGATACATATTTCTTCATGTGCACTGCAGCTAACTTTTACCTATATTACAAACGATTGACAATACAAAGATACATACACAATTTCAAAAACACTTACTTTGTCAGGCAGGTTATAATACAATGTATCTTCAGATTGGCCTTCTGCTGACAAATTAACCATGGAAAACTGGGGTCTCGGTCCAATTCAATTTGAAGGTACCTGGTATATATATTTAGATGTATATATGGACGGTGTTTATTTCCTCAGTAAAAAGGACTGGCTTTTCACAGTAATAGGTAGAGAGAGAATCAGATACTATCTCCGAGTCAGCCATATATAAAGGGTACTCATGCAGAGAGTGGAGAAATGAGATAAAATTACCGGTACTGACAGATAAAAATAAACTCTATAACTTTTGTGACCTTGGAGTTATTTTTATCTTCAAAATTACATGTTTGAAGTTTTTCAAAGCATAAAATGCAAGTTTAATATGTGCATGTTTAGAGTATACAATTAAATACATGCACTTCCTGGTATTGTGTACACATTGGCAGGTGCAAACACTTGCAAGTTTGCAGGCATTAAATCATTATGTACCATACTCAACATACAGTGCCCTACTTTTCAAAAAATAAAATTGCAATATGAATTTTGTTTCAGTCAATGAAAATACATATGTTAAAATAATTCCGAATTAAAATAATACGCTGTTATATAGTTTTTTATCATTAAATATCATACTTAAAAACAGTAAGAAAAAAACTTGTGTAAAATGTTCATCATTAAAATATAATTTTCCGGGTATGGCAATAAAAGAGGGATAACTCTTTTTCTCTCTCCATGACTGTCTAGATCTCTTTCTCTCTCTCTGCGAGACAATTATAATACCGTTATTTTAACATTTTGACACACTCTAAACATCCTGGCAAGCTCAATATAGTTGTCAACTATTACGAATATTATAAAGTAATAACAAATATTTAGGTTGTCTACCTCTATAAGAAATGATATCGCATAAAGAAAAGTGTCAGCTATTTACAAAAAAATTTAAAAACATGTATAGAGATCTATATAAAATTCAATAATTGATAAGAACAGAATTTACAAATTATTAACTAACTTCAATTGAATTTTCTTACTGTTTTCATGTTATGTAACCATGTATTAACTTATTCTAATATGTCAAAACTAACTCATACAGTGTATTACAATAAAGATGTGGTGATATGATACAAGTATCGTGAGTCAACACGATCAATATGATCAATGCATTGTCATACTGTGACACCTCTAACTTTCATTGCCAATGAACTGATGAATTTTCAAGTTTAGAGTGCAAAATAATTTTACAAATGCACTAAAATAATGTGATACAGGACCTTCACCAAAATTCAACAGAATTTGTTTATCCTTTTAAGTTGTTCTGTGAACATTTTAACAATGTATTACACATCAAACTTTGCACTCAAAGCTTTAAAAGTTTTGGGGCAATTGATTCATGACCAGTTACTTCTTGAACAGCTGTTGAATGAAATATAGAGAAGGCCAATTATTGTAAACAAGATAATTGATTGGTAATAATTCTGATTCAACACAATGTAAAGAAATCATTCTTATCCACGTCTCACTGCACACTGGTGGTGGACAATTACGCAAAAAATGGAAACATTATTTTTGCTTAAACATGTTAAAAGTGATGCTTTTTGAATATTCATGGTAAAAATATGAGTGGTAATTAACTTGTAACAGTACCGTATCGGCTAATATGCCGCTATATCAATTAACTTTTTAAAAAAGTAGTGACGTTATAAATACTGCGAAATAATCTTAAATATTAAAACATCATTCAATCAATCAATCATCCAGATTCCACTGTCTAAAAACCTGTACATTGGCACTTCGAAGAACATTCGGCTGACAAATTTTAAGTACATGTAACAACCAACCTGCATCTAAGTTTATGCTTTTTAAAACAGCATTTTCATTAGAGTACAAATAATCATGACAACTTACCACAAGGCATGTCAATCAAATTATTGCGCCATACAACGAACGCACGTGAACGTGAAAATTGTTAATTCGTTCAAAGTCTTATTCGATCTATCGTTATTAAGAGTGTAAATCTTTTTAAATTGTAGGGTTTTTTTCCTGGTTTATTTAATTCAGGCACACTTTCAATTGACAAATGAGATACTGTTGATATATGGTCTAGCATGCAGATCTAGAGGAAAGGCGGGGACCCCCCTTGAAAAATTTAAAATTAAAACGTATTATATTCACTCACACTGCCCCCTTCTTTCATAAACTTCTATGATTCCTTTTTATATGATAGAAAAAAACTATACATGCGTAAAACGACACGAAATCTAAGATTTTTGGACTTAAAACATTATAAAGCAGTATGAACCGCATTTTCGGAATTTCAATTTAGCTGCAAAATTGTGAACACCATATTTTGCGTATACGCTTAGATTGGTTTGCATGCATAAAGGTCTTAACCATTTGGCATTTTTAATTTGGAATTATAATTTTACAGATGAATATATATACCAGAGTAAGTACTGGGGGGAAAAGAGAAAAAAAATCTATATTTCGTCTTTGCACGGGACTAATATGTATGCTCCAGTCCTTAAAGTAAATGCATGGGTGAATGTAATAAATCCACAAAGAAATCGAATAATAAAAAGTTTTAAAAAAGAATATGTGATACTGTATACAGGGAAATATTCGCCTTCGTTTTATTTTCGCCCATTTCACCCTCCTTGTCTATGGGCAAATTTTAAGACTACTAGGCGAATTGAAATGGCTTAATTAAAACGGGCAGAACTGTTTGCAAGTATATGACGAAAATGACTCGGAGCGAATATATCCCTATATACATGTACAGTATTTGAAAATACACTTGAAAATATGTGAACAGGTAACACTATTTTAGATATTGTTTAAGATCTGTCAACCAAAGTTCCAACTTACAAGCCAATAAAACGTCTGCATTTTTTATTTTTTTGAAACAGCTTGTTCGTGACTTTAAACCAACCACGTGTACTAACAACGGTAGTCAGACAGGGAGGAGGCGAGATCTCAGAACACCAACACAGAGGATTAGAGCGGTTTGTTCATTTTAGATAACCAAAATTCATAGGACTAACTTGTTTGTGAATTAAATATTTTTTTCAAAATTAGCAGGTGCTCACATGTGTATGTGTAATAATCTTTCACCTAAAGTATCCAGTAAAAGTGTAGTGTAAAAATTAAGATTTCTTGTTTCGCTTTCATATTAAATTCTTGGAATACAGATAAATCAATATATCTTTTATGCATTGGTGATATATATATATATATATATATATATATATATATATATATATATATATATATATATATATATATATATATATAATCCAAAATGAGTAAAGTTAATCCACACAAGTATTAAATAATAAAAATAACAGAAAGCCGATTAGGCTTTCTGTTATTTTTATTATATATATATATATATATATATATATATATATATATATATATATATATATATATATATATATATATATATATATATATTACAATTTATTTGCTGTTTTGTACTTATAACAGTTCTCAAACAAATATGCACCCACGATTTCAATAGAGCGTATACTTTTCGAAGATGGACTAAAATTACAGCGCCCAGGATATCGTACGATGTTACCTGTGTGACACACCTGTCCCAGAGCATTACTGTGACACCTGTTACACCAGTCTATGCACGGTTTGTGCTGAAGAGCATCTCTCGGACAAATTCAAAGACCATAAAGTGGTGCCGTTTAGACAGCGAAGATCTAGTCCAAATTATCCAAAATGCCCGAAGCACACCAAAAAACGGTGCGAGCTCCACTGTGAACAATGTGACGTGCCAATTTGCACCCGTTGCTTGTCCACTCGAAAACACAAAGAACACAAAATAATTGACATTGTTGCAAACTTTCAACGAAAGAAAGAAATAATACAGACAGAGCTTCTAGAACTAGAGAAATCTATTTATCCAAAATACCAAGAGACTGCCTCTACCATTCCAGTCCGGAAAGCTGATCTGCATGAACACTCAAAGAAGTTTACAACAGACATCATTCAACGAGGTGAAGACTTGCACAGAGAAGTAGACGCCATCATCGAGAAACTGAAATGCGAATCTGATGAAAATGAAGCAAATTGCCTAGCTTTCCTGAATGATAAAGAAAAGGAAATTAACCGGGGTGTATCTGAAATCGCGCGAAGAATTCTTGACTTGAAGAAACTATCAAAATCTAATGATGTTTGCCTTGTCGCTGGATACACCTCTCAGATAGCTGAACTAAGTAGACCGCCGCCCAATCTTAATGTGTCAATACCACATTTTTCTTGTCAGGAGATCAACACAGCTCAGCTCTCTGAACTGTTTGGTTCTCTATCCTTACTTCCCATGACAGTTGATGAACCGGACAACAACACTGCCAGCCAGGGAGCTGAGTCTTCTCCACCAAGCAGGTTGTTTCTTGACCAACCAGAATTCATCCGGGCTATTAACACAAGATTTGAGCTCCTCTACAGCGTGACCTGCTTGAGCGATGATAAAATTTGGACCCGTGGAAACAACAACATTATGAAACTTCACAACCTCAAAAAAGAGCTGCTGGAGTCAATCAAAACTAAGTCAGAGAACAAACCATGGGACTTAGCCGTGACAAAGACTGGTGATCTACTTTATACTGACCCATGGGATAGCTCTGTAAACAGGGTAACAAATAAAGAGATACAGCCATTGATCAGATTTCGGGGATGGATACCTCGCAATCTATGTAGTACCTCCTCTGGTGACCTGTTAGTTGTCGTGAACAGTGACGATAATGAAGAAACAAAAGTTGTGCGTTTCTCGGGCTCCACAAAGATACAAAACATTCAATTCAACGACAAAGGGCAAGCACTTTTTGCACCTCAAAGTTACTCAAAGTACATATGCGAGAACAGAAACATGGATATCTGTGTAGCAGACTATTTAGGCCGTGCAGTAGTGGTGGTCAATCAGGCTGGCAGACATAGATTTACGTACACAGGCTCTTCATTTCCATCCACGGAATCGTTCATTCCAGTCGGTATCGCCACAGACAGCCAGAGTCGGATCCTGGCGGCAGACTGCATGAACCACCGTATTCATGTCATCGAAAATGACGGACGGTTCCTTCGCTACATTGACAACTGCGACTTATTCATTCCATTGGGCTTATGTGTAGACACGAAAGACAATCTTCTAGTGGCTGAGAGGGACTCGGGAAAAGTAAAAATAATCCAATATTACATTTAGACAACACTTGTGTACGCGTGAAAGTTGAACTTAAGATATGTAAATATGGTTTGTACTTTTGAAGTTCATGTGCCCAGTCTGTAATTCTCGGTATAAAGAGAGAAGCAAGATACTTTTACAGTATATGTAAAAAAAAAAAATGTGTATATACATGTATATTCTAAATTTAACAAACTGTGTGATACTATCTTATAATATGCTTTGTTATTAAAACTATTGTTTTTATCAAGTGTACAGCCTACAAAGTGCGTAAACAGGTGTTTTGGTTTGTGTTGTGTTGTTCTGACTGTTTAGTGTTTATTGCCCAGAATTCGTAAACAAAATAGTGCAGTGTAAAATACAGAGTGATGTGTTCATGATTTCACAATTTTTTTTTCAAAAAATCTTCAATAAAATTGTGAAAACACTGTATTTGTTGTTAAAACTCTTTTTTTAAGATTGAAAATTGTGACAGATCGCGATCGTCACTTGGGGTATAACAATAATGTACTACGAATATATATATACGAAAACTGATCAATATGATTCCCTAAACGGAACATCTTTCCTAAAAATCTAAGTTTAATCAAAGATCGCAATCGTAATGTACATGTTCCGAAGTGAGAAATCATTCAAAACATAGAAAGATTTATAACATTATATAGATCAAGTAGATTAATTTAAAATCAATTTCATATGGCAAAAAAATTCTAAAATTGAATGTATAACTGATTCCTGCATTCACACGAGCGAGGAAATTAATGTTGAGACATCTCTTTATTCATACACAAGTAAGGGATAGATATATATACCACTTCTTTATTTTCATCCATCATTTTTTATACGTTAAATAACATAGTTACGTCTAACTTTCCGGTATTCGATAACCCCAAACTACAAATTAGATATTGCCAATACTTATAAAAACCGAAAACACTATTCATTTCTATAGGTAGATAAAATGAAAAGGACGGATGAAAGATATTTTAGACAGCTGCTGCAGCATCAAATTTATCCTATTAATGTTCCAAGAGGAGTTTGAAATGAAATGAATTTGAAATTTCGTGAGTACAGAAGTAACGCATGATTTCTCTTTAAATGTTTTATTGGAAACTTTCACAATGTATTTCAGTATACATGTTATACTCTGTCCAAAGTTATTGCTTTCATCTCTTTTTTATGAATTTTAATGAAAATACACATACGTGTGAAAGAAATACAGTTGAACTCGATAAAAGGGAATACTGTAGTCGTACTTTTGTCCGCGTGGTATTAATTTACGCTATGAACGCGGGCACAAATTTTCCGCGGAATTTATTCCCAGTGTACTTTAAGTGCATTTTGGAATGACATTTTGAAATTGCATTACATGAATAAGGATAATCGGAAGTTACTACATTATATAACACTTGTATATACGTGTACCCCATGTATATCGTTTTTATCTATGCAAACTGTCAAACTTGTATTGAGAATTCAAATAATAAATAATTTAATCTCCTAAAGATTTGAATTTTCTGTGAATTTACTTGCATGAAATTTAAACTTCCCCCAGCTTGAGATAACGGCACGTGTCAGACGACAAATAGCCCCAAGCGGGTCTGTCTTTCAATGACCCAATTAACTACACGCTAAGACCCGTGTTTTTACTGCAATTTTTAGATCTCTTTGTGCTCTGACTTTTAATTGATAAAACTGATCAACTCATAATTTAAACGACATGTGAACCCATAAATTGACAGCAAATAAAGATTTTAGTTAGCGTCGTAACATCTTGACGGCTAACTAATGACTACCGACCAGTGCACAACCGATAATTACTGCTCACTGTGAACAGTTCTTACAATTTAAGTCCAAAGTTGGACAAATCTAGGTAATGAAAATCGCTCAGAACTAAATTTAATAATAATTAATCAAATGATTTTTTTTTTCATTCAAAGAATCCGCGTAAATTTTTACCCGCGGATTAAATTGATATTGTGATTCCGCGGAATTATGACCCCGTGGAAAAAATTACGTCTACAGTATATCCAAGATATCCTCATTGAACAATTATCATTTCTCACTCATAAAAGTTCAAAGGAAAACAAATTTCTTACGGAGATTTATAATGGGAAGTGTTGACATCTTTTCTCCATTCGGAAGTACTCGGGATACCTCGCGCAATTTTTCAACGTTATCATCCGGGCTTATTAATGGCTGATGCAATGCTTAATCCCGGTAGACTTTCTATTTTGTGACGTTAATTGAAACCTGAAGCAGTAGAAGGGGCGTTTCAAAACAGATAATCTGGACATTTTCTTATAAGTGGATGAACGTAGTTTGAGCACAAAGGTACTTATGATTATCGAAATATCAAGCAAAAAGATGTGGAAGCAAAAACTCGGGACAGAGTATAGAGTTTTGATGTACATGTAGTTCACAATTAGATTGATCTCCTTTAAAAATAAGAATATGTATAAAAATATAAAAAACATACACACATTTTAAAAGTAAAATGTAAGTTTTTTTAATTTACGAAATAATAATGTACAGCTAAACAAATCATATCTTTAAATTTTAGGTTAATTTGCTGACCACCCAGCCTCGGTCCTCAATAATTAGGTCGTAACCTAACAGTATACGTCGAGCGATGTTTCGTAGTTGAAGGACTCGCACGGAAGGATTGTAAAAGATATATATCACAAGCCTGAGTTCTTTGGACTATAAGCCTGGTTTTCGCACACGGCACAATTTTAGTAGATAAAAGAGACCCATTTTTCATGTTAGTACGAATAAGTGATTCACTCATTGAGAGACTGAAATAAATTTACTCACTCAAATGACCTATTTGTTTGGCGGTTTTCGGTCGTTGTCCATTGAAAGTAAAATTTACCAAATATTCAATATGAAATCTAAATAGAAGAATATTTATTGAACGTTAACCTTGCAAATGAAGGCATTTTGTATTACCTTATAAAAGGGGGAAAATATGTATTGTTATTTTGCATTTTTGAAAATTTGAATGAAATGAAATTCTCATATGGAGTATCTAACCAATGTCCTTCAAAAAATACAAAGCAACTTTGGAGTTTACTGTATATAAAGTTTCAAAGTTATAAAACCAAAAACAAACTTCCATATCAGACATACAATAAAGAAACCTTGGCTATTTCGGCTACTGCCCTTGATCTTATCACAACTCGCACGAACTAATTGCTATATAAATGTTCCAGAGAAAGACATCTTTTAAAGCTTATAGATTCCAATAACCGACAATGAGGATTTATAGCGTCTTGGCTTTTGTAGCTTTGGCAGGTTTGTTATTTATTATTACAAACAAATATAGCAGTGTTACAAAATAAGAAGGCGTTGAGATATATCTTGAGATATCGACAACCTACCTTAACATACTATGTATTAACAAAAGCATTTTTGCTACTGTGCAAAAGGTTATAGACTATAATCTTTGAGATTCAAAGAATTTGTCTTTGTGTATATCAATATTATACTATATTTTCTTTTGTTCTAAATGTATATGCATGACAATTATTGCTATATTTAATCTTGATCCTGATCCTTTTGAGTAAACAATAAAATATGTTCAAAACAGATTTCTCTTTTAACATTAAGGAGGCTGGATAGTCAACAAATTGCCCATCAGATCTGTTTTGAGCTTTAGTTTTAAATACCCCGATATGATGTTTTCTGGCCATAAATAATGTAGCCTATAGTAAAAAAAAAACCCATCCAAATATATATTATCTTTGTTTAAACATTTTCTTAGGCATTTAACTTTGTACCGAGCCTTCTGTCTAAGGGAGGTAAAAAGAGTACAAAAATGTATGGCCACCTAGCCTTCTTAACATAAATCTGATAGAAAGCATTCCTACATATTCTTTATCCATCGATTGATATGTAAAAGAAATGTTTTATTTTTTCCCCCGAACAAATCAAGTTGAATGTGGTTAATACTGATTTTAAGATGAAAATACAGTTGAACTTTGATATCTCGAACACTGATATCTCGATTTCAGTGGATATGTCGAAGTGATTTGCAAGTCCAACCACTTATACTTTTAACTATTTTACCTTCGATATCACGAATACTTAAATATCTCAAAGTTTTTAAGCAGTCCCATTTAGTTCGAGAAAACGAAGTTTGACTTTTCTTTATTGTTATACTATGATAAGTATGTTTAAAATATGGTCAGTTAACGACAGATTGTGTTTTCTATGCACGTACGTGATAAAGTTAAATAGTGATAAGGAGAATGGCAATTCTTTAAATCAAAATATTTTGAATTATGATAACACTACAAGAAAACTTTTTAAAAACCGTTTCGACTGTAATATACTATAACTAACTATAAAGGCAAATCTCAGTCCACGGTTGAGTACATTTTTATCTTAAAAAGGTTTAACAGATTTTCACCATGTCTGTATTTTTTTTTCAGGGTATGTTTCGGCAGGAGTAAGGTAAGTAAAACATACAGTTTTTTAATATCAAATAATAAACAAAACTACACACCAAACTGAATCTTTAAATACGTTGGAATCATTAGAATTTGCATACATTACATCGAATTTATCAATTATTTTCAAGAACTAAGTCTTGTCAGCAGCAATGATTTGTGCTGAGGTCCAAACACTGTTTCACTTTCGGTTTGTCCGAGTAACTGCAAAGGAGAGTTGATTAAAATCAACTCCCAAAAATTGACCCAAATAAAATAAATGATTCTATAATAACCATGGTCTTTATAACATTAGTAATGATACTTATAGATTTGAGATTTAGGTATTTTTTGGTGTTCCTTTTGCTGGGAATGACCTGTAAAGTTATAAAGTTTTACACAAAGTAATCTAGTTAAGAACAAGCAATTTATTTTTCTCCTCACTTTCTTTTCATATGAAAGTTTTTTATGGCCTCAATTTAGACAAACATTTAGCTAGTGTTCCACATTCACTGGCTATACAATTATTCTCTTCATAAATAAATTCATGAATATTTCTGTTTATTTTAAATCATGTAGTTAGAATATTTTAGACCAAAACTTAAGATTTTAATAATCACTTATGCTTCATTAAAGTTATGCTCTAGTAAAGTAATCCTTCATTAAAATATGAATGATTATTGTTTATTCCAGACGCGCTGATTGTCATAACGGACACCAGTGTGTGTGCTCTGACGGACAGACCGGAGTCTGTAACAGCCAGGGACATTGTGACTGCGGAAACAACGGGTATGGTAGCCTCATTGAACATCTCATAAAATCATAAAAATTCTACTACGTTCAAAGTCAATTCCATATTTCTAATGTACATGTACATGCATTAAAATCGTACACAGCAAGAGACAGGCGGCCAGTCAGTGTACCACCGCCGCTGATTGCACCGGATGTTCTAGTAACCAGGTCGCCGAGTGTCACCATGGACACTGCACGTGTCACCATGACAGCAACCATCACCCTTTTAGGTATGTTCAGATTGCTTTATATTTTGAAACATTTCAATCACATCATTCCGAGAATACATTTTTTTGTTGATTAGTATGTTTTTGCAGTTATATTTGTGCATTGATCTCAAATTCATTACACGAGCAAAAACTGCTTTAACTGTTTCACAGGTGTTTTTCCTTCAGTATATTATGTTTTAAGGCATATTTTAAATTCCTTTGCGGATACGACTAATGTTTATTTTGAATAAACATACTATTTATCATTCTGCTAAACAAATATTATTGAAACCACGCGATGAAATTATTTTTCAGTAAACGTTGCAGTTCTGATAATCTTTAGAAACCAACAACCAATCTTGCATACACTAACTTACTATAATTTATTTGTGAATTGGAAACCATAAAAAAAGATGAAAGCAATAAAAGTTTCATGATTTGGTTCACGATCAGTTATCGAAGGCAACACTTGAGGTGTGGTTTTTAACAATGTTTTCAAACCCTACTTATCATAATAATGCAGTAAAAGCATATCCATGTCTATTGGTTCTGTGTTATTCCAGACGCGCTGATTGTCATAACGGACACCAATGTGTGTGCTCTGACGGACAGACCGGAGTCTGTAACAGCCAGGGACATTGTGACTGTGGAAACAACGGGTAAACTAGCCTTCATTGAACTCCTATCAGAAACATTTTAATACGTTCAGAGTCAATTCCATATCTCTAATGTATATAAATTAAAATCGTACACAGCAAGAGACAAGCGGCAAGTCAGTGTACCACCGCCGCTGATTGCACCGGATGTTCTAGTAACCAGGTCGCCGAGTGTCACCATGGACACTGCACGTGTCACCATGACAGCAACCATCATCCATTCAGGTTAGTTATATTGAGACTGGTTTATATCTTCACAATATTTCCATCACATAATTCCGAAGAAAATATTAGTTGTTTATAAATATGTTTTCCAATTATACTTGTGTTGTGATCTCAATATATCGAAAGACTCGTTGAATGTCATTCAGTTTTGAACGAACAAAAAATAAATTTTTTGATATATTTTACTGTTTTCCTGTCATTTCTATACAGTCTAGATTGAACTTTCTGCATTTCTTTGTACAGGGAAAACTATTGATCTTGCTGCTTATTTAAAACCACGTGATAAAAATGTAAACAATATTCAGCATCAAACATTCAGTCGAAAGATAATCCTACTAACTGTAGGCCACCTCGTAACGTTTTTCTCGTTTAAATGAACATATCATGTTGTATTTTGGTTGGCTCCTTCACACATTCATTAACCAAATTCTGCGGATGCCTACACATAGATCACTTAACAACGACGTGGTTTTATAACATCATCTAAAAAGCACAAACCTTTTGCTTTTTCATTGATGAATGGCAATAAGTAATGTTCATAAAATGAGAAAAGTTGTAAAAGTGTGTTCACGGTCAGTAAACGCAAAAAAGACTGATATGTGGGATTTCAACTATGCAGTAAACCCTAACTCATTGTAATACAACATTACCAGATTGTCATTGTTAACTGATCATTCCAGACGCGCTGATTGTCATAACGGACACCAGTGTGTGTGCTCTGACGGACAGACCGGAGTCTGTAACAGCCAGGGACATTGTGACTGTGGAAATAACGGGTAAGCTAGCTTTACAATTCATACAGGTGTTTTATTTTCTTAATTCGCCGCAATTAAATGGAATATTTTCTACGACGCAATTCATAGACATTTAAGTTCTGTTCGTTAGGTAAGATATAACAACGTAAGAAAATATCTATGAAAGATTGTCTTATATGACATTATACTAATTGGAAGGTAATTTGTAATGTTAATTTTAAATGCAATTCAAATATATTATAGCAGAATATAATTGTTGCAAACTTGATTAAATATTGGAACTTAGCTTTGTAATGTATGTGTATTAAAATCGTACACAGCAAGAGACAGGCGGCCAGTCAGTGTACCACCGCCGCTGATTGCACCGGATGTTCTAGTAACCAGGTCGCCGAGTGTCACCATGGACACTGCACGTGTCACCATGACAGCAACCATCACCCTTTTAGGTATGTTCAAATTGTTTTATATTTTGAAACATTTCAATCACATCTTTCCGAGAATACATATTTTTGTTGATTGGTATGTTTTTGCAGTTATATTTGTGCATTGAACTCAAATTCATTACACAAGCAAAATACTGCTTTACTGTTTCACAGGTGTTTTTCCTTCATTATAGTATGTTTTAAGGCACGTTTTAAATACCTTTGCGGATACAATATTATAATGGTTTTGAATAAACATACCTATTTATCATTCTGCTAAACAAAAATTATTGAAACCAAGCAATGAAATTATTTTTCAGTAAACGTTGCAGTTCTGATAATCTTCAGAAACCAACAACCAGTCTTGCATACACTAACTTACTATTTATTTGTGAATTGGAAACCATAAAAAAAAGATGAAAACAATTAAAGTTTCATGATTTGGTTCACGATCAGTTATCGAAGGCAACACTTGAGGTGTGGTTTTAACAATGCATTCAAACCTTACTTATCATAATAATGCGGTAAAAGTATGCCCCTGTCTATTGGTTATGTGTTATTCCAGACGCGCTGATTGTCATAACGGACACCAGTGTGTGTGCTCTGACGGACAGACCGGAGTCTGTAACAGCCAGGGACATTGTGACTGTGGAAACAACGGGTATGATAGCTTTACAATTTCAATAATAGTACAGATTCAATATCTGCGTTTTCTTCTCGCAATTCAATTAAAATATCTTCTACAACGCAATTTATAGACATTTTAGTTATGTTCATTTGTACATGTATAATATAACAACATTTATATATATATATATATATATATATATATATATATATATATATATATATATATATATATATATATATATATATATAATATCTTGAAAGATTGTCTTTATGAAATATTTAAATCATACTCTTGGAAATGTAATTTGTTATGTTATTGTTCAATGCAATTAGAAACTGATTTCTAAGTAAAATATCATTTTTGCAATACTTGATTAAACACTGACCCTTAGGTTTGTAATGTATATGCATTAAAATCGTACACAGCAAGAGACAGGCGGCCAGTCAGTGTACCACCGCCGCTGATTGCACCGGATGTTCTAGTAACCAGGTCGCCGAATGTCACCATGGTCACTGCACGTGTCACCATGACAGCAATCATCATCCCTTCAGGTTTAAAACCATATCTTTTTGAATAATTTACCTGAACATTTGTTTATCTTTGATGAAACAAATTTTTACTCCGACTCAAACCCTGTATTGAAAATGATTAATTTGATTCTCAACAGACAAATTAGACAGACGATGTGTACTGTAGATGCCAACTGCACATGCGCCGGAGCCCATGAAGTAGCTTTCTGTGAAAATGGAAACTGTCATTGTAAACACGACGAACATCATCACAATCCAGGAAACCACCATCCGTATGTATCTCTATGGAATGCGTCTATAGTGACTTATACTTTATTATTCAGTTCCTTACATTCAATGACATATACATGTATGCCCAGAAGAGGAAAGAAAGAAGAGAGAGAGAGAGAGAGAGAGAGAGTGAGAGAGAGGGGGGTAAAAATATGCATATTCTTCCTTTCTACAAAATTCCCAGACAAATTACAACCGTTATGTTTACTTACGTTCGGAGGGAAATGCATGTAAATGAACTTGTTATCATGATTTGAGAGAAAGTTATTAATGCTAATTATTGATAAATAATCCATTTTATAAGTTAGTTTATAATAATCTGACCGTTTTTTAGCGGCCGACGCCAAACCACAGCCTGTATGGATCCAGATGATTGTACATGCGGCGCCCATGAAACCGCCACCTGTGACGCTGGCATGTGTCACTGCCACAATAATGGCGATACAGGAAACCACAACCCACCACATCATCCGTATGTATAACAGGGAAATTCTAATTTTTAATATTAACCGTCAGGCTGTAATTTCGGGGCTTCTGAAGCACGCACACATTTATATGCAAAACATTTCATAAAAAAAATATCTTTATTATTTGCACAATGTCGCCGAGTGTCACCATCGACACTGCACGTGTCACCATGAGAGCAACCATCATCCTTTTAGGTTGAAACCCTATCTTTTAAAAAAAAATTACCTGAACATTTGTTTATCTTTTAATAAACAAATTTTTTCTTCGACTCAAATCCTGTATTGAAAATAATAAATTTGATTTTCAACAGACAAATTAGACAGACGATGTGTACCGTAGATGCCAACTGCACATGCGCCGGAGCCCATGAAGTAGCTTTCTGTGAAAATGGAAACTGTCATTGTAAACACGACGAACACCATCACAATCCAGGAAACCACCATCCGTATGTATCTCTATGGAAAGCGTCTATAGTGACTTATACTTTATAATTCAGTCCCTTACATTCAATGACACAAACATTTATGCCCAGAAGATGAAAAGAAAGAAGAGAGAGAGAAAGAGAGGGTAAAATATGCATATTCTTCCTTTCTACAGAATTCCCAGACAAATTACAACCGTTATGTTTACTTACGTGTGGAGAGAAATGCATGTATCATGATTTGAGAGAAAGTTATTAATGCTAATTATTGATAAATAATCCATTTTATAAGTTAGTTTATAATAATCTGACCGTTTTTTAGCGGCCGACGCCAAACCACAGCCTGTATGGATCCAGATGATTGTACATGCGGCGCCCATGAAACCGCCACCTGTGACGCTGGCATGTGTCACTGCCACAATAATGGCGATACAGGAAACCACAACCCACCACATCATCCGTAGGTATAACAGGGAAATTCTAATTTTTAATATTAACCGTCAAGCTGTAATTTCGGCGCCTCTGAAGCACGCACACATTTATATGCAAAACATTTCATAAAAAAATATCTTTATTATTTGCACAATGGACTAATTTTTATTTGTTGAGCATCAGTATCTAGCATTGATTTCGTGGCGAGGAAATTTTACGGAAAAAATTCGCAATTGAACAGGTAGATAACAGGACTAAAAATCTTATTTCATTTTAGAGCGAACCTCAGAACTTTGAATCCTCTAAAATTCATGACTAAATAATTCAGCCAATTTTTTTTAACACAACAAGTAATGTCAACTAGGTTTCACAAAAAGCAAAAAATTAATGGTAGAGAGGTACTGTATATTCTTTTTAATGCAAGCTTTTTATTCTGCAATTCAACCGTTTTGCAATAAATGACTAGATTATAAAATTGCAAACACCGAATTGTTATGATCTAGTTTCATCTAATTTCATTCCGTTGGATGTGCCTCTCGCAATTTTACTTGTATATCAATTCCTCTAGTTTGATTATGAATCTACAATACCAATTTGTTTTACTCTTGTGGTCTTTTTTTAAATTGTAAACGAAATAAGTTTTGTTCAAATTCATAACTGTACAAGCCTTTGCTTTGAGCCTATTGCTTATGTTTCTCAACTGCTTGGTTTTATTTTTCAGCTGATTACCATCATCACATAGGAAATAAAATTAATACATCTGCATACCCTTTGTTGATTTTTATAATAAAGAATTGTGTAAAAACTTGTCTTTTGAATTTAGAGCCTCTTACATGTAAAATATCATGAAAGAAATCCTGTATCTACAGTTTTGTAAGCTATGCATTTCTTTACGGCATGCATAATTTTAATTCTTTTTAAAGAACATGTTTTTCTTTATTTAAACTTACAAAGAAATGTGATTAGCTGATGGTTTTTGCTGTAAGATATATATATATATATATATATATATATATAAAGCACAGAGATATTCACCTTTTTGGAGCTCCACCTCCGCCCCGGCCGGGGCTTGAACTCACGACCTCTGGAACCCATTCTCCTAGCAGTGAGCGGCCACCGCGCTAACCACTGGGCCATCTAGGCAAGACAAAAATCTTGCTTTCGATGACGAAGGGAAACTAGCGCGCTGGTCGCTCACTACACGGTCGTTTGAGATACAGGTGGAATGCAGTTAAACGACAATTTGAGAGGATCGGAACGATACACATTGCATAGATATATACAAATAATAAGCACAAACATTGCAATAACTCTCAAATTGACATATACCTGCCCATAGTGAATGATAAAGATATACATAAAGCACAGAGATATTCACCTTTTTGGAGCTCCACCTCCGCCCCGGCCGGGGCTTGAACTCACGACCTCTGGAACCCATTCTCCTAGCAGTGAGCGGCCACCGCGCTAACCACTGGGCCATCTAGGCAAGACAAAAATCTTGCTTTCGATGACGAAGGGAAACTAGCGCGCTGGTCGCTCACTACACGGTCGTTTGAGATACAGGTGGAATGCAGTTAAACGACAATTTGAGAGGATCGGAACGATACACATTGCATATATATATATATATATATATATATATATATATATATATATATATATATATATATATATATATATATGAGCAGTTCCCCTTTAAAGAAATAAGAAAGAGGGAATATCAATTATAAACGTCTATTCATAATCTTCTTCTCCAGAACCACTCGGCCAATTTCATCCAAAATTGATTCAAAGCATCTTTTTGGGAATGGCGTTTAATTTTTTGTCAAACGAATGAGCAGTTTCTTTTCAAAGGGGGGATAGTTAGAAAAGAGGGAAAATAGGGTTGGATGCTTAAAAATCTTCTTCTTCAGAACCAGCTATCCCCGTAATAACAAAACATTGCATTGGCTTTGTAATTATGGTAGATTTAAATTTGTTTAAATCATGACCCTAGTGGTCAGGAAGCGGTCCTAACGGGTTAAAATTTAAAGGGATAAGAAACTATGCATATATTGTAAAATAAATTAATTTGATAACATCTTCTACGATTGTAGATCGAATTTGTTTTTGTGAAAAACCTCGGAACAATGAATAAATCAAGGAATATTAATTGTTTAATGTAAGTTTTCTCGCCGCTTTAAGAGCTGTCATTGATTCCAGTTTGTTTCATCAACATATCAAAATCAGTAGTTTTGTAATGCTGTAGCAAATCTTAATATTCGCAAAATGACAAGTTCGGAAAAGAATGGAACGTTAACAAAATCAATTTGAGATCGTTCGTTAAGCTATGACTTTTTACTAAAATAAAAACAATGCAATGAAACGAAGCATGTTTGTTGGAATCTAAAAGCGGAGGGTTAGGCCTAGAGGAATCTCCGCAAAGGTAGAAGTTGTCAACAGATGTCAAGTATCGGAGAAAATGCCTGCTGTCGTTATTTCGACATGGAAACTCCAAATTCAGAGATTTTTTTAACCATCCTGATTACAATTAAAATGCTTACTAGTATTCAGTTAGCGGAAAACTTTAACTTTGTAAATGTTGGTTGTAAAGTTTGCAGCATCGTGATATTGTTTTCTTTAAAAGACCTGCAAAGTTCACAGGTAGAGTTTTGTCTAATTCTCATTTATTTACAACAACTATTGTTACAAATGCCGACATCCGTGACCATCAAAGAAATGAACAGCTCGCATTTATGCAATAAAAATGCATATTTTTATGCATACATGTATTTTTTTTTTACATTGACGTGTACAATTGGGGAATCATTTACATTATAGTGTTGCACGTTATATTTTCTGAAATTGAATGTTGTTTTAGGTAGGTGGACAAATGAAATAATTAAATTGAAATAAACTAGAAAGAATAAGTTGGCGTATCTTTGCTTAGAAGTTGTTGATGGCTTGTAATCAGCTTAAACAAATAGATTCTAAGTGTTGCCGCTCGCTGATTAGAGGTATGACCAAAGTTACTCAGCTTAGCGATGTGGCCCTTGGCCTCTTGTTTAAAACGTGTTGAATACATATAAATAGATCAGTTGAAAAATTAAAACATGTGCTGTTTGATTTAATTTAGTAATTTTGTTGTAAATAACACTGTTTGTGGAACTATTGTTAGACTTAGTGGTTTTTTAGATTAGACTTCAAGATTATTAAGAAGACGATATCGTTACATATACTATTTTCTACAGATTCCAAGACAATTTACAGCAAAGTGTATAATCGCAAGTGGACAAAAATGCATGTTGATGAACTTGATAAGAAATCATGATTTGAGAGAAGTTACCCATGTTTTGTTAAATTTAATGCATAAAGCTGACATGAATTCATAAATACGCATTATTTCCCTTTTATCTCTGACTACCGCCATATTAGTTGTCGATTTCTATTGTTATGCTCATCGCTACACACCCCCTATATAAGACCGAGCGCACTATTCATGCTTCACCGCATTCAGGAATTTCATACACCCGAACACGTTACCTTGGACGAAAAGACTTGTAAAAACGAGTTTTGAACAAAAATAATATGACAACTAATGCACTGGCAAGATATATCCAATAAACGACGAAACAAGACAGACTGAAATCCAGGCGCAGATACTTCGAAAATAGGCCGTTTTCCTGTGTATTACATCGCACATGCGCAAACCACACACTGTGGCAGATCGAGCAATGTCAATTATCGCTTGAATTTTAGAAACGGAGCGTTTTTGTAGGAACGGATGGAAACGTTGTTTTTTCTTGGATTTACTATGATTTAGCTACTGTGTTCGATGTAGTGTCGCCGGGGTTTTCAAGAAGATGCAGGCGTTATGCACTCGGAATGAACGATACACGTGTTCGATGTGCATGCGAAGTAAGGCAGCACTGTTTGTGCAAAATAATACTGATACCTTGGCCATCCGTTCAAAGAATAAATAAATATTGTATTTCATTGGTTGTTGTTTTCTTTATTCTTTATTACTACATTTTACTACAATGTGTAGTTCATGCATTCAGAAGTCCGTGCAACGTAAATGCCTTGATCGGAAAGCAACCGACCGTAACTTTCTCAACCGGTATATATACCCCAGTGGCAGTAGAGGAGCGATCGAAACTAATATTGCGACCAAATGCTTTTATGAATTCATGTCAGCTTTAAACAATCGATTCTATAACTTTAAATTTATTATAATCTCACCTTATTAGTGTCAGAGCCGTGTCCTGTATGGAAGAAGATGCGTGTATATGCGCCCCTTTTGAAACCGCCATCTGTGAGGGTGGTATGTGTCACTGCCGAAATGACGGCGATTCTGCTGGAAAATCACGACCCTCCACATAATCCGTATGTATTGTGGGAACCGAATTTATCAACACCACTTCAAGAATTATGGGATTTCATATCTTTATTTCAGTTGCTCGCTATACACAAAAAATTACAAAGAGAATTACTTGATAAAGCAATGACAGATCGTCACTTTAATAACCCATGTTTTAAAACAACAGTCAGAAAAAATGATACTGTAGATTCTAAATAGAAATATTTATCCATATGATTTGAAAAAAAAAAGAACCAGGCGTTGTTTGATAGGTATTTTTTATATTTAACATTAAATTTATTTTTTAATTTATTATTTTTTGATAAGCTCTTACTTTTCAGTGGATGACGCTAAATCAGTCTGTATGGATCAAGATAACTGAACATACACCTTTTGAAATCCTGGAAGAAATGAATTTTGATATTTTTTGTAATTGTACAAGATTTTATTTCGTGCTTATTTGTTATGTATTTCAGCTGTATTGTTTTTATTTTTCAGTTGATTACCATCATCAAATAGGAATCAAAATTGATGCATCTGCATACCCATTGTGATTTTAATATTAAATAATTTTTTTAACAACTTGTCTTTTCAAATTTATGGCTACATTGCATTTATATCACGAAAGAAAATTATCCATGTATTTATTTGCCGCATAATTTCAATATAAAGTAAAATACACATAACTTGTTTACAAAATTAGGAAAGTAATATAATAAGCAGACTGTTTTTGCTGTATTAACATAATATCTGACGCTACATGAACCTTAACACCCCTAAAAAGATTCATACAGATCAATAGTATTAAAAATATATATGATATAAATATTTATGTGTTATACACACACAAAAAATATAAATCAAAAAGATATATATACTGGAAACGAAAAAGAAAAACAAAACACAAACAATGAAACAAACAACCAAAAAACAAGAGGGAAATAAAGAACAGAAAATAAGATGAAATAGAAAACGAAAGAAATCCTAACATCTAATAGGTAAATCTACCACACATTTTGCCTCACAAATACTTTAATTTAAACCCACGAACCTTGAAGGTGAAAAACATTCTTTGGCATAATCGGGATATGAGGTAAAACTGCGAACAAAAATTTTAACAGGTACATCAGATAAAATTCACAAAACTTAAATTTAAAAATGTCACCATTTAGTGTGAGCTGTAACAGGAATTACTTTTTTAAATTTCATTTTACTACAAAAGCGTGCTAATATTCAATTCATGCAATCTTACATGTATATTTCTTAAAATTGACAAATAAGATTCGAACAATTCTTCGAAAGAAATCGAGAGAAAATATTATTGTGCAAAGGATTATACTATAAAATATGATTTTCTCTTCAAAATTGTATAATTTTCTCTTATGACTAACCTTTAACCGCTTTTCCAACACAAAATATGGTTATCATGGTTTCTATCCTTGTTCAACATGAAACATTATCAAGAACGACATCAAAGATTGTGCGTGTGATCTATCTATTTGATATTTTAATCTTGTAGGGCCTATAAAGATATTCTTGTTCGTTCAATGATATTAGGAGAACATATTTAGTTCATATATTTTTTAGCAGTGTATCTGTCAAATTGTTTTAATTTTCCAACAGCGGCTTTGTTTTCTTGGCATGATTGATAAATCGTTTATTTGGTACATTAATAGAGTATGGATTCAAAAGATAAATCATTTCAATAGACATAAATGGAATATTTATTATTCAATATTTCATAACATGTGAATGTTCATATTGATTAAGTACATCAACATATGTAAAATATGTAGCATTTTCCTTTCAAAAAGCAGAACTTAAGATAAGAAATTAAGTTGCAGTGAATAAATATCACTTTAATTTGTTATGACATGAATTACAGGTGAAACTTAATATCTTCACTACACCTTAAAACAGTTTCTCAAATCAGCAAGAAATTACTTTACTGTGAAAGATTGACGCATAAGAAAAAATTAAGCATTTTCGGAAAAAATACTGTGATTTCAAAAACTTCAGTAAATATGATTAAAAGCACAAGACAGATTCGAACTTGATTTCTGCAGTTCGAAAGCCCGATACTTTAACCACTGACCTACATGTACTATGCTATTCATTGATTAATACAATTTACAATAACAAAACAATTAAGATGAGTTTAATTTCGCGGAAAATTGATAACTCGCAATCATAGTGAAATTAATACAATCGTATTTTTTACCAATTAAGTGCAGTTAAAACTAAATTAAACATTTACAAAGTATAAAACGATTATCCAATTACATGTTATTATAAGTGTTAAATTAAATGTTCTAAGTACTTGTCCTTTCTGGGGTTCCTGTAGTTCTGGTGCACAAGTAATAAAACAATAAGTAATACAGTTGTTCTTCACCAGTTTGTGTTATAATGAAATGGACATGTGAGAAATTGTAAACATATGATGACATCACTTTAACAGTTTTTAAGTATATAATTATCCGAGTTTTTTCGTAGCATTGATATAGATTTTTACTCCACAATTGTATGGACATTCACGACTGTGAAATTCCTAATACTTTGCAGTTATTCGAATTTCACATAAATGAGTATATGGGTATTCAATGGAAGGTGCTACGCACTGGTCCTTTTGGGGGTTTCCTGTTCCAGACCCACAACTGTCTATCTATCCCCATACACTTCTTCACTGACACTGTCTTACCGTCGGCTGACAGCTCCAGACAACGGTCCGTGCCCTCATGTTGTATCGTGTTATCCTAGAAAACAGTGTATGCAAAGATTATCATAACTTAGTAACAAAAATAGCAATTCATTAACTGAAATCGGAAAAGAAATGTCACGTCTTCATGAAAATGTTTTTAATGATATATAGGTCATGTGTAGTGCCTTCTGGATTTGTTTTTAAACATCTCTCTCTCTCTCTCTCTCTCTCATTTGTTTTGTTTATATGGCTATCAATTTCTAACTATGTTAAAAAAACCAAACACAATGTATCCGCACAAAATTTAGCTATTGTTGTTTACTTCTGTATCTTTCAAATAATGTTATTTCAGTTTTTTAGATATGAGTTTAATTGAAGTGCGTGTAAACTGTTATAGATTACAATGTTTCAATTGTTCCAATTGCCTCATTGACAAAAATTATACTTTTAATTCAGAAAATGTCGTCGGACCTTTCTTTGGATTCGGGATTCATAAATTAGAAATACTTTGTTTTAGATAGAAAATTGTCTCGGTTTTGCGACAATTAATCAATTTGTAAAATGGGAGAATGCACGTTTAAACATTCCCACCTCTCTGTAGGTCCATTTTTGGTTCCCGCCCAGTCCATGACAGCTGTTGACGTAGACAGTTGACCCTGCGTCATCCATACAGCCGTACAGATCATGGCGGATCTCACCTTTCTGGGTGTACAGCCAATACTATAAATTAAAAGACAGTAACATCAGGAAAATATCTACATATCTACACGTGTAAAGTTAATACTATAAAATAAAAGACAATAACATCAGGAAACAATCTACCGGTTTACACTCATGTACATGTACTGGTAAAACTGGTATGCAGCCAATAATTAAATGTGTGGAATAAAGTACGTTGAAATGTTATTAAGAAACTATCATCCCGTATTTATCGACAACTGCAAAAACTGGGACTGTAGTCTCTCCCAAGACATTTTAGCCGCATATTTTCTTAAATTATTCGATATTTATAAATACCTCTTGATTCAGACGATGTTCATTTGATAGTATGAAAAAATCCCAAGGTTTCCCTTTTGAAACGCCCCCTCTAGCTTGTCAGGTTTCAATACACGGATAAAAATAGAAAGTCTACGAGAATTTTGCATTGCAACAGCCATTAAAAAAGCCCGGATGATAACGTTGAAAAATTGTGCGAGGTATTCCGAGTGACTTCTTAATGGAGAAACGATGTCAATATTCCCAATTATAAATATCCGTAGGAAATCTGTTTTCGTTCCTATGAATTTTCACGAGGGAAAAATGATAATGTGTGAATGAAGTTATCTTGGAAATTTTCCCTTCCATCGATTTCAATTGCACTTCATTCACATGTATGTGTATTTCTATTAAAAATCGTCCAAATGTGCAGCATAAATATCTTGGGACTGATTATAAGTAAACAGCCCAAAAATAAATGTGGAATAGATGACGTTGAAATGTTATCAAGAAACTATCTTTCCATGTACACGTAATTAAATAAATAAATACTGTACGATAAAGTACATTAAAATGATATCTAGAAACAATCGCCTATTGTACAGCCAATTCTGTAGAATGAAGTACTTTGACAGGACACGAAGAAACCACGACTAAATTGCATGTAATTATGTTATATAACTTAGGAAAAGAAATGCTCTGTAGAACTGATTGCATTGTTTGTCTTTGAGAGAGAGAGAGAGAGAGAGAGAGAGAGAGAGAGAGAGAGAGAGAGAGAGAGAGAGAGAGAGAGAGATTGTTGTATACATACATATTTATAACAATTAACAAAAATTGCTAAAAGATAAAATAATGTATCAAAGTCAAATTCCATACATACTTGATTTCCTTTCTGCCCATGGCAGTGAAACACAGTTAATGGTTTGTTGATTTCTCCAAACCTATAGGGGCTCTCCAAACACAAAGGTTCTGCCTTGCTTCGAATCTGCACGAAAAGTTGTCAAATAAAAATATATAGCGAATATTTAATATTTGTATTTTAAGAAAGACGAAGAATGTTGATGTCTTGGGGAGGGGAGGTTTAGGATTCAGTTTGCAAGCATGTGTTTGAGACTGACCTAAGGAGACATGTAGGCCTATAAAAATAATATACATTAAACAAGCGCAATTTAAGGGCCTCGGTGATGTTTTATACATTTGTAAGCGAACAAGGCCAAAACTACTCAAGTTAATAAAGAGGCAGGTTGGCAAAAGGTAAGATTCTGCACAAATCTTATTTTATTCAAGAGTATGGTATAATAGACAAAATTACCTCCCCTGAGTAAAGAGCTTCGGCCGGAATTAATAGTTCCGGATAAACATTAACAAGATACCAATCAAAACTGTGACACTGAAGGTTGGCTCGGAGAGCCTTCCGCGCGGAAACGTCTCCATAATTTCCCTGAACAAAAAAAGAAAATAATAGGTAAATTGTATTAATCGCGTTTCCAGTTATTATACTTAATACATAAATACATAAGGACCTCTTCTAATAAACCGCCTAAAGATAAACATAATCACACTGACCATGAACACTTACTAGAGTGTAGTTGATATGTTGATAGTAATAATATTTGAAATCGTCTAGCCACACTTCCGCCATGCGCACGAGGTTGTTTTTCACGACGTTTTTCTTTGGGCCAAAGGAATAAGGTGGTGTGTGTCGAAAAACATGGCCAACATGCGAGCAGGGAGCAGTTAGTAATGTTCCACCACACATCCATATCTGAAAATTAATTTGAATGACAACTCATCCGGGAATAGTCCTGGCCTTGAACAGAAACAGAAAATACTGTTAGCCAAGGCTATGTTCTCTGGCATTTAAAAAATTTTTTTTTTATTCAAATCAAGTCAACTGGTTTTATTTATGAAAAAAATATTACTCATCTAGCTGTTGTTCAAATATTATGATACAAATGAAATCCTGCGAATAACAAGAAGTTACCAATGAAGCAATAAAATGAATACTGAATAATTTAAGTTTTAGCCAGTTTCTCGACTCCTATGAAATATTTTTTTGGGTGTTTAAATTAACAAAAACGTGTGTTTTCGTTTCATTAATGAAACGATTTACCAAACTTAATATTAATCACAATTTTTCAAAGACTAAACGCCAAAAAACCCTTACTTTGAGATTAATAAAAACACAGTGTTTTTTGCTGGACATGTATAAAGGTATTCTTATATATTTCGACCGTATTAGTTTAATGTTTGAAATACATTACCCTGAATGATAACTCCAAGTTTTCCCCGCCCCAAATGTCCATTCCTTCATCGTAGGTGCCAATGTGCTCAAAATATTTCCTGCTGATGGCGAACAATCCTCCGGCCATTGTCGGCGACCTGCAGGACACAGACATTCACGTGAAACAACTTACCCCTTAACTTTAAATAGGACTGTCTAACTAATTATTCATCAGGTCTTTCGACTGATTATAGATGTATGATTTTTAAAAGCTATAAACCGTTATTTAGTTTTCGTATTTTATGGGTGAAGAGGCGGAAGTGGTTTACCTTACGGGTAGGTAATGCTTGTACTGGCGTCGCTTTTGCTCTGTTTCAGGGACGAAATGCCACGTGAACATCAAGGACCAATCAAATCCACCGACATTAGTCGCGGAGGCTGCTTGAAACCCGTACTGAAATGTCTCCTTATCTATGACGTCAATGACAGGGGTCATGACGGTGCTCCAGTTTCTTGCTATAGGGTCTATTAGGGGCTCTAACCAACCTTCAATGGTGAAAATGCGTTAAACTCTCTTAGAGGAGGTGATCTTTACATTCATGCTACTTTAGACTTTTTGGGGATTTTTTTTAATTTGGTGTATAAAAGTAACTGTTATGTTGTTATAAAATATAGTCAGGTTTCACTGTATTTTGTTTTTAAATTGTTTAATTTGAAAAGTTAACATTTTTATTGAAAGGACAGGTGGACATTCAACATAAAATCTTACTTGTAAGATTTGAAGATGTTTTACAACTGCATGTAATAAAATGCACTTATCAAAGAGGTAAATGTTTTTTAACTGATTTTGATTTTTTAAGAACGTTATATAATATATATTACATGTCTACTCGGGCGACAATACCAGAATATTTGTCACTTAATGACAGGAAAGATCTGGAATGTTATGAAGCCCTCCGCCTTCGGCATCGGGCGACATAACACGCCAGGGCTTTTCTGGCACCTCCGGGCAAACATTCTGATAATGTAACCCTCGAACCCATGTAATTTATGTATATGATGATAATACCTTCAGCACACTCTATGTGAGAGTCTAGAAAAACGAGGACATCGCCGACCGCCTCCCTGTATCCACGAAGACGAGCGCGGATTAATCCCTGACGCTCTGTGGCTCGAACTATTTTCACCTTTTGGAATTGTTCCATAAATTGATCAAGAGGTTCTTTGAGATGCTCTAAATAAAGAAACAAACATTTATATGTTTTGTTAAAATGATGAAACAAAATAATGTTATGTTTTTATCTTAACACAAGGAAAAGAAGATCTACATCGAAGTTCACACACTATATAATTAGTGCTTACCAATTTTGACATTACAAAGTTATTAAATACTTGGCTGACGCTTAGTAACACATACCCAAGGACGAAAAGTCGTCAACAAGAATGACTTCTTTGAGCAGAGAGTCGGGTGTTCGGTTGAGTATACTGTATACACTCCTTATCAGAACGCTCCAAGCCTCGTTATGGAATGTGACAATGATGCTGACCTCTGGCAGGTTCTCGCTGTAGGTCAGGTTGTGACACCTGCATGCATAATTAATAATAAATATTAACGAAGAAATCATACACATTAAACACCTAATTTGCAAAAGATCATCTTAATGAACAAAATACACAGATATCTACGGAATGTGAAATTTGCATCGTTTTTAGCTCACCTGAGCTGAAAGCTCAAGTGAGCTATTCTGATCACATTTTGTCTGTCGTCCGTCTGTCCGTCTGTCCGTCCGTCTGTCCGTCCGTCTGTCCGTCCGTCCGTCTGTCCGTAAACTTTTCACATTTTCAACATCTTCTCAAGAACTACTGGGCCAATTTCAACCAAACTTGGCACAAATCATCCTTAGGCAAAGGGGATTCAAAGTTGTGAAAATTAAGGGCCACGCTTGTTTTCAAGGGGAGATAATTAGAAATTAATGAACATTTCGAGAAATTTTCAAAAATCTTCTTCTCAAGAACCAGAAAGACAGGAAAGCTGAAACTTGTGTGGAAGCATCCTCAGGTAGTGTAGATTCAAAGTTGTGAAATTCATGACCCCCGGGGGTAGGGTGGGGCCACAATGGGGGGTCAAAGTTTTACATAGGAATATATAGAGTAAATCTTTAAAAATCTTCTTCTCAGAAACTAATCAGCCAGGAAAGCTGAAACTTGTGTGGAAGCATCCTCAGGTAGTGTAGATTCAAAGTTGTGAAAATCATGATCCCTGGGGGTAGGGTGGGGCCACAATGGGGTGGTCGAAGTTTTACATAGGAATATATAGAGTAAATATTTAAAAATCTTCTTCTCAGAAACTAATCAGCCAGGAAAGCTGAAACTTGTATGGAAGCATCCTCAGGTAGTGTAGATTCAAAGTTGTGAAAATCATGACCCCCAGGGGTAGAGTGGGACACAATGGGGGGGGGGGGGGGTCAAAGTTTTACAAAGGAATATATAGAGTAAATCTTTAAAAATCTTCTTCTCAGAAACTTATCAGCCAGGAAAGCTGAAACTTGTGTGGAAGTATCCTCAGGTAGTGTAGATTCAAAGTTGTGAAAATCATGACCCCTGGATGTAGGGTGGGGCCACAATGGGGGGCCGAAGTTTACATAGGAATATATAGAGTAAATCTTTAAAAATCTTCTTCTCAGAAACTAATCAGCCAGGAAAGCTGAGACTTGTTTGGAAGCATTCTCAGGTAGTGTAGATTCAAAGTTGTGAAAATCATGACCCCCAGGAGTAGGGTGGGGCCACAATGGGGGTCGATGTTTTACATAGGAATATATAGAGTAAATCTTTGAAAATCTTTTTCTCAGAAACTTATCAGCCAGGAAAGCTGAGACTTGTGTGGAAGTATTCTCAGGTGGAGTAGGGTGGGGCCACAATGGGGGTCGATGTTTTACATAGGAATATATAGAGTAAATATTTAAAAATCTTCTTCTCAGAAACTAATCAGCCAGGAAAGCTGGAACTTGTGTGGAAGCATCCTCAGGCAGTGTAGATTCAAAGTTGTGAAAATCATGATCCCTGGGGGTAAGGTGAGGCCACATTGGGGGGGGGGTGTTGAAGATTTACATAGAAATATATAGAGTAAATCTTTAAAATTCTTCTTCTCAGAAACTAATCAGCCAGGAAAGCTGAAACTTGTGTGGAAGCATCCTCAGGCAGTGTAGATTCAAAGTTGTGAAAATCATGATCCCTGGGGGTAGGGTGAGGCCACATTGGGGGGGGGGGGTGTTGAAGTTTTACATAGAAATATATAGAGTAAATCTTTAAAAATCTTCTTCTCAGAAACTAATCAGCCAGGAAAGCTGAGACTTGTGTGGAAGCATCCTCAGGTAGTGTAGATTCAAAGTTGTGAAAATCATGACCCCCAGGGGTAGGATGGGGCCACAATGGGGGGGGGGGGGTCGAAGTTTTACATAGGAATATACAGAGTAAATTTTTGAAAATCTTCTTCTCAGAAACTAATCAGCCAGGAAAGCTGAAACTTGTGTGGAAGTATCCTCAGGCAGTGTAGATTCAAAGTTGTGAAAATCATGATCCCTGGGGGTAGGGTGAGGCCACATTGAGGGGGGGGGGGTTAAAGTTTTACAAAGGAATATATAGAGTAAATCTTTTAAAATCTTCTTCTCAGAAACTAATCAGCCAGATGATTATTTATAATTGTTAAGACTTTGGCTCCAGGACAATTCTTTGGCCTCACAAGAAGGTTCAGAGTTTGATGTAGCTTAATATCCCATATATAAACAATTGTAAAGGATCTTTTTGAGGACTGCAATACTCAACATGTGATATGACTTTAAAATCATCCTGTTAGAAAAGGGACTAATGATTATAAACATAAGAATATCCAGGGGGAAAAATGGATTTTATTTTTACAGGATCAACATGTATTATTGTACATTGTCCAGATTGTTTGTATTATGACTTCATTAAGCTGATTTTATCATACCCATTGTTCCTCAGGTGAGCGATGTGGCCCATGGACCTCTTGTTATACGAACCCCTACTCCAACCCAATCCCCCCTCCAACAATGCATGTATCAACAATTAGCACAGCATGCATTCAAAACTTTGAAGAAATAGCAAACAATTACGTATGGTCAAATTAATCTGATATCTTGTAACCAGGAAACCCCCCCCCCCTTAAAATCTACAAGATTCCAACGTTTAAAATATCAATAATATATTGAACGGATTCTTTCTGAAAAGTTATAATAGTCTAAATATTACCATTCAAATTCGATCGCACCGTTTCATTCAAAATAACGATCTAAATTCATTGAAAAATTTAGAAACTTAAAATGTCGTCTTCTAACTGAAGTAAACATTGCGTCTTATAAACTTTTGAAAGTCATCAGTGGAAATAAAATGACAAAAAAATCTGAAACAGTAAAATGCCGATATAAGATATAGTAACGAAAAATAACATGATTTTTTGCAATCGTTAATGAATAATTATGTACATAATGAAAACGCTGTCGGCGACTCTTAACATTCCAACATCTGTCTTCCTTATGCTTGGTTTTAACTCAATTTTGTGAAAATAAATGGCAAGTACATGTAAATATACTTGTTTAACATCCATTGGACACGTAAATTTCTTACCTATAACAATACATGTCTTACAATTACGATAACCTCCAGCCCCGCCCACCGACAAGGGACTCAGTGTGGGTTTTGTGGCAATAGAAAAGAAAGTAGCCTAAAACTTACTCTTTGTCCCTCGGATCCTTGAGACTTCGTTGTAGAGAAATTCTGTTACTGGCAAACTCATTGAAATGGTTCTTTTTCCAGCCAGTTTCATATTCCGATTTTTCTTTTGAAGTTAACTGACTCTTGTTAAAAATGTAAGGGCTTCCAAGTTCTCCTTCAGATTTCAATATTAGAAAACGAGAAAAATTAAATAGTTACATAGACATGACTAAAAGAAATACAGGGCTTTCTTTTTCTAAATATCAATTGAATGTTTATTTATTCGACTACAGGGTCATTGTATATTGCACTATGATATATTGAGGAAAGATTTGAACACTAATTTGATTAGGCCCAATTCATATAAAAATTAGGAATTTCCAGCACAGAGATTAGAAAAAGTTCAGTTTACATATAACGCATGTACCTGGCGCTTTTAAATCCGTCTTTGCTCTTGTTTTTGGCTTCCAATCGTCTTCATCAAATTCTGACAATGCTGAACCTAATGCCTCTATATTGCTAGCATCGAGGTCACTTGTTCTCATGACACGTTTCTTTTCCCGCCAATAACTACGGACAGAGTCAATCACTGCAGCTTTACCATTCGCCATGTTGTCACTTTTAGCGTCCGTTTTTTCCGTGGATGTTTGATTTGGCGACAAATACGAAACATATTTGGTGATTAATAATGTTAAAGTTACGATTATGATTCCCTTTTTTACGTACCTTTTTAAAAATCGAATCGCCATTTTACAATTAGTTACTTAGCCATATATACAATTTTCCAGTTTTGCATGAGACCCACGTGGAAAGTATGTTCCGTGAAAAAAAAATCTATACCAGATGACACATAAGCAGTATCTGTTTGCATCTTACTGTCAATGCAAACTAGTTATAAGCAAATTCATTGATTATCTTTTTTTTTTGCTTTAATATGAAGCTATGTTTCTTCAGCAAAAAAAATTATCTAATTTTCATTGAGAAACGTTAGACAAATTTTAGCATAGAACATTGTTTTTATTTCATTGAAAGGTCTCGTGTACCTAGGGTGCTCAACATCTTGCGTACAATAAATGATAATGAGATCGATTGGTTCAGCGTAAAGCGTCACCCTTAGCTGAGATAGACAGCTGCCCATACATGTACATAATTCAATAAAATAGCAATCTGTGTTATCAATCATACTACTATACATATATTTTTTATTAACCGGTGAAAAGTAATATTGACCGAGGCAAGGTTTTTGTCCATATCAATTATATTGCTGTTTCAAATTCATCACGGTTAGGTATAGTGTTAAGTTTGTGGGATAAATCACCAATGGCATAAGCAGCCATTATTAGAGGTTATAAGTCGTCATGCGTATGGTTAACAACACTCGTATATTTACGCAGCGATAATTTTGTAAAAAAAATTCTCTTAATGACACTTAGCAAAGAAACCCATGACAAATAAATGGCTTAATAATTATAATTGTATCAATTAAAAATTGAGACAGATGTTTCAATCAACAACAGAAGAAGCACCCACAAGGATAATTTTATATTGAACATGCCTTTAAGCTTAAGACACCCAATATCCACAATCCATGTATCATTATTTACATGTAATTTTGCTTTTGTTATGTTTTTTTTTTTGGATTTTGCGGTTCGTAGAAAGAAGAAAAGGAAAGTATTGGTTACGGTAAAATCAGAAAACGTATTGATGAAAACATCTATTTGTGATTTTTAAGGGGGCTCAATGGTCAAGGCCATTTTTAGTCTGTATTGATCTCCATTAAAAGAAGACTTCCATGAGCGGATCCAGAAAATTTTTCCGGTTAATTAAGTTTGCCGGGGTGGAGTGAGGCATATTTTTGGTAATTGTATAATTTAAAAAAAAATTGAATTTTGCAGGGGAGGGGGTTTGGGTCCCCTTGACCCGCTCTAGATCCGTGCCTTAGCTCTGTATAAAAAATATAGGGAACTACCCAATTTCAAAGGTAAAATATATGGGATGTTTCTTTTCTAAATTATAATTTATGGCTTAACAATCCAGATCTTGAAAGTTTTGGAAGATCTGATGGGTAATATGTTGACCACCCTATCTCCTTAATATAGTCAAGTTCGCTTTAATATCCACTTAATTTCAAAATCATTCCCCGTCAATGAAGAGTCCATTGCCTCTAAGGATATTGAATTAACAAATCAATAATTGGAATTGTTCTAGCAACATCAACTTTAAGATATCGTAATCTAGGTAATGGTATTGGATCATTATTATATGATGACGTTAATACATCCATTCACTTAACCTATTACCTACAGACAATGTCAAATCTCTGGACAACGAGAATGCGATTTAACTAAACTGCCGATTGAGGGTCCATTTGCTTACTAAGCACTATATTTGACGACTTCTGTGGTAGAATCCATTATTTACACATAATATTTTTTTCATTTGGCAAAACAGATCTTGAGGAATATTAAACAAACGTTAGAATTATCCAGTTTTTGCAGTGTGTCCTCGGGAGGAGATAAAATGACTTCAAACGCCACAAGTCTTGGATATGAAGTAGAGGATGTAGGATTTTACATTTACTATTTTGGAATAATGGGACTTCTAACCTGTGTGAATATTCCGGGAAATATCCTTGTGATGACGACAATATTACGTCATCGGGATTTACATATCAACAGTAACTACCTATTGGTGAATCAGGCGGCCGCCGACCTTTTATATGGAGTCCTTTATCCCGTCTATAACTTCGCACAGATGACCATAGTCCCTTCAGTTGTAGAAGCCTTTGGTTTGTGGTTTTAACATCTAAATAATCTTGAATACACAGGGGAAGTTAAAAAAAAAACTAAGCTTGTAAAGGATATCTGTCGAAATTAATGTGGATTAAAGAATAAATTATAATCAAAATACTTTCACCGGTTTAGAATTTTAAACTTACCACAAAAATACGTTTTAAAATTTTTCGGAAAGGTAAATATTTTAAAATTTCCAGCGGGATTCGAACTCATGACTTGCAGATCAGTATTGAACCTTCTAATCCACTGCTCTATTGCAGTACTCTGTTAGCTGACAATTTTGGGAAAGAAAATATTTTTAAATTACACTTGATTTTATTTTTTATTTCGTTAAATAGTACATCACAATATGGAGATGTCCCATACCACCTTGATATTTTTTTTTCAATCATGTCAGGTCAAACTTCTATCATCACATTGTGCCTGTGAAAAAATTAAATAAGATACTGCTATGGAATTTGTATTTATGTTATATATAACTTTAACGAGTCTTACTTTCTTTGAAATAGTTTTTTGCATTTAAAGAGGTTCTTCCTTTGTCTTTGGGTAATTATTTTATGTCACCTCTAGTCTAAAAATTCTGCATCTTTTATCTCATATTTTTGGTGTATACTACCGGGTATCCGTGTGATAACCCTTTGCTTTATTGTACGGGTGAAGGTTTATCAAATACTTCCGGTCAGAACCATTTTTGATAAAGCCATAAGCTTCAACGCCTCAGTGACGTTACTTGTTTCTGTAGATTTTCCTGTATGTACCACATCACTATCTCTCCTACCAAAAATTGATTTAAACGGACTTTGTCAAATATTCAAACTTAAAGAAATGAGTAAAAGATGTGTATGTATGTAATAAAACTACAAATCACATTATATGTATTAATATGCTATCAATCCTGACGACGTGAGGAAAACAGATCGCTTTGTTTAACGTCGTGTTTTTACGGGCTACACGAAAATTTACTGAAATAATGCTCCCTCTCCCAAATATTCATTAAGTGCAGCATCTTTTGAATTGTAAATATGATTTTTTTTTATCTTGCTTGTTTTTTATTTAAATATACGAGTCCTTTAAAATTGTGGCTATTATTCTTTTGAAGTGCATATAGAAATAGTGTAATTGCATGTCACAGAAATTTGTTCGGAAACAATGTTTTTTATCGAAATATATATTTTAAATTCAAACATTTCAGCTCAAAATTTCTAATTATATTCCACCATTGCAATCAACCAATGAACATTAGGCTGAATTCCGCATATGATATTTTAATCAAAATATATTAACCAGTAATATTAATTTAAATGCCGTTTCCTAAATAGGTAGTTCCCCCTCTTTATTGTAACTGACTACACGATATGCACGTCTTTTCCATTTTTTTGTAGCTGACTACACGATATGCACGTCTTTCCCACTTTTTTGTAGCTGACTACACGATATGCAGATCTTTTACACTTTTTTGTAGCTGACTACACGGTGTGCACGTCTTTCCTCTCTTTTTTAGCTGACTACACGGTGTGCACGTTTTTTATATCTCAAGTCCTGACGGTTGTCTTCTGCTCGCCCATCAACTTGATGGTGGTCACACTGGATCGCTTCATCGCCATTGTGTATCCATTTCGTTACGAGCAGCGTGTGACCGCGAAATCTACACTTATCGCCATAGCCTCGGTTTGGATTTTCAGCGAATTGTACTCCATTAGTGTTCACGTGATCTATCCACCAAGTAAGAAATGAAAAAAAAATGAAATTTGCAATTTTATCGTCAATGAAACGAAATAAAAAAGTTAACGTTAAGATACAATGGTAGTCTATTTCGCACGAACCAACAATTGCTATTGAAAATTAATATGATTTTATTTATTTCCATCAAACACTTTATAATACATGTAACAATGTGGTTTTTGTATCATTTGAATATAATTCCTTTTAAACGGCTTATCGACATGCACATTGTGATTTAAATTAAAATTGTCAACGAATAGAAATGACAATTAATGTCCTCACAAAAACTGGGATGGATATTAATACCCAGGAACAAAAATACACAGTATATTGCACGAGTTCATTGTTTTTAGGATCCGACTTCAAGATTTGTCGATACGAGGATATGTTCAACGTTCTCCAGACTCTGCTAATGAATATAGCGACGGGACTGACTCCCCTGGGGGTGATGATATTTCTCTATATTCGAATCGTAAAGGTAGTCCGGACACAGGTAAATTATCAGGTGACCTAATGCGCATTAATGTGATGGCTTTTCTCTGTATACGGGCTGTCAATATGGTATGGATTCGGCTACGCTTAAGAGGGCTCGATGATTGTGGCCATTTTTTGACTGTATTAATCTCCGTAAGAAGAAGAGCTATATATTAAAACATTAAAAGGACAAATATATGGATTTTTTCTTTACTGAAATAATAGGAAAACAAATCATTTCTTAAAATCTAAGATAAAACGATGGCTATTTGTTGACCATTCAACCTCCTTATTGGCAATTACTTCTCCGTAAGAACAAATGTATATGTAATTATAAACATTATCTGAAGAATAAGCATTTTTCATTCTATACTTGTTGTATGTGATAGTGTACATGTAACTAACCCAAAAGCCCACAATGGGTTGTTAGTGGTAAGGCCTTACAAGATAAAAACATTTTCGAAAGTTATTGTGTGAAAAATTAAATAAATTCAGAATTAACCTTTCAGCACACATGGTCATATTTCGGATTTTTAAGATTATCAAAGAAAATATGATTTGTTTTATTGTTGAGAAAAGATTCGATATCAAAAGTTCAAACCGCACAGGTTTTAACCGTAAATCATTCAAAGCATTATTTTGCATTTTATTTAACGACATATGCATGTACCGGTTAAGGTGGCTTGATGGTCAGTAAAAAAAGTATGAATATGTAATTTACTTTTAAAGTTGGGTATTTTACATACTTTTAAATTAAGCTCTTCGTCAAAAGGAGATCAGTACGGTCTTAAAATATAGTCACGACTATCGAGCCTTCTTAATGACCAGTTAGTTTAGTCAGTGACTATGGATAAGAAAAGTAACGTACCCCAATGCATTATCAAAGATATCTCAACAAACAAAGGAAGAGTTCAGACAATGTTTATAATGCTAGAAAGACCAACGCCATTCAATACAGAGGGCTTAAATTAGATATACTTATGATTCCATTGCTCTACTATAACACCTAATTACAGTGTAAATGTTAACAGACTCAATTTCTAAATTATTGTTATATGATTTGCACCTCTTTGCATTCGGTGTATACTATATTAACCTAATAGATATTAATATCTTTTATCACATCAACTGATCAAAACATATCATAAGTACATTTTATAATTTTTAAGTCTAGAAGTATTGCAGTACAGCTAATTGCCGTGGAAGCTACTTCCAATGACAACGCTAATTCCCGAAAAGTACCGAAGAAAATCAAAGAAAACAAGTCCACAGCGCTGATCAGTCTCCTGCTGTTGTTTTATTTCTGTGCCTGGTGTCCAGTTCTTATATACTTTCTATACGTTATGCTGACAAAGACTAAACCCAGCCCTTACTTTGGGTGAGTGTAAACCAACCTTTTTTGAAAAAAAATTATTACATGGACTTATTTCCGGCCATTATCGTCGCTATAAAATAACAATTGTAACTGTGTCTTAAGCTAGCTATCCTACCAGAAAATTTTGTTTTCTCCTCTCGCAAATTTTGTGCTAATTTATGTTGTCATTAATCATGATAAAATATATTGTTTATAATTGCATAGGAGAAATCATTAAAATTACACCGTTTAGACAATAATCTTATTTCTACAATATCAAAATTTGAAGCGCAATGCTTAACATGTATCATTATTGTTTTATTTGTAGCGCCACCTGTCGGATTTTTGTGTTCACCAATTCCTGTGTGAACGTTTTCGTGTATTCATTGCGGCTTCAAAATTTCCGGAAGTATCTGATGAAAGATATACGTCTGTGCTGCCAAAAATTCTGCGACTATTTACCCGAAAAGAAAAGAAGAAGCTATCGGATTAATCGCTTAGACAGAGGGGACATAAGTACTGATAGAAGTTCCTCGAAACTATCTGGTCGAGCGGACATAAGTATAATCAACATACAATGAGAGAGAGAGAGAGAGAGAGAGAGAGAGAGAGAGAGAGAGAGAGAGAGAGAGAGAGATTTGAGATTTTGATAGTATATGATATCATCATTCTTTGTTGCTTTTAACAAAGTTACATCTATTGTTTATCTATCATTTGTATGAAATATATATTAAAGCTTAAAAAATCCTGCCTAGTAAGTACTATCTGATCTAAATTAGACTTAAATCTATGGAAGTCATTAAACTCGGCTTGTTTAATGTGTTATACTGAGTTGTCGCCCGTGAATGTGAGGAAATATGCTTAAATTCAATGAACTTACATAAATTTAAATATAGTTATTTATTAATATTTACATGCTACTGTGTTTTTCCATTAAATTCTGTGATCTTCAAATGCCTCTAAATGCAACAAGTAGTCAAAGGTCAAATTGACAAGTTTTATTATGACGTCACAAACGTTGAATGCTGTAAACTGTAACGTCACAAGCGAAAATCAAAGTTCACGCTTGTGGCTGTTACTGTGGCTCTTCCATTAATATTAACTTACCCTTAGGATAAGATAGGAATTTTAAGGTATGAATCACATTTGCAGACAAGGCAAGAAGTAAAAAAATGTAAATATAAGCATTAAATCATGATTTTTTGAAGTATACACTCTCATAACTGCAGCGGTGTGTGCATACAAATTTTCATAACGCGCTAACGCGCGTTACTCAATTTGTATGCACACACCGCTGCAGTTATAAGAGTGTATACTTCAAAAAATCATGATTCAATGCTATAATATACTTCAGGGGAAATAGCAAAAAACTCCTTAAACATTTTATCTGTGTGAATTATTGATACATGTGTATGGAAGGATATTATCTTCAAAGGAATTTAACGTGGAAGTAAATATCTAAGCCGATTATAGATATCACACATGAAGTCGCGCACCTGTTTGTCTGCCGCCACGGTAGAAGGAATAACGTATGCAGCATGTCAGTCGTTGGTCTGCATCATGATTCTTTGTGTTTTGTTACCTTTTATAGTGGTCTTGATATGCATGGCGGAAAACAGTAAGTTTATCGTTTATAATCAATTAAGTTATATTCTTTAAATTCTAAAATGAATCAGAATAATATTTTAATTGCAAATGCATGTTCAATTTAACCTTATTTGGTATTTTCCAATAAAAAACTATAAAATATAATTGGGATTTTCTTTTTTATTAAATTAAGATATTGTATTTTCTTAGTTCACAAATGCGCGGAATTCTATGATCATGACAACTATATCATTACTAACCTTCACCAGAATGGTTCGAAACCAACAACGGTTAACCAGACCTGCAACTACGAAATAGTCGCACCACTGGGCCAGCAAATGGAAATTGTCTTTGATGTTGCCTTTCACTTTCCTGTTAATTGTGTACCAGCAACAAAACCTGCTTACGGGATCTTCATATCTTACACTCATTACGACAATGTGACGTATTATGACGTCATTTGTAATAACAAATCATCGTATTTAGTGCGTTCCGTTGGAAGAAGACTTTATCTGAAGTTCGTCATGAGTGGTGTTTCATTCTCATACAGGGGGAAATATTACTACGGTATGCTTTCGTTAATTTCAAATTTATTTATTAAACCCCCATTAAAACCGTTTTAACTCTACTAGTAATGAAAAAAGTCGCTTCTCATTTTAAAAGTTTACAATGTATCCTTGCATATATACCGCGGGTATTTGGTATCTCAAAATTTCTTAAGTGAAGGTTGCGATTACTTTAATACCGATTCCTTCATCAACTATGATATCTATACTTTCCTGATTTCTTTGAACCTTCGAAAAGTGACAATGTAATGTTTTCCTTAAAGACGTACACTTTATCCGAATATATTGTAACGAACAAATCTAAATATATCAATATACCCTCTTTTGGTGTGCTCTTATTTCCGATAAGGAATAACGTTGTCACGCATGTACATATAAACTATCTTTTTCTGTTTTGCAGTTCAACCTTCTGACTGCATTCATTACACTTGTCTTAATGGTGGAACATGCCTCACCACCAATGGGGAGCGCTTCTGCATATGCCAATCTGGTTTTTCCGGATTAGCCTGTTCAGAGTGTTCGAATTTTACTTGCTACAATGGCGGCTCCTGTGTTATGTCGATAGACGAAAGACCATCTTGTGTGTGTGACATCCATTTCGGAGGAACCCATTGCGAGAAAAGCACAAATCCGTGTCTATCTAACCCCTGTCTATTTGGTCGCTGTGATATTATGACGTCAGTGGATACCAAAAGGGCACAGAGTCCATTTGTGCCGTCATATCTGAGCAAGGCAAAACAAAGTACAACATCAATAGATAAAACTACACTTATAACAGAACATACGTTAAATGATCAAATTAATACCATTTCACAAGAGAGAAGCATAAACGCGTGGAGATGCGCGTGTTATCCGGGGTATACAGGTGTTCAGTGTGAGAACAACATTAATGAGTGTAAATCTAGCCCATGTTTACAAGGACAAGAATGCATTGATGGTGTAAACCAATACGAGTGTTCTTGCAATCATTGCGTATTTGGGTTATGCGTGGTGGATGGAACCAGCGTAGTGTGTCGATGTTTTCCTGGGTTCACGGGAGATAACTGTTCTCGAAATGTCAACGAGTGCGACTTCAGTCCTTGTATCCATGGAGACTGCGTTGATTTCGTTAACGGTTACGTCTGCTCTTGTCATGAGAACTACACAGGTAGGAATTGTGACGTCTCCATAAGAAGTAGTTTGAATGAGACTATTAAAACCAATACAAGTATCTGCTCTAACTATTTTTGTAAAGACGGAGAGTGCATGGAACAAGATTCAGTTCCGTTTTGTCGATGTTCCACGGGCTTTACTGGAACAAGATGTGATGTTCCACTATCCGTTCTTGTTCCAAATAACATCACATTTGTATCACAGAAACACGAGTGTTTTATGAAGAAAGACCTTGAGAACATCTGCAGTTGTGTAACTTCATTGTGCCAAAGAAGTCTAAATTCGTCAGCATGTGATGCGGTTATGATACTATCATCACTAAAAACAATATGTACTGTAGATTACAACATTTCTTTGTGTCTTTCGTTTTATGACTCAAACATTGTATTCATATTGCAGAATCTTTGCATTCAGGAACAAAATAGAACAGCTCTTTCGAAGCCAGTTGGAAATGCTACCATTACAACGTTTGCTCCAGAGTCCTGGAACACACGTTTGTTGTTCTCATATGTTCTGTTATGCAAATTGTCAAATAGTGAGGAACCTATCAGAATTGAGTTGCTTCCGTTTGGATATTCTCGTGGGAATTCTCAATCAGTTTACCTTTACTCGGAGTGTATCGTGAATACGTCAGACACGTTGATAGTTTCTAACTGTTCAATATCAAGCATCACAATACATTTCAATTTTTCAAAATCCCTAATTTATCTGAAGACAATTTCTTTTACGATAAGAGGTGTTGAGACTTATAATTCGTCCAATACTCATCTAGAGACCATAGGCAGTGGTGAGGACTTTAAGCGGACTATGAAGATGTCCATGATATCTAAGATGGTGTCACTTGACAACACTACTTTGTTGTTCAATTCGAGTTATAATGGAGAAGCATTGTACAGCTGTAATAGACTTTGCGATGAAAGGTACTGCAGGCAAAAATGTTGCGAGCCTGAGTTGACCAAACATTTGATGAACTACGAACCAAAACTGGAAAAGAAATCTCAATGTCACTGCCCCGACACTATTAAAACAGAGGGAATATGCAACATTACAAATGGTATTAAATATTTTCATTTTACTTGAATATCGTTTTGACTTTTTTTACTAATATTTGTAAAACAGTATTGACATCGATATATGGTTTTGACGCCATATACGACGCTACTCCCTGTGACGTAATATATAACGATACTCTTTGTGACGTAATATACAATAACACTTTCTGTGCCGTTGGTAAGCTACATAGCCAAGTGTTCGTTGTCCATATTCTCTGAATTGGCAGGTATAAACATACATAAGCTTTGATGTATCCTTTACACTGGCCAGTCATTAATGCTTATTGCCTTTCATTCAGATATCACAGGATCTGAAGACAGAAGATCTTACTTAGCGTTGTACATCGCCGCAGCTGTTTCTGTGTTTCTTATCGTGTTGATTCCTGGCTCCGCCTATTTCTTTGTAAAGCGATCAAAACAGAGGTAAATGTAAACATTATCTTTAAGACTCTATGTACACTACGCCCTGATATGAGAATAGTTTTGAGAGGTAAGAGTGATTTGCTGTTTAATATACAATATAGAAACTGTTAATTCATAATTTGATATGATTTAATCAAAGTATTCTGAGCATGGAATAAGACCAAATTAGACTATATGGAAACTTGATTTGAAAGGAATTTCTCAACAAAATTAAGTAAATATTTTCCTTAATATATTCTCTGGGTTTAAATGGCACGCACACTGCGTTGACCTAAATTAAGTAAGCATTATTCATTTATACGTTATAATTTTCTCAAAACTAAAGCAATTAAATGTTATTAGTTATAGAGGGTTCATAAGCAGAAAAATATGCAAAAAGAGATAATTTTCTTCAAATCGGTATCGTAGACAATAAATTACTGAGTTTAACAGGGGGTATGGGATTGAATATGCTTATGTATTATGATTGATGTTGAATTTCCCTGGGAAAATATAATAAGGAATGGAAAAATGTTACAAGGTTGAGAAGGATACTATTCTAAAACCTAAGCTTGTCTATATACTCTTCATGTGTAAAACTTTGCTGAACTCCTTGAAGCAAAATAATTTAATTCCATTAAAAAATTGCAAATTTTCATAACACGATCTTTTTTATTTTATTTTCTGATATATTAATTTAGTTGACAATTTTAAGTTCTATGATAGTCGTTTATTGATTCTTTATAACATTTACTTGATCCTTGGGTTACTTGAGAAGCCCTGATACATAAACTTCAGTGTACTCTTTTACAGAGGAGAAGCCAAGTTTCCAAATCTTATATGTTCATCTTCAAAGGTCTGGCCTTTACACTCACCACATGATTGGCCTAATGAAATAAACAATTCTAGTAATTTGGAAACGACAGTGAAAGATGCCATCAGGCCAGCAAATGATAACAGGTTCGTTTTTAAAATTTCTCCTTTGCTTGTATTCTAATAAGAGTAGATTGGTGAATATTCTTAAAACTTAGTGGCTTTGAAATCAAAGTTTTTTAAGAAGTTGCCGCTTTAAGACTAACATTACATTTATTCCAATAAAACATTTTGGCTTAAGTTTTAAAGATAATTGCAACAGAAATTATGTTAAGGATTAACAGAATCAATCACAGACAACCAATCTGCTCAGGTCTGAGTTGAAAGAATAATTTTGGCAACTGTAAATTATTCTTTTATTGATCATTGACTTAACACTTCAAATATATCTGAATATTTGCTGAGTTAATCTTGCAATATGCACTATTATTATGATAAAGATTGTGTGATCTGGTTTTTAAAAAATGTTGATTCAAATTAACAGTTCATTTAAATAGGTCGTTAATGTCTCATAATTATTTATCTTATACTTTTTTTTATTTTCGAAATACTTGCTTTTTAATCGACGGACATTAAATATGTACTTTAGAAATGTAATATTCTTTAAAAATAGTAGATCAGTAGATCATTTGATATCAATAAATATGTTTTATAAAATCAGTACAGAAAGATTTGAGACAGAACTTTTTCTGTCAACGTTAACCATTACGTTATCATTTTAAGGTAAGGAAATGCAAGATATATTCCAAAATGGAATTAACATATATGTAAAAAAGGATTTTGGTGAGTATGTAAATGTTTTAATATAATATGTATATATTAAAACATTTATATATTATCTGTTAACGTTGTTCAATATACTTTTATTCATCGCATATTTCTTGTAAGTAATAAAATGTGTTCCTAAATTAACCAAAGAACAGTAAATTACAATGCATAGTTATGTCTTTTATATACTGATTTACATTTTTAAAAATGCCCTGACCCTTAAAAAAAGTTCTCTTTCGGTTTGTGGATAAAAACATTTTATGTTGCAATGAGTTTAACGTTTGAGAACAAATTGACAAAACTAATAATGCTGTAATATTGTAAAACCCCTTTCAATACATATACTTATATTTTCCTGATTTTTACCTATGGTATCCATTTATGTCATCTAAATACAGTTTGACTTTAAAGGCATAACAACACTTTGGACTATCTTAACTGAGCTGCAAGTCAACATAATGCAGTCGTTTTGTAGTTTATTAATCACATCAACTATTTTTGCAGGGTTGTAAACTTAGATGGAGTAGAAACCGGCAAAACCGACGTCTAATTGTTTTTTTCCTTAACACGCAACTGGTTTTATAAGTGTTGATTGTGTAAGAGTAATCTCATGCTTATGATATTATCATGTATTGTATTTTGTCATTGAAGAATTCTATTTTGTCTTTTATATTAGATGACATATCAAACCAAATTTTACATTGTTTTATGAATTGACATGTAAATAAGTACAATGAATTGATTTGGTTTCTTCTAAATCTCACGAGTTGCGCTAGAAAGATGATTAAAATGTTATAAAGATGACTGGAATGAAATAATTTCTTATTGAAAATAAGAAACATGGTCTTTTGTTTGTTTTTAATCTGCATGATATCATACACGTAATTTCTTTATAAAATATTAACAAAAACAATGTAATAGTTATGTTTTCTAAAAAAATATTGGCCACTATTGTGTGTAAAAAAAAATAAAAATGCAATCTTTAGTACTCTTTTCAGAAACTTTGGAAAATATTATTTTGCATTTTAACAAATGGTAATTTTTTTTTCAAGAAATTTGATTCGTCGCAAAAAATGTCATTCTAAATGGCACGAATTTTAGAATTAAACTGAAATCCTGTATACCAAAGTTTGTCCTTGATACTTGATCTGTGTTTCAAATTGTTTTTGTGTTTCTGGTCTTAAATATTTCTTGACATGTATATTGTATGTTAGACAAACTCTTATGAAGAAATCAACTTTTATGAACGACATATATGATTGTTATGTTATTATTGTGTTCAATGACAAGATTGAACTAAATTAACCAGATTAGAAATAAAAAAAATAACGTTCACTTCTTCTTATTTTCATTTTTTTTTGTCATTGACATACTAGTAGTCTTTTTTTTGACAGTTTCATTTTAGGATAACAACTTAAGAAACTTCAGAAAACTTGAGAAAAAAAAACTAAAAAAAAAAGAAAAAAAGAAAAAGAAACAACGGACTGCATGAAATAACCATGATGCTGCCAGACTCAAATTCCTATAAAAATTCTTGTTGATTTTCTCTATCTAACATACTGATGTACTTCTACAATTTTACGTTTAGGTTACTTTTACTTGCTTTTTACGATCAATCAAATTCATTATATATTAATCGTAAAGAAATCTCTAGTGGGGATGAGAAGATTAAAGAGAACAAAAGAACTCAGAGCCCCCTTTTTTAAGGAGCTTCTCATTAGAGTCTGTAGCGCCCATCATGAGGTTTGTTTTTTCGGAATGCGAAACAGTTTTTTTTCCCTTGGCCTTCTATGGCATATTTGGGTAGGGTAACTAAGGTCTGTGCCAAGATATTTATGCAGCACATTTGGACGATTTAAAAAAAAAAATACACATACATGTGACAGAAGTGCAATTGAAATAGTTGATAGTATAATTTCTAAGACAATTTCATTGACACGTTATCATCTTTCACTCGGAAAAATTCACAGGAACGAAAACATTCCTTACGGAGATGTATAATGGGGAATGCATACATCCTTTCTCCATTCGGAATACACTCGGAATACATTGCACATTTTTTCAACGTTATCATTCGGGCTTGCTGCTATAGAAATCCCCGTAGACATAACATTTTTAGCATTGTATTGAAACCTGATAAGCTAACAGGGGCGTTTCGACTGAAAAATCTTGGACATTTTTCATACTTTGAATGAACATCGTTTGAACCCTAAGGTATTTATAAGTATTAAGTAATAAAGCAAAATGTGAATCCAGGAAATCTTGGGACAAAGTATAGTGTATACTTCAGAGAAATGCACTCATGTCCCATTAACAATACAGGATATAGCATTTTGCACGTCCAAAACTGTACCCTGTGTCTCCATTCATGTATAATTCTAAAAAAAACCCACCAAGAAGGAAAAGGAACCCATATTTTATAACCATCTACATGTATTCATAAAAAAATATACGCTGCCTAGTTTTAGTTTAATTCTAGCTGTGAGACCATGTCGATAGTTCATTAATTATTTGTGCATTGCGATAAACTTCCGCTCACATCACATCTCAGTTCAATGCAGTCTTGAAAAATATTTTTCTGACAATAAATCACACAACACTACTGGCTCTAAAAAGTACTGAAAGTGCCATTTTTTACTGATAATTTCTGATATTTACTGATATTGTACTGTTAGTGCTGAGAATTGCTGATATTTACTGATAATTTTACTGCTGTTACTGATAATTGCTGTTGGTTCTGATATTTACTGATATTTACTGATGCCTTTGCTGTGAGCTCTGATAAATACTGATATTTACTGAGATTTACTGTTGGTACTGAGAATTGCTAATAATTACTGAGAATATTTTAAGGCCCAAAACATTGTCTTTTAATTATTAAATAACACATATTTCAGATTTAACACAATTTATTTCATCATATATTCTTAAGTTTTATTTATTTGATATTTAGCTTCTTTTGAACTTTGGAAACTCACAGATCACATTTTAGACAATATTAGAAAGCCGGTCAAAAACTGGTACTTAAACTTAAGGCAGACTCCACAAAAATTTTAATTTCTAAATGCGGTGGACATTTTTTTTCAACAATGAAAAACCCCATAATTCTTAACATGATTATTTTTCTTTTCAAATTAGAGAGATACCCGATCAGGACTTTATAATGTCTTTGAGTATTTACTTCACAGAAAGATTAGCGAGGCAGTATCTGTATATAGTATACATACGTTCAGCAGATCAAGAGGTTTGAATGTCGCAATTCAACCTTGTAAATTGTCAGTCTGGCACCTTGTGTATGACATTACGTAATATCCGTATACAGGAATCCATGATCTTGAGATATTTATTCCAAGAGAAAAGTATTATTTTTATTGACAAAAATATAAATAACGTATTAGAATGATTTTCATATTCATCATCTTATTTGTTCCGCATTCAATTGATTCAAAAAATTTGGATAAATAATCTCTCTCTCTCTCTCTCTCTCTCTCTCTCTCTCTCTCTCTCTCTCTCTCTCTCCTACCATTTGCTGAAATCAAAATAGGCAACAATCGGCGAAGAATAATTTTTATTGTCCGACCTTTCACTCTTTCTCTTTTAATACATATGTAATATATCTTCTGTTGCACGGCTAAGTAATGTTGTCATGATCTAGTTCTATTATTGTAAATATGCCCTCCCTGTTCTCTCTCTCTCTCTCTCTTGCTCGCATATATTATCTAGTCCTAAAATTTGAGTTTCCGAGTCAAAATGGTATAACGGCATTAGCACGATAAAGTTCTATTTCAGCATTACAACCACCATTTCAAACACAGATTTCGAGTGTAAACTTTTCTTAGACTACAAAGAACACCAGCTTAATATAGTGAAAAAGCAGGCACGTAGCATCAGGGGGGGCCTGGCCCCCCCACTTTTTCTGGCAGCAACAAATTTTTTAAAATTTACATATAAAAAAATGAATTTTAATGGGGTTGGCCCCCCCCCCCCCCACTTTTTTGGAAGTGAGTAAAAAATTGATATGAAAATAAGGAAATGAGGAGTCAATTTGAAGTTACCTCCCCCCCCCCCCCCCCCACGGATTAGGAATTTGATGATTTGGAGGGAAAAAAAATTTTGGTACGGAAGATTTTTTTTGTTGAAAGTATAGTTTAGTATTCCCCCCCCCCCCCCCCCCCACGGATTAAGATTTTGAAGATTTTTGAAAACTTAAATTTTCTTTTTTTTTTGCTTGTCAAGAATTTTTGGATGGGTCTGGCCCCCCCCCCCCCCCCCCCCCCCCCCCCCACTTTCAAAAACGATGCTACGTGCCTGAAAAGTGTTACGGCTTATCATGCTTTAATTTTCTCTCTCTCTCTCCTCCTCCTCTCTCTCTTTCTCTCTCTCTCTCTCAGATTTACTATTGTAACGTATTTTGAGGCGTCAATGCAGAAAGGCATAAGCATGAATATGTCCCATTACAGTATCATAACCACCGATTGCAACAGCGATTTGATTGAAAACCTCTCTTTCTCTCTCTCTCTCTCTCTCTCTCTCATTAATACTTTATTCATGCACTTGTATGCGGTTATATGACCACATGACTATATGACCAGCGGCTATACAATTTTGAAAATAAGACACACAATTTAACTGATTTTCCTTAGTCTATGAACGCTTAGATATTTAATCTCCACGCCTAAAAGCAAGCAAAAAAATATTTTGTATGTCTGGGATTAAGAAAAACCTTAGAACTAACAGAGAGCACTCAGACTATACACACGACAGGGTGACCACGGCAAGGTGTGAAAATTGACCACCTGTGTATATGTCTGGCAGTCGCTGAAAAGATTCTTTTGTATGTCTGGGATCAAGAAAACCCTCAGAACTAACAGACAGCGCTCAGAATATATACACGACAGAGTGACCGTGGCAAGGTGTGAAAATTGACCACCTGTGTATATGTCTTGCAGCCTCAGAATAAACAAATATAAATGGCCGGGAAATACAATGTGAAACAAAAGTGTTTGATTTTATTTTGAAAACAAAATTAGTGATTATGGCCGGGATAAAACATCTTAAGTTTATGATTATAAATATTTAACACGGTTCAATTAAAGAGATGATCGCTCAAAATTTAGAATCATTAAATAGATGTTTATCAATTACATAAAGTGGTTAAAATCTTTTTAAAGATTTTTTTACTATGGATTGTTTTATATATACAATGTAACACTGTAGTATCGAGTGGATTGGCGCACGGGGATGGGATATATAGCAATTCTGCAATTTCTACATTCATTTATTAATGTGCTGAATTGTGTTAATCAGCTAAAATAAAACTTAGAACAAGAACAAACAGAAAAAATATGCATTGAAATAAATAAGCAGATTATAAGAAAAATAATCAAATCTAATTTTTGTGGTTGTAAAAAAGAAGTTACTGTTGATAAAACTTTAGTTAGATCTTACATATTTCTTTTTAAAAAATGCCCGGTATTTGTTTACCGATAATTTTAAATAAATATAATTTGCATGTTACAGAAGTTAAAATTAATCTCTTAAAAACCCCCTGCCTGTAATTCTCAGTAATTATCAGCAATGCTCAGTACCAACAGTAAATCTCAGTAAATATCAGTAATTATCAGAGCTCACAGCAAAAGCATCAGTAAATATCAGTAAATATCAGAACCAACAGCAATTATCAGTAACAGCAGTAAAATTATCAGTAAATATCAGCAATTCTCAGCACTAACAGTACAATATCAGTAAATATCAGAAACTATCAGTAAAAAATGGCACTTTCAGTACTTTTTAGAGCCAGTAGTGATACCAAAGTTTGTCCTTGATACTTGATCTGTGTTTCAAATTGTTTTTGTGTTTCTGGTCTTAAATATTTCTTGACATGTATATTGTATGTTAGACAAACTCTTATGAAGAAATCAACTTTTATGAACGACATATATGATTGTTATGTTATTATTGTGTTCAATGACAAGATTGAACTAAATTAACCAGATTAGAAATAAAAAAAATAACGTTCACTTCTTCTTATTTTCATTTTTTTTTGTCATTGACATACTAGTAGTCTTTTTTTTGACAGTTTCATTTTAGGATAACAACTTAAGAAACTTCAGAAAACTTGAGAAAAAAAAACTAAAAAAAAAAGAAAAAAAGAAAAAGAAACAACGGACTGCATGAAATAACCATGATGCTGCCAGACTCAAATTCCTATAAAAATTCTTGTTGATTTTCTCTATCTAACATACTGATGTACTTCTACAATTTTACGTTTAGGTTACTTTTACTTGCTTTTTACGATCAATCAAATTCATTATATATTAATCGTAAAGAAATCTCTAGTGGGGATGAGAAGATTAAAGAGAACAAAAGAACTCAGAGCCCCCTTTTTTAAGGAGCTTCTCATTAGAGTCTGTAGCGCCCATCATGAGGTTTGTTTTTTCGGAATGCGAAACAGTTTTTTTTCCCTTGGCCTTCTATGGCATATTTGGGTAGGGTAACTAAGGTCTGTGCCAAGATATTTATGCAGCACATTTGGACGATTTAAAAAAAAAAATACACATACATGTGACAGAAGTGCAATTGAAATAGTTGATAGTATAATTTCTAAGACAATTTCATTGACACGTTATCATCTTTCACTCGGAAAAATTCACAGGAACGAAAACATTCCTTACGGAGATGTATAATGGGGAATGCATACATCCTTTCTCCATTCGGAATACACTCGGAATACATTGCACATTTTTTCAACGTTATCATTCGGGCTTGCTGCTATAGAAATCCCCGTAGACATAACATTTTTAGCATTGTATTGAAACCTGATAAGCTAACAGGGGCGTTTCGACTGAAAAATCTTGGACATTTTTCATACTTTGAATGAACATCGTTTGAACCCTAAGGTATTTATAAGTATTAAGTAATAAAGCAAAATGTGAATCCAGGAAATCTTGGGACAAAGTATAGTGTATACTTCAGAGAAATGCACTCATGTCCCATTAACAATACAGGATATAGCATTTTGCACGTCCAAAACTGTACCCTGTGTCTCCATTCATGTATAATTCTAAAAAAAAACCCACCAAGAAGGAAAAGGAACCCATATTTTATAACCATCTACATGTATTCATAAAAAAATATACGCTGCCTAGTTTTAGTTTAATTCTAGCTGTGAGACCATGTCGATAGTTCATTAATTATTTGTGCATTGCGATAAACTTCCGCTCACATCACATCTCAGTTCAATGCAGTCTTGAAAAATATTTTTCTGACAATAAATCACACAATTGCAATTTCCTCTTACAAATCGCTTCATTTTTTAGAATTGATGGTGCAACGTGTCTTGTCATTAATGGGGTAATGCATGACAACAACCAGTAATTAGGGCGATGGACATCAAGGGCATTGCTTAAGTATATTAAAATAGATATGATGTAAGAGTTGTTAATGATTTAATTTTTTGTTGTTATTTATTAATTTTTTAGAGCATTTTGTGTGGATTCTGAGATCTTCTATTCTTTACTGGGCATGTGGATGGGCAGCTGCAAATTTGACTACAAACTTAGGTTTGGTTAATTTAGGCGTTCAGGTAACGTGGATTGGCCAGTGGGGAATGAAATGGGGGATCTTCAATTGTTTACTGTGCAAGTAGATAGCCAGCTGCAAATTTGACTATAAACTAACGTTTAGATAATTTAGGCATTCATGTAACTTGGATTTTCAAACGAGGAATATGAGCATATGGCGGGTCGCTTAGGCTGCCCTAGGAGCCATACAAGCTTGCTACGGAATGCACCGGGAGCTTGTGTGAGGAATCTGTATGGTAAAACAGTAACCTCGTACCCCGTATCTTATAACGGGTGGTTTCATTGTGCCTAAATCGATGTATGGGCTTACCTTTTCGGTATAACAGGTAGTAGCCTCGCTAAGGAAGCCCCTAGGAGCCAATAACACTGACCCACTAAGGGATACCCTAAGAGTTGACTAGCACATACTGTAACGCCTTGCTGTAGATTACCCTAGAGGGTACGGTGCCATAATGCCCGTTACAATATTAGGTGTGTGGCACCCAATGATTTCTAAATGCTTGTCTGACATTTGCTATTGAAACAATTATTAAAGCTGCGGCCTATATCATCAAAAATACATATTTTGTTATTTTTGCAGAAAATATTTTATAGAATACATTCTTTTAAACTGTTTGAAAACGTGGAATACAAAACTTTTTATATACAGGATTCCATCGTCGGATACCCCGGGTGATTGCGTCTTTTACGTGTCAAATACGTTAAAGACGAGCTCACCCGTAGATATGAGGAAAAGACGCGTCACCCGTGGGTATCTAACGGTGACAAGATTCCTTCTTTTAATATGTTTATTGACTATTTGAAGGGGACTTTGTTGACAGTTATATGCATAAGACATTAGCAAAGACTTCCAAACGGGATAAGGTGATAACGATGTTAAAAAATTGTCATTTTAAAAATAAATGCAGTACGAATGAAAAACTGTCCATGAAACAAACCAAGAATAATGAATGAACTAAAGTGTTTTGAACCATTTTTTATATTTTACACAAATTTTCATTACATTTGCATTACTACAGTTAAGATTGTCTCCCCTGAACCTTTGCACTAAAAAGGTTCACCTTTATAAAAAAAATTCGTCTAACAAAAAAAGTCTAGGGTAGAAAATTAGTCATTACATGTATTTCTGTCTCTTCAATTTTGAGTCTTTTGAAACTAAATAAAAGATATTATTAGGAGATTGAAATAAAGAGAGACATTTAACAATAAAACACATATAAAGCTATTAACTAATCATGTAATTTCTTTTACATTAGTACAACGTATAATGTTAAAGTTTTTAAATATTTTTTTCCGAATTTTTATATGTTTTAAGTATAATTTAAAATATATATTTAAGTGTACATGTATCAATTCTTGCGTTGTTTAAAATATGGTATTTGTATTCCTTGCTTGTCGTCTAATTTTGCAGGCTTGATATCGGGTGCATCCACCCCTCAAACAATAAAAGTTCATTGACGTATACTGTCGGACAAATTTTTTTTTTACCAGATCTTCCTTATTCTTTGATCATTCAACGTGATAAACAATCATTGGCAAGGGGTTCCACACCACTGTCGCATTAAAAATAAATCATCGTCTGTTGAATGCAATGAATTTACAAATATATCTTTAATCATTTTTCCCATGGAGTTGAGTTTTTTTGTAGGGGGTGGGGGGGGGGGGCTATGAAATTGAATCCTACCTCTTGAAGCAAAAGATAACTAGATCAAGTGTCAATAGAATGAAATAAAATCAATATATGTATCAATATGTTTATTCTAGTACTCTTTCTTTTCAATCAATATTAGTATTTTAAAGGAATGCAATCTTTGTTTATTCATTAAATTTAAAGTTTCCACCCCCGTACTAAAGTAATAAGGTTGTCAGTTGAAAATCAACTATTAATGTGAAATAATAAGCACAGAGAGAGAGAGAGAGAGAGAGAGAGAGAGAGAGAGAGAGAGAGAGAGAGAGAGAGAGAGAGAGAGAGAGAGAGAGAGAGAGAGAGTTTCACTTTACTAAACTATACGCAAAATTACACACTAGAAAAACCCGGCTTTTAGTTATTTGAATTTTGCAGTATTGTCGTCCCTGTGATTATTCATTAGTGCATTTATGGGTACTCTGCTTGTCTTTATGTGTAGCATTGTTCAGAAATGGGGCCTGTTAGCTTGCTTACTTTATCTTTCATAAATTTTGAGGTACATGTAATTATAAAAATTTTCAAAAATAGATAAGTTTATTCCACTTCAGCTTATATTTAAATTCCTCTTTTTCCATGTTTTCTCGTGATTTAATGGCATTGATTATTAAAAAAAACCCCTGAAATGTGTTGAAGCACCCATACAATTCAGGCAAATATTGTTTGACTTGCTAATATGTCGTTTTTTTTTCAATATGGTACATGTTTCAATGTAAATCTAGTGCTAAACTACAGTTTCTGGAGAGTTTTAAAAGTAAAAAAAATGTCCAACTTTACGACAACACATTTGCAATATAATTGAGAGTCCAAAGACAGATTTTTATATATCTTGTATAGATGAATGTTCTTTTATAACTTAAAACAGATTTTTTAAATTTAACGTGCCACTTTCTGACTTTAAAGTATTTAAAAAATTTCACAATTTTTCAAAAAGATGGAAACATGCCAGATTCATGACTTATCTGCACTTAACGGAGAGAATATTTGGTAAGTCTCACAAAATGACTTACATTAGTGGATCATGTTTAAACTTAACTCAGAATTGTTAACAATGATTAGGAACAATTATATTCTTAAAGAGATAAAATGCTATTTTTAGTAACAGAGCTGCAGAACATAGTTTAGACTGACCTTTAAAAAAAATGGCAAATGAATAAATACAGATGCACACTGTTACACACAGACCGTTTTTGTTACATCGGATGCGGTCTGATTTTTTATTGGTGGCTTTAGTTTCCAACTTCAGCTGTCGCCATTATGAACTTTAATTTTTTATTTTGATTTAGGTTATTGATATAAACAGTCGTGGAAAACTGTCTGTAAGCATTAGACCTCAACGCAGTTCGTCTGCTACGATTCGTAGTCACGAGGGTGACACGTGTGAGCCGTTATTGGCCGAGAACTTTTCATTGAAAAACTCACTTGGATTGAAAGAGTGTCTATGTTATGCACAGATTCAGATGCGCAAATGTCCAAAATGGCAGCGCCCATGTTGATTAACGCTTTTAAAACAGAATGAGTTATTGATCAAACAACAATCTAAGATGATGTCATATTTTATGAATCATAGTTTTAAAGCCACCTCCGATCGGTCAGACTGGATGGATGACATGGGTGACACTGATACTTCCTATGGCTTCTTTTCGAAATTTGCAAAAAAAATTCCCGTCTAATATCTACTTGTAGATCTAAATGAGCTTATTGTAATTCGCATTTAATTAGGGAGATAATATGCAATAATAATGTAATTCGCATTTAATTAAGCAAATAATATGCAGTAAAATATATCTGATCGGAATATAATGGCAAAATGATAAAAAAAGTCATTGAGATGATGTTACATATGTACGTGTACATATACACACGGCTGTCTACATTTACCTGCATGAAACCGGTACAGTTTTAACATAGCAGATTCACTTAAAAAACCGAAAATTTGCACTACCCTAAGACGGTTCCTATTTTCCTGCTTTCTAAGTACATCTTACCCCCTACCTCTACCCTGGAGTCACATGAGTTCGATCTGGTATCATTGCGTGTAGGAGTGTTTAAAACAATGTGTCTGAGAATTTCGATTCTAAGTAAGGTGACCAAAGTTCGATAATATTTAAAATTGGCGACGAAGTTAGAAAAAAAAAAACCATTTAAGGCACGCAATTTAATTAACGTTTAAACATGATAGATTTAAAATCTAGCAAATAAAATAGATAATCGTCATTGGTAAATCAAATACCAAGACCACATTAGAAAACATATTCCAGTATGTATATGTTATATATACAATACTTTTTTCACAATACAATTTGTTGATATTTGATTTTTAAATAAGAAATTTGGTCAATCTAAGATATCATAAGTAAGGGTACATCTTAGATAGCTTCGGTTTATTTCATGTCTTAGAGTGGTCAGAAGCTATTTCTTAAGATATATCCTATTACATGACTTAAAATTAATTGTTAGATACTTTAATGAACATGGCCACTGGTCTCCAAGCAGCGAACACCAAATTTTTCAGTGTTCGAAATTAGACATATTTGCACGTTTTGTACATGAAATCAACAGACAAGGAGGAATGCATTTTCAGCATTCGTCGATCTAAAGGAAAGAGTGGAGGGTTGTTCTGGTGGGTCCGGACCCCCTACCCTCTAGAAAATTCGAAGTTCTTAAATTTATATAACAAAATTATTAAAAATATGCCTCGAATCCCAACACTGGCATATCTAATTAATATATCCTTTAGAAACCCTCTCTCCCCCATCGGAAAAAAGTACTGGATCCTCGTGTGTGCAGTACCTTAGTTAATTAGTTCTTCAGCCGTCATGAACTTTATATCTCAGAATAGGGCGAAGGGTTGAAACTAATTTCATTAGAATGTATCTTTGTATTGATTGTTAATGTTTATACAGGTGTATGGGGTATGAATTATAAATGAATACTGTATTACACATGTATGTATTATGAATTAGTCAACGGTATAAATTTTAAAGTTAAAATTCTTCGACGATTATCTCCCTTTACAGCCCAAATATTTAACGTTTACCCAGACTATTAAAAGCTCTAGCTTATTTTGAATGCAAACACAGGTTGTTTTTAAATGCACCTTTTCTAAAAAGGATTCGATTTAAAAAAAACCCCTGATTCGAATATTCTAGACTTGTAAAGGCTCTATCTTCTTTTGAACGCCAATAAAGTTCGTCTAAATGCACTTTTTTTTTTTTAAAAAGAGGATTCAATTCTTAACTCCGATTTAAATATTCTGATGAAAAATTTATTTCACAAGCTAGTGGTTTTATGGGGACAACCGTGAGATCCTTGACACAAGGAACACAGGCAGGTACACATATCTTGTTTTATTATCTGCGTTATATATTGTTCCTGACGAGAATTTGAGTAAATGGCTGACATATTTGGTAATGCAGTTTTACAAACTGCATAAATACAAAGCTTGTTGCAGCATCATGTGAATGTAATCCACACTACGGTACTGATCAGACCCAACGACTTTTATTTCATGGCCACGAATAGATATTTAATAGATATATGTCCTATAGTAGCCACCGTATAAAGGCAAGAGTTCTTCAGTGACATATTAATTCCCTATACATGGAGAGATTAATAGAGACAAAAACAGATTCCATGCGAATATCAGTAATGGGAAGACTGGCTTATTTTATCAAATGAAAGTTAATCGGAACACTTCGTACAATAAAAAAGAGAGGAAATGCTCAGTTGATGTAAACATTGTTTAATGAAGTTAAGATACCAACCGAAGTTTGACATGACATTTAAGAATATTTGTATAGTGTGTCTTATCAGGTGGTTTGAGTAAATACAAAATATCATCTTCCGTATCTAAGTGATACTTATTTTATTTACTACATAATGCCATTGAATTAAACCACATACATGTACTCTAGTTTAACATTAGTAAGATAGACAGACCTGGCTTTCCGTGCACTCGTTGCCTTGTTTTTATGTTTCTTAGCATGTCTTTAAACTAAGATACACGGTGTTGTTATAAGTGTGTCACAAAATAACTATAAATGCTATTCGGAAATCATCGGGTTGAAACGACACAATCTAAATATGGTGGAGGTGATGAAGTGAATGTAATGAATGCAACAGGTAGGTAAGTTTGTGTTACGAATGTGCCATTTTCTTCTGCCTTTTCTTCGTACAATCCTAAAATTTGGTCAGGATAAATCTCACACTGTACAGTGTTAAATTCATCTCAGTATTTTAAATATTCATTTTCATACAAAAATAGCAAAATATGATTAGTTTAAAACTATATACACAGGTCCCATTCGATTAAACATAGATTTATCGACGTTCATGTTTGAAAAAAAGTATGTAATAATATGCATTTCCGAATCAAACAAAAAGTAATTTTTTATAGTATTAAGTAGGTTCTAAAAACATATTGAACATAGTTGGGAAATTTTAAATTTACTCATGTATAGCATTTTGTTAGTACTTAATATTCTGTGGATAATTCTATAGTTAAACCTTATCAATCCTGAATCTTTTGTAGCAGATCCAGGGTTTGAATAAACCTGTTTCCAGTTAAAATCTAGAGGTTTATGATTTGTTTTTGTCATTAAGTGATCATTCATGTTCCGTGCTCCTTTTTTACACAAGCAAAGTATTTTGATAGATTCAGTTGATATGGTTTGATTATTACTTCATGTGGAAACTGCTAAACATTTGGCCAAGCACAAATAATTGCATGTTTCAAACCTTCATATGTAGTAAATGGAATCTTAACTGGATAATCATTAGTGATTCTCTCATAACTAATGAATTCACCTTGAGCATCAAAGAAATCACGAACAATATGAAATCCTTTTTTCATAAAAGCCTTACAGAATACAAATTTATTTTGAATCTTTACTTTATAATTGTACCATAGTGGCTCAAGCATAATATTGATATTATCAGTCTCTATACTTGCCAAAAAATCACATAAATAAAGTAAGGTTTCTTTCCAGAAATTATTACGAGTGGCTTTTGCCCTTTGTCTACAATATTCAGGTCCAAAATGACATAGTTTATTGGTATGACACCCAGTAATTTCAGAAAAAATACCTATCCAGCTTGAGTTAGTCTCTTAATCCATGTTAGTTTAAGAGACTTAAGAAATATTTCAACATTTGTCATTCTGCATCCCCCTTTTTCATAGTTTAATTGCAATGTTTTTCGAGATAGTTTGTATTTTTTATTTCCCTAAATAAGATTATACAGCGTTTTTTTACATTGCCGTTTCCATTGAGTACTAGGTTTTGGAAGAAAAATAACAAATGTGTGAATTTTGATAAAAGTAAACTTTTAACAACTGTAATGTTTCCCAGTGTTGAAATATTTCTTCACTCTGTAGATGTTGTCTGGCACATGTCTCCTTTAATATGTTAAAAACTGAGCCGGACTCAGAAGTACGTGTATAAGGTGAATCCTCTACTTTCTACCCATTGCACAAACATTTTTGCTGGAACTAACGTACCATGTCAATTATTATTAATTTTATCTTTAAAATATAATGATTTCATAAGATAATTCTTTCCCGTACGAATGTTCATTGAACTGTTTACTTGATCTATAACCTGATTTTACTCAATAAATTAAATTTATTTGGCCAAGACAGATTTTATTATTGTAAATCAAATGGAAAATCATTGGTTAAATAGATATTTTCTTTGGTTTTTGCAAGATATTACAATAAAAAAATACAGAAAAACGTATATAATCAAAAAATATCAAAACATACAGTAAATGTTAAATCAATAATGACATGATTGCTATACCTGACGTACTGCGCAGAACAAGCGACATGGAACGCGTGTATTAAAAAAACATGGCTGACAAATATAGATGAAGGATTTTTGACTTCCCGTGATTAGAGAGGTCTGAATTGGTGTAAGCATAGATTTGAGCTTGAGAGAAATCAGTCTACTTTGATTTTTTTAATATTAGACATCAGAACATATAGCAAGGTAAGGAAAACAATAATGAAACTATTTTCAATGAATACCAATCTTGCATCCCTGAATTTAGCAAACTGAAAGTCACAAAATATCAAAACCAATCAACTTAAATCTAGATTAAGTACTTTCAGTACTTTACAAGTGTCTTAAGTTTATCAGTATTATTCACGCATCAGATTACCTTTTTGTTATTACGTTCACTGTATAAAATGAAAATTAATTAATCTATATTTTATATAAATTTCTATGAAAACATGTAAAATGTTCATTATTCGATAAAATAAAATGTGCAAAAATGAAAACAAAATCTATGTGTATTCATTTAAATGGTTCATGATAGTCTCTCCTTTAGTTTTAAATTATGCTAATTCTCTTGAATTCATTCAAACAGATCGTCTTGTAATATTAAAAATGACCCTGTTTTTCAAATAGCTAGCAGTCGACTTGAAAAATATTTAAAAAAAGGACCCTCTAGAATTTTCTGCTTTTTCAATTTCTTTATTCAGTTAAGGAGGCTAGGTGGTCAACAAACTGACCATTAGATCTGCCTTAAACTTTTCTGTATGATATTTTTGGGCATAAACTAACACTTAGTTCAGAAAAATCCAAATATGTTAGCTTTAAAATTAAAGCATTTTTAAATTTCTTTAAACAGCGCACCTCATTACAAGGAGGTGAATATAGCGATAAAAGCGGCCACGGCAATCCAGTTCTCTTTAATATAAATTTCCTTAATATGTTTACATCGATTTACTTTTGTGTCAGAAAAGCAAAAGGCATTTTAAAATAAGATGAAAATGGAAATGAAAATATTGGTGATTCAGGTGGGGTGTAACAACAAAATATTTATGAAAATTTCTTAATTTACAACCACTCAGCAAATTCAAAATTTACAATATGATATTAATATGAAAAAAAATATATAAGAAAAAAAACCACAATTCAAATAGTACAACAAAACCATTTCATGCAAAAACATAACCTCTTTTAAAACAAAATAGAAAAAAATAAAAGTTTTGTCGAACATATTTTAAAACATGCCAAGTAATTCGTCCTCAATTTTGATGGATATAATTTTTTTTCTTCACTGCGTGGCTGATCATCTTCCATATCCAAGTGATAATAATTTTATAACTATGTAATGCCATTGAATTAAACAACAAATTCTAGTTTCATTTTAATGAGGTAAACAGACGACAGCCATGAATTCAATATTATTTTCCATACGCAGTTAGACCTGGCTTTTTGTGCATTCGTTGGTTTGTTTTGACGCTTCTGTGCATGACTTTAAAGTAGGATACACGGGGTTATTTAAAGTGTGTCGAAGAATAATTACTAACGCTTTTCGAAAATCATCGGATCGAAACGAATTCAACAGAACAGAGATATTTGGACGTAAATATACCACAAAAGACATTAAACACAAATGAGACAAATAATAGTATAAAGGTGCATTTTATGTAAAGGTGAATTTTATGTCTGGGTATATAAAAACATGAAAAATGTGTGGAACTTAAATTTGTTAACTTTGAAAAAATATGACAGGTTTACTTTCCTGTTCTATAAGTTTTTGAACAAGTTGCCGTGGATTTGAATTAGAGTATTCCTGAATGTGACTATTCTTGTACATATGTGGCATTAAGCGTTGAACTGGATATAGCAGAAGCTGCATTCCACCAAAAGCGCTTAATAGAATAAACAGCCAAATGTATTACGTTTACAGTAGATTTTGCATATGGTTTTATTACCTTTTTGCCTAATTATGCAGTGTATATCACCCCAGTGTTAGATTTGTTTTGAAGATAAAGAAGAAAAACACTCTGTACATGTTGTCTGGCATATGTCTCCTTAAATATGTTAAATACTGAGCCAGACTCAGAATTAGGTGTATGTTCAAAACTAAATATAGAAAGCGTAGTATTTAATGCAGTGAAATTCTGTTTTGGGGCTTTTGTCGCAATTTAGTGTATTACTGTAAAAAATTTCCTTTAAAAAAATATACAGAAAAAATTTGACTGCCATCACGGGAAAAGGTCTCTTAAGGTCAAAAATTTGTTTCATTTTGATTTTTGTTTTGTTTCAAAATATTATTTGGATTTCTTTTTGAATATTTTGCAAGAGACTTGTTTTTTAGTATCTGCCATCAATATATGACATCGTTAATTACAACTCCGACAAAAAGGGCGCAGTAATTAATTGATCAAATCAAGTTGAATAGTTTAAACCTTAAATTTATATTTAGTTTTTACGTGCATCATTTTTCTTACCAATTAACACTGAGACATACAAAACATTTAACTTATATCTATATTTTTAAAATTGTCAATACTTTTTAAACATTGAAATGTGTATTACATTAATTGAATTCAATTGAATTAGAATAGTTTAAACCTTAAATTTATATTTAGTTTTTACGTGCATCATTTTTCTTACCAATTAACACTGAGACATACAAAACATTTAACTTATATCTATATTTTTAAAATTGTCAATACTTTTTAAACATTGAAATGTGTATTACATTAATTGAATTCAAATTGTTGCAAATTATTTCTGATGCTCGAAACTGACTAAATCGGTATAAAGAACCCCAGGGAATTTCCATTCTATGTACTGTGAAAGTGGTTATTTACGCTGGTGGTTATGGAAGCGTTTTATATGGTAAAACACAACGCGTGATTAACTACACTAAAGTTGCGATTTTTCTACCACATGCGCGGAGGTATTTGAGGCGGTTAAAGCTTACTGCGTAACTAGTGTAAACCCCCCCCCCCCCCCCCCACCACCCGGAAACCACTTGTACGGTAAATAAAAAAGTTCATGCATATTCAAATTCTTTTTACCATTAAGTTTCAATCGTTCAAAAAACCGTCTTTCAGGGAACTATGATTACCTTACCGGAAATAAAGATGAGGCGCCAAATTGTATGTCATGGTTTAAAGAACTTCTGTTCTGGGTATGTAGTGCTCTGTTGAGCAGTAACATCGACGGTAACAAAGTCATCAATGCGTGCAATCCATGCAAAGACCTTGAATCTGTACCTTTACTTCTACCCATTGCACAAACATATTCGCCGGAGCTAACATACCATGTCAATTTCTTTTCATGCCTTTAAATTTGGAAATATGAGACTTTACCTGTTACATAACGTGCATGTTTGTCCAGTATATTGTTTGGGCTCAGTCGACAAGAAAATGATCTTTACGTAATCGTTGCGAAAAACTGGGGACTTAACTAGTGAGTTCGGTTGATATTATGCAGCTATAGATGTAATAGGTAGGTTAACTTTGTTGAAATTCTATAAAGATTTCTATGATTATTATTTTTTCTCATTAAAATATAATGCTTCCAGAAGATAACTCTTTCCCGTACGAATGTTTATTGAAATGTATACTTGATCTAAAACCTGATTTTACTTAAAAATTGTGTATTGCTAAGAGAGATTTTATTATTTGAAAGCAAATGGAAAATCAATGGTAAATAGAGTTTTTTTTTTGTTTATTGCAAGATATCACAAGAAAAGAAACAAAAAAACCCGTATAAGATAAAAAAAAATATCAAAACATACAGTAAACGTTAAATCAATAAGGACATAATTGCTACACCCGATGTAATGCGAAGAACAAGCGACATGGAACGCGTGTATTAAAAAAAACCATAAATGACAAATATAGTGGAAGGATTTTTGACTTCACGTGATTAGAGAGGACTGAATTGGTGTAAGCATAGATTTGAGCTTGAGAGAAATCAATCTGGTTTGATTTTTTCAATATTAGATTTCATAACATACTGTAAGGTAAGGAAAATAATAATGAAACAATTTTCAATGAATACCAATCTCGCATCCCTGAATTTAGCAAACTGAAAGCCACAAAATATCAAAATTAAAACCAATCAACTTAAATCTAGATTAAGTACTTTCAGTACTTTACAAGTGTCTTTATCAGTATTGTTCACACATCAGATTACCTTTTATTATTACGTTAAATGTGTAAAACAAAAATCAATCAATCTATATTTTACATAAATTTCTATGAAAACATGTGTAATGTACTTTATCCGATAAAATAAAATGTGCAAAAAATGAAAACAAAATCTATATGTATCTAATTAAATAGTTCACAAATGACTCTTTATTATGCTTATGCTCTTGAATTCATTTAAACAGACGGTCCTGCAATAAAAAAAGACTATGTTTTTCAAATAGCTAGCAGTCGATTTGAAAAATTTCTTCTTTTTCAATTTTCTATTCATTTAACGAGGCTGGATGGTCAACAAACTAACCATTAGATCTGCATTAAACATTTTTATATAACTTTTTTGGACATAAACTAACATTTGGGTAAGAAAAATCCAATACATTTTGGTTTTAAAATTAGAGCATTTTTGAATATCTTTAAACAGAGCTCTTCATTACAAGGAGGTGAATATAGCAATAAAAATGGCCACAGCCCTCCAGGTCTCTTAAATATAAACTTCCTTAATATGTTAACATGTAGTTACTTTCGTGTCGGAAAGGCAAAAGTATTTTAAAATAAGATGAAAATGAAAATGAAAATTTTGGTGGTTCAGGTGGGGTGTAACAACAAGATATTTATAAAAAATTATGTATTTATAACCTTTCAGTAAATTCAAAATTTACAATATGACAATAATATGAAAATAATATATAAGAAAAAAACCACAATTCAAATAGTACAACAAAACCATTTCATGCAAAAACATAACCTCTTTTAAAACAAAATAGAAAAAAATAAAAGTTGTGTCGAACATATTTTAAAACATGCCAAGTAATTCGTCCTCAATTTTGATGGATATAATTTTTTTTCTTCACTGCGTGGCTGATCATCTTCCATATCCAAGTGATAATAATTTTCTAACTATGTAATGCCATTTAATTAAACAACAAATTCTAGTTTCATTTTAATGAGAAAAACAGACGACAGTCATGAATTCAATATTATTTTCCATACGCAGTTAGACCTGGCTTTTTGTTCATTCGTTGATTTGTTTTGACGCTTCTGTGCATGACTTTAAAGTAGGATACACGGGGTTATTTAAAGTGTGTCAAAGAATAATCACTAACGCTTTTCGAAAATCATTAGATCGAAACGATACCTTCCGGGTAAGGTGGATGTGATGAGGTGAATATATTGAATTCAACAGAACAGAGATACTTGGACGTAAGTGATCTACGATATGCATTAAAAGACTAAAAGACATTATACAAAAATTAGACAAACAATAGCATAAAGGTGCATTTTATGTAAAGGTGAATTTTTTGTCTGGATATATAAATAACATGAAAAATGTGTGGAACTAAAATTTTTTAACTTAGAAAAGAAATGACAGGTTTGCTTTCCTGTTCTTTGACGTCACCTGACGTCGTGGAAACATGAAATAGTGCTCTGTAAATCTAATGTTGTGTAAAATAAAAGTTGCTTACTAGCTTTCGTAAAATACTTAATTTGGATGTCCCTGTTACTTCTTGTTGAAAAAAATATAAACTTATCACATTTGGCGTTTTCGATATTTGGCGGAAATCAGTTTTTGAACAAGTTGGCGTGGATTTGAATTAGCGTATTCCTGAATGTGACTATTCTTGTACATATGTGGCATTAAGCGTTGAACTGGATATAGCAGAAGCTGCATTCCACCAAAAGCGCTTAATAGAATAAACAGCCAAATGTATTACGTTTACAGTAGATTTTGCATATGATTTTATTACCTTTTTGCCTCATTATGCAGTGTATATCGCCCCAGTGTTAGGTTTGTTTTGAAGATAAAGAAGAAAAACACTCTATACATGTTGTCTGGCATATGTCTCCTTAAATATGTTAAATACTGAGCCAGACTCAGAATTAGGTGTATGTTCAAAACTAAATATAGAAAGCGTAGTATTTAATGCACTGAAATTCTGTTGTGGGGCTTTTGTCGCAATTTAGTGTATTACTGTAAAAAATTTCCTTTAAAAAAATATACAGAAAAAATATGACTGCCATCACGGGAAAGGGTCTCTTAAGGTCAAAAATTTGTTTCATTTTGATTTTTGTTTTGTTTCAAAATATTATTTGGATTTTTTTTTTTGAAAATTTTGCAAGAGACTTTTTTTCCAGTATCTGCCATCAATTTATGACATTGTTAATTACAACCCTACGCGGCTAAGTTAAAGCTGCCCGAAGCTAAATATATTATCAAAAAATGATATTATTTTAATTATCGAAAAATACTTTAACCGAGCGAGTTTCTTTAAACTTTTATTACATAAATTAACAGTGACATCCAACACTAAGTTAGATGTATTTATGTGACGTCATATATTTTTCTTAAGCACGTGACGGGTATATTCTAACACGGTGAATAATCTAAATAAAATCGCATCGGCACAAGTGAATAATGTCATTAAATCAAAAATATTTTTATGAAAAATCCTTCGATAAGTAACGTATTTTGCAGTTCTTGCTGGGGGTTCATATAAATATTTCGTTTATTTGAAATATTGTCAAAACATTTCGCACCGCCATCGAAATTAGGCACATTTTTACCTTTTAGGCTCGATTTACACAAAATCAAGTCAATCGGTAGGTTTCCCCCAGCAAGATTCACATTGGTACTTATTTTCTCTCCCGATTTCACCTAAAATATTCTAAGATTGTTTTTATCTTTCACTTGTGCCAAGCCGTTTTTTATATGCATATACATATCACCATTCATTAGATTACACGTAGCAGGGGGAGTCTCAAAACCATTAGTTTATGAATAGTTATTTACCTATTACGAAGTTTAAAAACTGTTGATTTTTTAATACTCCATATCGGTGATATTGAATTTAGTATCACTAGTATTTATAACAGTGTCTATGTAAAGGAATGAAACGGTTTTATATTATGCACAATGAATATCACTTATTACGTTAAGATACATTCCCTAAGAACGATCGAAAGGAATGCAGATCGTTACGTCAAAGTTAACTATGACGTCATATCTTATGAAGTACAGACAAGTGACTTTCTACATTTCGCTGTGAAATTAATCGGGCAGCCTTAACATAGCCGCGTATAATTGATAAAATCAAGTTGAATAGTTTAAACCTTAAATTTATATTTAGTTTTTACGTGCATGATTTTCCTTATCAATTAACACTCAGACATAAAAAAAACCTTTAAATAATATCTATATTTTTAAAATTGTCAATACTTTTTAAACATTGAAATGTGTATTACATTAATTGAATTCAAATTATTGCAAATTATATCTGATGCTCGAAACTGACTAAATCTGAATTTAAAAACCCCACTGAATTTCCATTCTATGTACTGTAAAAGTGGTTATTTACGCTTGTGGTTATGTAAGCGTTTTATATGGTAAAACACAACGCGTAATTAACCACACTAAAGTTGCGTTTTTTCTAACGTATGCGTGGAGGTATTTAAGGCGGTTTAAAGCTTACTGCGTAACTAGTGTAAATCCCCCCCCGGAAACCAATTGTACGGTAAATAAAAAAAGTATATGCATATTCATATTCTTTTTAACAATTAAGTTTCAATCGTTCAAAAAACCGTCTTTCAGGGAGCCATGATTACCTTACAGGAAATGAGATGAGGCGCCAAATTGTATGTCATGGTTTAGGTGGCCAATGACCCCCTCGCGCTAACATCCGTGCCAACGAGAGATATTAATATAAGTTGTAGAACTTGTTTATCAATCGTTGTAAAATAAATAAAGTTAAGTTTAAGTTTAGGTGGCAGGGGACAGTTTTTTGATAAAATTCATTGTAGCCAAGGGATGCATGTCTTCGGAACTCTGTAACTAGAATTTTCTCAGTTCATATTCAGCACAAATACCTTTAATTCACTCTTTATAAGGCCAATCACCAATTTCTGAAAAAAATTACTAGTCAAAACCTGTTAAATTCTCTACATACTGGTTTTTGTGAGATTTTGACCCTTTCATATTTTGCTAATTTTTCATGATTTTTTAAGCTTTTTAGACCTCCCCCAGTTAATTGCCTGCAGAGGGTCAACCTTCCGTACCGCGTGCATGTTGCACTATCACATGTCAGAAACTTACCGGTATATAGTTTACAATGTAACATCCACCTACTTTTCGTGTTATTTTACCTCCCGTCTGTAACTTGCAATTTCACTGTGTAAAGTCAACATAACAGTCATAGCCGCAGGTTTCGCATTTTACTTCTAATTCTCATGAACCTAACATATGGGGCCTACATACTGCATATCAGTTTCAACAAGAGACACCCCTCTAACTAATAATAATCATCTGATTTCATGAATTTTAGCAACACTCATAAGCCTTCAAGTACAGCAACTCTCAATTTTACAAAAATAGTGTCGGGTACTTTATCCGAAACTGTCCCTTGCTGCCTTAAAGTACTTCTGATCTGGGTGTGTAGTGCTCTGATGTGCAATAACATCGACGGTAACAAAGTCATCAATGCGTGTCATCAATGCAAGGACCTTGAATCTCAACCTTTACTTCTACCCATTGCATTGCACAAACATATTCGCCGGAGCTAACGTACCATGCCTTTGAATTTGGAACGTGTTACATAACGTGCATGTTTGTGCAACATCTGGTTGGGCTCAGTCGAAAAGAAAATAATCTTTACGTAATCGTTGCGAAAAACTGGTGACTGAACTCGTTAATTCGGTTAATGTTTTATGCAGTTATAGATGTAATAGGTAGGTAACTTTGTTGAAATACTATAAAGTTTTCTATGATTATCATTATTTTTTCTCATTAAAATATAATGCTCCAATAAGATAATTCTTTTCCGTTCGAATGTTTATTGAAATATAAACTTTATTTAAAACCTGATTTTACTTTAAAAAAATTGTATGGCTAAGATAGATTTTGTTATTGTAAATCAAATGGAAAATCAATGGTTAAATAGATATTTTGTTTTTTGTTTTTTGCAAAATATCACAATAAAGGTTACCAAAAAAATCCCCCCAAAAACGTAAAGATCAAAAATAGCAAAATAACAGTAAACGTTTAATCAATAATGACATAATTATTCTACCTGATGTGCTGCGCAAAAGAAGCTAAATGGGACGCGTGTATCAAAAAACATGGCTGACAAATATAGTGGTGACCACGTGATTTGAGAGGTCTGAATTGGTGTAAGCATAGATTTGAGCTTGAGAGAAATCAATCTAGTTTGATTTCATAACATACTGTAAGGTAAGGAAAAATAAAATGCAACAATTTTCAATAAATAACAATCTCGCACCCCTGAATTTAGCAAACTGAAAGTCACAAAATATCAAAACCAAAACCAATCAACTTAAATCTAAATTAAGTACTTTCAATACTTTACAAGTGTCTTTATCAGTATTGTTCACACATCAGATTACCTTTTGTTATTACGTTCACTGTGTAAAACGAAAGTCAATAAATCTATATTTTATATAAATTTCTATGAAAAACGTATAATGTACATTATCCGATAAAATAAAATGTGCAAAAATGAAAACAAAATCTATGTGTATTTTATTATGCAAATGCTCTTCAATTCATTTAAACAGATGGTCCTCTAATATAAAAAAGACCCTGTTTTTCAAATAGCTAGCAGTCGACTTAAAAAAAAATATTAAGAAAAGTCTGCTTTTTCAATTTTCTATTCATTTAGGGAGGCTGGGTGGTCAAAAAACTAACCATTAGATCTGCCTTAAACTTTTCTATATGATATTTTTGGACATAAACTAACACTTAGTTCAGAAAAATCCAAATATTTTAGCTCTAAAATTAGAGCATTTTTTAATTTCTTTAAACAGCGCTCCTCATTACAAGGAAGTGAATATAGCAATAAAAATGGCCACGGCAATCCAGTTCTCTCGAATATCAAATTCCTTAACATGTTAATGTTCACGCTACTTTCGTGTCAGAAAGGCAAGAAGTATTTTAAAGTAAAATAAAAACAAATATAAAAGAAAAAAAAGGATAATATTTTTCTTTCCAACAGTGATATGATTTCTTTATTGGCTGAACTATTCCTATATATTTAAAAGCAATTTTAACTAGATGCTGTCATTAGACAGTAATACCCGCACCAAGTGTTTGCCCCTCAATAACACTGTTTTGTACCAGTTTAATCAAAAATGAAGGCCACATGCAAGCTCCGGTAATATATTTAAAAATTATAATTTTCATAACTGAAGGATGAGATCCCTTCCCATATGATAATACACATGAGCAGCACGTTATGTGCAATTTGGGGTTGAATTGTTTGCAGTAAATTTTCAGTTAATCAATAATCTTAATATTTTATGTCATAGAAAGTATAATGGTCTACATAATTATTACAAACAAAATTAAAGTATACATGTACATTACAATATGCAGGTGTCCTGCACCACCTTAAAGCTGTTATTTACCTAATAAAATAGTGCAAGTGGATTTGAAGAATAGGTCATAAAAATGCATGCATGTTACAAATAACTGATCTTTGTCTAAAGTTACGTACACAACACAGGTCTGCAGGTCTCATTAGCGGGTACTAGTTTTACCCAGCTCTTCGATTTAGATGGGTTCACGTGTATTATACATACATGTCTGTGTTTTTCATATGCAGAAAAGGATTAGTTAAGATCAGCTAAAGGAATTCATTATTGTGTTTTAATTGGATTATCATTATGATGTTGACCAATATAGGTAAGCATAAGACATGTAGTAGCAGTAGCACAATATAATGAGATGCCAGCATACATAAGTTCTATTTTCACTTTCTAAATGTGATCTGTCTCCCTTTGACAGCATACTGTATCATCATCTTTTAATATTTAAATAAGCTTATCATCGTTACCTTTCCAATCGCATTTGTAAAGTTTCTGTCATTATAGTTGCAAAAGTTATTTTTTTCATTTGTCAGACTTGCACTTTTGAGTTGACCCCTTAATGACCCTGTATAAACAATTTCTTATTAAATGTGTGTATTACATGTAAGTAAGTGTAGACACTTATCATTTTTATATGAGTTATAATAGGAAGGAAGGAGTATTTCTTTCTTAATGTATTATAATGCATCAAATACAATGTAGGTCATGACCTTATGGGACTGTTCTGGTCCTGAAGCGATCAAGAAAATACAAAATATCCTCTTATGTCATTATGATGCATCAAATGGTGTAAAGTACACTAATGACCCCCAGGTGTTGTCTTTAACCCACCCCCCCCCACCTTTATGAAATAGGAAATGATGATACACTGTATATTTTGTTAACTTCTGAGATCTGATATCCTCGTCCCTAAACCATATAATTTATTTTTGCTCTTTGTGTCATATTGCGCATAAAATTGTATATAGAGTATGCCCCATTGGAGACACCCTGACATTCTAGAACTAGAAATAATAAAGTATTTTATCTTATTCATATGTTACAGTAGTGTTTGATCCATGTGGGTAATTCCTAGCCTAATGATGTCACTGCTTTGTTTAGGAGACTATACAATTGCCCCAAATAGGCGAATACACATGCATATAACATTTTGTTTATAAATCTTAAAAATTGAATTAAGCAATTTCCAAATAGTTTATGTGCATCAGGAGAGAAAAAGCAATCAAGAAATGATTTAAAATTTGCTACTGCACACATGGAAGAATGTATTAAGAGGACTGAATCTTTAGAACCAGGTTAGATTGGAAGGGGGGGGGGGGGGTGAATGTGGAGTATAAACATTTATAATTTGAATCATTTATTGTTCTTAATTTTAACTTAGCAATGATAACTAGTTATTGATCCCAAGGTAGAAATATGACCTCTGATTATATCTCAATAGATCATTTGTCAATTATGTAAGGTGTAAATAAATGGAATTTTTTTTAAAGAATAACATTGTTTACCAGTTTATAAAAGTTTTTAGTCACTTAAATTATATTTTGATTTTAATAGAGCATTCGACAATTAAGGGGGGGGGGGCAGTTTATATTCGAGTTTGTTTGGGGGTTGGGGTTCCAAGTCAAATATTTGACAATTTTTAATGTAATTAAAAATAAGACTAAGCCATACTACAGTCATGAACATGAATAGTATAGAACAGAACACAAACTATTACATGTATATATACAGAGGAAGTATTACAAAACATAGATGATTGATCTATATCTGGGTTATTAAATTGAATCATATATCATGTACATATTATATTGTTGTTTCTTTGTTCAAGGCATTTCAGATAGTATGTAGGTCATGATCCCAAATTCTCTTCCTGAAATTATCAAATATCATAAAAACCATTTAGATCCCCACCTTAATCCAAAGATATTATTCCTCCTTAGGTCATGGCGCATCAGATTATTATGGCATGTAAGTCATGACCCTAAGGGGTCATCCTGACCCCCTTAGAATAAGAAATTGTCAATTATCTTTGAATTATTGATGTTTGATGATCCTATCTCTATTTAATCTTTATTATTAAGTCTCCCGAATGAAATTTGGAGACTTATTGGTTTGTACGGTTCTTAATACATGTATTATTATTCTTCGTCTTCTTCTTTTTCTTCTTTCCCGCTCTGAACTTGTTTCTCACAGATGGCTGAACAGAATTGTACAAAACTCTAGGATATGATATGCCTGCATATGTAGTTGTGCACCCTGGTCTGATTTTTCTCATTTTTGGTTAGAGAACCACATTTAGGGGGGGGGGGGTCAAAAGGATGTGGGGTCTAACATTGAACCCTATAAGAAGAATCGTAGAATCTATTGTAAATGGTAACTTGAAAACGGACAAAGATAATAATAGAGGGTTTTCATAATCATATATTGACTGTAACTGGCAATATATAGGGTTTATTAGATTTGACCCCTGGGGTCATCCCCACCCTCCAGGAATTTGAAATTACCATATATCTCAGAAACTGTTATAATCATGACCCCTAAACCATATATGCATGTTTCTGATGTCAAGGGGCATCAAATGTTATGTAGGTCATGGGCCCTGTGGGTGGTCCTGACCCCCTCAAACAGCAAGTCCCTTAATACCTTCAAAAAAGTTGAGATCCCCACCCTTAAACCATATATATTCTTGTTCCTTGTGTCAAGGGGCATCAAACGGTATGCACATGTAGGTCATGGGCCCCGGGGGTGGTTATGACCCCCCTCGAACAGGAAGTGCACGAATAGCTCGATAACGGTTGAGATTCCCAACAATTAACCATATATATTCTTGATCCTTAAAGGGCATCAAAAGGTATGTAGGTAATGGGCCTGAGGGTAAAATTTAATTTTTTCACAACCGTAATGCACATCGATGGAACAGTTCCTATCATATCCCAAGATATGATGTGTCTATCCATTAAATCATAAAAGGAGTTCTAGGATCTATGTTTTTTGCAAGTGATTAACGTCAATTTTCTGCTATTTTTTTGACTCCCTGGATAAAATTTAAATTTTTTAAACGTTACTGCACATCTATAGAACAGTCCCTATCATATACCAAGATATGATGTGTCTATCCATTAAATCATTAGAGGAGTTCTTGGATCTATGTTTTATTTTTTAGTTATAAACGTCAATTTTCCTCTACTATTTGACTCCCTGGATAAAATTTAAAGTTTTAAAACCTTATTGCACATCTATAGGACAGCCCAAGTTATATCCCAAGAGATGACGTAGCTTCTCCAGAAGTTGTAAGAGGAGTTCTGGGAACCATACTTTTTTTTTGCAAAAAACGTCATTTTTGGTTGCCCACTGATCCCCTTAAAAAAAAATTCTGGAACCTGATCACACCTTAATATGACATATGTCATATCCTAGAAGATCATTTGGCTACTGCCAAAAAAATGACGTTTTTGAAACCAGTTTTTTGTAAAAAAAAAAAAAAAGAAAGAAAAAAAAAGTCATTTTTCAGCCATTAAATGACCCCAGGACAAATTTGAAAATTCTCAAACCTTATTGCACATCTATAGGATACCCTAAAACATATTCCAAAAGATGATTGTCTACTGTTGAAAATGTAGGAAGAGTTCGAGGAAAAGGTTTTTTGTTAATAAACATTTTTTACCAATTATTTGACCCCCAGGACTAAACAGAATTTTTTTTTAACCTTTTTTACAAAACGACATGATACCCCAAATCAAACTCCAAGAGTTTAGTTTGCTGGTTTATAAGATGTAAGAGCGGTTTGAGAAAGTAAACCGTGACAGATGGACGGACAGACGGACGGACGGACGGTCGGAACAGGGTAACAACAATATACCCGGATTTTCTTTAGAAAGTGCGGGTATAATAATAGAATGTGATAAGTGTGAATTATTTCTTTATGCAGACTGTTAAAATTTATTATAAAAATTCAAGCGGATTTAAACGTTCATAAAACGATGCATCTATTATTACAATATATTTATGTAAAGTTATTTTATCATGATATAAATGTGATATCAAATGACACAGTATATCTCAAAATGCTACTTTCCATGAAACTTATTGTGGTCCCCTGAATTTATAGTAGCGTGACATGCGTTGATAATTCTCCCGAATGGAGGTCATAAACAAATTTCAATATTTCAAGGGCATAATCTTATCTGCATTATAAATTTAAACTAGATGCTGTCATTAGACAGTAATACCCGCACCAAGTGTTTGCCCCTCAATAACACTGTTTTGTACATGTACCAGTTTAATTAAAAATGAAGGCCACATGCAAGCTCCAGTAATATGTTTAAAAATTATAATTTTCATGACTGAAGGATGAGATCCCTTCCCATATGATAATACACATGAGCAGCACTTTATGTGCAATTTGGGGTTGAACTGTTTGCAGTGAATTTTCAGTTAATCAATAATCTTAACATTTCATATCATAGAAAGTATAACGGTCTATATAATTATTACAAACAAAATTAAAAATTAAATTATGCCCCCTCCCCGTGGCAGTTCCGGTTTTAGATTTTCTTCTGTGTGCCTACATGTACATCATCGTGTGCACAGATTTAGAGATTGGGTGGGAGTGAGGGGTCCAGACCCCCCCTCCCCCCCATGAAAATTCATTTCTATCAATGGTAAATTTCCAAAAATACACCTTGGACCCCAATGCTCTTACAGACATGTAAACGCTCTTACCCATTGCGCTTTAATGTTAGGGAACATTATTTGGAGGGTAAATATTTAACTAATATTTAATATACTTTATTGTTTATCTCAATAGGAAGTAAACGTAACAATATGCAGATGTCCTGCACCACCTTTAAGCTGTTATTTACCTAATAAAATAGTGCAAGTGGATTTGAAGAATAAGTCATAAAAATGCATGCATGTTACAGATAACTGATCTTTGTCTAAAGTTACGTACACAACACAGGTCTGCATGTCTCATTAGCGGGTACTTGTTTTACCCAGCTCTTCGATTAGATGGGTTCACGTGTATTATACATACATGTCTGTGTTTTCCATATGCAGAAAAGAATTAGTTAAGATCAGCTAAAGGAATTCATTATTGTGTTTTAATTGGATTATCATTATGATGTTGACCAATATAGGTAAGCATAAGACATGTAGTAGCAGTAGCACAATATAATGAGATGCCAGCATACATAAGTTCTACTTTCACTTTCTAAATGTGATATCCCTTTGACAGCATACTGTATCATCATATTTTAATATTTAAATAAGCTTATCATCGTTACCTATCCTATCGCATTTGTAAAGTTTCTGTCATTATAGTTGCAAAAGTTATTTTTTTCATTTGTCAGACTTGCACTATTGAGCTGACCCCATATTGACCCTGTATAAACAATTTCTTATTAAATTTGTGTATTACATGTAAGTAAGTGTACTAGACACTTATCATTTTTATATGAGTTATAATAGGAAGGAAGGAGTATTTCTTTCTCAATGTATTATAATGCATCAAATACAATGTAGGTCATGACCTTATGGGACTGTTCTGGTCCTGAAGCGATCAAGAAAATACAGAATATCTTCTAATGTCATTATGACGCATCAAATGGTGTACAGTACATTAATGACCCCCAGGTGTTGTCTTTAACCCCCACCCCCACCTTTATGAAATAGGAAATGATGATACACTGTATATTTTGTTAACTTCTGAGATCTGAGATCCTCATCCCTAAACCATATAATTTATTTTTGCTCTTTGTGTCATACTGCGCATAAAATTGTATATGGAGTATGCCCCATTGGAGACACCCTGACATTTTAGAACTAAAAATAATAAAGTATTTTATCTTCTTCATATGTTACAGTAGTGTTTGATCCATGTGGGTAATTCCTATCCTAATGATGTCACTGCTTTGTTTAGGAGACTTTACAATTGCCCCAAATAGGCGAATACACATGCATATAACATTTTGTTTATAAATCTTAAAAATTGAATTAAGCAATTTCCAAAATGTTTATGTGCATCAGGAGAGAAAAAGCAATCAAGAAATGATTTAAAATTTGCTACTGCACACATGGAAGAATGTATTAAGAAGAATGAATCTTAAGAACCAGGTTAGATTGGAAGGGGGTGAATGTGGAGTATAAACATTTATAATTTGAATCATTTATTGTTCTTAATTTTAACTTGTCAATGATAACTAGTTATTGATCCCAAGGTAGAAATATGACCTCTGATCATATCTCAAGATCATTTGTCAATTATGTAAGGTGTAATTAAATGTATTTTTTTTTAAGAATAACATTTTTTACCAGTTTATAAAAGTTTCTAGACACTTAAATTATATTTTGATTTTAATAGATCATTCGACAATTAGGGGGGAGGGGACAGTTTATATTTGAGTTTGTTTGGGGATGGGGGTTCCAAGTCATATACTTGACAATTTTTTAATGTACTTTAAAATATGACTAAGCCATACTACAGTCATGAACATGAACATGAATAGTATAGAACAGAACACAAACTATTACATGTATATATACATAGGAAGTATTACAAAACAGATGATTGATCTATATCTGGGTTATATTGAATCATACATCATGTACATATTATATTATTGTTTCTTTGTTCAAGGCATTTCAGAGGTATGTAGGTCATGATCCCAAGTTCTCTTCCTGAAATTATCAAATATCATAAAAACAAATTGAGATCCCCACCTTAATCCAAAGATATTATTCCTCCTTAGGTCATCAGATCATTATGGCTTGTAAGTCATGACCCTAAGGGGTCATCCTGACCCCCTTAGAATAAGAAATTGTCAATTATCTTTAAATTATTGATGTTTGATGATCCTATCTCTATTTAATCTTTATTATTAAGTCTCCCGAATGAAATTTGGAGACTTATTGGTTTGTACGGTTCTTAATACATGTATTATTATTCTTCGTCTTCTTCTTTTTCTTCTTTCCCGCTCTGAACTTGTTTCTCACAGATGGCTGAACAGAATTGTACAAAACTCTAGGATATGATATGCTTACATATCTAGTTGTGCACCCTGGTTTGATTTTTCTCATTTTGGGTTTTAGAACCACTTTTAGGGTGGGGGGGGGTGTCAAAAGGGTGTGGGGTCTAACATTGAACCTTGTAGGAAGAATCATAGAATCTATTGTAAATGGTAACTTGAAAACGGACAAAGATAATAATATAGGGTTTTCATAATCATATATTGACTGTTACTGGCAATATATAGGGTTTATTAGATCTGATCCCTGGGGTCATCCCCACCCTCCAGGAATTTGAAATTACCATATATGTCAGAAACTGTTATAATCATGACCCCTAAACCACATATATTCATGTTTCTGATGTCAAGGGGCATCAACTGTTATGTTGGTCCTGACCCCCTCAAACAGCAAGTCCCTTAATATCTTCAAAATAGTTGAGATCCCCACCCTTAAACCATACATATTCTTGTTCCATGTGTCAAGGGGCATCAAACGGTATGTAGGTCATGGGCCCCGGGGGTGGTCATGACCCCAATCGAACAGGAAGTGCACGAATATCTCGATAACGGTTGAGATCCTCACCCCTTAACCATATATATTCTTGATCCTTAAGGGGCACCAAAAGGTATGTAGGTAATGGGCCTCAGGGTTAAATCTAATTTTTCAAAACCGTACTGCACATCTATGGAACAGTTCCTATCATATCCCAAGATAAGATGTGTCTATCCATTAAATTATAAAAGGAGTTCTAGGATCTATGTTTTTTGCAAGTGATAAACGTCAATTTTCTGCTATTTTTTGACTCCCTGGATGAAATTTAAATTTTTTAAACCTTACTGCACATCTATAGAACAGTCCCTATCATATCCCAACATATGATGTGTCTATCCATTAAATCATAAGAGGAGTTCTTGGATCTATGTTTTTTTTTTTAGTGATAAACGTCAATTTTCTGCTTCTTTTTGACTCCCTGGATGAAATTTTAATTTTTAAAACCTTATTGCACATCTATAGGACAGCCCCAATTATATCCCAAGAGATGACGTACCTACTCCAAAAGTTGTAAAAGGAGTTCTGGGAACCATACTTTTTTTGCAAAAAAAACTTCATTTCTTATTGGCCACTGATCCCCTTAATAAAAAAAAATTCTGGAACCTGATCACACCTCCATACAACACTCTCAATCATATTCTAGAAGATCATTTGGCTATTGCCCAAAAAAATGACGTTTTTGAAACCAGCCATTAAATGACCCCCAGTTAATTTGCTTGGCATATTTCGAAACCTTATTGCGCATCTATGGAACAGTTAAAAAACTGAACTTCATTTATTTTACAACGATTGATAAACAAGTTCTACAACTTATATTAATATCTCTCGTTGGCACGAATGTAAGCGCGAGGGGGTCATTGGTCTATGGAACAGTTCCTATCATATCCCAAGATATGATGTGTCTATCCATTAAATCATAAAAGGAGTTCTAGGATCTATGGTTTTTTGAAGTGATAAACGTCAATTTTCTGCTACTTTTTGACTCCCTGGATGAAATTTAAAAACGTCATTTTTTTACCAATTATTTGATCCCCAGGACTTACAGAGAAGTTTTGAAACCTTCTTACAAAACAACATGATACCCCAAATCAAACTCCAAGAGTTCAGTTTGCTGGCTTATAAGATGTAAGAGCAGTTTGAGAAAGTAAAACGTGACAGATGGACGGACGGACGGGCGGGCGGACAGACGGACGGACGGAACAGGGTAACAACAATATACCCGACCTTTCTTTAGAAAGTGCGGGTATAATCATGCTATTTTTTTTTACCAAAATCATGGCCATGTCCCTTTAAGGTAGACCGGTTAACTGTGAACTCGCCGCCGCCTCAATTTATAGACTAGAACAATATCAAGCATCGGTCTATCCGGATAATTCTTTGTTTAGAATTATTTAGAATCAAATCCTGCAAAAATGAGGTCACGGCGCACGGTCAACATTTGTGTTATGTCAACAATAAACCATATAATGTTGAAAGTAATATCTCTATAAATTGGGCTTAAAACCAAATAACACTGAAACCTCACATTAAGTATAGTAATGGAATTCCATGTTCCAAATAATGACGGGATATATTGTTTTGTCGAACAGATATTTGTAACTAAAGACAGGTAGTCCTCTTTAGAATTGACTAAAAACATCGACGTCGCCGGACGTCACGGTGCAACGAGAAGTACAAACCAAATGGATTTAACCCAGGAAACAGCCGATACAAGTTGTGAAAATGCTCAATGGTGCAAAAAATAAGTCAACAATTATTTGCAAGTTTGTGTTTAACTGTAATAAATTTTTGGGGGGTGGTGGTAATTGTATTTTGAATATAAAACAGTCCGAGAGAGTGTAGAATATCTGTAAATATTTGGTCAAAAAATAAGTAACGTCAACCGACGTTCAGGGTTATCCTTACTGTAAACTATTAGATACACGGTTAGAAAATGAAAACTTCGAAGAACTAACTTATGATTCTCGAACAAATGTGTGAAAATGAGATGTTAAGTGGTTCAGTGCCATTTTAAATTGTAAGGAGAAAGGCACAAGAGACTAAGCGTGATATAACTGTGCGTGTTTAATGTTGACGTCATGTTTTGAACGTTACCGTGCGCCGTGGTGACAAAACATGTTTTTAAAAAGGGGTAACAAAAATACCGTTTCATCAAATGGATTTAAACTTTGCATATCAATGACATAAGTGTTGATGTACAGATTAATCTGTTAAGTATGACTTTCATGAAAAAAATATGATAGACAGCCACATTGTCTTCGTATTTTTTGATTGACCCTCGTAAGCCCGTTTGTCAAATTTGCTAAATACGCTTTCACATAATGACTTAGGTGTTTGGTTACTGTGTAATTGCTTTAATATATCCTATACCAGTTAAAGATAAATGTATAATAATGATGACCATATCATACTGTGTATCTGGACACTCATGATCAGAACCGATTAAAATCAAAGTACTGAAGTACTGACGGGAGTTGATTTTATCGATTATAATTCATTTTAAAATCAACGATATGTTACTTTGCTTGGCAAGTAGTTTATAATCTGTTTTTGAATTACGCACATTTTTATAATATGAATTATCGCATTTTTCCGACACTGATTTTGAGAATAACCCCGTATGAATCGTGTTGTGTAATGATTAAAGATAGAATTGATTCCATCAAAATATGTACAAGTAATCGAAATACTAAAAAAATTGTATGGATCCAAGCAATAATGATCTTTAGTCTCGTTCAACCAGATGTTCGGCTGTCTCCGTTAATCTGAAACAAACAAGAGAATGTGTACACCAGGTCACGCGATAGCTTGATGACGCGACATCTAAATATAGAATGACTCTCTGCTCGTCGGAGATTTACGGTGACAGCCGATGGTTGAACGAGACTTTACTGAACTCTGGCGTATGAATACAAACGACTGCAAAAAATATCTAAATTGTTCGTACTATTTAACATCTGACTATTTTCAAGGTATTCATTAATAAGTTTCTTAAAAACCAATGCTTCAAGATACATTACATCGAATTTATCGATTATTTTCAAGAACTAAATCTTGTCAGCGGTGATGATTTGTGCTTAGGTCCAAACACTGTTTCACTTTCGGTTTGCCAGAGTAACTGCATGGGAGAGTTGATTAAAATCAACTCCCAAAAATGAACAACAAACAATACAAGATTTTTATTTAAATGTAAAAACATGAGATTTCGTATCCATTACGTTTTTTTTTAAAAAATCTTTAAAACCCGCAAGCGCGGGAATTAACACTTTACACATTATTATAATTTAATGCTTAATATGTTAATATGCTGAACCGTATTTTTTTTTTCATTTTTGTATATGCTTTGTCTATTTTTTCCTTATCCTAATCCTTTCAAATTGAAATAAAAAACAACCTGCATTGTAGGATATTTAGAGTAGCGGGTAGGGATGAAAAATCTAAACTGAAATGAATTATATTTACACGTATATGTCCATGGCCTGAATCCGGTTTGTTGCAGCTGAATTGAAAAAAAAGGAATTTTTTTTTATTCTATATGTATTTATTTCAAACCAGTGAATAGATATTTAGTGTATCAGTGTAGATGTTCTTTAGGTCAATTTTCAATATAATTTCTACAAATAAGAATCTCAGATAAAAGAAAAACAATCTGGAGAAGTTGCGATTGACGGTATATAGATGTAGAATACAATTATCTCTTTGTTAATGTTTAAGGTTTACAACCAATCTGTCGTAAAAAGAAAATGTATGAAATTAAAACACGCTAGGTTATGCATTGTTATCCATTTGGATGCATAGTTTAATCCAAAGTTGTCAGATTCAAAGTACTTGGTCCAAGTGGATGGTTAACTCGCCCTACACTTTTTGCCATGATGTCAGTTAGTCAACCCTTTTCTAGGCAACCCGTTCTGGAAAGTTTTTTCCATTAATACTAAAATCGTTCCATTTTATTTGTTAACTTTTCATACTAACCGAAGTCCAATCCAAGGTATCTGTCCCTGATGCGTGATGAACTCGTGCTACACTTTTCGTTAATTAATCAATCCGCGTTCTTGGTTACCCCATTCTGGAAAGTTCTATCCCATTCTCTCACCAGAGGTCTTGCTTCGCAAGCGAATAAGTATCAAAGCTAAAATCGTCAACTAAAGAAACGAATTGACGACTTAATATATTTATTCAATATTTGACAATTCTGTACTTTTATCTACTCTCAAAGTAGGCTCTCAGTAAATATATTCACTTCATACGTAAATGTAATCATGCAATATTATTTCATTGCAAGTACTTATTTTGATCGAGACTATCCCTGACATGGATCACCAAAGCGTGTCCATCACCTTACTCTCATTTTAGCTATTTCCGGCTTGTTTATCGAAAATGAAAATATTTTGATTTTGATTAATTACACAATAATAAATTATCAGTTAAAGTACAATAATACCTTACGGACATCATCTCACATATGTTGAAATACCAAAGGTGTAAGCAAGTACTCAGGTGGAAGCATTTTGCAGTTTATTTGCAAAATGCCTTAATTTATAAGTATAGATTTTAAAGGCTACACAGAAAACCAGATGTTTGGAAACGCTTTTTAAAGTTTGTTTTATAAAGTTATAAACCACCAAAAAAAAACCCCCAAAAAACCCCAAAAAACCAAAAAACGCGGTCAAATGGAGAAATATTAAGGCACTTTATCAGAATACATTTAATTTTTTTATTATCAAGACACTTAACTTGAAAAAGAGTATGAATTAATCCCAAAATATGAAATTCTTTCTTAACTGATTACGTATTATTGAGATTAATTATTTATATTTCTTTTTAAACACTGTTTTGTATGGTCTAGTATCATTAGGAAATAACAACCCAAGATACAATAAAATTTACAAAACATTATCAAAATTAATTACTTTAAAAATACACCAGCATATTTCCTTCCCATATATCAAATCAATTTCAAAAAATTATATATTTCAAAGCACAAATCTACTACCAACTAAATTAGATTTATATATAATGGAACATAGTTACATGTACAGCTGTTAATGCAATATCAACTCTTTAATAAGTAATGGAGTATGCACATTTTTGCATCAATTTGGTTCAGTTTATGTGATATCTTGATATACAAGTCTGAATAAACTCTCGACCTGTTGTTTTAAATGTGTAAATCAAATATACTGAGTGAGCCTACGGACAAGTCTTTTCAGTGCAAAATTGCTATTACATGTAAGTAGAGATACATGTAGTTCTCTTTACAACAGTGTTAAATCAATTATATCTCATATTTGAGGATCTTTATAATTTCGACTTGACCCTGCACAATTTTTGCCTGTATCAACACACATTCTGCTTTAAACGTGTGCACACTACATAGTTGAAAAAATGCAGTTGAGCTACATTGAAAATGAATTCAACAGCTACCCAAAGCTTCCCAGTTTAAATAGGGTCTTTAAGTTTTGACAGAAGAATTATCGGCTATAACTTTGTGGTTTTCTTTTCATTATAAATCTTTATGATAAAAACCGTCAAGTATATAGTGAAAATATCATTCATTCTTGACCATTATCCATTGTTATCTTGGTTTTTTTTTCTTTATTATGAAAGGTCTTGCTGTTATTTCGATCGGTAAGTAAAAAAACATTTACATTGTTCAGTACTAAATTCTTTTTCATATCAAAAACATCTCTAACATGTGTGTGAAGGCTTTCTACGTAACTCTTTAAACTATACCTATTTATATATAAAGGTGACCTTAGTTAAAGGATGTCCTGTTAACCCTTTTGGTCGTTTTTCGTCATGTGTCTTGCTGTTTGATTAGCTTTTGAGTTAGACCACCAGGCTAAACATGACTTTGTGTAGTATCTGTATAGGGTCATTATTTGTTTTTTTTTTAATTTCTGACACCACATCTATTGTGTTTGGGAAAACTTTTAAGATTCAAGAGGGCTGGATGTTTGTTTCCATTTATAGAATAAATTTTTTTCTTTAACAAGACGAGTTCCGTATAAAAATATATTAAAATTACTATCAAAGCTAAAATATATGACACCTTTCCTTACAAATTAACGACTAAATATAGCTAATATGAATCACCGAAGAAAGCACTCTATTGTTTAAATGACCCGGGGATCTAGTGTAAGGACCAGACTATATTGTTCATAGAAAGTACATTTTGTAAATTAAAAAAAAATCTTTTCCACAACCGACATTTTTCAGACAAATTCAAACATAGTGCATAATTTGGTAGATTGGAAGACTTATGTTTTCAAATCTTTAATCTCGTGACTCTTTTAACAGGAAAACCAGTATTGATTTGCTTCCTTAACCATGTATGAAAAACACGCATGCTTTACATTGCTTCTACGACAAATCCGTGTCAAAAATACGAAATGAGTGCTATAAATTGACTTAGACAAGATTCGAGATCAATATTCTATTTTATTTTTTATGCATAAGATAGTTTATATGTGCATTTTAAAAGATTGACCAAGGTTTGATTACTAAACTTCAAGTGATCAGAGAGATACAGACGTAGGATATCATTGTTATATAAACAAAGCTCTAGTCTTATGTTTGTTTACAAATAATATAAAGTAATGCATGACCATTTTTTTGACAAAATTACTCGCTAAAAAGATAAACTGATTCAATGTGTTCATTAATAATTTTATCAACAGAAGAAAGCAACATTTAAGTGACAATTATTTCAATAAAACACACATGTAAACAAAATCAATAACTCGAGCTTTGTAAACCATAAAAAAATAAAATTTCAAACTCTGTATCTTGTTTTTAACTTAATATTTGACTTAATAAATATTGACGAAGCAAATGTTAACATAATACATATACTCACTATTTTAAACATTAAACATGGAGAAACAAAATGTAGTATTTGGAGCTCAAATCTTGTCTAGGTCCTTTTCAATTTGTTTAGCTTAGTTTAGTGTGACTTGTTATAAGCAGTGGCAATCCTATTATTTTTTTATTTTTGGAGACTGACGTAAATCAAATTGGCCCAGGGGCTATTAAACTTAGATAAGCTTACTTTTGATCTTAGTCTCACTCTTAAAAAAGGAATATATAGTGGAAAAGTGAGACTGAGATCAAAAGCTCTCGGCTAATTCTTCTGGACCTTGGGCATGGCATTCTATGTGTATCTTTGTACTGATAGATATATATAAATATATATATATATATATATATATATATATATATATATATATATATATATATATATATATATATATATATATATATATGTATGTATATATATATATATATATATATATATATATATATATATATATATATATATATATATATATATATATAAGTTGTGTTATCGTCTACTGAAAACTTCTCTCTCTATGTTAAGGTCATACACTTAATTTATTTGCCAATAGCAGAAGAAACATAACCCTTAGATATCATTTATACCTAACCTAACAAAGAAATATTCTGCCTTGCTTTTTTAAAACTTTGGTAGTTCTCTTATTGAAGAATGATTGAGAAAAATTGCGTGTTTTGAATATATATTTGTTATATGGTAATATATGTTAGAAAGGGCTACTATATAAAATTTATTTATATGTATATATTTATGAATGTAGAGTGTCTCTGGACTACAATTTGCATTATGAATGAATTTTATAGATAGAGAGAGAGAGAGAGAGAGGTATTTATTTGTAATGCAATAATATGTTTTTAAATTGATCATTAAAATCGATATAAAAATGTTAAGATAAAAAGCCCAATAAGCATGTTTTAAACATATGCTTGGCTTGAAAGAAACATGTTTAGTATGAACTGAACTTTTCTTCTTCTAGTGTTATTCTGAGTTCAAAGCACGGCATTTCCTTTCTATGTGCTGACAAAGAAAAACCAATAATATTAATTTACTTATTGGGTTGATATTTTTTTTCAAAACCGAATCACAGGGATCATTGTAACTCAATTAATAGAAGTCTTAGACACTTGAGAAAAAAAATACATTTTCATTTTAATATTTTGACCTTTTTTGCAGATCCAACATGTTATTCTCTTCGACAAGCTTCTCTGTCTGAAGATGTATGAGAAATATATTTACAGAGGAAGTATACATTTATAAAAGAATAAACGCTACATCCAAGGAATATAGACAACAACAAAAATAAGAGCACAATCAGTAACCCATTAATATTACGGTTGAGAACGTAACCGATTACCCAATCTATGTTTCGAAACACAGTATAACTTTGTCACTACTGTATGCAGGGATATATTCGCCCCCGTTTTATTTTTGCGTCTTTTGCCCTCGTGGTTAGAAGGCGAATTAAAGCCTGGGCGAATTCTATGTTACAAATAATATCTCTGTTAACACAACTGCAACTGGGCGATTTCAAGATTGGACAAAACCGTTTGGAAGTGTAGAAGAGCGAAAATTACACGGGGCGAAAATAACCCTGTATACTGTATTTGCCTTGCCCTTTATTTATATGCAAATAAAATTATGCATACAATCATACTACATGTATTATTAATTTGTCACATTAATTTAAATGATATGATAACATTGAAATCTAGACGTAGGCATACTAAGGTTATTACAAAAGGGTAAAACATTAGTACAACTAAAATACATATTGTATTGTTTCTGTGTTTTCTTTACAAAAAGTACATCAATCATTTGCAATGATCTTGATTTGTATTCAAACAACAGTTCACAGAAAGAATTTTGTGTAGATATCTGTGTTGTAGTCATTAAGCAGAAGTACCATTAGTTGTCATAAAACATTTTTGGAAACATTCTTGTATGCACAGAATTTGTCCCTGTGGTAATTCGTTGTTCCATCTTGATATTGTAGTTAGGACTATATCAGTAAATTTCGAAGTTTTATAATATTCCTTGGTACATTTTTCATTCAAAAAATTCACTTCAAAATACATTGGTATAAAAGGAGTATTTTTTTTTCAATATTCACTCCCTCCATATGCTAGTTAACTGATTTTAAAAACTTTGAAATAGCACCAATATTACTATTGTAATAGTTGGCTTCAATGTTATCAATATAATGTTTGAAGAAAACTCTTTAAATGTAAATACTTCATAGTTTTATATGCAAAAATTCATATTTATATGTTTAAAGCAGAATGAAAATCCAAACTATGTTGAGTTATTACATCATTTGAGTTTTAAAAACAAGATAGAGAAATATGCGTTAGTTAAAAAATTTCAAGTTAGGAAATTTGAAAAAAGCTTGTCATAGTGGGAATTTTTTTTCTGTTTATAATTGAACAACTAAATTATAAAGAGTGGAGTTTCCTTTTAAGTTTATTATTGCATTTTTGAAAAAAAAAATTCATCTAAATTAATGTACAACCTCAGGTCTATTCACTTTGAATTTTTGAATGAGTGCGTTAATGACAGTGGTGAAATGAAAGAAAGTATTTGAAATTTTTAACAAAAATGACATTATGTTAATATAATATTCGTATGTTTGAATTTGAAAAAATGGGGGAAAAATCTCTAATATTTATTTAAGAATTAGATAGCAATATAAAAAATTCACCTTGATATAAAATTGGCGGGTCATGTGTTCAAATCTGAAGGGCTTCTCAGAAAATTTGATCACAAACCCATCTAGTTCATATCCCGGTCAACTTTTTAACATTAGTGTTTATTACTTATATTTACATTTTGAAAAAAGGCAAAACGTTCAGATTATTATCATAGATATACCGTTTATTTGTGTTTAAAATAATGCACCCGTCAAACGATAAGCGCACGCTATAACCATGGTGACGTCATGAAAATGTTCACAGAGAATTGAACGTGCTTGTTTTTCTAGTTTTTTATAAGGAAGCATATTTATTTGCAAATGAAAATATCTTGTGATTATTAGAAGTCCAGACCTTTTTTTCGTATTTTTTTGTGAGTGATATAATTTTCGAAGGTGATGTACGCTTCACATTGCCATTTCCTATCTTATTGTTACATACTTAACTGTGTTGTAACATGTAGTCAAATAATAAATGAAATTTGTTAAGAAAATCAGTGTCTTGGCTCTTATTTACATTGATTGAAGCTCTGTCATTCATTCAACTGAGTGTCAGCTGGTCAAAGTTCTGGAAACTGATAACTGAAGGACATAACAATGCAAATAGTTACCTTTAAGTTATTTATTCAATTACCTTTCAGTTAAATGATTAGCAAAGCTTCAATCTGTGTTAAAAGTCTGAAATAAAGAGAAAGTAACTGCTTAATTAGATCTTGATAAGAAAAGAATGTCTTTAAATGAAATTTCAGATTGAATGACAGAATGCAATTTTGTGTTTCAAAAATGGATAATCATTGTAAAGATATGAAATGCATGTATCATTACAATTTGGAGTGTTTGGTTGTATTTCAGCTATTTCTATTTTTACTGTGTTTATATGCTATTCAAAATTGAACATTAAATATCTTGAAGAGATGCATCTATTAAGATAAATTTGGTGCCCACTAATTAACAAATGCTTGATAACAAATTTATATGAAATTAGAGTATTCCGCAGAAGTCAAACATGGAAAGTTAATAAACAGTCGAAGATGTGAAAAAGGGAATACAAACGGACAAAAACCATAACGTGACAAACAAAAGCTGATTACAATAGCTTACATAATCGTTTATTTGTGTGAGCTAAATTGGATATTTATTGTAGAGTGAAATTGAAAAGATCTGCATCAACAATACGTTTAGTATATCGGGACGCTTCAATTTGTTTGGTTTGTCCCTGTTGTCACTGGTACCGTAAAGATTTGGAACTACAAAAAGTAAGACAAGATTTGCATGTTTAAGAAAATAAAACTGAAATGAATAAATTACAATTTAATAAACCCCCTCCCCTCCTAAAAATCGACAAAAAACCACTACCCCATACATGAATCGATTTTAGACTGAATAAATTACGCAAATGCATTCCCTTCTTTTAACGACCCCTGGCCACTTTTTTATTAGTTCTTTTTGAAGACCAACCGACCCAACCAAATCGACCCAACTTTAGAGGAATTTGAATAAAAAAATCAAAATTTTCTTATTTGATTAAGAGAATATATTTAGCCAAACCAATTTATATATATTCATTTAAAAAATGAGAAAAATTAGATAAGATTTTATCAAGTTTCAATAGAATTTTCTATTTTTGATATTTTTAAAAATTTTGGATACTTGGTATTTGGTTTAAATAGCTTGGGCAATATTATCATTTCTATATATATGTCAGAAAATACATACTGAATACAAATTATTTTTGCCCAGTGTAATTTTTTGCCCTTTTACACTTGCAAGCAATTTCCACTGTCTTGAAATTGCCCACACACATTTGTGTTTGAAGAAAGATGATTTGAGACATTGTATTTTGACCAGTCTTAAGTTCGCCCGGGAAAGGGACTATAATGAAACGGGGCGAATATTTCTTTGTACACAGTATTTTATTAATCTACCAACTCAAGTTTTCTGGATAAATGGTCTAAATAATGGGATTCCATCTACTTGCAGTACCTGCCATGGATAACAGTAATCTTTAAGTTAAAAACTAAACTCTCTTTTCAAAAAAAGGTTTGGGAAATAAATTAAAAAAAAATTACAAAACGACATTTTTTATTTTGAAGTAATAATACTTCGTTCGTCGTTAAATGCTAGGTGGTTGTTTTAATTTACCAAAAATATTTTGCATTGTAGACTGAAGAACTATGGGTTGGAAACATGTGAAAGTCGCTCTTCTTTATTTGTTTTGTATAAGTATTTTTGTATACATCTATATATACATTAATAGACGTGTTTTTCCCAATGAAAACAGTCTAAATGAAAAGGAGAAGAACGATATGGCTCTCGAAGCAAAATTCTTAAGCATATACCAACCAACCGAGAAACCCGCAAGCTGAGATTGAAATTTTAAACCATTCTCAGTGAGCATGTAAATTGAAAAAAATAATACACTACTTTAGGATCAATTCTTTGTAGGAATCAAATTTCTGTGGCCTTGTATAGTCACGGATTTTCTTTATACTTTACAATTTGATAGACTTTGATGAGTAAAAAATCCTTTTTTGTTGCTACGTGGTCCCGTTGCCAAGTTAACAGAAAGTCAAGATGAAAAAGAAGACATTATGATTGTTTAATTGAGAATATATTGTAAGTAGTATTGTTTTGCAACTGGGAGTCTAGGTTTCTAAAGTAGAATATATGTTTCAACACAATTGTCATTTTATAAAAGAAAGAAAATCATTTATGGAGAAACCTATTTTAAAAATGTTTCTATGGAACTATATAGCAATTTCAAAATATGATTTCCTCATTTTATTTAAATTAAAAAAAAAATGAAAATCTTGATTTTATTGGTACACACTATTATGAGTATGCAATTAAGAATTAAAAATGAAACTTGAGAACCGTTGCCGTGGTATCAAGCTTAAAAATAAGGTAAATTCTTACATTTTGAGGCATTTCTATATAGGTACAATTGAAGGCAATTTGAAAAATATCTTACATTTGTTAATAAAAATTGCGTGGCTTGGGGCTTTTTAATCAGACTTCTTATAAAATTTTTGGATACAACTTAAATTCCATGAACATTCTGTGTTCAATTACAAAGCTTTTTGTGATATATGATTAAAATCTAAGCATATAATTACAAGCTCCAACAAAAACAATTGTTATTTTTTTCTAAAAGCAGGAATCACAGCATATTAAAGGCATCTTCAATATTTCAGTTTTACTATTTCATGACCATGTTACCATACCAACGGGTGTAGTTTTTCATATTACAATGTGCATTTTCCATGGACATTGATAAGCACTTAAAAAATAAATAGTTTTCCTTTTCGGCTGATAAAAAGGCTTAAAAATAAAGATTTCAAAAATTTCTAACGGTTTCCATTGTAACATTAAAGAAAGATTGGATTTTTCATCAAATATATTCTGTGGATTATAGTATAGAATGATTCAATGTAGAACAAAAATTAAGGTTGTATTATGTCTCTGATAGTTTTGAATAGTTTTGCTATTTTTATTTATTTAGCCTCGGTTACCATGGCAACGTTTACCCAAAACATACAGTGTCTTTTGCGTTTCACACCTAGTTGTGTCCATGTTTGAAATATAAAGAAAACTGGTGACTATACTTTGCCAAACCCTTATATGAATCATTTATCCTTGCATAGAATTAATGATAATTCTATTGACGTTATACACTGTTATGAACATTGCATTTCGACTCAGGAATGAATAATATTTCCTACACTAGGAGAATTTTCAACAACAAAAGAAGATTTATTTGCTCAATGAGCAATGCGTTATAAATATTTCCATGTAGAGAGATCTGCAAGAAAGAAACACTGTGATCATAAACCGCGGTAGTTTTAAACCTTTTTCATAATCCACAGAAAAGTGTTTGTTGTCTTTAATGAAACTACCAGGATCTGATCTGATCACCAGACCGCTGATGCATTGAATTTTGAAAATCTGAAAGAAAAAAAAAACACCAAACAAAACCCGGAAGCATTCAACCGTTACAATCAGATATGAATATGATAAACTATTCATGATAGAAAAGAACTTTCATGCATTACGTGGTACAATTCAGATAGAGGCTAACATGTCAAGTGTCCTCAACGCGAGACGTACGTTTTTACAACGTTATAATATATATATATATTTCATTTTCAACTTACTTTGTTGGTTTTTTTTTTTTAAATAAATTTAGAAATTTTACTATAAAAAATGATGCTGCAAATTATTGTTTTGTTATTCATTCCGTCAGAATTTCTGTAATTGAATATCTTATTGTATTGAATTGGACACTGATCAAAGCAATATTTTTAAAAAAAATATATATATATTTTTGATAATTATGTCACACATGCTAGAGTCTGATAAAATGTGATATATTTTTTTTTGCATTCATGACAACTACTCTCATTTTAAAAATCATTGCCAGATAAAATATATTGTCGGCAATTCTTCAATTCATTTTATCATTTTTGGCATAAAACAACTTGTAAATATTCATGATGTATCGTAGAACGCCAACAGTTATATAATGTTTGAGTGTATTTATATAAAGATATGCTTCTGTACATTTTGTCACTACTCGTTCTGATTGTAAATTAGTATGTGCGGAAGAATTAAAATCAACAACTGTGAATATTTTGACCAGTTTTTGTCTTATGTTTTTATTTTATATACGGTTTACAAATTATTTAAGGTATTCTCTAACGGCTCATAAAACAGTATAACTTTGCCCGTTTAAGAATTGAAACCATAGTATTCTTTAAAACAAGAGACCCAATAGTCTTAACGGTTACTTGAGTATTTTACATACAATTAAGGTGTGTACATGATAAAGTAAAATAAAGTGGTTGATAGGTTGGTATTTGACACAATGTTGTTAGGAAACTCAGTTTATTAAAAAAATGATTTTTGATTTTTTTGATCCAATTCAGTGTTAAACGGGAAAATCTGAACATCATTTAAAAGCGTAGCACGAATACAACTCCTGCAGTTAATTTAAGCAATTATTCAGCAATTTTCAATGACATTACATAAAATTCTTCTCGGAAGACCTTTGCTATTGTAGTTGATTGCAAGACCATTTAAAACACAATGCCATACATTCAAATTAATTGAATATTATACATACAATAAGGTGTGTACATGATTAAGTAATATAAAGTGTTGGCTAAGATTGTACTCGACACAATGTTAATAAGAAAGGCAGGTTATAAAAAAATTGAATTGTTTAATTCCAGTCAGTGTTAAATGGGAAATTCTGAGCCTCATTAAAAACTCCTACAGTTAAGGTAAGCATTAATTCAGCAATTTTCAATTACATTACATAAATAATAGATTATTCTAAGAAGATCTTCGCTACTGTAGTTTTTACAAGACCATTTAAAACATAATACCATACATTCTAATTTTTTTGGAATTTTCCTTTTTTATTAAGGCATCATCTTCATTATGTTCAGAGATGGCTTTTAGAAAGAAAATATTTAAAAGCCCCCCCCCCCCCCCTCCAACAAAAAAATATTAATAGTTATAAATAAATTTGCATAGACTCCTTCCAACTGCAAAAATCTGACTCAGAGTTCATAATGCTCAATTTAGTAAAAGGTTAGGACGTTCATATAAATCATGCACTCAGTATGTTTGTTAGATGCACGATAGAACAGGAAATCATCATGAACCGTATGAGCATTGTTAAATTTATGAATTGTCTTGTATGTTACCTGCATGGGAGTAAAATAGAAAACTGTTTAACATAACATCAATGTATATCAGTTCACTGTTTTTACCCAATACCTATACCCCCTCCCACTGGGATGGGGGTTTTACAATTTATGTTTAAAATTAGTAAGGGATAACTTCCCATTGTATACAAGAGTATTAGGTTTCCCGAGAAGTTGGAAATGTTTCAAACGATAATAACAACCATGCAGGCGACACATTTATCTTATGAAGCATGACCAAAAAAAAAAGAAAAAACAGAAAGAAAAAAAAGAAAAAACCCAAACAAACAAAATGCAATCCAATATGCATATTTTACATAAGTAACTCATGTAATGCGATAAAAATGGAAGTATTTGAGCGAAGCATGTTTGAAATCGGTGGTATAAAATCAGCTTTGTTTATTAAGATTATTTCCCTCAAGGTAGCTGGTTGTCGCTAGATTACTCATTTGATCAACCTCAATATTTTCAAAATGCTAGTTTCAGGTATGGACTATCATTAGGTAAAGAAAACGTCTATATATTTTTTTTTTTATTTTACAATTTTTCTATGTCTTCATACCGGACCCTTTTTCTCAGGGTGATTAATATAGTCGTTTCCCTTACCTACAGAGAGAGAGAGAGAGAGAGAGAGAGAGAGAGAGAGAGAGAGAGAGAGAGAGAGAGAGAGAGGGAGGGAGAGAGAGATAGAGAGAGAGAAAATAAGCTTGAGTGAAGAAAATTAATTGATAACTCTTTCATTATGTAGATATTGCAGAAAAAGCCAGTTATAAATTATTTGTATATTATGAACAATACGATGTTTAAATACATACATTCAGATGTACGAGTAACATAATCTCTCTCCCCGTCTCTCTCTCTCTCTCTCTCTCTCTCTCTCTCTCTCTCTCTCTCTCTTTCTCTCTCTCTTCAGTGTGTTACAATTTTTGTGAAGAATGTTGTTTTTGTGATTCAATAAAATTTTCTATTTTAAATGACATATGTTATCTTTCATAGATTTGAAAGAAATATCTTTAATGGGTTTTTTTCATAGATAAGTCAATTAATATATCAGGTCATTGTTTGATTATTAAGTATAATATTAAATACTCACAAAATATAATAATGTTCCAAAAAAGAATATGACCCTTAGGCTAAGACGGAGGTTTGAGATAATCTTATTTGCAGACAACACTTAAATATATTTTTTTAAAAAATCACAAGGTTCAAATATGATATAGTCTCATCAATGTAACGGTACTTGCAAACGTCAAGTTTTTATAACTGGTCTTTACCCAGTTTTTGTGCACGCATCAATGCAGAATAAGGTGATTTGGACTGTGTCATTGCCAAAAACGCCGCAATCATGTCGCTAACATCAGCAAGGGTCACATTGTGCGAGTGATTTCAATCCTTCATGAATATTTATGGGAACTACACACATTTTGTTAAAGCCCTTCGAATATGTGTTTAAAGAGAACACGTCAAGACCTGTCTTTTTGAAATCGTTAAGCAAATCGGTTTAGAATTACAAAACAACATGGCTGCCCTATGGATGTATTAAAACGGTGAGCAATTGTGTTTTTTACACTGATTTATATTCTTCATAACAATAGCCTTAGTCAACTTGTTTTGATTCCTTACGGCGACTCTATTATATTAAAATATTAAGTTTTTGCAAGATATTGTTATGCCCACAAAACAAAACACATCAAATAAGACACCTGTTGTAATTTTCCTTTTTGATATTCCCTGCTCTGCCATGTAAAGCGTGCAAACGGCACCTACCCTACATAGTTTTAAACTATTTCCCTTACTCATATGAAATGTTTTAATTAGTTACAGTCTGTTCTGCTAAACTTATTTGGGCATTCTAAACAGTACCAGAATATATGGATGACCCTGTATTGTCGCCTCACGACCTTTGGAACCAACACTCTTAGTAGGGCGCAGTCAGTTGGCAATGCAGGCAAGAAAAACGTCTTGATTTCGATGGCAACCTTTTAAAAGAAATTAATAGGCCGTCAAACAGCAACCCAGGTAGTTACATTTACATTAAATGTAGTTTAGAAATAGGTAGCAGTGTTAAAAGATTCACCGAGATATTTTTACTACTTATATTTACTTTTAAAATAGATGAATCGTTCAGAATAACAAACAGCCTAGTATTTATAGATATAAAATGCATCGCCAAACCACAAGCTTGTATTGTGACCATTGTGACATCAAAAATATTACCATTTGCCTTGTTAAAAAGCTTACACAGAAATGAATGTTTTTGCTCTACTGAATGTTCATGTAAGGAAACATATAAGCAAATATTAACAAAAAGATTATTTAGATGCAAATCCCTTATTTGATACGATCTGACTATAATTATTCGCTAAAGCATCATAAATTTATAAAGACAAAAAATAATAATGGTTCAAATGTAAAACTGTTTCATGTTGCTTACTTTAAACTGTTTATTTTGCTAAAATTGTATTTAACCTGTTGGATTATATCAAAAGCGCCAATAAACTCGAGAAGAAAAAGTGAATTTGCAATGGAAAATATCTGAAATTAGTATCATATTAATACAACTATCCATGGGATCTACTTTGAAATTCTAGATTCATAAATGAGATTTTAGAGCATACATTAAAACAAATCCAAACATTTTAGCTTTGAAATTGCAACATTCTTACATCTTTACAGATGAGAACTCTTTGTTTCAAAGAGGATAAAATAGTCTAAAATGGCTACATTATAAAACCTGCAAGGCCTCTTAACAGCCAATACAATAAAAACACTCTTTACATTTATTTTTTCTTTTAAGTTTTTCAATCCAACCCATTTTTTTTACTCGACTTCATTAATAGGCGAAAACCAGTCATGCAAAGTCACTCCAATTCGCACAAAGAGCACACGGCGGGTGTGACCGGTCAGCAGAGGATGCTCACTCCTCCATGGCACCTTATCCTACCTCTATCTTTTTAGAGGTCCGTGTTGCTCTGCTTTGAATTTGTATTTCGTTTTATGGATTTTTGAGATGGTTGACATTTTGTTATTGTCATATTTTCATTCATACATGGAATTCGATCAGTTGAATGACTTCCATGTAAATGAATCTTTCAACTTAATCACATCATTTAATCAATAATCATATAAAAGTTTAAGTTAAAAGCACGAACGGATTGTCCTTATATTTAGCATACATGAACCTGAAAATACAAGCAATCTTATTCTATATGAGCTGAAATGGATTTCTATTGCAGGGAAGAAATTTGTGAAGTTAATTAAGAAAGGTTAATATTTGAAGTATTGAAAACACAAACGGTAAGTAAGATTCATTTCAATTAAAATATGCATATTAAACAGTTTCATCTGGTATGGAATTTGAAATGCCTTAATATATTAAGAAATCTTCTAGTAATTAAGTTTAATTATTTCCTTAAAAAAATCATGGTCACGATTTGAGCTAAAGATTTTCATACTTTATTTTCCCATTTCTGATAAATGAAATTTAATGAGGCATTTCTAATAGTTATCTAAAATTGGATGTCTGTTAGCAAGTTTTAAGCGAGATAGAAACCTCAGTTTACGTGTGTTGTTGAGAAAGTTCTTGTCATGTTTTCTTCATATACAGCTTGCTTAGAAAACCATTGAAATTGTTTAATTATGTTGTGTGTTATTCATTTGCAAAACATGTTAATTAAATAAATATTATACTTGTAAACAATTTTCAAATAAAAGTTATATTTACATAGTGCTGTAATTCGCTTGCAACTTGACACGTGATTATTATATCCTCGTCACTCAGTTAAATTACCGTTGAAAAGATTCGTAGCAATGTTGCAAAATATTACGCACTTTGAAATTTATTTTATAAAGTGTATATTTTTTCAAACAATTAAATGGAAAAACAAATTTAAATAATTTCAGCTCAAATCACCATGCCTCTTAAATGAAAAGCAATAACATAAAACATTTTTAGGTGGCTTTGACAATGTTATTTTATCAGTGGTTAATGTGCAATTAGACACTGTAGTCATTGATTTAAAAAGAAATTCACTGTTACCTAATAAAATCTATAATAAATGAAGTACTTGAAAAAGTCTAAAACAGTATTTTAAGTGATAATTAACGAATCCTTCAGAATTTTTGAAACAATATATATTTTTGTTGTAGATTGGAAAACGATGGGGAAAACGATGGGGTGGAGACATATCAAAGTTGCTTTGCTTTATTTATTTTGTATAAGTATCTATGTGTATATCTTTTTTCAAATCAAACCACAAGCTTTGATTAAATTGAAAATTATGAATGGAAACGACCAAAGCACGGTGATTCTTGAACAGCAGAGAAAAATGAAAAGGAAAATGACTCTTTGTGCAAACCTTTTCAAACTGAACCAATCCAACACAAAAACCAACATACTGAGATTTGAAACAAGCTCCGATCACTACGTACACAATGAATATCGAGATCCAGTTTTAACTCTATTCACGACCTGGACTGCTACTAAAGACAATTATGCTCGACGAAACACAACCGTTGAAAACTGGGCGATGCTAAAACCATTTGTAGTCCCTCTACTTTTCACCAATGACGAAGACCTGCGAGAAAGGGTAGAAATTAAAGGTTGGAAAACTCTTCCTATCTTAAAAACTGGTATCGGGATTCCAGTTTTAAAAGATATGTATATCACAACGATGAGTAAGTTTCAATCTAAGTTTTATGCATATGCAAATGGCGATATCTTGTTCACTGATAATCTACTATTGACGCTTTTTGGAGTAATGGAAAATATCGACCTCCAAAACAATAATGTCCTTATAACTGGTCAAAGGACAAACGTTTTGAATATATCTAAGCAGGAATCAACGAATTTTACAACGCTTAGAGAAATGCTGACAACAAGAGGAGAACTATTCACTCCATGGGCAATGGATTATTTTATATCAACTAGAAATTTCCCTTGGAAAGATATGCCAGATGTAGTGATAGGTAGACGTGGTTTCGATAACTTTTTAGTAATGGAGTCCCAAAAACGAGAGTTTATGGTAATCGATGCGACCAATACAATCTTAGCTGTCCATCACACTACGGGTGCAGGAAATTTCGAGCATCTTAGCAAAGGGAATGTTACATACAACACCGATCTTATATCGGAATATTATGATAACAAAACTGTTGATTATCGGCCGGGACTATCAACCTGTAGCAAGTACTACTCAGATATATTGGCAAACGGACAATTTGTCATCAGGGCTAGAAAGACATTTTCACAATGTTGAGTTTTTTGGAATATAATTTTATAATAAGTCAACGGAGACTTTTTCCGGGGTCAAAGTGCTAAAAAAACAGCCTCTACCTCTTTTGTTGTGTTGCTTATTCTATCAAGAATTTGAATCTTGAAAACTTTTTTTTCTCATCAGCTAAAGGACTTATATGTTTTAAGTGATATTTTTGTGTCACATCTTCTTCTATACATGTATCTTAATATCTTCAAACCGCCTGACATCTGTTTCTATGTAGATGTAATAAATTGCTTTTTTAAACTTTACAAATAAATTCTTTTTATTTTTATTTTATATATTTTTTTCCTTTTTTTAATTAAGTTGTTTTCCAAAAATGCATTTTATTTTACTTTATACTTTTTAAAATTCTCTTGTCTTTATCTTGATTATTTATTTTTATAAACCGAGCATGTAAGGAATATTCAGAAATAGTTGTCAATAGTATCCAAACAATTTAAATTGTACTTAGGATAATCATTTTTTAATACCAACATTTCCAGAAAGTTGTCTTTAACCTCCCCTAAAAAAAATATTGATATCCATTTAGCACTATTTCTAGTCATTTGCAAAAATGTTAGCTTGTGTTTAATACAATATGATATCCCGTTTTTGTAAACAAATACATTACCTGATTATTATGAGAGTTTCAAGGGTCATTTTTGTGCTTGTCCACAACGCAGTTTTCAACATTATCACGCAGTTAGCGTGTCTTACCTGAGAAGTGAGATATTTACATTTTAAAATTACTATCACTACAGTAGAATTTGTTTCCTAAAAGGATTTTTAAAAAAATCTGTTGATATTTGTAAAAAAATTGTTCGACTTTCTAAATTTCTTAAAAGAATTATAAATATTCCTTTTATATTGATACTATTTTTCTAAATAAATTAAATTCCGACAGGTAATTCTAAATATACATTAATTTCCGACCGGATTATAAACGCTTTGTAGATTTTTGCTCAAATATTACTACTTTGATTCAGGTAGGAAACTTTAAATACCTTGTACAGTGTGGACAGTTTTTACCCATGGAAATTATCACTACATTTATCCGATATGATCTTAATGTTTTTAAAATAAATATCTTTCCTGCCGGATGATTGACACTTTAGACAAAATTATTTAGACATGTTAATCTTTAAGCAATGATCTTTCCTTTTTGGAAGGTACACATTACTGCCACCTTTGAACTGGGAAAATTGTTTGCCACAGATAGTGTTGTTAATCGTTTTTCACACAAGATGTAAAAAAACACACACATTAATTTGATATCTCTTAAGAACGCAGATGGGGTTATCTTATTAAAATGTTGCTTTAAAAATCCAAAGATATATGAACTTTTCTACACCCTATCAATCAATTTGTTGAAATGTTATTGCAATTATATCTCGAAACAATATTTATGTTGACTTTTGTGTTTTTATCCTGATTAATGTTCGATAACTCGTAAAGTATGCGTACAATGTAAATGTCTGGGTACTACTTTCTATTTCCCCTTTACATTTGCACTGAACAGCTCTAGACAAATAATGCGCAATCATTTCTAAAAATTTTAATTGTGAAAATGATCTATGTAACAAGCTTACTTTGAGATGAAACTTCTTTAGAGACGGATATACACGAACTCGAAAAAAAATATACTGATAAGAACAAATTAACAAGGAAAGATATTTTTTACAATATTCACTTGTGCATATTAATACATATTTTCAAAACATAAACCATGTTTAAGATTTACGCTAAATATGCGCATTTAGTGTAACAATAAATGAAATATGCTATGATTATGTCGCCTATGCTTTTATTATGCTTTTACTGCATCATCTTAATTGAAGTTTATTTATTGTAGCTACACTCCTATGCACAATGGCTAATAGAGTTTTGATATGGTTACATGTATCTAGATATAAATAATTTCTAGATTTGACCAAACGCATTTCAGTCAGGATGATAATTAATATTTATTAAAAAAAAATGAACATACTCTTCAATCTGCATGATGTATATCAAAGTTATTTTACATCTGCAATTAAAAAAGCAAAAGAAAGAAAAAAAGATAACGTCACCGGTGATGCTGTCACAAGCACAGAGGAAGACAGTCACAGCCATGGACATTGTCTAAATAAAAAACAAACAAAACAAAAGAGATAAAACTTTCACCATACCGCTAATATGCCGTCAACTTGTCCTTTTTAATATGAAAATCGCGTACCTGTTTACTTTTTGTAGCCTCTAGAAAGTATATTAGAAGAAACAATTTATCAGTTTTGAATAAATTCGGACTTGATTTTAAATTCATCTTCCAATAATATATTAGATGTCTGATCACTCTCTGTTAAGCTGCTTAAAGCTTTTGTCATTTTTGTCTCAAGAGAAGCAGAAACACTATGAAACTCAGACGACTTGCAAAAAAACTTTTCTTGCTGTGGTATGATGTTTCATATCATTTTGAGAATCTGGGTTTACATATACCAGCAGTTATAATTTCCTGACTGTAAAACTGGATGCATTAAATTTAGTTTCAACTTCAAAACACCAACATTTATCGAAATTAACAAAAGAATGAAATATGAATATATACACTGTTAATTTGCTAATTGTTTAAAAAAATAAAAAGGGAAATAAAATGTTTAAACTGAATTACTTTATTAGCAGACATATTCATCACTCTAATGTTATATGTAAAAGCACCCATCTCTCGTTTTAACGTCACCGGTCTGATAAGAAGCAAATACATTTCTATGAATTTTTCATCAATCTTTTGACATTGAAATATGAATCATTTGAGTGAAGTATTAAAATGGAAATGACAGTTAACATTAGAATTTTAGCAAAATATTCAACTTCTATATTATATAAAGCCTTTTGAAGATTTAATAACAAAAGATAAACACACAAAAATCCCCTAAAAAACTATAAACGTTAGTAAAGAGTTGTTTAGTCTATAAATTGCCGAAAAGCGTAAGTTTTCAAAAGTGACTTTCAACTGATAAAGTTTCACTTAAAGAGGCCGTCATTTTTTCATTGCGCATATTTTTGCGCGTTCTAATATAATACAGTTGATTAATACTTCTTATTAGATTTTTTCGATATCATTTATAAAATTGAGCACAATAAATAAAATACAGATATAAATATATAAATTTTTAAAGGAAATTTTTATTTTTCGTTGCGGGGTAGGGGAGCGTTGCCATTACGTTTTTCTGACGTTATGATAAAATGAAGCTTTATAGGAGAACGTTATAAGAAATAACATAAAAGAAAAAATAAAAATTATACGCCGTTGAAATTTTATATACAGACTGATGCTATCCTCGAGGACATTTTCCTCATTTTTTGAATGAATCCATTTTACCAATATTCATTCGTAATGATCCAAATATATAGCAAAATTTGGTGCATTTTAATATTTTGAGATGGCCCCCACTAAAAACCAGAGAATAGAATTTAATATTTTTTACATATAATGTAGGAAATGATTTTACTAATCATATATTATGATTTGAGGATAAGCTATTGTAGTTTTTTTTTATCTGCTTTAATGAGCAGAAAATGACAGTTTCCTATATATTCCTATAGTAAATGTACCTCTACTTTGAGATGGTCCCTAAAAGAAACCAGACGGTCGATTTTCTTGAAACTTCGCAAATAAGCTAGACTTTGTTTAATTTACACATGGGTAAAAAATAAAGAGTTTTGCTATTGTAGTTTTCCCGTAAAAAACCCAAATCGGCCTCCTTAATAAAGTTGATGCTGTTAAAATTTGCTGCTTGCATTTTTTTAATTGTATGAAAGTAACAAATTCGTTTTCTATTCTAAATATTTTTTTCTAATCTGATTTAAAGGATTTCGCTAGACATGTTTTATAACTACAAAAAGGTCAAAGATCATGATTTCAAACTGTCATGTTGATGAAATGTAAATAATTTCGTGAAAATATGTTTATTTCATATGGGGGGTTCTTTGGCAAACTTTAAAACCAGGCCTGGCCTGGCCTGGCCTGGCCCCATTTACCTGGCCTTACTTTTAGCCTCAAATTGGCCTAGCCCCAAATTTTGGCCTGACCTCAAATTTTGGCCTGGCCTCTTTTGACCTCTTCAAAATTTTTTAGCCTCAAATTTTAAAATTTGTCCTCTTTTTATTTTCTTAGATTTAGATGGCATTTTTATTAATTTCATTTGAAAATTGAAAATTCAATGCTGTTTTGAATGGATAATGAATAATCATATGAAAAAATATATATGACAAGTGACCGATTGATTTAGTTTAATTAATTTAATCAATGTCTAAAAACACAAAATACCTATGACATGCATGCACAGCATTGCTTTTACTATTGTTAAGGAATAGATTATGTAAATACAAGTTATTAACTATAAAACTAAGAGTCGCCACACCCCCCATCCATCTCCCATTTAAAAGTTAAATATCATTTAAAGAGACTGACCTGATTGATATCCCAAATATTTGTAAACTGGTACATAGCATTGAATCGTTATCACTGTGTAATGCACTTTAAAATTTGCAGTTTGCCTACATTACCTGTCAACACCGATGAAGCCCAAATTTCCTTCCCCAGCATATATGTATAATGTTTCAGTTTCAGTATCATCAAAATAATTTTATTTCATTTTCGAGTTATGGTTTCTGTAGGTTTGACTTCTTGTATAACACAATTCTCAGTGGGCAAAATTGTAAAGGGACATCAAGTAAAGAATGCATATGCACATTTCTTTTATTGTATTATCACGTTATTCTATATATGAGAAATGATTATCTTTATCTAAACAGGCCATCTGTTAATTAGGGTGCAACAATTTTGTTTGTTAAACATTTAATATGTATCTGCAAGAACAGCAATAAGTCTTTATGTCCAATGGATAAAAGATAAAAGGTTTTCATATGAATTCTTGGCTAGCAAATTAAATATCCTTTTAGACTTTTTTTCATTAATTTTTGACTTTGTTTTATTTTCAGACTCTATAAGCAAACACATTTACATTAACACATATTCTGGTAGCTAAAAGTTGCAAATTTTATTTGATGACATCAACTCACATATTATTATTTCAATGATACATGTATAAATGAGGGAACCAACCTGAGTACAATTCTACTACTATCTATGTACTATTACCAAAGTTGAAATTATGATAGTTCTTTTTTCCACAGTCCTGAAAAAGCAAACTCACAAATGAAAAGCTTACACATTCAATTGGAAATTTCAAATATTCCAAAACTGACTTTTAATTTGAAACAAAAAAACTCTAAACTTTGGAATAGATCAGATAATGGGAGAGATTTATTCCTGTACCACTTGAAAAGAAAACGCCGAGTCATGCAGTGCAGAAACAATTTGCATGATCCATCCCCACTCTTTTGTGTGTTGTTTAAAAAAAAAATTGGGGGTGTGGAGGTTTTGTCATTTGCATCTTGTGACAAACACAAGTTTAAGACAATTATATTATTATTAAGTCAAAAGATGTCTTACGGAATGATGAATATAGTCTGTCATTTTTTTAATGAATATAATATGATACAAAAATCCTAGCTCAAGAAGGTCCTTTTTCTTGCAGTGTTGGTGTTTTTTAACAGCAAGTCCCACTACTATTTTTTTCACTGATATTGTTCTGTTACATATTGAATTATGCTGATTCATAATGACGTATGTTGTAGGAGTGATGCCATTAATTTAGCTGAACATCAGCGAAATGTGTGATTGCTGTCGATACGACATTCACGATAATGTGAAAAGTAAAAAAACAAAAACAAGACTTGTCTATACATGTATATATTTCTATTGTATGAACAAAAATAGCAATTATTGTAATGGCTAACGATCGTCTCACTATCCAAAACGCATGCAGCATAGTATTTTGATAATTATGAAAGCAATACTTGCTTAGTATGATTAATAATAAACAGGGGGCTAGGAAACGCAATTAAAGGGGCATGGTCACGATTTTGGTCAAAAATTATTTTTTTGATATTAATGTTTACAGTGCTTCAGTAAGGCATTTTTAATAGGCAAAATTTGAGTGTCATTTGATGATTTATAAGCGAGTTACAGAGCTTACAATTCTTTGCAATGTAAACAAAGCTTTTGTTTACATTATGAATGTTGAAGTGAAAATTCCAGTTTTAGACCTAAAATGAATGTATTAATCGTTAGGAACTGTTTAATTATGCTTTAAATGAAAAATAAGATAGACAAACCAGGTTGAAAATGATTTTTACTGGTATATTGAACCTATGTAAGCAAAAACAGGGCATGAGCCTTGTTTACATGACGAAGAATTGTGAGCCCTGTATCTTGCCTAAAACTCAACGACTGGCACCCAAATTTCATTTTATCATTAGAAATGCATTACAAAAGTATTGCGAATAATCAAACCAGGAAAATAAAATTTGACCAAAATCGTGACCATGCCCCTTTAACTTTTACCAGGAATTCCCCAATAGTCTTCTGAAGGTTTGCCACCGCAAAGAGAATTAAATTGGAAAAACAGATCTCACTGATTGTTGTCAAACATTCCCTGCACTTCGTTTACTTCACTTTGTTTGCAATCATGATAATTGCTTTTTTATGAATCGCTTCGCGTTTAGTAAAGAGTAAACTGCCCCAACTCATTTTATATTTGTAAAAAATGGGTAGCTATTGAAATCATTCCTTTCTTTTAAAGAATAAAATAATATCAGTATTTTTTGTTAATCTTTTGTACACCCATTTCGTCGCGTATCCCGTTTTTGATTTTTTTCTGTGTACTTGCACTATAATATTTTGCATTATAGTTTTAAGAAAACTTACAAATGGATTTCAACATTATTGTTTTAGTTCGATGTTTTTATTTTTATTCTTTTTATTACTTCTTTCGAAGCTAAATAGAGTTTAAACGGTTTTTGTATATCCTTACATGATAAAATAACAAATAAAATTTATGTTCGCCCGATCTTTGCTTTTAAAATAAAATCAAAATGGAATTGTTACAAACCATTGATATCTTATCGTAGCAACAAACCGAAACAACTTGTTTCAATGCAATTTCTGCTCGATGAAATTTAATTTGATTCACAAGGAAAGTTTTAATGTAAATGTACATCAAAAATCTTCTCAGTCAATTATAAAAAGATCTTAAGATTTAAAATATTATATAATTGTCTTTAATATACTTAGTATATATTAACTTGAATATCCAATATTCTATTTATTATAACAAAGTTAAGTAAGGTTTAAATTTGTTTAAATCCTCATTTCCCAAAGCTGTGAAATCTATGAAGCAAATGCCCAAGGTTTCTATCATGCTGGAAGGCTCGTAAGATATTCACGTAGACTGAAATATTAAATGAATAATAAATTAAGAACTGAATCAAGAATGTTATGAGTAAAGTTGTCAAATTGCACATCATCGAATCCATGATGGATGTGTAAATGGAAAAACGATATAACTGTTGTTTTTGATATCATCTTGTTCTGGTAATTGTGAAATGGTGATTAAACAAAACTTTTCAGTCCATTATCATAATGTAAACAATAATAAATAGTTTTTGACTAGAAAACATATTATAACGTTTACAACTACTATTTTAATTTATTTTGTGTGCAGTAAATATTACAACTGAACGACTATAAAAATTGCAATCAATTTTAAAGAACAAAGGTTTTCAATGAACAAATTAGAATTTTTTTTCTGAATCATTAAGCTAAAAAAAACAGTAAAAGATTTTTAATGGTCACTTGAGTAAAATACGCAAAAAAAAAAATATTGATATAATATGCATTTTTAGATTAAAGTATGAAAGAAATGCAAATGTTAACCGAAAGAATACGATGTTGTGCGTTATAAAAGATTTGTAGGTAAGGTCAAGATAAGCATAAAACTACGAAAGTTCTATTCTCATTATGAATCTGATCTTCGTATTTAATTCAAGTGTTTGTCAATGGCATTCATTAAAATGATTAATTGCAATTTTGAATGATCGAAGGGGCTTGACAACTTTGAAAAAAAACATTTCGGAAAAACTACACATTTAGATTTTTTTCCCCAAAATACGTGAAATTAAGTAAATGAACAGCAAAAGCCCATGTTGTGCTCATTTCATTAGCTTTTTTTATTCGTTAAATAAACGTTATAATGTGAAAATAATGCATTTATTCGCAAATTTGTTTTTACGAAAAAGGACTTTCGTTATTATCAGCTTGCAACTTTATAGATCTTTGTATTTTTTCTTCATTAAAATGAGCAAAAATAATGTAAAACTAAAAAATTAAATAAAATTCTGTATCTGAGTAGGATCGAAAAGAGCCTACACAGATTTAAAAACAAAATTGCTAAAACTGACCTAAACAATATCGGAGGGAAAATGCTAATTGACCTCCCGATTTAAAGCACCACCAGAACCGAAGCTCGTCCTTGTCGAGAGTTGTCCTACCTTGTTTTTCTGGTATTTGTTTGACCATAGGTCTCAGAGAGACTCCCTTGCTGTAGTGGTACATTCTATTGCTGACCGGTGAATGGAAAAGCAAGGCTGAAAAAAAGAAAAATTTATTCATTGACTAATGAGAGCGTAAAAACGAAATACCCATCAAGTATCCTGAGTATTTAATTTGAAGAAGAGCCTGGCTGACGAGAGGAAAGCCAATTATTATTTAACTTGAATGCAAATTACTGTCTAGAATATTGATAAAAAAAAGTGTTAGTAAAAAAAAAGGAAATAGCATGAGCTTGTAGAAAAGATATTCAATAAGGCATTTGAACTTAGTTATTTGATAGATAAGGGAAAGACCAATTTTTTGTTAAAGTTAAGCGTGCAAAACAATTGAGCAAACATTGCTAATAGGCTGACAAAAACAAATTAACTAAAAACTAATTATTAATAACTAATTTCGTTTTCCTTAATAGATGTTCGATTCTATTCTTGGTATTGAGAAAAAATCTGAACTCATTCGACAAGTTAAACTTAATGATAAAGACATAGATAATAGTTTCTTAAATGTTAGGTAGCAAAAAGGATTATGTTAAATGCGTTAAATAGATAACATCTATTAATATCGTAAGGCTAAGAAATAGTATGAGGTCCCCTTATCTTAAAAGGGCCATCGTTTAAGGATCAGCCTGATGTTAAACAAAGAAAACCATCACATAAATATAAATCTTAGATATGCGTTAAAAAGAGAAACACCAATTTTCAAATGCAGACAAATGTCCCATTTAGAAATACATGCACATTTTTATGAAGTAAGAATTAAAGAAAATATAACCTACCTTGACCAACGAAAGACATACATATGAAGATGCATATAATCAGTATTTTCATATCTTGCTATGGTAGTGGTTTGAACGGGACAAGCGGTATTGCTGGTATTACACGTTCAATTGATTTCAAAACTTCAGTCTGTCCTTTTATATATCTACAGATATATACATGTACATATGCATTTGCATAGTGTAACAATAGACAGGAAATTCTGGTTGAATAAAAATACCTTTGAGTTTACAGTTTTCCTTTTTTCCCCTTTGATGACGTCTTCACACATTTTTGCAGACGACGCAATGAATACCGACAATTCCGTATACTCTTTATCTCAATTCAATAAAGTAACCCAGATAACGCTAATTACAGACACGTATATACTGATTAACTAAAGGTTCTGGTAAACACGTCATTATCTCATAGCCTGTTGTTGAAAACACACTTAATGGACCATGTAGACTAGTGCAAAAAAAAGGAATTGCCTATTGCACGAGTCACCCATCGCCCATACGTTTGAACTCTCAGAGAGAGAGAGAGAGAGAGAGAGAGAGAGAGAGAGAGAGAGAGAGAGAGAGAGAGAGAGAGAGAAAGAGTGATAGACAGACAGACAGACAGACAGACAGAGAGAGACAGACAGACAGACAGACAGAGAGAGAGAGACAGACAGACAGACAGACAGACAGACAGACAGACGGAGATGGTTCTGAACAAGTTACCTTCGGTGGTGATCTATATGTGTACATACTTTTAGTTTTTATGAGAATATACTGTCAGTGATGGAATCAAATGCCAATATATGAAAATAATGCCATTCTAATTTAATTGCATGATAGACATCATTAAGCCACGTGTCCTAAAGAATTCCAACTCTCCATCTGAATTACTATCCATTACCAAAGTGATAGCTTCCTGTAACCATCCAACCTTCAAGATCATGTTAATGAGGTAAGCACCTGAAATACAAGTAATGTCAACCATCCGAAACCATTAAGATGTAAATATAAAGTTGGGGGCTTAACAAGATCATTTATATCATTTAAATACTTTATTATATACCGGTATATGATAGTTTGAACAGTTATTTAATTACATTTTTTATATAATATGAAGTTGAACGAATGTAGTGAATATAGAACCATTTTAACAAGAGCTTGGACTTTGGATAGTTGTGTCAAACAGCAATGTCACGTAGGCCTGTCTATATTACTGTAGGCCACTCAAGTTATATCTTGCTTTTGAGCCCAAGACTACGCAATCGGTGTAAAATTCGCTTGAAATCAGCGTCATTTTAACCTCTTTTGATGCAAGATATAGATAGCTACGTCCTACTGAAAGTCCAACAGGCACAGAATGCAAATCCTAAAAAGGAAAAATTGAGACACCACTGGACAAATCTGTTACATAAATGTCAACTCGAGCATGTACGGAATACATCACATAACAAAAGGTTATGCAATATATATTTCATGCATGCTCCTGTATCATAATGTAACTGTAACTAACAATTCCAACTAATTAATTAAACAAACTAAAGTTACTAAGTATTCTAATATTTGATGCGGTTTTTTATATTTTCTTTTGAGAAAAGCAATCTTTTAATAAACAGAGAACATATTACGTTCTAGTCCAAAAGACTTTGGACTTTCTGCGAAGCAACGATTCTTAACATTGTAAAATTATGAACCTCATCGTTAAACTACGGTCAATACATACAATTATTCGTACCATCTAGCAGTGTCTAATTGAGAATAGTAGCTTCATAAACTTCTGCAAACCACTTTATAGGTATGTCACACCATTTCATAAGAATGTCGAGTACTTTCTTGATGCGAATATTTTTGCGCCGCTGAATAATATTTAAAACAGTAAATAATCATGATAATATGCTAACGAAATGTATTTTTATGTTGTTTCTTTGCAAAATAATATCCCTTCGATGGTCCAGTAGGGTATTTCCTGATTTTGTATCTTAAGTAGCTGCAAGTTAATTGGTTGGAAAAGAGCATTACAAGACTGTACAGAATAAAAAGTGAAGAGATGCGAGGAAAAAATCAGGAACTCTCTTACCTCTACTTTTAAGATAGACTGCTGTTTGTAGCCCACTGGGGTTTTTTCTTTAAGGGGATCCCTTTTTAAAATAACTCAAGATTTGAGCATGTATTATTTTATTATGATCATATTGGTCATATCGTGCTGTATAATAATAAAAAAAACAACAAATCTGTAGCTTTGTACATGTGACGTAATTGAATAACATTGCAACCGTGTTCATTTTCACTTGAAATTGGTTGTCATCAATTTCAATGGGAAAAACCCACACGAGATACCAAATGATTAAGGTATCTTTCTTAATAAACAACTATATATAACTTTCCTGAGAAATGCATATTAAAATATAAAATTATCAAAATACATTGTGTATATACCGGTGAGACGTTCACAAACAATAATTAGGCAAACTACATTTCGTAAAATTGCATCATTTGTTTATATGAGAATAAAAAACCTAAAAGAAACTTAAATAAAAGAGGGTAGTATGTTCATGTTCAGAAATATCTATCTTTTGGGTTGATTCCTCTGAATTTTGTCGTATCAAAGTCCAAAAGTCCTGGAATTTCGAATCTTTCTCCTAGCTTCGGGAGTCCGTACTTTTTGAAAATGGCGTCGGCCTCAACGCGTGCCTGATGGGAAATCGTGCGTTTGGTCTCCCTCAAGTTGAGATCACTTGTCACGTTGTTGTTGCAGCGATCTACTCGAAACCCCTCCATGGCATTCGATATGTATTCTTGCCTAAGTTCAAGAACATCGAACAAGGTGCTGATAATCTTTCGTGGATTCTTCATCATTTCTTCAAACATTATTGCAATGATAGGTACCCCTGCGTCCACGTGATCAAGACATTGGACCACATTGGCCGCCCAAGAAGTAGCGAAAATCCCTACACTGGTAATGTTCTGTTCTTTTTCGCTCGGATCTGCTCTGTCTAGAACATAACAGAAATTATGATAGAGAGATCGTCGAAAGCATGGCAAGATGGTTGACAGAACTTTGCTATCTATGATGTATCTGCCAACGATTGAAATAGGTTCCCTGGAGAATATATTGAGGTGAGAGGTGACTGTCTTAAAGCTATTGCGATATATGTATAACTGATATATCTGTGGAAAACATTTGTACACATCCTCCATTTGACATGTGCTACATGGCCTCGTTTTCAAAAAGAACATCCCTGCACGGTCATCCTGTTTGCATAAAAGCCTCAAAGCACTGGGAAGCAGTTGCTCATATTCACCTTTACCAAACCTATTTGACTTTTTCAAAAACGCAAGGGAAGTGAGAGCATCAGGGTCGCAGATAACGGCCATTCCAGGAAGCTGCCCAAAAACTCGACTGAGGAGAGTTGCACCACAGCTTCCGGTGGAAGACATCCAGATAATGGGAACTTTTGGACGGCCTATATCCTGAGCAATTTTATGGAAAGACGCTAAAGGCATGCTTATAACACTATGAGCTTTTTCAAATTGCTTCAAATAAAATGATTTGCTGTCATATTGCTTATAAAGATTCACATCTTCTGAAACTTCGACAAAGAAAGCTTCGCCTTTCGTTATACAGTACAGAGATATATTCGGCTTCAACACATAGTTTGGATGTTTGAAAAACTTATGAGTGAGAATAAAATCCGTGGGGTCAGAGATAGAAGACGAGATAAACTTCCGTCGCCATAAAACATTGTGCACATGCGCACTGTGCTTGAATTGAATACCACTTTTGGCATCTTTTCTGGTGCGTTCGACTCCTGTTACAGCCCAGGTGAACTTTTGGATTGTTGTGACGATAGATCTGGCGATTTTATACAAGACGTACGTCAGAAGCAGAATGATGTACTCCCTTGCTTTGTTTAACGCTTTGCTGAGGTTCTCCAAGTGGTTCTTGTCCGATTTTTTGGTATCCATTGTTGAACCAAAATGACTAGACATCTGAAAGAAACGAGATAAATGAATGAATTTTTGAGATCGAAACATGAATAAATGTTCTAACTAAAGGCCATCGTCATTTCCTAATAAGCATGCGTGTAAATAAAAAAATTGTTATTTTACGATCCAATTGAAGTTTCTTAGAATTTTCCCAAACACAATGAAGTATATGGGGGTTTTTTTTTTATTAATTACTTGATCAATTACTAGTACTAAGTAAACAAAACATGTTGGAATAAAAGAAGAGGGAAATTGTATGATATTTAGTTATTGCTTGGCTCTTCATCGATCATGCACTCAAGTATATGTACATTGAAAAATAGACGTAACCCGAGAAAGAGGGATAACCCATGTAAACTTCTTTGATACGTAGAAGCCTAAACCGTTTAAAGATAGATTAAATTAGCATTAATTTTTCTTCTTACAATTTTCTCTTAGATTCATGATGCTCAATAATTGATACTTGTCCAAAAAAGATCGTCAATAAGTTATGTTTATGAGTTGCGATATTCGAATTAAAAAATGTACGAGACAATTCATATTTCTTTATTCGTGTTTTTTTTTCTAAGATGTGGATGAACCTAAATGTAACTGGCAGAGAGAAAACACCGGAATAATCTGTATTTTCTATAATGAGCAAACATTTCATAATTTTATAAAAAAATAAATTAAGTGAAAAATCAAATTTGATAAAACTCGTAGCAATGCATCGTTAACAGAAGATACAAATACTTATAATCGATAAATGTAATAATTATTAAGGTGGTACGGGCCACCTCCATGTTTTGATGTTTTGATTATCGAAATAAACAATAAAATCATGTTCAATTTTGTAAATAGTTTTTTCCCAAATTTTTCATCTACCAGCTTAGCACAGTGGGTTAGAAGGTTTAAACGGATTTGTAAGTCATGAGTTCGAATCCCGCTGGGGATTAAACATTTTTTACCTTTGCAAAAATTTTTAAAACGTATTTTTGGTTAAATATTATAAATTTTGAAAATTCTAAACCGGTAAAAGTTTTTTAATAATTAATTACTTTAATCCACATTAATATTGCCAGATGTCCCATACCAACTTAACACATTCGCTTTTCCATGAATAGCTCAATAAATTCAAATAAAGTTACGTTTATCAATATTCATAATCAGGGTAACTTTTGTTACATGTACATTCAAATTTTACAGTTCAACGAATTGAGAACTATCTATTACAATTGAATTAATAATCAATAGTTTTAAAGTTCCGGTAACTTCTGTAAATGCTACATTTGATTTAGATAAACTTGTAGTTTAAACAAGCTCAGATGGGGTCTAAAACAAATGTGTTATTTGTTCTGAGTTCCAATCTGCTGATCTCATTCCTACCTTTTAACGCGATAACTATGTGGACTTTTTATCAAGACCTATTCGTTAATAAAAAGTGCAATTCAGACTGCATTTAATTAATCAGAAATTGAACCCATGAAACTTTTACACTTGAATTATTTTTAGAATGATTAACGGAAGAACAACTTAAAACTGTAACTTCGAGGGCGTTATTTTTTTCTGTTGAAGTGTTTCTATTATTTGAGATTTAAAAAAAATGCTTATTCAGTAGGCCATTGAAACAAAATTGAGTGACGTATCGATGTAATGTCTTTATGGCACGTAGTATTTCTTGAACATTTTTTAAAAACAATTAATCAATTTTTAGCAACGTGCATTAAGTAAACATTTTGCTCGCAAACAATGATTTGAAAATTAAAACTAGTTTTCGAGTTTGTTTGTTTGATTGTTTAGGAACTAGTACTTGCATTGGTGTTTTGATGTTGTTTGAGCTTCAAAGTGTTGCTCTTTACGGAAGTTTGATTCACAACAAATTACTCATTCGATTTATCTAAAAATGTTTGATAATATTTTCTAAACCATTAACTAATACTTAGGAAATTAGCATAGTCTAAGAAAGGCCGCGACTACCCAACCCTTTTATTAATTTTTCTTCCATAGTTTATAGATTAAAAGAATGCATTTTCATCGGTTTTTGATATACGATGACGTTAGTGGACACTGTTTATGGGAAGAAAAATGCCTATATAGGTGTAAATGTACGATCATCAGTCTTATTTTCACGGACGCTTAGCGAAATGGTTACCTTGTATAAAGTAATTAATTACAGTGACAGTCAAATGAAAGCGTAGCGTACAAATGTATATTAAGAAATGCCCATTAAATATGTAAGATATGTGATAAGTTTGAAACTATAAGAGAGAGAGAGAGAGAGAGAGAGAGAGAGAGAGAGAGAGAGAGAGAGAGAGAGAGAGAGAGAGAGAGAGAGAGAGAGATATTCTATTTTATTAAAATCCTCATAAAATTAATTCAAACCCAAATTGCTTGAATTTTTACATATTGACTTTAGTTTACATCAATAGGCTAGGGGTCCCACAAGTGTTAATTCGTTTCAATTTTACAAAACTGTTTTACTCATTAAAGAAGATTAATTGTCTTTCGTTTATTGTACGAAGCAATTTATCATTCTCGGATAAATCTTCATCTTAATGTCTCATGCCACTGCTTGCTTAACAATAGTTGTAATGGACAGCCCCAAGGCAACTCATACATTTTTATTTAACTTATGTATACTCGTACATGTAAGTATAAAAACTGAAACGAATGTGTTTTGGAGTTGAATGCGAATTATGTCGTTTCAGCACATTTCAATGTCTTCTTTTATCTTTTTTACATATGATTTATAATCTATTAATTTATTTCGGGTTGACCTCGATATCATATATTTATACTTTCATGTCTGCTATACATGCACATTTCAGATTAGATTTTGGACAGTTAGTTGTTATCTAAGTACATCTATATAACCGACTTTCATATTTACATAATTTGACCATTTTACAGACATGGTATTTGCACATGTCCTTTATATAAAACAATTTGAAATATTTGCATAAATCTGTATAGTAATTTCCCTCGCTTATGACACAATTTAGACCTGAGAACCAAAAATAAAAATCATTGAGAGAGAGAGAGAGAGAGAGAGAGAGAGAGAGAGATGCATGTTTTTAAATATAATTAAATAGTTTCATGGTTTCAAAATGATATCGAATTTAAGTTCTTTTAAACTTGTTTTCATACATTCATACATTCATGTTGAACTGATCATTTCCATAAAAAAATTGTGTATCAAACGGCTTCCCCAAATTGGAAAGGAAACCCCCGTGGACACTACAATTAAGTCCAGTGGCTTTCTCTTTGATATATTGTGAAAAGGATTCATTGGAAATAATTTTTAAAAAGCTATGAATATATTTTGAATAATATATTGAGACTTTTTAGAGACTGGTTATTTGGAAGAAGGGAAAAAATTGTACTAAAAAGTTCTTAACTCACTCTCTTTCTCTCTCTCTCTCTCTTTCTCTCTCTCTCTCTCTCACATTAATCTTTGTCTGCGTCAAAGATAAAAATATATACCTTTATTACAGCTGTCAAAGTTAAAAGGAGCGTGGCAAGTTATCAAAATTTATAGCTTTACAAATATGACATTCATATTGACTTTTCAGTTCAGACGAAAAGACGAGATGGCTCAGGGAACGTTTATGACATTCTGTTTCAGGTGGGCTTTAATTGATAAAAACTTAAATTTGAATTTACGGGTATTTATTAAACTTTACCTTGCCATCTTTTAGATGGCCTAAATTTCGACCCAAATGAAAGTGGTTTAAAGGTTTTACATGCATAAAATGATCAAGTTGAAAGGACAAATTTAAAGTTGATATGATTGAAGGTGTGATTCATGTACGTCTCTCGCTCTCTCTCTCTCTCTCTCTCTCTCTCTCTCTCTCTCTCTTACACCGAACCTGTCTAGATTTTTTCACTGACTTGGGTGGGATAAAAGCCTAGCCTGGGATAGGGGTTTAATTCAAGCTTATTTTTTGTTTAATCATGAATCATATTTACATTTCATTTTACACTATGTAAGCATAAAAGTGCAAAACACTTTTGACAAGTACCAAAGCCCACACAGTAAACCACTTTTGTTAATCAAAACGTTGTTATTAAAAAAAATGTGGTAAGCAATGCACGTTTATCACGAAATCCCAGAACTAAATTGAGTTCTTAGCCTTTACTTGTTATTGCGTATCTCTGCAAGCAATCTATGAATTTCAATCTCCTGTCATGCATGTGGTTATGTATGTAGTTTTTTTCATTCGGTTTTAAGGTGTGGGTAGATTTCATAATAAACAATATTATAAAAAATCCATCAACTTAAGTTTGATTGATACTAGAATTTGTCATTCATCAGAAATGTTATCTATGTAATTTACGTTGTGGCATAATTTTGGTTTATATTCAGTCAGTGTATAGAGAATAAGCGCAAAACATAAACACGTGTTGGTAAATTACGGACAAATAAGGAATTTATAGTGTGCGTGCAGAATCTAAGTATCAATAGTCTGCAATGTAAATGTAGTATAACTCAACTTTTCCATACATGCAATGCATAAGAGGAATGAGAGCATAAAGATCTGGTTTGATTCGTCATGATATTAAGACGATTTTAAAAAATATAATATACCAGAGAGAGAGAGAGAGAGAGAGAGAGAGAGAGAGAGAGAGAGAGAAGAAAAAATGCAGGGAGAATATTAGCAATAGCAATGTCTTACCCGCACGGGATACCGATGGGTTTTCCCCTCGTCTAGTCACGAACGATACAGGTATTTTACGATTAAAAACTCTGTGTCAATATAATAAAAGTGTTTACCTTCGCTGTCCCAGGGCGTATCTTGTTAGCGTTGCACCTCCAATATGGGTCACAGCCTGGAGTGATAGCCTTTAAGGTTGAGTTTGCCCAGCACTGCTATGAAGTGTTTGTAGAGTACACGCCTTCACCTTAAATGCTTCAACTAATATCACCGACTCGAGATAGTTTTGAAAAATGACCCATTGTCGCGTTGGAGTAGAAATGCTCAGCTAGCTGACTGCTAAATGGAATTATTTATTATAAGTGAACTACTTTCCCTTCTGTATGAAGACGTGTCCATGTACAATAGTATTCGCTGTGGGCTAGCTTTCTCTGTCACTTAACTGTGTATTTATAATTTATAATTTATGCTACGGTAATTCTTTTTAACGTTGAGTGAACGTTTCCTCTTTTTGTAAGAATTTTTTTACAGTCAAGGTAACATTTTCCACCTGTTGCTGATATATAAATTTTCGTTATTTTGACTTCTATGAGCAATTTGATTGTCAGCGGATTTTGAAATTCGTATAATATAAACAGCGTTTTTAATTCCCAATTAAATTGACAGGCAAATTAAAAAAATTATAATTTTCACAAAATTACTACAGCGTAGCACTTCATCCGTTTAAATAATGGAAAAAAAATTGTTGTCTGTATTACATCAGCGTTTAATCTTGTTATCAATTTAAATCGAAACAAATTAAGTTTGATTTATTTATAACATGTCTTATATAAACTACTTCACTACATAAAGAAATTAATTGAATGATTTTACAACTTGTCCAACCCCACCGTCAACAAAAGGGAAATTATAGCAATTATTCGCATTTGTTTTAAGTTGCATTCAATTTCATACATATGCATTAACTACACAGGCATTTTCTTCTTCTAAGTTGTTTTACACGGGTAATGAACGTAATTTAAATGAAAGACAATTCTTATAACAATACATTGTTCAAATACCTTGAAAAACTAAGGAACCTGGCGGGATGACAAGAGTGCAGTAACGACAACTGTAAAATACTGATATTTGAAATTTTTTAAAGATTCAAAATTATAAAAAGTTTTAGTATTATTTACTGGAAATATCGTTCAAATCAATTAAGGAATATGTAATCATTCTTTGGGTATTATGAGGTGATCGTTGAATACGGTCGGGAGTGATCAAATAAAAATAAAGCCGGGCTTTATACATGTAATAGATTTGATGACGCCCGACCGTATTTGATCACCTCATAATATTCAAAGAATGATTCATTATTACTTATATCTATATAATTTTCAATTATTGTACGATTATATACTTAAAATAGTCATGGATGAACTGTATTGGACTATACAATACAAAATCGATAATGTTATATCACACACGCACAATGACACTGGAAATTGTAAATGTATTGTAATAATTTAAATGACCTTCACACTTCGTTGGGTTTTTTTTTGCATATTCTTACTCTAGTTCAAGGTTACAAAACGCGCACATGCCCACATTCATGAGATCTCTGATAACGCCACCACGTCAATGTTTGTACGGGGGAGAGAAGTGATTGTATGATATAACATACTCATAGTACAAGACATTTGTAGGAACATACTTAACATTAAGACAATATGTTGCCTTGCTTAAGATAACGATCAGGTGCACTCAACATCAGAAGAAAGGAAACAAAAAGAAAATGGTGTATCATAACTCTTCTACGTATCTGAATCTCACTGGAGGGGCATCAGATATGTGATACCGTGTTCTCGTATTTCCTCGCAAACACGGAATAGATGTACTGGGTTGTTGTTGTTTTTTTCGTTCAGTGTTGAAATATCTATGCCCAGTATATAATAAGCAATATGATTATTAAGTTCATAATAATTATTTAGATAACAATAAAGCTGCTTTAGAAGATAACTTTCACGTGTACATGTATTTAATGAACAAAAATTTGGTATTGATTAGCTATGTTCAGTGCGTTGATTATAAAAATCACATGTAGGGTCTTTTTTCCACAAAAGTTCTGGAAAAACATAATGTAGCAGAATTAAGAATTTTTTTTTGCGAATTCTGTTATGATGACTTCTAAAAAAAATAAATTATTAGTTCTTTTAACGTTTAAGGTGACCAGACATGCCTGAAAATGTAAATCTTCATAATTTTAGGAAAATCGAGGTATCGTTAAGATTTCGAAAAAACTGATAGGTCTTATCTCTGTCTTTTCAAAATGATGCATTTGATCAGCCATCTATGCTTGATATCGATATACAATGAAGTTCATATATAGTTGTAGATAAATTATTTGAACAAATCTCACATACATAGGAAAATATTTTAAGCGCTGCTTTCCTTTATTTTTTTCACATAGCAACGTAACTATTAAATGCATATTTTTTTTTGCCTTTTTCAGATTTTTCTAATGAAAAAAAAATGTACAAAATTTAATGATCTCAATTATCCATACATTAAAATTCATCTGCCCACATACATTTTAATCAATCTTTTGTTCCCTTGTCATTCAATTCGACGCTTGTCCTTTCCACTTCCGGTGTTAATGATTCTTCTTTAGTCTCTCTTTGATTTTTCGTTTCATTTTCTGGTTCTTGCGAATTACGCTCATTAGTGTCCTTTACATTGATTAAAATTGGTTCCCCATCCTCATCCATCTGTTCCAACTCTTGTTCAGTTGCATGTTCAAGAGAGACCGAACCCGGCTCGCTGACGACGAATGATTGAATTCGGGCCCGTAATGCTAAAGTTCGTTCGTTGCACTTTCGTATTATAACAGCGAACAGAACAATGAACCCGAGGGCTAAGATCACAATGATGATAATTACACACGTCATGGAACATCTTTTGTAATCCGACAGGCCTTCAGAGTAATTCACTGTGGGAAAAAGAGAATTGAAACCGAAAATAAATCATATGAAGCATTCCAATGCCATATTTCCTGGTGACTATTTTTAGCACGCTCTTTTGACCATTTACCAGGTACATTACTTATTATTTTTGTTTATAATACCCAAAGGAGATATGAAAGTCGGTTTCATTTGTATTATCAACAAAATAATGAATGTAATAAGTTGTAGAGGATAATAATGAAACAATTTGGTACTCACCAAACGTTGTATTTTTGGTCTCTGTCTGGCGGGCAAAGGTCAAATGCTCTGATGTCAATGGCATCACGTGACCCCTAGCTGATTATATATCTATATCATAATATAAATTGCAACAACTTCCAATCTTCAAAATTGTTGATGTTTGAATGGGTGAAAACACCACTGACTTTACTATACTTGACCTTATGGACTGATTGGCTTTCTTTTTAAATAAATACCAATATTGTAACGGATATTTTAAAATAAAATCCTACCAAAGCCATATTGTATTGCGGCGTCAAAAATCAAACTTAATATCAATCTAAATAAAAGCGAAGAACTGATCATGATTTTGAAAATGTTAAAATTATTTTCAATGAAATTTCTTTGATAAATTTGAATATGGCAAATATAGTAAAAAAATTACTGACCTTTTCAGAGTTCATTAAACACCCATAGTAACGAAAAAGCAATATGTTTAGTCAAATTCTCCGAACAGTAAATACCCCATATATCTAAGCCTTCCTACTGTTAATGATAACACGCTCATGGCAAGAAACATTTCTCTCTTCTCTTGCTTAGCGAGTAATTCTTGACTTTTTTTTACTAGCTACATGTAGCTGTTGCTACAATACCATTAACAAAAGTAGGCATTATACTAGTAATCAATAATGATAACTATTGCAGAAGAAGTCTCAGTTTATTAATGAAAATTCATATACGTAGGTTTCCTAGTCCTAATTTGCATTGGGGTGGTGACCATTTCAAAGGGCCCCGCTTAAATGCCCTTATGATAGTTGTGATGAAAACTATTTTAGAAGACTTTGCATTGACCGTAACCTATTGCTTAGAATTTTTCCAGTTGCCATGCTTTGAATATAATATCAATATTAATTTAAACTCACTGGAAACCCTTTCCCTACATATATTCTTTCGGTTGAATCAAAACAAGAAACAAGTAATAAGCCAGATCTAGAAGTTAACAGAACCATTTTGACAAGACCTTGGACTTTTCGTAGTATGTAATGTTGATTTCAAAGAGCCGTGGCTGAGTGCCAAGCAATGAAATGGTCAAGCCTACGTTCCGTTGCTGTTTGGTACAACTGTTCAAAGTCCATGGTTCTGAAAGAGTTCTAAATTTCTAATCATAATTCAATATCCATTATCTGTTTGTTGCCTTTAATGATAATCAAACGACCATTTTGTGTTATGTTCTCCTTCGTTTCATTCATCCGAACATAAAGTATTTCTATTCTAAGTATTTTATAAATAACAACAACACAGGTGTTAGAGTGAGTGAGCTATCAACCAGTTTATTCGCCGTAATATACAATCAGCACGCGACTTTAATAGCGATGAACTGGAATTAGGCCCAATAATTGTATATATCCAAATATATCTACAAAATACAATGTAAATTTTATATATAAATACATATCAAGTATAATACTTCATCATTCGCACATGTATCTATAAACAAACACAAAAAATCGTGTTCGAAAGGGTTGAATGCTCTTCGATGACCTGTCTATACCTGATCGGTTCTATATATACTACAGCCAAACAACTACTTGTATAACTGCGCTAAAAGAAGTAGTCCGTAAAAAATACAACTTACAGTAATTTATTTATCTTTATTCTTTTTAAAGTGATTACAGTTCAGAATGATCATAAAGGCAAATTTGTAATAAAATAAACCTCAGTTTCTTAAGAAATCTCATACCATTTCGAAGTGAAATAAACGCTTATGATACATATTAGTGATATTGGAAATCTGATAGAGCGAACAAATGAAATTTAAACTTGGCCGGAGCATAACTCCAAAACAAATTTTTGATATATGAACAAAATAGAAAACAAAAAAATCAGAACTTAATTTACTAGAATAACTTTTTTAAAGGAAAAATTGAAAAATTACAGATGTCCATTTAAAACCTGTAAAGGTGTATGTGGTGTAGGGTGACATTCTGAACACAATAGGTATCAGTTGGTGTTAATAACAAAAGCGATCTCACTATAGGAGTCAACCTTCCACAGACAGGAATACTGAGACCGAGATGATACAGATGTACATCAACACGCTCTGTAACATGACAGAAACACGCGTGCTTGCCGAGTCAACACACTGCCCTCCATAAGAATACCACTGTTCTAGAACAATCAAAAGAAATACCCCGTAGCATAAGACAGAAACAGTATATGTGTGTTTAAATATTCGATACTTTTTAATGTAAAAAAAATTTACAGGATGTAATGCCGTTTTATGATCAAGAAGTTAATTAAGTTTTGTTCTTTGATGCTCTATGTTAAAAAAGATATCATTTTGGTTTGCTCTACCTTATCTGTAATTGTTTTATTAATAACATCTATAAACTACTTACCCATAACTACATTCGATATTGACTGGGAATCATCTAGATTTTCAACACACAAAAAAAAAGTTAATTTATTAAGAGATGTTTTGCCAAAACTATCAATTCAAAAAATGAATCAATATCAATTTTACTACAGTATCTGTTTTTAAAACAGTTTTTTTTACAAAATAAATCAGAATTGGTATCTATTCATTACAATGAATATTCACTATAATGAATATATTAAAAGTAGAATTGAGTCAAAAGCAACAAAATATTTTACATGTAAATCCATACACGAACCTGCATAAATTGTGATGTCCTTTCCTGTGGAGTCCAACGTAAAGTTACGCTGTAGGACCACTTGACCGTTACGTTTGACGTTCATGACGTAGTCCCCCTTGAATACCGTGACGTTATACGTTGTGAACGCTTCCAAACTCTTAGTGATTCTGGACCTCCATTCCCCATGAACAAGATCCATGAACCTCTGACCGGCAGCGTTTGGCTGGTTTGTTAAACATAAAACAAACATATGAAATAAAAACACGCGCATTTGGAAGACCGAATGCATCTTACCATAATTATTAGGTACATGTAGACTGGTGAGTTCCTGACACATGTTCTGGTCTCCGTATTACTTTGATGTTTTAAACAATTTGAAAATGACATTACTTACAGTTTAGATTTGATTCAGGTTTAAGCGTTTGAATTTTGTTTACCTATTATATGACTCTTTGTTCAATTAAAAATATATATATATATATATATATATATATATATATATATATATATATATATATATATATATATATATATATATATATATATATAACTTAAATGAATAAAAACACGAAGTCCAAGTAAAACATAAGCGCTTTCATTTTCATCTTCAGATGTTTTACAACTGTAGACTGTAAGTTGTAAAACATCTAAAGATGAAAATGAAAGCGCTTATGTTTTACTTGGACTTCGTGTTTTTATTCATTTAAGTTTTCTATATCTTATCCGACCACTGTGAATTTGTTCTGGATTAACCTATATATATATATATATATATATATATATATATATATATATATATATATATATATATATATATATATATATCTTACATTTAAATTAGGTTTTCAAGTATTTTTCATTTGTTAAAAGCTATCTTGAAATAAATGATCAGACCAACCAGTCTATGACTTACGATGTCAACTTTCCTGTTTGTTATCTTGTTTGCAAATAAATTACAATTGCATAATTTTACACGTATTGGTAAGATGTTTATGTGAAACATTTAAAGTGCAGTCACAGACCAAACAACATTAAAAGACATAAAAAAAGTTTCATCATCTTTCCTACTTAATTTCTTTGGTGACCAAACAATCAATTCAACTCTTTTACAAGCATGACAAATGATTTAATGTGTATGATGAATTTCACCTTGATATCTGGACCATCAAACAAATTCTCATTGGGGTGCCAGAGGGATTCGTTCCAAAAGTGCCACAGTATAACCCCGCCCACTGAGGGGTGACTGAAATACATGGTCAGGAGATTCCCCAAAGCGTCGGCTTTCTTGACGTCATCAGCTTCATCAACCGTCAGTTCTGTTGCCCAGATATCAAGACCAGCTTCTGCAAGCTTATCTATTCTGTACTGTACGCATAGAGAAGGGATTTGTTTTTAGAATTTAAAAATACTGTATTGTTAAATGGCACGAATATGATTGTACGATATTTTCTCGCACTGGAGAACACATCACTGTAATTTTTTTATTAAACAAGACTTAGATTTGATCATTTTTTAATTCATCTAAAAGATTCATATATAAAAATTGTACAATACATTTAGCGGTGAATTTGATTTAGCAGAGGCTGCTGTCTATGTAATGAGATCAATAGAATATAGCTACATAGAGCCAAATTTACATTAATAACAAACCCAATTATACAATAAAGAACCAAATTAAGTAAAATTCATTTAGAATGCTTTAGACTATCTATTCTTTAATTCATAAATGTGCATCTTGGTCTTTTTTCTAGAATTACTTAAAATCGGTTGTATTGAGATTCAGTTGGCTTGAATAAATAGATTTTTAAGTATTTCATATAATATATTATATAAATAGATTCTTAATTTTTTTCTGTTCTGATAACCTTAGTATTGATTTATGAACCTTAATAACGTCCATGTCGATGTGTGTTGTGTAGAAATGACTCTGTACTCCTATTCCATGGATAGGGATGTTGTTTTGGCGGAACCTTACAGCCTGGTTCTTCAACGCCTTAAAATACCAGAGGTATAGTATAACGTGGATACTAACGTATCCTTATCCTTAGATAACTTGTATTGAGGATTAATATCTTACAAGATACTTAAATACTTCAATAGATGATTTTAATGTAAAGTATTTTTCCTCCGAGTTATTACCCTTGGAAGTATCAATCTCTCTTCAAACAACTAGTTTCCAAAGAGTTTTGCAGAAATACGAGGGTCAATCAAAAAATACGAAGACAATGTGGCTGTCTATCATATCTTTTTTATGAAAGTCATACTTAACAAATTAATCTGTGTACCAACACTCATGTTATTGATATGCAAAGTCTTAGTCCATTTTATGAAACGGTATTTTTGTTACCCCTTTTTAAAAACAACATGTTTTGTCACCACGGCGCACGGTAACGTTCAAAACATGACGTCAAGATTAAACGCGTACAGTTTATAGATATACACCATCTTTATATCACGATTAGTCTCTTGTGTCTTTAACCTTACAATTTAAAATGGCACTGAACCACTAAACATCTTATTTGCACACATTTGTTCGAGAATCATAAGTTAGTTTTTCATAGTTTTCATTTTCTAACCGTGTGTCTCTTAGTTTACAGTTAGGATAACCCTGAACGTCGATTGACGTTACTTATTTTTTGACCAAATATTTACAGATATTCGACTCTCTTGCGGACTGTTTTATATTCAAAATACAATTATCACCACCCCCACAAAATTTATTACAGTTAAACACAAACTTGCAAATAATTGTTGACTTATTTTTTGCACCATTTTACATTTTCACAGCTTTTATCGGCTTTTTCCTGAGTAAAATCCATTTTGTTTGTACTTCTCGTTGCGCCGTGACGTCCGGCGACGTCGATGTTTTTAGTCAATTCTAAAGAGGACTATCTGTCTTTAGTTACTAATATCTGTTCGACAAAACAATATATCCCGTCATTATTTGGAACATAGAATACCATGACTATACTTAATTTGAGGTTTCAATATTATTTGGTTTTAAGCCCAAATTATAGAGATATTATTTTCAACATTATATGGTTTATTGTTGACATAACACAAATTTTGACCGTGCGCCGTGACCTCATTTTTGCAGGATTAGATTATAAATAATTCTTAGAAATAAAAGAATTTATTAACTTTTTTTCTTGCAAATTGTTTGAAACTACCGCTTTATTATGTCTACCAAATTTAGTAATGATATAACGTTAAGTAACATAGCTATGGCAAAAGTCTTCGTATTTTTTGATTGACCCTCGTACGGGGAGAAATCGAACAATTATTATATCATAGTTAGAAATTAAAGAAAGTTTCGGTAAATGTATATTAATCAAAGAAGGAATGAGACGGAATCTAGATGTTGACCCACAGAAGTTGTATCCGATTTCCAACCGGAAACAGCTTCTGCTAAAATTGCTGTTAATGATCAAAATCTATTCATTATTATTGGATCACTGACTGTTGTGATGGAGGGCTGTGGGATTGCTGAGTAGTCGTTCAGAAACAGCTGGGTGTCCGGTTCCTGGGCATGGATCCATTGGAACATCTTGGGAGTAATGTCCGGATCTGTGGTATTGCGTTCATACCAGTCTCCGTGAAGGTTTTCGTTGTTCACATCCCAGTGAAGGAGTCTTGTTTAATGGAAATTTAGAATTTTCTTTGAATGCTTCAATTCGTTGATATGACTGATATATGCATTTGAATATTTCATGACAGGATGGGACTGTCGTGAATTTCTTGGCGAACATCGTTTAGACGATACGCGGAATTCCTGTCTATTAATTTGATTCTGAATTAATAATTTCGTTGTTGTGTTTGATGCAACTATTTATTTGATACATTTTAATTATATTAATGACAAGACAAGATAGTTATCAAATTTCTTGTCGAAAACCCTTAAGACAATATTTGAAATTTCTGTCTTATCATTAATGTTGCCTAAAAAAATCTAAATATTCCGATTCACGAATTTGAACAGGTGGTTAACGTTTGTTTTACCTGCCCTTGGTGTTATTGATCACCTCGGTCACGTGAGACTGGAGTTCAGTGACCAGTTCTGATGGAGACATTCCATACAACCAGGAGTTCACAAACTTCTCAACGCCCCAAAACATGTTGTGTCCTCGAGACTTAATTCTTGAACATGAAAAACCCATGTTTAATATGATTGTAAATATTCCAAAATTGATTTAAAAGAATAACAAATTCAAGAAAGATTCAAAATATTTCGATATGCAGATTTGCATTAAAAACTTAATTGATACCTGTTTTTACATGTATGTAAAAACCAGTTCATACCCATTGGCTTCAAGAACATCTAACGCTGCAAGGACTGAGGTATAGTCGCTCTTATCCTGCAATGGAATGTTATTATTTAAATTCAATCCTATTACCATACATGTACATATATTTACTGATCTGTTAGGTACGGGGAAATAGGTACGTATACAGTGTCAACATAAGTAAAATCGGTTTCATTTCTCTTCGCCATCTAACGATCTTTTTTATGAAACTAACCTGAATTCTCTCTATCCCGTACCATTTTAGCTTGTTGGCAATGACCGCCCAGTTGAAATGTTTCAGCACGAAGTCAGTGAAGAACTGGTATTCTGGGATGTTGAACTTATCCAGTTTAATGGCGGTTCCAAATGGATACGCACTTCTTTGTTGCATAAGCTGTAATGATATTCAAATAATGTAGACAAGGAAATATTCACCCTCGTTTTATTTTTGTTCCTTTCGTCCTCATTGTCAGCGGGCGAGTTTAAAACTGCATGAGTGAAATCAAATATCTTATATTATCTCTCTTGTAAAACAGTCAACTATGTCTGAGCGAATCTAAGACGTGGAAAACCCGTTAGCAAGTGGAGACGGCCAAAAACACGAAACGAGAATAACCCTCTATAGAACAATAGTACATTTCATGATGTACATGTAATGAAAATGTATGGTGTTTGTTATATATTTATGAATGTTTAAGAAAAAATTATTTCCTTACCTCAACTTCAACTTCTTGAATATCTTCTCCTTCAATTCTATCTCGAAAAAAAATTAACAATAATAAATGAGATCTGCCCTCAAAGCTTATGAAGATTCTGTTCACTTTACATAAATTTTCTTGATAAATTTGACATTTGTAAACGTAATTTATAATTATCTTGAAATGATTTTAAACTAACCTGAAACTAATTGGCGCTTTTCGAATATTATTTATCCGGGACTTTGCGTGCTGCATCCAATAAGGATTTGGTTTTATTTGTTTCAAACTTGCAAAATCTTGGATAAAATTTACTGAGGAATGTTCGATGTTAATGTAAATTTGTGCCGTTGTCGCTCCTAGATTTGAAATGAAATATCTACTTGGTAGGAAGGAAAAAAGTCTGTTCTACGAATAATTTTTACACTAGATACAAATTTTCTTGAGAATAATCTGTTGGCTTTGCAAATGATTGTATGATTGTGTTTATATTTTTCTTATATTATACAGTCATGTAAAATTTAACTAACAGCAAATATCCCCGGACTTGTAAATTTATAAGTAAGTGTATCTGAAAAATTATTTTACATTAATCGCCCAAGGTTGAAATTAATAAAATGCCAATCCTACCGGCAGGTGCGAGGAAATCGCCACCGAACTCCGTCCATCCAAACTTGACTTGCTGTAGAGGCATGTTTCCAAGTCTGAGGTATTTGGAAGACCCTATCAAATAAAGTGTATTCAAAGTAACTTTGAAAATAGAATAATTATGTATTTGTATATACAGTATAAGTTAATAAAACCATTTAACAAAAAAGTGTGGATCAAATAATGTTTGATAGTAAAAAAATAAAATGTTACAAATTATTTTGTTTTATTTTTTGAATTTTTTTTTTTGGGGGGGGGGGGGGGGGGGTGGAGGTGTTGTGAAATCATGTTTACACTTGTAATTGAAAAGGATGGATCAGAAATATTTTTAAAAATCTCTTACAAATTATTGTTGGCCTTTTTTTTTTAGTACGTTCGTTTGTTTTGTTTGTTTGTTGTTTGTTTGTTAACGGCTTACCATTGACCTTGACATTGGCCGTCAGTTTGAGCGTGGTGTAGTTGACCCCTGTCGGGAGGTTCAGCAGTTTGAAGTAGGTCCTGAAGACGTAGTTGTACCCCGAGGTCACATTGACTCTCTGCTGAGGGGCCGAGTACGGGTGTTTTCTACAAAACGAATAAAATTCAATTGACTGATTGCTGAGTAGATGAATAGAAATATGCTCGATAGGAAAAAAACCCGATTAATTTAGAAAAAATTGATTTTAATCACTAAGGCGTAAAGTTTTACAGAAACAAATATTATCTAATGTATAGATCAGTAAATAAATGTATTTTGAACCAATATTTCCTAATTCAGTGTATCTATTGATTGTAACAGTTAAAAACGTCAGTTTTCTTTTCAATCTATCGTCTATTTATCAGGTAATTCGCTTGTTCGTTCATTTTTTCGATAGCTTGCTCACTCTTTGATTCTTTTACATCTACATTGTATTTAGAATTCATACGTTCGTTAATTCATTTGCATTTATTCGTTCATTCGTTTCCTCTTTCATTTGCCGATTCTCATTATTAATTTACCTATCCGTGACCAGCAGAGATCGACTTCCGTGAAACGTATCGTTGCTGTATGACGTCAGCGTGCATCCGGAACAAAACCAGTTTCCGGAAAATGACGAATCCTCAAAATCAGAATTCATCAGCAGTTCTTGATCTATATCGAATCGTGAATGAAAAATTTAAAAATGTAAATGACGGAATACTTGTAATAGGTTTAGACCTTCAAGCAATGACAATGACAATGCTTTTTGCAAAGCAACTGTTTCCTTTCTTATATGTACACTTAATTAATCAAACACAATACTCAATTAAACATCGAACCCAAACCAATTTAGTAACATAAGTGAATCCCACGTGCCTAAAGAATTTATCTCGTTTACAATAAAAATAGAATATTGACAATATTCGTCCTACAGTCAACATACATCTTGTATATATTGTCTATATATCATTCTAAGATAAATCAAAGTAGACCAAATAGCTTAATACGAGTGTCTTGAAATTAATTTGGGATCGAACAGTCAGAGCCCGTGGAAAAAAAAATATAGTGAGAGAGAATGAACAAATGGTGGTGTATATGAATTGGTCGCTCAATTGAGATCATAGCTTTACAAGGAAACTTCATGTATAACAAAATGCCCCGACGTGTTTTATAACCTTTCAACCATCACCTTTGGCACAAACGATCAAATTTATTCCATTATGTAGCATTTACCAAATTTTTGATATGACGTTATGTTTAGTTTCCACTACATGTATTTCGTACCTTCTTCACTTTTTGCATATGTAAAACTGTTGACATGGGCACTTGTGTTGACATGGCTACCAACGGTGAATGTTATACCGTTGTCATGGTGATAAATTTCAGCCATCTTCCCTTGTTGGTTTCCTTCCGTTTGCATCAGCCACTCTTTTGTTGAATTGTAATCGCCTTAAAAAACAAATCGGTTTTATTTTTTTTAGGTGAACTTATATAATATATTTTTTTTAATTTCAAGAAGGAGAGGCTTTTGCATTTTGCTATTGTTTCATTTATATCCGCTGGTTCTTATTCATTGTGTCAATGTACGCTGCATGTCGAAGTGGTCGCTTATAAAAAGAAAATAACGTCATACATGTAGCTGCGGGATTTTCTGAACAAGTTTATATGTATGAATTATCGTCTCTATTGTGTATGGTAAAAAAAAAAGGTGTACCTTTCTTGGTTATGAGGACATACGCGTCATTTCCGGCCATGTTTCGTACATTACTGATTCCTGTGACCTTTCCGAATGCGAATGATTCCATACCGTTGTAGAACATGGCGTAGTTGACCTCTGGTTTAAGTGTCAGCCTCGCTCTGAATGCTAGGCCAACAATCCTACCATTTGGAACACCTCAACAATATAATTTTATGTACAATTTGTTAAAATGAGATTTTGCAATTTAGTTTTCAAATTCTAATCTGAATGATAATTTATGAATTATAATATGCTCCATAACGGCAATAATTATCTTAAGTTGATATAAATAATGGTATTATGTACGTAAAATTGCATATGGTTAAGTATTATTAATGTATAATTTTTAAATATATATCTAGGTGCTATAAGTAATAAAAATTGCTATTCCAGTAATGTGGTGTAACAGTGACGATTCTTTGAATGATGTATTAAATTTATTTCAAGATTTTACCCGTGATCTTTCTTTCAAAACTGTGTGTATCCTCGATGACCGCGCATTGATTTCCGTATGAACCATTATGATATCCGGCGGAGTACACCCCTATCGACTGCTCGAGCACACCAGTTTCTGCATTCCAAACATACATGATAATTCCTCGGAAGTCGGTAGAATTTGCAGCATTGTCATTCTTGAAGAAAAAATATGAAAAGTTTTTTTTTTCTGGTTTTGTTCATCTTAAAACTACCAAAGTTACAATGTAGAAAAACATGTCCCAGGTTACTGAAACATCACCAATCACTGTCTGCAAGCATACGGACATTTTGAGTCTAAAGTTAGAAGGTTTATAAGTCTATAAACTACTGTAACGTGCAAGGGGGTCACTGCCTGTGATCCCCGCGGGCCCGTACCCGAGATAGAATCGGATAGCCCTGATTGCTGCCAATATTTACAAGTGCAGACTTTAATCACCGCTCCTGCACATATATAGGGACTCAACGTTACGCAGGCAGGGATGACCACACACCTACGCAACTGAACAGGTACCAACGTTAACGCAAGCAGGGATGACCGCACACTTGCGCCAACAACGCAACCTAACGCAAGCAGGGAGTGCCGCACACTTGCGCTAGAGAGGCCAGAACACCAGCAGGGATGACCACACACTAGTGCTCCGCCGCAACCACCACCAATACAAGCAGGGATGACCGCACACTTGTACTGATGCGACACAGAGCAGGGATGACCGCACACTCTGTATCGTAGGTTAGATAACACGAAGATTAGATAGAGCAGGGATGTCCACACACTCGATCTAGCCGTACCTGTTCAAGTTTAACCCTAAACAGTCGTTCTCGTAACGTAATTGACACTGTCCCTATATATGTGCCGGCCTAATATAATTCGTGGTATCTTAAAACAGGAAATCAAAAATAAACAAACTAATCCAACCTAATCCAAAAAATACTTATACATTACAACTTATTTACATTAAATATTTATTATTGTATAAAAATAATAAGCAAACTCATTCGTCATTATAAGGAACATTAATTAAATCATCAAAAATCAATAAATCAAAGGGGAATAACTCTAACCAAAAATACATAAGTAAGCTGCCCGCTTCACTACCCCCACCTCAGAATTTTGCGTCCTCGCAAAACTTAAACCCCCAACTTCACAAAAAGGTGAAGTGGTATCCAAGAAAAAAAAAATACCCCCCAAAATTGGATTTAAAACAAAAAATCTCTGCCCTTCTTTCCTGGGTCCAAGTTTCATCAATGAATAAAAACAATGCTAGATTTTATTTACAATCAGGCGTTAGCCTACAATTCCGTCTTCTGACGCTTTCCGTCTGTGGAACTTCTGCAGCTGATTTTCTTTAAAGTTAGGACTTTTCAACGCTGCTTTACCAGGTAATATTGCCATTACCTGCATGCAATTGTCATTTGCATATACACCTTGGGGTCTCATCAACATTTTCCCAGGAACACGGCGCATTCTCCTCTTTCGTCTGCTTTTCTTACAACTGCCGCAACGTCTGCACGGGTTCTTGCGCTCTTCTCCCTCATCAAAATCATGACCATGACTTGGGTCCTTAAAGGTTCGCCCAACCATCGAACTAATGCTGTCTGTAGCAAACTTCTCCCCAGAACTCCCAATTCGGCCTTCTATCAACACTTTTCTGTCATTGCAACTTGACATTGCAACTACGCGGTAGCATGCATTGGTCTTCTCTTTAGTCAGATGTTGCCCCTTTTCGTCTCCATCAGTTCCCTTTGATTGTTCGGGCTGTTCTGAATTGACACCGCACTTAGCTCGCTTTCTGACCATGCAAGCTTTACGCAAGTGTCCAGGTTTTCGACAATAATAGCATACTCCTTGCAGTTTGTCAACTTTTCGCCCATTATCTGTCATTTGACGCTTGCTAAGACGTTTGACGTTTGTCTGAAGAGAGTCGACTTTATCACTCAGGCGTTTGATCATTTCCACAACCTCTGTATATGAATGATCTACATTTATATTGCGTGCATAGCCATTGCTCTGCGGCCTGTTCTGTCGGTAGGCTCTACAGTCTCTTTGAATATGTCCAGGCTTTCGGCAGTAGTAACAAAGTTTCTGCTGCTCCTGTACTCTGGGTCTTAACTGCGCATTGTCTTCAGTTCGGCTGCTCTTTAACGACGTAACCTCCAACTGCAGGGAGTCAATCTTGGCGTTAAGAGCATCTAACGTCTTTGTCAACGCATCATTTCTTGGATCCAGAGCAGTGGGGCGAGCATAGCTTTTTCTCTCAGCTTTATTGTATGCCTCTAGCTCCACAGCCAGTTGAATCGCATCATTCAGGTGTCTGGGGCGGGACTGTTTTATGCGAATGCGCATCTCTGAATCAACCAGTGCGTCTACGAATTGGTCTTTGGCCAACGTTTCCCTAATCTCCGTAGAGGCAGTAGGGTATGCCAAATAGGCGAGCCGCTGGATGGCTTGGCCTAGCTCGGGAAGAGTCTCACCGGCTCTTTGACGTCTTTCTCTCAGCTGGACTCTATAGAGCTCGGTTTGGCTAGGCGGCGCAAATCGATCCTCCAAAGCTTGAACGAGGGAATCAAAATCAGGTTTTGTACCTCTTGGCATATTTCCCAAGACTCCCTGTGCATTGCCACGTAAGGAAACTGCCAGGTATAAACCTTTAGTGGCATAACTCCAGCCGTTGAGGTCGGCGCAGGCTTCAAAATGCGCATGGTAATCAAGCCAAGGGCCACTTCCATCATATGTAGCTGGCTTGATAGATTGCTTGGCAAAGGCATTGTCTGTCTCATTTCCTCTTGCAGGGCTTTCAAATCTCACCCGGGATCGTCTGCGCGTCACGCCGGGTAAGAGCGAGTCGGCCTGCCAATTCAGATCTGGCTTGTGCGCGGCACCAGAGCAGCTAGCAAATGGCCTATGCCCGATGCTGCTTTCTACTTTCCTCTCTGATTCTTCGTAGAGCTCATAGGAATCGGAGAACTGGTCGTTGCTGCGCGGGTGCGCTTCTGTTCTCTTGTTAGAGCGAAGTCCGGAATTAGCCCCCGTCTCATACGCAGCAGCCGCATCTTCAAGATGTAAAGCTGTCGTGTGACCAGTGCGCAAAGACAGCTCTCCTTTCTTCTGAGAAGTATCCAAAGCTGTGCGCATAGTGTCCACACCAGAATCTCTGCTTGCAGCGGGTCTTGGCGTTGAGGTCTTCAGAATGTCGCTGCGCTCACGCATTTCGGCGATCTTCTCCTCCAAGAACGATATTTCTTTGTCGACGTTTTCCATTCTTTCCGCAGCAATTGCAGGGTATCCCACCGCTGCCACCAAATTTTATGTAACGTGCAAGGGGGTCACTGCCTGTGATCCCCGCGGGCCCGTACCCGAGATAGAATCGGATAGCCCTGATTGCTGCCAATATTTACAAGTGCAGACTTTAATCACCGCTCCTGCACATATATAGGGACTCAACGTTACGCAGGCAGGGATGACCACACACCTTCGCAACTGAACAGGTACCAACGTTAACGCAAGCAGGGATGACCGCACACTTGCGCCAACAACGCAACCTAACGCAAGCAGGGAGTGCCGCACACTTGCGCTAGAGAGGCCAGAACACCAGCAGGGATGACCACACACTAGTGCTCCGCCGCAACCACCACCAATACAAGCAGGGATGACCGCACACTTGTACTGATGCGACACAGAGCAGGGATGACCGCACACTCTGTATCGTAGGTTAGATAACACGAAGATTAGATCTAGCCGTACCTGTTCAAGTTTAACCCTAAACAGTCGTTCTCGTAACGTAATTGACACTGTCCCTATATATGTGCCGGCCTAATATAATTCGTGGTATCTTAAAACAGGAAATCAAAAATAAACAAACTAATCCAACCTAATCCAAAAAATACTTATACATTACAACTTATTTACATTAAATATTTATTATTGTATAAAAATAATAAGCAAACTCATTCGTCATTATAAGGAACATTAATTAAATCATCAAAAATCAATAAATCAAAGGGGAATAACTCTAACCAAAAATACATAAGTAAGCTGCCCGCTTCACTACAATGTTGTCATTCGATCGATCGATCGATCGATCGATCGAGAGAGAGAGAGAGAGAGAGAGAGAGAGAGAGAGAAAGAGAGATAATTGTAATTGTTGTTTTATTTATTCCATATATACAGTACTTACAACTTGGTAGGAAATATTTTTGGCTATAGAACAGCCAAGTACCCCCAACAGGAGCAGTAAGGCTCGGATAACCTGTGTAGACATTCCTAGACAAAAGACAAAGCTTTTACTTGTAACGATACAAAATTTGCGTGATTTTTTCAAACTTGCGCCGGATCTTGAAACCCCTTACCAAATATCAAAGTATTTAAAATAATCCGCTCCTCTGCAAAACGATATTGTATATAGCTTAGGGGAGCGGATTTACAAGTCTAGTTTTAATTAGATTGCCCATAACCACGCTTCAAAGCATCATATTGTACTCTTTATGTAATTTTCAAAATGTTGAATGCTTAATTTAAAATACTGAAAAAATAAGATCTAGTTTCGAAGAAAATTAACTTTATACACATATGGTATATGTAGCACACTGGTATATCGATGAGCGTGCGTTTGTTTTACAATATATTAATCTAGATCTTGCAACATGATTATATATTTACATCAAAATTCATAATCGAAATCAGCTAACAACATTATAGACTCTTTTAATAATATTCGCGATTTATTAATAAAACATTTAAAATATATAAAGAAGCAATCGAAATTAAAAAAAAGGAGAATATAGAGGAAAACCCGCCCCTCTCACAGACTCACACACATAATTCATATTATAAAGACGAGATTTTTAAATGAATTCATGTACTGTACCTTGTAAATGTTAATGTATACTAAAATGTACAACTAAAAATTAGCAGGATAATGACAAATGTACATGTACATTACAGTTGTATAAAGTTAAATAAGAGTGTACAGATAAGAGTGTCCATTTCTCCTAGTTACACGCACACCGGAAATGAATCGGTTGACGGCCGGTCGTTTTAATGAGGCATGTAACAGGATACCGCAGCATGTAAGGCATTGATGAAATAAGTACTCTCGTATCAAACTAGCTGCAGGTCTGTAGCTCCCGGTCTGAAAAAAAATTCGGATGGACGACAGACCGGCAGCTAGTATCAAACCTTTTATTAGGACATTTCATGATTAATCAATATAATGAAATTTTTTGTTCATCTCTGACTATATAGGCGATTTGCTTATTTTTTTTAAATTAATAATAAATGAAATATCTATTAATTAAAGCTACTCCGATACGTTTGCAATTTTTTTTTGTTTTTTGAAACTATTAATTGAACACATCTAAATTGCCATTTTTCATAAAAAAAAATGAAAATATAACTTAAAACGTTTTAAAATTATTAAAATGCGTGTTGTTTCCAATAATTGAATTACTACGTATAGACTTTTGAACAGACAACTGTAAATGTAAATAACACGTAGCATCGCCGGGGGGGGGGGGGGGGCGCTGCCCCCTACAACTTTTTCTGTGGGCAGCAAACATTTTTCTTCAATTGATCATATAAGAAAGTGACCTAACAATGAGTTGACGGAAGAGTTTGAACCCCCCCCCCTCACCTTTTGGTAAGCATATTAACAATTGAAGTAAAAGGAAGGATATTTAAGTTAACAGTAAAATTGGAAACTGGCGTAAATATACAGGTACAGTACGACTCCCCCCCCCCCCATCGGATTAAAAGTCCCCACCCCCTTCTTTTTCGCTTGTCAGTATTTTTTAGATGACCCCCCCCCCCCCCCACCCCAATGCTATGGCCTAAAATACACATGTAAATGATTAATTTTACATTCAGTGTTCATGCATTCTTTTAAAATACGTTTTCACCCTGGAAGAGGCAATTCCTTAATTCTGCTAGATAATTATCTTCTTATTACATTTAACTATAATAAAGTATCATGTTATCATGTGTACAGCAACTTTGAAAACCAAATGAAATTAATATGATGATATGCAAAAAATGATGAAAATTCAGTCCAGGAAAAAAATTCACATAATGTTTCATGTCGATTACCGCTGGATACATTCAGAGTATTTTAAGGAGGCCGATTTGGTTTGTTTTTTTGTTTTTCTTTTTTTTTTGCGGAAAAAATACAATAGCAAAACTCTTTATTTTTTAACCATATATTATTTACACCATGTTAATTTGCGAAGTTTTACGAAAATCAAACATCTGGTTCTTTTTAGGGGCCATCTCAAAATAGGGGTAAATTTACTATAGGAAAATATGGAAAACTTAAGGTTTTCCAACCTTCGAAGCAGATTTAAAAAATAATACTTCAATAGTTGTTTTTTTTTCTCAAATTGTAAAATTATAGCCTGTCCCAAGATGTTTATGTTGCACATTTAGACTATTTTTAACAATCTTTTAATGATGTGTGCAAAAGCCAGCATCTGAGTACTTTGGGGTAAAAAGTACTAAAAACCCCGACCGCTGTTTAGAATGAATTCGGGGGGGGGGGGGGGGGGGGGGGGGGGGGGATCGAAAGACACCGGATATTGATTGCGCCCTCTATCGGTACCTCATTTCAATTTAGAGTTATCAGACCTTGCTCAAAATACCAGTCAGCGCTTTTTCCATAAATAGAAGGAGTGGAATCTGATATTCCCATCTTGGCAGCATGGCAGACAGACTACACATGCGTGTCCCCCGAGCTAATCGACACCAGCTGCCAAAAACGTTTGTTGATTCTCAAGTTGCAAAGGAATTCGACCCGACCTGACTTTGTAGTAGGAGGAGGTCAGCGTAGTGCAAGCATTTGGTAAGTGATTTTTAATCGTTACAACATACGCCAACAACATCATTAATATCGATTAAGTGTATAACTGTTATGCATTTGTATAAAAAATCGTACGAGTCTTTTCAGAGATGGTCTTAAATAATCACGGATTGCAGTATTTTACAAGTTTTAAATTTTGTGTAAAAAAGATATTTCGTAGGCTCTAAGAAATGTCTTTGTATTATTAATATTACAATAAAATGTCATTGATAAACAAATGTACATGTATTGTGAAACTATTGTATTTTTTATATAAGATAACATACAACATTTAGGTGGTCATTTACATCACACACTACTGGCATGCGACTATTCTCTTTTGAGAAGTGGACAGGCATAGCCTATGCCTGTCCACTTCTCAAAAGAGAATAGCATGCGACCAGTTCTCGCTTAGTACCATTTCTCGCCAGTGCATCATTTTTCGTGAACAATTTTATGTGTTAATAAAATGACGCAACAATGCACTGCAGGGAGAACTGGTCCCACGCTAGTCAGTGTGCATGATGGCATCATGTACTGAAATAGTAGTTGTATTCTAAACTCTACACAATGGATTGTAATAATACAATAATCTGATAATGTGGATTATAAATACAGATACATTATATATATGTGTAAACAAGTACGTGTGTGTACAATGCATCAGCTAAATTAAATGCGCATTTTCTAAAAGATGAAATCAAAATTCACTAGTATTAAACATGTCAAAAGAAAATAATGATGAAAACTTTAGGATCATATTTGATTGTTTTAATACATTATCATGATATTTTGTTTGTTTGCTTTTATTATTTTTTCTTTTTTGTTGAAAAGGGTAAACACTAAACAGGGGTTGGGAAGTTGAATCAAGATTGAAAAAGCAAAATAGAAGGTTGGTCCAATGACATTGTTTTACATGTGACAGTCATTGATTTGTGTTACAGTGGTTCTTAAAAAGATGACAGAGGATGATGGAGGACTGAATCCTCAGCAGAAGAGATTGTTGGATGGACTGTACACGTTCTACCAAAAAGGTCAGCTGACCGATGTCACATTGGACGTAGAAGGACAACAGTTTGCGTGCAACAGGAACATCCTGGCAGCTAGTAGTCCCTTCTTCAGGTACAAAATCTGCACCAATGAGTAGCATGTATTTTTTTTCATCCATTAAAGCAGTTATCCTTCAGCCTTTCAACAGACTGTAAACCAACTTTTTTCGTGACAATTTTATTTTGCGACTTATTAAGGAATAAGGAGTCATTCTTTGAGTAATATGAGGTGATCAAATACAGTCAGGAGTGATCAAATTCAATGAAGCCCGAAGTGCTATATGAAAGATTTGATCATGCCCGACCGTATTTGATCACCTCATGATATTCAAAGTTTGATTCCTTATACTTATATTTAATTACTTAAGTTTCAGTATTTGTGCAATTACATTTTATAATAACTCATTGAGGAAATACATGTATATTGAACTACACATTACAAAAACGATTCATAGTGCCATTACAGACAAAGATACTGGAAAATGTAATGTTAGGAGATAAACTGGTACAGGACAAATTTTCACCATCAATTTGTACATTATTTGGAGACTGATCTACCAAATATAGTTGATAACCGGATCGCTGCAAGAAATATTTACGGTGACAAGGCTTTCGCAAAAATTTAAGTTGGTTTACAGTAATAAAATGAGGTCTCCCAAAGAGCCCCTCCTTGCTGATGAACTTAATCTTGACCATCGGTCTGGATGAAGCAGACCATTTGTTGGCCCAAATTTTACTTTTCTGACCAGATGATAGGTGATTAATTGTAATGTATATATATAGAGCTTTAATTTATTCAAGTTAGGTGATTTTTTCTACACTGTATTTGTCAAAAACATACATGTGTATCTCTGACTTCTTAATTTCTGTGATGCAGCACTGACTATTGATATCAGCCTATACTACATGTAGTAAGGCTCATTATATGCTGAAATTGAAATTTTGATCATCTCTTATTTTTTCCTGTTTCAGAGCTATGTTTACCAGTGATGTCAGAGAAAGTACAGATAGTGTTGTTCCAATACATGAGATCAGCAAAGATGCCATGGAGACTCTGCTTGAATATATTTACAGTGGAAAAATCAATCTGACCAATGAGAATGTCCAAAACGTCTTCTCCGCGGCCAACTTCCTTGAAATGCTGGAAGTCGTTGACAAGTGCATTAATCACATATCTGCAGCTGTTGGGCTGGCTAACTGTCTGGATGTGTTTTTCTTTGCTATGTATAACTACTGTGAAAAGTTGAAACAAAACAGTGGAAAATTCATTCTCAAGAAATTTCCAGAAATAGCCGAGTCCGAGGAGTTTATGTCTAAAGTGGAAGTTGGGGACTTAATCTGGTTTTTGTCATCCGATGACATTTACGTAGATCGCGAGGAGTATATCTTTGAATATATTTTGAAATGGATAGACTTTGATGCAGAGACAAGAACCAGGCTTTTTCCCAAACTGTTCAAGTGCCTGCGTTTGCCATTGATAAATGATGAGTATTTTGAAGAAAACGTTGCAAGTCATGAGCTGGTTAGAGGGAATAGCTTTTGTCAAGGAGTTTTGACATCATTTAGTCTTTTCAAAATTCAGCAAGCTCACATGTTAGATGTTGATACAGACTCACCATTTGCAAACCCCACCCCAAGACTCGGAATGTTCAACCGAAAACTGATTGTGTATTCTGGGGGTGCTTATGCGGCCAATGAAAGGTCATTCACAGCATTTGACCCAGTCACTAAGAAGAATTACTATGGAATAAAGCCCCACCCGTCCTTTGATTTCAAATTTCGGATAGACTACTTTTCTTTGGTTACCACAGACAACAATAACATTTACTTCATAGGTGGCATTTTCTATGAGAATTATCATTTTTCTGTGACAGGGGAGGCTGAGAAAGATTTCTTCCTGTATGACGAAAAGGAATCTAAGTGGCTGCCCATGAAGCCTATGGGAGTAGCTCGCTGTCAGTTTGCCGCCTGTAACTACGGAGATGAAGTGTTTGTATGTGGCGGAAAATCTAGTTTTCCGCTTGGAGAACCAATGGACACTGTGGAAGTCTATGATCCAGAAATCCACTTTTGGACAGTTATGGAACCAATGCCTATGGCGCTGTACCAGCATTCACTGTGCTGCCATGGTAAAGCTTTGTACGTCTTTGGTGGAAAAGATGTTGTAGATGAACATGTAGAAAGTGTATTCCGATTTGACATTCCCACAAACTGTTGGACCGTGGTATGCACCAATATGCTGAAACCACGCTCCGAACATCTCTCACTGATTGTGGAGGACAAGATCTTTATTTTGGGGGGTGGATCCAAACATTCCAATGCTGTGGAGGTGGAGATTTTTGACCCTGCCACCAACAGATGGTCATTTGGTGCCGATTTTGTGGAGGAGAGGAAAATATTTGCAGGCTGTGTGTATGAAGGACAGATTTATATCACAGGAGGTAATTTTTCAATCATTTGTACATTTACATGCACTTCAAAAGAAAAAAAGTAACGGTATTGTACAAAAAACAAAAATAATGTTATGATTAAATACTCCAGCAATATAGGTTCCCACATTTTCTTTTAAAATCAATGACGAAATAAATTTTTGCTTTTAAGAAGGAGCTTTCAAACATTTGATGCTATGAAACAAAGTGGCAGAATAGTTAATCATGTACATGATATACCTCTAGCATGTCTAGTTAACTGTTTATAAATGTATATCTGTATTTTGAAAATTAGATGTAATGTGTTGGTAATAAAACAAATTAAGAGAGGGATTTTAAAGCAGAAAGCTTGATTTAAAAAAGAAATCAGCAGGATCTGATCACTAACATTCACACAGCATTCTTATTGTAATGTAGGTGTGAGACAGTTCAGCAGACCCGACAAGCCGACAAGAACTGTGGAAACAAAAGACTTCTATCGCTACCATGTCCATCGGAACGAGTGGGAGAAACTGGTCCGTTTTGTTCAGTACGCTAGCACTCAGTGCTGTACTGTGGCAACACTCAATGTCAAGTTCCTCCACGAAAGCGACTTTGTCAGTGTAGGAGAAGGAGTGGAACCCAGTCCACATTAGGTAGCTTATAATGTAGTATGAAGTGTCAGTGAAATCAACTTCTACAAAGCAGAGAAGTTGATAAATCAAAATTTGTTATCTTCATGGTGTGGAGTCCGTGAAATTAGCATTGGCTTCTTTGAAGGTAGAAAAGTTGATATAAAGTCTACATTAGTTATATTCTCTGTGTCTTGTCGACTGTCAGAGAAGATCCCATTAAGATCACATCGCATGAAAATAGTGGTGTTTTACTGTAATGTTTCTGAGTGACAACTGTGTAAGTGTCAGGGAACATGTAAAGTTTGGTACAACAACATACAGATTTGGCATGTAGCCAGGTACAACAGTAACTATGATTTTTAGCTCACTTGATTTTAGTTGAACCTTTTATGATCAAAATTTATGCGTTGTCTGTTGTTGGCGCCGTTGTTGTCGTAAGCTTTTCACACTTTCATCTTCCCCTCCAAAACCTCTGTATAAATGAAAGGCCACACTTCCTTAAAGGAAAGATAATTTAAAGTAAGTGAAAATTTTTTGGTTTTTTTCAAAAAAGTTTTCTACTTTAAACAGTCAGGGGCATAATGCAAACAGGTTATTTTTTAGAAGAACTCAAGTTATTATTAAGGTCAAAGTGAGTTACCTCTCTTTGCGTGTAACTCTCTTTTCTATTACTTATAACTTTAGAAAGTTATTTAAAAGTTGTGTATTCTTTTTTTCATCAATAACTCTAACAAGTTATTTTTATTTGATGTTTTAATTGGTTCAAGTTGTTTCAATAATTAAAAAACTCTAAAAGATCCACACCCGGCCCGTCGGGCTTATATGGGTATAGTCCACTAATGCATTTTCCATAGGCGGTAATGTTAAAGTAAGGGTTCATAGCTCTGGCCCTAATTTTTGTTCAGCGACCCCTTGAATAAAAGCTCATCAAATTGTCTCTCTCCTGTTAAAATTTTGTGGTGTGAAGTCAGATTTGTTTCCCGGCAAAATGTGTCTGTATTGAAAATGAAAGTAAAAGTAGGGGATTTCACAATTTTGGAAAGGGTGAACATCAAACAATTTTAATTCTTTTCTTTAAATGATAATTCAATTTTGACACTTGCTTTTAAAATTGCAAATCCTCTTTTCTGGCATGTGTCAAGCATTTTGATTTAAAATGTCCCAATAAATGTATATACACTCTGCAAGTATAGGAACTATTTTGCTTAAAGGCACTACTTTGTTGTCCTACCGATTCTAAAAATAGTTAGAGGGATATACCCATATGTCACTTTTATAAACACAATAATGTACACAATAATGTACAGAATACATTAAGAAAACAGCGCAATGCAAGATGGGGAAAAAAACCCAAAAGGACAAAAAAAAACAACAAAAAATACATGTTTAAATACATAATACAACAAATAAATCTTTAAGGAGTTTTGGGATATCAGTGAGTTTAAGTATTATTTTTATATATTTGCTTACAACTCATTACTTAAATACAATTGATTGTCTTTTCTTACAATGTAAGTATAAATATTTGGCAACCTGACGAGGATAATTGACAATGAGCAAACATAATAATTCATCATCTGAATATTTTTCTGACTGATTAAGACCAGTATTTTTAAATAGTTTTTTTTCGATAATTATTATATAAAGAACAATGTAATAAATGTAATAAAAAAATGTTATACTTTCATGTTAAATACTGAAATCTGATCGGTTTAGACGCAGTTGGTAATCCGTTCTATTACCCTCAGCGTTAGCAACATACTTGGCAACGGGTAACACAACGAATTGTTACATGCGCGTAAATTATGCGCGTATGGTTCACCGTAGAGTTCACTTCATTTCTATATAAAAGCAGTAAAATTTTCATAAAAAATAAGACATTCAGTATAATAAAATAAATAGTGCCTGTTTAGGAGGGTAACTGTTGAATTTGACACCCCTCGAAAACCATTGTCAACCTCAGCTTCGCGTTGGTTGAGAATGGTTTTCTCGGGGTGTCAATTTCAACAGTTACCCTCCCAAACAGGCACTATTTATATAATATTCATCTTCTACACTTCTATTGGAACAAAAAACACAAATTCTTTCTTCAAAAGGTTCCCCCGAAATCTTCCAGTTTCAATTCTTATTGGTATTAATACCACATCTAAATTGAGCCACAGTTGATTGTAAATACTTAGGCATATTTAAGAGAGATATATAAATATATGCATAGTGCAATAATTTCTTCATGCCCTCCTCAACATTGGCAGTATCTCCAACCATCTGGAGGCATTCTTCAAGAGACTCCCCAGACAGCTCTCTGAATGCCGTCTTCATCTCACTGATGGTCATTGTCTCAGTTGGCGTGTTCATCTTTAGTCTGGCTAAAGGTCCAGCTGGACCCTCTGCTCCTCTTACACGTTTAATTAACGGGAAAATGTCTTTCCCCGTTATTGTATGCCTCTTTCGTAAAACCGCAGGTGGCGGCATCTAAACAAATGTAAAAGAAACAAATCAAATAGCCATTCAAACTTTAATTTGAAACTAGTTACATTATATAGATCCAAACCTTGTCTCATCACAAATATACGTAAATCACTTATCACGCTATTATCACTATATCAAAATTATGTGAACATTCTACTTAATATTAAATTTTCATCAGTATACCGGCTTTTACTAAACAAATTCTCTCTCTCTCTCAGAAATTAAACAAGGTTTTCAATAAAATTTAGATTTCTAGTGCGTAATGCATGTGTTTTTTTGATCAGTGAACATGTATATCTATAAATTTTTGCTGCATGTATATGCTTGTAAAACAAAGAAATAACAACAGATTAAAAATATAATCTTTAACAACAAATATGTTGAAGTGATGAAAACAGTATCTTGTATATAGTGTGAACTTGTAGTTCTTGAATTTTTTTTATTTTAAATCAGAACCATAAGTTTCAAAAACTGAATCTGGACTGGAAGCTGGATTTTACTGTGACAAAGGTTAAAATGTTTTTCTTTTAAAAGCTTAAATTCTTCTTGACTGTTGAAAAAGAAAAGAAGATTCTCCATTGGCTTTACAACTGATGCATTGATGTATGTTAATAAAACATGATAAAGAAAATAAACTTTCACAAAACTAAATTAGATATTTTTATTTAGATTTTATGATTATACACTTGCTTAAGAATTTAAGCAACATCTTTAGAGAACTACATGTACTTAAATACTGAGATATACAGGAATTTGTTAACATCGATATTCAGGATCTGATCTCATTAAGTTGATTTGATTGTTGGCCTCCTCTGTTGGTAAATCTATATGGATATACCAAGCAATCTTTTTGTTGGCAATTAGACAAAGAAACCTTGTCTGTATTCTTCTTTGATGGTCAGTTATTGTTGGTGACAAGAAACAATTATTAATATTCATTGCTCTTTTTAAGTAAATTGAATTATAAAATAGAAATTTATTTTTTGCTTTTTGCTGAAGCGAAATCTGGGGAAAATATTACAACCCTAACAGATGTTCATGTACATTCGACCTGTAATTCCATGGATACGAGTTCTTACTATTAGTTGGTATGCTATGTACAGAATCTGGTAGTTTTGTTGTCTTGCAACTTGGAAACACCATTCATCTGCCTCATCTTCCACCTCTCTGGCAGAAGTTTTATGATTGTCTATTTTTTTGCGGTTATTCATGATGGCTTTTCTTTAAAGAAACTGTCCTCTCCATTCCCTGATTACAGGATTAAACATTTTTACATCTGTTCCAATTTTCAGTGGCAGTAATTGTTGTTTTGCTGCTAATGGGCAATGTTTGTTATGTCTACATGGTTGAAAAAAAGTGCTTAATTCTATGTAAATTGATATAAGCTCACAAGAAATGTAGCAAAAGTATCCAACATGATTAATTCTTATAAACTGAAGTAGCACCAGCATGACCTGTACACACAAAATGAAAATTAGTTTTGTAAGGGTAACTTGATTGTTAAACTGGGGTTAATTAATATTGTCCAAAATACTGACTGTAAGAAAGCATGCACAGGGCTTATTAGAACATGATAAGAACATGAGCGGGTACGCTGCTCTTGCATGAAAATTAACAAATCAGGTGATTTTAGATAAGATTGAAAATTAATCCCAATATTAAGAAGCATTAATGTACACATAAAGTAATCATTCCAACGATCAAATTACACAAAACACTGTCACAAGTTTCTATTATCTATTGTGTGGAAATTATAATTAAATATTCTTGATTTGTAGAAAAATGGAATATATTTGCTTGAAGTGTGAAATTATCTTTACTATTTTTTAATCAAACAGTAATTTAAGTGATATTGCAGTGTGTAAAGTATATCGCTTCAAAACTGAAAAAGAACACGATATATTGGAATTCATAATTTTTTGGCGATAAAAGATGTTAATTTCACAGCTTGATACATGTATATGATTAAGTATCTGAAAGTTTCCTACGTGTATATCACCGTGTACTATTATTTACCAGTCGCCACATTTGGAAGCATTGCGAATCCAACTGTAAAAACATAATATACATATAAGTATGCCCTATCCTCAGCAATCAATTTTTAATTATCATTGTGTTTTTTGTTATGATTTGGGAAAAAAAACAACTTAATAGATATTTAATATTAGATATTGTATATCACGGTCTAATTTATTGATGACTCACAAAAAAATATGTGAAATCCAAAAATTGTACTCGTAGATATTCTCAAAATTGTATTATCAAATATGTACAAAAGAAATGGGCGTTTCTTCTTCTTGATATATGTTGGTCTTATTGCAAATTCTAGAGTTTTGTGTTAAATATAATTATTTGGTTTTTTTTTTGTTTTACAACTTTTTGAAGAAAATCCTTTTTGTCGTTTTTGCTGACAATATTTATGATGGTATTTCTGTAATCCTCCTTAGTTTACATGATTTAATATTTGTACATCTGTTCCAATTTCCAGCTGGATTTTTACAAATTTATTCAAATGCCATGAATAAATGCTTGTAAATGTATATATTGATATTATTGACGAAATAATAAGAACACTGTTTGAAAGAATTGGTGCATGGACCCAAGAGTCGGCCGTTGTTTTGAATGTATTTAGTATGTTTGTTAATAAACAAAGATACACTACTGGGAGATTATTATTCAGTTCCAGAACTTGTCATATAATTAATTTAATATTTGGGAAAGCTTGTTAAGGACAAGTTATGAAATGTGTTTTATCTACAATAGTGATGTTTTTTGTTGAAAGTTTCTATCAAACTTAACTGAAACTTCAGAAAAATAGGGCCAAAAGAAGTATTAAAAAAGAAGCTCAGAAATGTCGTGGCCTGATTTCTGATTCTGATGTCATAGCGTTATTTTTCTATAGAAGTATGTGAATAAAATATTTTACTACAACTCTAGACTTGTTTGTCTATAATATTTAAACTTTGAATTTACTTATGTTTCCCATCTCTGGTTTGGAAATATTTTAAAATTATGCAACAAAAATACTGAGCAAGAAGTCAAGTTTGCTATCAATTACATTATACTTTTCAAGGATATTTCTAATTCAAGTAGAAAAACAAACATTCTGCAATATGCCGATAAGAGTGGACACAGTCTAAGAATTTTCATGGAAATATAAACATTTCTGTAATTTGGGTAGGCAGAGCTTGCATAAGAATCTACATGACATGATGATCTATTTTATACATAAAGACAAGAACGTACACCCACAATGCATTTATAAGTTAACTGCAATGAACTTTGGCATTTCTTAAAAATAATATGTACTAAGTTGAAATGCAATAGCAAACATATTTGCTTTGAAATGTGGAAGAAATCGCTCCATTTGTGAAATTCATTTTGGTTATTAAGAATTTGGCGGTGTAAATATAAATATTTATAGGCAATAAACATTCATCTCGAATCCATGTAAAAAGAACACATTGGAATTCAGGTTTTTATTATTTATAAGGTTCTTATAACTGTAATTAATTTTTCAGGTTTATTTTAACAAAAACTGTTGTTTCTTTTGTGATTTATGCGGGATATGAAGGAAGCGACATCGCAGAAAAAAACACACCCCTAAATAGCGGGTTATGAACATTTTTTTTCTGCAATGATCACTACCTTCATAATCCGCATGATCATATGCATTGAAAAAACCCAAGTTTTATGCTTAAATTTACATTTTTCTTCTAATTAAAAAAAATGATTTCTCGTATAAAGTAAAAGTAACGAAATTATTGTTAGTGTACATCACTATGCATTTAAATGTACCGATAATGATTTCCTCTATTTCTTACGGAAGCTAGACTGAAATCGACACGCCCCGTTTATCAATTGAAATAATCATGATTTTTCTGCAATGTCGCATAGATTTCAGTAAAGAGCTATTAGTTACACATGTACATTCAATTTCCATAAGAAATAGAGGGAATCATACTTTAGTGGATGTACAATGTAAATATATACATGCAGTAATGGATAAACTTAACCGCTTATAAACTGCATTTATACATCATTCTGTATTGACAAGCAATGCATGCATACCGATGCGCAAAAAATGTTATTCTTTCCATATTACAAAGATAGAAAATTAAAAGGGGGATTGAATTTTTGTTTTACAAAAGTACTTTATAATCTAGGTCCATGATTCCAGAAGTTTTTCTGTTATGTCCATTCGGGAAATATACACCAAGCTGTTACATAAATCCTGCCTTGTAACATTTCGAAGTAAGTCCAGAGTTGGCATGATACAGTCGTTTATGTTGTATCGGAACTTCATTTTTATTCGTTCAATTTTCTGTTGCGGAAGTCGAAGAAAACGAGCCAACCGAGTATATTCATGTAATATTTCTCTTGACACTAACCGGATGTCTGTTGATGTCATTTCTAAATCAGGGTCGATAACTCCAGGGCATTTGTAATGGTTCCTTGAAAAGTTTTTCAGAAACTGTACAATATCTGCCCTATCGTTGTCTATTAAGGCCCTGTACAAAATTTCAATAACGCCCCTGTGTTTGTTTCTCCAGTGATAAAGAACCTGAAAGTTTCTTTCGTGAATAAAGAAATGCAGCCGATCTTGTAAAATCTGTTCTACAGCATCTTGGTCCAAAGAGAGACTAGCTGCTATCATGCGCATATCACTAGATACTTTGCCAGCCACCACATCCAGAAGCAACTCAAAATCTACAAAGAGAAATCATTTTCAACCCACAGACATTGATAAAAACGAGAAATCTATTTATAACTAAGATTTGCACTGTATTACATTTGTTTGGTTGGTTTGAATATCTTGAATTTCAATTCATTAAATTTCGGAGGAAAAAGATCTTTATTTTGATGTTTAAAAGGCCTGTTAAAACTATTGTCATTCACATGTTCATCATGAACCCAGGTCACATGAGAAACAAATGTAAAACTCTAACAATCGAGTTAGCCAAAACCTTAGGGAGAATGTCATTTACCAAACCCATATCTACCACATGTTAAAAAGGAAAGCTGAAAACAAAAAGGAAATCAACTTTAGTTCTCACCTCTATGATCAGCGATTTCCGCTCCCGGTAAAAAGAACTTGGCACTGTCCTATAACATGTATTCAAACATTTTAGAAAAACCAGACAATTGTAAAATTGCTCTTAAGTAAAATATTCGTCAAATCGATACTACTTAAGGAATTGTAATGCAGACGTTTGATAAAAGCATTAAAATCACAAAATAAAAATAAGTTATATGTACCATATGATATTTACTGACTACGTTTAAACCATGTTAAAGACAACTACAAACAATGTAACGTCACAATCCAAAAAATACTTTTTAAAACACTAATAATGACGTCATGTATAAAATCATAAGCCAAAAAAAAAATGGATTATGAAAAATAACTTCATTAAGTGTGTTACATGTATATCTTTCAAAACTTTCCGTTTACATTTACAGAGATTTAATATTTGCGAATAATATGAAAACAGTTTAAGTACTAATTATTATTGTAAAAAATTACACTTGCTACTACTTTTTTCCGTATTAAAATTGAATATAAAAAGCTGTAAACAATATCGTTTTATTTCTTTCTTGAAGAAAAGATTCCTTTTTTTAATTGTATATGTTCGAAGAATAACTTACATGCTCAGGTTTCCAAGAGAGGTCACTAACGGATATGTAATGTTTCACTGGAACTGGACATAAATTACATAACACACGCTGTTGTGCTATGGATTCTGGAAGCATATCAGCGCAATTCGAATCACAAAATTCTGTGTTGCTGCACATGTAACCTATTTGAAAGTGAAGATCACTGTGAAAATTGTCTCTTATGTGGTGAAATTTTCTCTCAAGTTCAGCTCGAATATCAGCTCTTTGTTTTCGTGAAGCATGTTCTTCTAGATTTCGAACCTGAACTTCAATTCTATTTCTAGATATTCCGACAAATATGAAACAATCAAAGCGGTAGAACACTGCTACCCTTTGATACAGGCACTTGTTTTTACTGTCTGTGAGTATTCTCTACTCTGTATCCATGCAAGATGAGATAAGCTTGTATAAAAGCATGTTAGGCAAAAACTGAAATTCAAAACAGAGAATGGATGATACAGCTGAATATGTCATGAAATCATCACAATTGAATATTCTCCTGTTCATACATGGGACATACCACCGTTGACGTACTTTATAAGACGCTCCAATATCTTTTCGAAAGACAGTTATTCTGGTCAGCATCCCAAGTCTCTCCATGTACTTTGTTAATTCTTTTTGATATTCTAGAAAGTTTTCCCTTTTGAAGCTATCCCAGATTTTTTCCAGCAAACGAAAGGACATTTCTCCACTTCTTGTAAAAAACGTATAGTCTGCATGATTCTTAATATCATCCTCTAAATCAGAGTAAGCATGCCTCAGATCAGTAATGATGTATTTAAAAGCATCTGAAAACCACTGTATATCTAAAATAGCAAACTCGTTCAATCCTTTCTCGGGAAAATAGAGAATTTCCCCCACTTCATGAAAGAAAATTAAGATTTTTTCAAGTTCCGACTTTTCCTTCATATGCAAGGTGTTATAAATATCTTCATTTTGTATCCAAAGGTCTTGGACATACATTATTTTTAAGGATCTTCCACGGGCTTCTTTGATATGTCGTTCCACAATTGCCCACAGATTTGGAATCTCCATACCCCAATGATCTAGCTGCATAGAGGTTCCAATAATGCCCTTTTTAATTTTTTCAATGGTTTCGCGAAACGGATCACATTCCCACAAGAAAAACTTTTAATGGCATCCCTGTCCAAAAACACATTGATTTACAGATGTGTCTTAAAAGAATAGGATCATTATTTTTCAACATTTCCTTAATTTGTTCAAATGATTTGGACATTTCTTCTTCCTACAAAATTGAAACAAATTCTTTTTTTTTATTTTTCCATAGAAAGAAATATAAAAGAATCATTTATGGTGATTTCATGTATATGTGTTTCAGCGATTCTCAGCCATAAATTGCATTATCGTTTGGATAATTTCGTGTATTAATAATTCAATGGGAAGATCAATCTAATTATGCACATGTACCCAAAGGCAGTCGAACGATTTGTTTTTAGATTTTAATCTTTGCAAGTTGACTTGTGAAAATGTTGTCTAATTTAGCTACTAGTATTTGGTATTATGATAAAGGTCTATTGTTACCGCATTTTCGACTTTGTCAGCATGTGTCCATACAATAATGACAGGCGCACTCTCGCTGCTGTAGGTATGAATTGATTTCATCCAAAATAGAACAAATTCTGTCAAACGATTATAGGAAGAAAACATTACCCAATTATAATAAATTCCTTCTTTTCTGATGTATTCTATGTTCAATGTTCCAACGAACATATATCTTACGAAAGAAAAAACAATGAATTTGATTACCTTTGTACGTCCATTGTTCAAAAATCGTTCCCTCATTCCCTGTATCTTCCACAACAGAATAAAGTGATTTTGTGAGATCCATTACCAAAATGAAAAACGATCTTCTATTGAAATAAATGTGATGGGAAGCATAATAACCACATTGTCCGGCGAAATCAAGCATGGAAATTGTCCTTTCTGATAGTCTTCTGTTGATAGTGTTGTCTTTTACACCAATGTCAATCATAGTTTCACACAAACGGCGAACTATAGCAAAAATAAATAAAAATATTATCAAAACCAATAAATGATTATAAAAACAATTGAGTGAATTGTGCTACAATTTTTTTTTTTTTGGGGGGGGGGGGCTAGATTTTGATATTAGATTTCAGAAAGTCAAATTTGACGTAAAACTACATGTGTATAGTTAAATTGGCACTTCCTTTTGTGTACTGTACTGCTCAATTCAAAACAATATATTGGTTTTTGTAAAATAAGTTTTCTTTCTAAATTCACAATAAGTTCACCTATGCACCCGCCCACGAAATAAACGAAAAAGAAAACTTCGTACCAAAAAGTTTGTCTTTCTGGATAAAGAACATATGTTCGTTCACATGAATAGCTCGAGTTTCATTTTCAGAATCAGAAATGTTTCGTCTTTTCATTCTTTCAAGTAAAGTCGTTTTCCCGGCACCAGCACAGCCAACAACCATGCCGCGGGCATGATAAAAAGACTGTTTTCCATTTTGGAGATGTTTCACAAATGAATTTATTGCCTCATGACCAATTTTTGACACTTCAGGGGGAACGTTATCTGTTTAAAAAAGACACATTCATCATTCTAAATTTTGCTAATATCGTTAATCTAAAAAGTGTTGACAAAATGTATCATTTTAAATATAAAAGCACATCTTAATGCGAAATATACAAAGTATTTAGCTTTAAGCACCACTGTCTAACGATAAAGCAGAAAATCATAGACAATATAGTCAATGCCATAGCCTTCCATATTTTGAAAGAAAAATAGAAATTTAAAAACAAGACAGATACATGTACAATTAAATTGCAATTAGTCGTATAGATAAGAATTTTCTGTTTAATAATGCCCATGCTTTCAAGAAAAGAAAAAAAGTAACCCAACAAATAAGCAATTAAAAAGCTAGAAAGTTTCGTTTCCTTACATCTCTTACAAACAATTGCATGTGTTGTTTTATCCTCCAAAACTGGATGGTCAATAATATCAGGTCCCAAGCAAAAAAGGAACAGTTTAGTTTAACATGAACTGAGGTGGACACAAAGTTCATTTTTCTTTTCTTTGTATTCTGCAGTTCTACAGTAACGTACAAGAAATCTCCTGTTCACTAGGAGGAGATCAAACAAAATCTTTTTGAGTTTAAAAAGATCCTTAAAAGCCAGGAATACACTGTCCATAGCATTTTGAGAAATAAACGAAACACGACCATTCCTTGAACAAATAAAATGTCTTGCATCGTTATTCAAATATTGTTCGAGATTTAGACTCTCAGAACTTCCAGCTACGGGATCAAGCGATAGTGAAACTCGTATATTATTTAGTAGATCTATCAGATCAGAAATGTTATTCCGAGAAATACATTCATCTTTTGCCAGCAATAAACAGACGATGAAGGCGTGGAAATCCTCGTCCGTGTATTTCTTCAATAGATCTGCATAAATGTGTATAAGTGTATAATCAAATGTACTTTAAATAAGCAGTTTTTTGTTTAAAAAATGCTTCATCTTTTCATTTTAAAGGTCTTTAAATAAAAAAAATGCGTTTTTTTTTATGTTTATATGAGAAAGAATACTTACAAGCCAGTAGTTGAATGGTCAAAGAGCTGGATCTAGATGTCATTTCTCCATTGGTAAGTCTTTCTATAGCCTAAAACATTGGTCTTATTTTTATCAGTGTTATCTAACTGATCTGTTTAATAAGAAATCATCAACAAAACTAATATCTGCCACTGAGTTAGCTAAATAATAAACGAAAAGTCTCTCAATCACATTTTAAACCTTTACCTTTTATTAGCCTTTCAGAGAATCAAATGGTATGGCTTTATATCGTGTGGATTATTCCAATTAACAATGTCAAACAAGGCGGTAAGCTACTATTTTTGCAATGTTTTAAAGAAAGAACAATAACTGCTTTGCATGCATCAAAACTCAATTCAAAGAATTTTAATCGTGAGTTCCTTTGTATGATATTTGTCTCAAAATCAACCAAAGAGAAAATAGTATAATAATATGCTTTTAAAACACTCACCGGAAAGATTGAATCATTCAGAGTTTCATATTCTTTAAATGTGAAATCTGTTAAGACGTGCTGTTGATGTAATCTCTCAACGTCTTCAAAGGTAGTTGCAGTTGAAGTTGTTGACGGGTTCCTTGATCCCGTAATATGGTTTTCAGCAGGTAATGTGTATTTTATTAATTTGTACAGTAAGTGTCTCGTGAGGTTCTTGCCTTGAACAGTTCCTGTTTAAATACATACTTTAAAAGTAAGTAGATGTGTACGTACTTATTTTTTGAAATATTGAATGTATAACTAATTACAAACAAAAGTCTTTAAATATTCATTTATACGATTTTAATTTACTATGTATACCGTGTGAAAGTATTTCAATTTCTTGTTTATTGAATGTTTTTCTTTGGAAAAGAGGCTGAGAAGCAAAATGACAGCATAGACTTGAAGAACCAATTTGCTCTAACAGGTAAACGCTTAATGCTTCTTTAATTAAGTTGTCGATTTCTAGAACGATATCTTCAATACCTAAAGAAAAAAATATGTTTTAGAGTAAGGAAAAACATTTAATTGAATTTTAGCTAAAAAAGATATATTCGTACTTAGAATTTTCTTTTAATTCTTAATATTTATTGTCATTACATTAAAGTGACATAGGGACTCAAAAAATATATGTTACTTTATGATAATAACAACGGAAATGCAAAGACAAATAAGACATTTGATTTTACGGGAGGTTTAACACATTCTAAACGATAGCATATTAGCTAAAAAGTCATTAGAAATCATCAAGATTTACATGTTAACAAACCAAGTTGTTTTTATGACCGTGGTCAAAAAGATGCATCTATAAAGAATGCATTTTAAGAAATGTACACATGAAAATAGTTCTTAAAGACATCGGATTTAACTGATATGCTTGCTCATGCTTTTCGACTCATTGAACTACAAGTATTTTAATTCTCTGTGCTTGCGTGACTAAAAACAAAAGCAATACTCAATAATTATGTTTCGGGCCAATCAATACTTCTGAGTTTTTCCATTTTTAACAGGATTTTTTTTTACTTTTGAAGACTGAAATGTTTTAAAAGTTTGTCTTTTTACTGTGTATGAGCAGTAAAATATTTAAAAATAAGTTACTGTTAAATAATAATCATCTTTAATGAACCACGGGTTTGTGCGGTACGCTGTCTCTTTAAGCAACATCTAAATTAATTATTAATAAATTAATAATTCATAAATTACACAAAATGTAAAATGTGTCCTTTTTCAGCTTCCATTCCACCTCCTCTTATAAAAACAGACGTGCAGGCTAAACGTCTGAATGCATGTTTATTTAAATGATATTAAACGTTTATTCTAAGTTTTCTAGTAGCTAACAATAAACAGAATTACATACCAAATTCTTCCATTTCCTTCCCATGTGCTTTGAAGGCTTGATAAGTAGCACTTACTTGATATGCTGTAAAAAGGATTAAAAGGAATAGCTTTTTTTACATATAGTTCTCTTCAACTGGGTCTTAAAAAAAAATAAGAAAAAGACGATAAATGTACAGAAAAATATGTACTTACATCGGATATACAATATTGCATTGACAATTTGCTTTTTAAGGCCAATGTACGCACATAGACATTCGAATTTGTGTTCATATCACAAAAGCTTTTCAATTAGTTTATTTGCTTGCGTTTATTCATATTTTTGTAATGTCAACTGTTATTTATATTGAATATGGTTTATGAATAACAGTTTATCTACATTTGTCAATATTATACAAAAAGACAAGGAAAACATGAAAATAATTTAAAGCAAGTTTATAGTTGTCATCCTTAGTCAATGTCCGGTTTCTCAACGAATTAATTCAAATTTTAATAATTTTCTTCCTTGTTATTTTTCATAAAATTCAAAAGCAATTTAATATCTTAGGTTTTTTCAATTGTTTGATACTTAAGTAAATATACCGGCAACATGAGTCACAGATGAAGAGATAATATCAATGAATGTTATTGAAATTCAGTTAAATCTTCCCGATAACCAACTTAGCTGTAAAGATGTACGTAAATCAAAATCTAGCTGTACAATATCATGTCTCTCAGTAATTGTTAAATCAAAGAAATGATTTATACCTTAACATAAAAATAACTTTTCATGGTTAAAAAAAATATATTTAAGCTAGACTATCAGTGACATATTTTTCTTAAACATGAAAACTGGAATTTTTCATTACATGTATATCTTTAATAGAGATATATTGAAATGCTATCTGTAAAAATAGGTTCGTTTTTGTTATTACTTATTGTTTAAAAGAACATGGCTCACCTGTTATAGATGTAAGTGTAGGGCCATTAACCGAAACATGCCTGGTACAAACCCCTCTTTGGGTATTTGTTGTTGTGTGTTTAGTTCTTGGAGAGCATTAAATCTCGTTTCACCAAGGATTCTGGTTGTAGAGGAGCAGCATGGATCGTGAAACCTTGGCTAACGAAGATGCGTTGACAAGTGAAATACTTCTTATCAAACCGTCAACAGAGTTCGATAATGTGTACTATATGTCAGTGTACCAAACTGTAATCAGCTGAACAAAGATAGTGCTGGATACTGTAGATAGAGGGGTGCTTGATCCAAGTTTACAGAGAGAGAGAGAGAGAGAGAGAGAGAGAGAGAGAGATAGATTATCAGGGTTATACTTATTAACGCCTTTTAAAGCGTAATGAAGGGTAGAGCCGACCTTACCTCAAAAAACTGACATGTCTTATCCATGAGGGGGTCAGGGGGTCTTGAATATGAATTAAACATCAGTGATATCTGATGTCATATATTTGACCTATCAAAACTAACTATGCATTGATTGATTAGCGATTACTTTGTAGATGCGAAAAGTTCACTAAAGCAAATTGTTCGTTACAGAAGATTGGAACACGTATGGCATCACGTTATAGTAACAACATACACATGTACTAGGGCAGATGAAAAATATCGGGAGTGTGGTACGCTATAAATTTAAAATTCACACTAAGGAGATTCAAGGATGAACTTTGACCTGAAGTGATACGTTACTAACACTCGTAATTCGTCGTTCATTTAAGTTTGATTTCATGATAAAGCAATAGGTCTCACCTCGACTTGCCTTTATCTCAAAAGTATCCACAACTATTTATTTTACATGAATAAAAATACCCTATGGACTACGTATCCATGCGCGCCGAGTCTGATCAACAGATAAGGGATATTTTAAACAACGGGAGAAAATTAAAACCAATTTTCGCAAATGTAGATATTCAAACAAGGAGATCCAGAATCAACTTTTGAAGGTGGACGTCAAACTCAACCGTTCTGATTTATTGAACTACAAAAACGTGTTCCGTTATTCCAGTGCGCTAAACCAAATATTCATCAAAGAACTATATATGATAAGAGTTAAACTTGGCCTCCATAATTCGCCATTTTGTAAGTGTTTTGGGTACAATAAAATGTTAACTAATTTTTTAGAAGAGTTGATATAAAATATATTTTTCATCTATTTATTTGATTTATTTGCACTCATTGGCAGTATATGACGTCAGAAGTGACGCCATTTCTATAATTCAATCAAAATCAGCCAAAAATTGACATTTTTCTTACCTACGAATGGGAAATATAGAACGCAAGCTTGAACAGGGAAAATTTTTGTGCCACTTATTAGTCTTGGCTAGATACATCTCTGATTAAAATATTTTATTTGTTCAAGAATGTGCTCTATGTTTTCGAAAGGAAAAACTGCTTGAAAACAAGCTGTTTTACGCTAAAAATGCAAAAATGGCGGGAAAAGGTTGTCTTTACAATGTCATATTTCTAAATTGTGGGCACTTGAACCAAAATGAATATCATGTAAACAAATCACATATATATCTGTACTAAGAAAACAAAGAATGATAGTAAAATGATGTTGTTCATTTTAGGGGGCCATTTTAGGCCCTTATCATAAATAGTCCTTTAAAAAGTAAACGTCAAAAACTTCTTGAAAATTCATACCAACTGAAACTTGCTTTTCGAAATACACCTATAGTGGCATTCAGAGGAGACAAAAGCTTGAAAGACATATCAGTTCATGAAAAAAATAATAACCTCTTCTTGTTTAATAAACAACAGATTATTGATTAAGAAGATCAGATTATTCTCAAAAAGATGTAGGTTATAGTATGCAACCACCAATATATTTCATTAAGGTGGTATGGGACATTTGAGATATTAATGTGGATTAAAGTACATTAAACTTGAAATACTTTCACTGGTTTAGAATTCTATAATTTTACAATATTTTACCAAAAATAGCTTTTGAAAATATTTGGAGACGTAAAAAAGCCCCAGCGGGATTTGAACTCATGACTTACAGCTTCGTAGTAAACTCTCTAACCCACTGCGTTACGCCATCAGATGACAATATCGGGAAAGAAACTCCTTATATGATTACACTTTATTTTATTTTTTATTTCGATAAACAATACGTCACATGTAAGTGTCCCATACCACCTTAAATTAACCCTAATAGTGGGTAAAAGGTTAGCTCCTAAAACATTCTTTTTTGTGAGCCGTGTGGTCGAATAAAATGTGTTATGTGTAAATAAATTATTTGTTCTACCAATTTCAAGACTCCAACGGCAAAACATATCAAGCTTATATATATATATATATATATATATATATATATATATATATATATATATATATATATATATATATATATGAAATAAAATTTTGTATTTTAACCACTTGTTTAAAAAAAAAGACTCAATATGGTTAAATCTGTTTTCATTTACAAGCACACATAATATTTGATATTATGTTTTCAACAAACATTTCAACTGAAAAAAAAATCATGAAATGAGTAAACACTAAACATTTTTTAAATTAAACTTTAGTTATATGATACCGAATTACATTAATGTATATATATGTTTTAAACAGGAGCAAATAAAAAATGGCACTGAGAATTATGATCGATAAAACCTTCATTACTAGTAAAAGACAGTGTATAATTTTGCTATCGATTGCAAGTTAAATTTTAGATTGCAATTTGATATGAAAGACACGACTGTGTACACAAGTTCTAGTAAATTATAAAATTTTGGAAAAGAGTACCTGTAATTAGTTCATTCAGAGTGGTAAAAATGTCGAAACATGTCCAGTTATCGATAAGCAGGTGTAAAAAAAATATGTAGTATTGAAATGCGAAACGTTAATCATATTAGGCTTAACACTTATTTGGTTTACTGATTAAAAACAGATTCAGGTATAAATAAACCGTGGTAAATACAAATTAATTTATATTCATGTTATCTATGTTTGACTAAACATGTAAGGTAAGTGTTTTCATGTTACCAAAATATTATAAATGACATTTTATAATAACACATAAATATCCGACACAGTGTATTTATCGTATTTTGTTATAATGAATTCAAGAAAATATGATAACATGTGTTCAGATTTCTAATCATTAAGTTTATTTTGTTAAAATGATTTAGGTTGACCTCTACACCAATAAGTGTTATATATTTTTGTTGCATGGGTTTAATTTGTCTCTAAAAGTAGGACCAGTATTGAACAATATTAGACCTCAAAGTACAATGCTCTATTTTCTAGAATTTAAAAAAAATATCAATCTTGTCCCAGATAATCCATTAGTTTTCAAATTTTTAAACACATCTGTTTGAAAATTCTCATAAAAGTAAAATGTTTTTAAAGTTTTGAAATGAAGAACAAAAATAATCATGATGATTGTATGATTTTTTTTTTTTGGAATCCACATAAATATGAAACTAAAATATAAAAAAAAAACCCACTTCAAAGGCATACTGCTAGAAAAAATCTCACAAAAATATGTAAATATCAAATATGTATGTTGGTTAATAAATAGAAGAAAAAAAATTGAATGAAATTGAAAGTTTAAGAGAGATACAATGTACTGAGTTATCAAATATCTGTGTACAAAAAAACCTTTTTAAGAGTTGGCTTTCTTTATTTTGCCTGGTCTCAATTATCTCGGTACCAATGTTTTAATAAATAAAAATCACGAAGAAAAATTTAAAAAGGAAAAGTTTAAGCTAAATATGTGGATAAACGTACAATGCGAGTCTTTTACTGTAAATGTTTTACATTCGGGCAGTTACTATAATATCAATTCAAGAGATCGGATTACAGTTTTATATTCATTATTAGTGAAAATATTATATCTGCTTTCCTTAATCATCCGTCACGTATATGTGATCGAGTGCTGACAAATATATATTGCTTATGGCAAGGAAAAAGTATATTACTTAAATTTCACTTTTTCCGTATAAAACAGCTGAAAAATAATGTTAGTTGAAAGCTTGATAAATGAACAAAATTGACATATTTTATTTCTGAATGTTTTGTTGATTTCATTCCTATTTCATCTCCCTCGTTAGAAGAGTTCAATTAAACGGTCTATAGCTATTTTGTACCACGACAAAATGTTATCAATCTGGAACCAAATGGCGTTTTCAAACGGATGTAAGACATGTTATGACGATGTAGCATTCCACCTTAAGTATTATTAAAAAAAATTACTTAAAGCAAGAATTGTTCGACTACAACATGGATATTTGCAGTCCTCTGTTTAACGAACGTTGAGTAATTTTCATTTTAAGGTAAATCGTTGACGGTACGGTTCTAGAACGCGCACGAAAATTCATGGAAACATAGGGGCAAACTATTAATTTTTAACAATGCCCCAAATGATCAATAATAAATTTCATTTTAAAACTATCATAACACCCCACCACAACCAATAACATATAAATGCAAAGATATTGTTAATGATTCGTTTTTATCATTTAATTTATTGATTGGTGATTCACACTTTTAAATTGTTGTTTGTTTAAATATGCGTATGGCTGTTGTGAGGCTAATGCGTAGCAAATAATACACCGAACAATTATGGAGGGCAATCGTGTTCAAAAATCCAGACATGTAAACTTGTAAATCCGAATATGTAATCGTGTTGGTGTTTGAGTCTGAGTATGAACATGTGTAATTCTGATCGTGTAACCTATAAAACTCAGGGATAAACTCTTTAGAGTTCACTCCGAAGGTCTTCAATCTAATTTTTCCTACAGATGCTAATTACAGCTGTAAAATGTAACCTGTCACTATAATACACACTTTCCATCTAAAGCCTCTGCATTTGTATTTCCGTTTTCTGAAATGTTGCAAATCAACAAATGTAAAGTCTACAAGTTTGTCGAATTTTGACATGACCATATATGGAATCAGTGACGTCACCGATAGAAAAAGGCTAGCTGCAGGTAAAGGCATGCCGTAATCGCCGGAATGGGGACGGAATAAATAAAAAAAAATATATAAGGTAGGTCTATAATCATATTATCTCTGGATAACAACTTTTCTTAGAAAGTATTATTTTTCGGAAATTTATCGAATAGAAAAACAAAGAATTTAAAGACATTGGTTTTGAGATTTTGATTAATATGAGACATTAGAAGCGATACCCTCTTTAAAAATAAATAAATAAAAATTCCAAAGATAAGGTTAACTGTCGTGAAATTAAAATGTGCATAAATTATTTTTCAAAAATCTTTCATTGTGCATTGTCGGCAATATACAGGGAAAAAAGCCTATCATGCAGATAACAATTGGCATTTTTCAAAATTTCAAGCAATTATTACGGGACATGAGCAAGACGTCCTGGATGTCGGTTCAATACAGACTCACTTTGTGAAATTGGTTGATAAAAAATTTCCGGAGAGCTATTATAAAACAGCTTTACAGCCACTTGTGAACATGTACAGAATGTACTGTTTGCCATATAGCGACTACTTAATTTGGTAAAATTATCGTCAATACAGTATATACAGGTATTTCAAAATATTTTATGATTTAAACTCTACCAGTTCATATACGATCAAATTTATCTGACCCACCCCGTTCCTTACTTTCAGAAATCCAATTTCCGAAGAAAAATCATAATTGCAAAATTATAAACATACTAGTATAGCATTACTATTTCTTCAAAACCTTTCAATTTTTAACAAAACTTGGTGCTTAAATTAAGAATTGTAAAACTTCTTTTTATTTATAACAGTTTTAGATTGTTTTATTATTTATCTTTCACTTGCACAACAAAATCATTTTGATATTTTAAAAATCTTTGCAGGTCGTTTATTCTAACTACAAATGTTATTCAGAAAAAAAAAACAAAAATAACAAGAGAAAAGCTGTCAATGTGACAGCAAACCGGGTTTTCTTTTGTGTGAACAGTATCCATAATCCATTTGTCAATCCTGAAATGATAAATACTACCTATCCAATGAAATAGGGTACTCTATATGCAATTTTTTTTTGCCAAAAAATGACTTAGTTCAACAGATGATATTTTTTGATAAATTATCAGAAATCAAAATCCTAGCAATATGCACACCTCTGATATACATGTATGTATAATTGATATGCAAAAGAACAATTTCTATCTCGAAAACTGTACGAGGAGTTATCGGTATAATAAGGGTACCTTTTTAGCAGCCACTCGCCCATCCGCCATTTTCACTATTTCAATAATCGAAAAACCCGGTTAAAAATTATCTCTTAAACTTCTTTCAATTCAGAAGCAATGGAGCTACATGGGACCTCAGGGCGGTCTCCGAACCTCATGCCGCTAAAATTTATTTACCCCCATAGGAAATTTCTTGATCCGTCTCATTTCTAGAAAAGAGTACGCATTAATTTATTTTTTAGTTTAAATTACTTGTCAAATTATTTTAGAGAAATAAGATATGAGGCATTTCTTTTTAACTCTCATCGTAAAATACCATGAGGATTATATTACAGAAATTAGCGCATTCGTCACAACGGCGACGACTTTTATATGCATGACCCTCTTCCTGTTTGGTCCAGTTTCAATCATACCTCAAAACTTTTTCTAAAAATAATACCGGTAATTTCGATAGAAAAGTGTCGTTCATTTAAAGCTTATTGCAACAGTTAAGCTGAATATTATGTTTATTTTTCATCCATTCCGGCGATTACGGCCTGCCTTTTCCCTGCAGCAAGGCAGTTGCCATATAAGGTCATGTAAAAATTCGACAAACTTGTAGACTTTACATTATGTCAGATGTGCTATTGCCGAGCCTGAAGATACAAATGCAGAAACTACGGATTGAAAGTGTGAAAAGTTGAATGTTTAATTAACTGATGAAAGCAATAAATCTGCAAATTGTGCATCATGCGAAGGAACTAAGTCAAATCTTACACGTGTTAATGCCCGAATTTTATAGGTTACACGATCAGAATTACACATATTCATACTCAGACTCACATGCCAACACGATTACATATTCGGATTTACAAGTTTACATGTCTGGATTTTTGAACACGATCACCCTCCACAAAAAATTTCCCTACATTCCTAAGGATACGGGGGATTAACATATTGTGATTAACATAATGGGATAACAACAATTGAAAATATGCTTACTTAAACAAACTCTACATAAAAAGCAATTAAAGAAAATTCATACCGATTTCCAACTGTAACATTATTTTTTAGTTTAAAAAAAACAGTGCAGCTATGAAAGACATGTGTTAAAATTAAAATATACATATTGTATCGCTAGGAAGTACGAAATAACGTTGATTGTGACAGGTGAAGTACATAAAAATCCCTTTCACGTGGATTTTAACGGCCGTAATTGACTTGAACTAAAAACTTCAAGATCTTTGTCCGGCTACGGTCATCAGGGAATAAGAGGAAAAAAGGACTCTCTAAATGGAACACATCATCCTTTTCTTGATAATTCATAAATGGTCTACCAATTTCAGTATATTTTAAAATAAACAAACATAAATATGTCAAAAATATTGTAGCAACTCTTGTGATAAAAGCACGAAAATCATGCTTACAAATTAATGATTCTGGTTATTTTAAAATCTTTGAACAATTCTTAATTTGGAGAAGAAGAAACAAACCAGTCCAGGACGATCTTCCTGAGCACTGCACGTGTTTTGTTTAATTTATGAAAAATGTGGATGCGTAATAGTGTTGTGAAGGTATATACTCACAAATACATGTATGAGTTAATAGTTGTTGGAAACTCTAAAGTCTGACGGATAGAATCGACGTCCAACTCGGATAAGGTACAGGAAATAACTTAACTTTGTTTACAATAGATATATATTTATGTGGTAATGTATATTAATTCCGAACCCGATGGTAAAATCCATCACAATAGTATAGATTAGGCGAAACCCCGTAACATGTTGCGATGTGTATATTCATTGGTTGTAAATGATTATTATTTCTAATGAAGTAAATAGATTGATTTCAAGGATTTATTTGTTATTTTCTGAAAGTTTGTACATTTATGAATACAATCGCAACTTCTCGGGCGTTTCCGGCAAGCTCGGAAAAACACATCGAATGTATTACCTAGGCGTCCATGACAACCCCCCTTTTTATAAACCTTGATATAAAAACAACACTTTTTACGATCTGTTGAGATGTGTGCTATACTTCATTATAGTCAACGATATACCCTAAAATAGGACGCAGAAGCGACATTCAAGGCTTTATTTTAATGGAAGTGACTCCATTTTGTATAAAATTCCAACATCCGGTGATATTAATACATTCGAGGTGTTTTTCCGAGCTTGCCGGAAAGCCCCGAGAAGCTGCGATTGTTATGAATAGTACAAAAATACCGAACCCGAACTGAAATGTTTTTTTAAGTATGGGCCGTAGTGTCTTTTGAACCTATGACAATAAATTTTTTTAATTCAAAATATAGGTTCAATTTAAAAATTTATAAATAAGCATCTGGTTTTATCTTAGGTTTTAGTTGAATATTATGTGGAAATGGTCTTTTAATTAAACTAATTAAAATTATTTTAATTTTCTTCCGTTTACACCAACTGTAAGTAAATTTATTCGTAAAGTAATTTTGCTGAAAGACAAAATATATATGTCGATGCTATATTGATAAATGTAGGGTTTTTTTTATATAACTCTGTAATTCTTTCGAATAATTTCTATGCTTATTGCACTCGATTCACATCAATGAGTACGAATTTCACCAGCGGTTATTTATGAATTCAATGTCTACCTAAGTTACACTCGTATAACCTGGGTAGGGGTAAATGCAGGTCTGTAGCTCCCGGTCTGAAAAAATTCGGATGGACGACCTGGGAGCTACAGTGCCTTCCATACTAAAAATCTGCAATTTACGGCGCACAAAAAATTGTGCTAGATTTGGACTGATTAACCTTATTTGCACACAAATTCTGTGAAAACAATAGGTACCATTAAATTCTTCAGACAATTTACTACTGATATTGTTCCTTTACTTGCCTGAGACTTTCTCTTAAGGAAATAGTCTTTTCATTATCAAACATACTTCTTATAACTAGAGACGAGCTCGTTGCAAGCAACGATTAGGCTTTCCGTCGTAGCTGCGTCATACTTGTGACGTATTACAAAAAATTGATAGCTGAACATAGTACAAAATTAGATGTGTAAACACTGAGAAACAAAGTATTATATGTCTGTGACCGCGTAGATTTTACGGTGATAGAGAATTCGTCTGGATCTGCATCGGTCGTGTGCAGTACGAACCGGGTGAGGGAATGTTGGCGTAAAGTGTAAAAGGTATAAGGTTGTGGCGCGCTGTGGGCCGTAAGCTAAAACGAAGAGTAGGTTTGCCGTATTCCCGAAGGTCCACCAGTATACAGTTCCAGAGATATAAACAGGCAATTGATGCAGGATTCCACATTATTGGACGAGACTCAACGATGGCAACATTACAACAATTTAACAGACAGACATGTTACAAACAAGTCGGATATGACCAGTAGTGGCCTCCGGACTCAAGACTCTGGGAGAGTCGGACGTGGCCGGGGCTGGCCGCCGTATTCCAGACTGCGCATTGACAATTGTACAAATCTTAAAAATGAGTATAAATTGACAGGTAATGATATAAGTAAGCTGAGTGAAAGCTTCACAGATATAAAACAATTAAATAAACTTAATAAGTCTTTGATGTCCAAGAAATGAAAATCTGATAATTGCACAATGTTGTTTTAAGAGATTAACAGTCCTTGAGACATGACACTCTGTCTCTTTGAAATCACATATAAAGTCTGAAAAGTATCAATCACTAAATAAAAAAGAAATAAACTGTGAGAAAAAAATTACGAAACAGATGTTGAATTTTACAAGTAAGGTAAAAAAAAAATTATAATTGAACAGTGCATTTTGCACGATGATACTACATGTTTATAAGCAAATACAGATCTTAACACGTTGTCTCTAGTTTGATTCGCCGCATTTTATTCACAGAGTGGGACTGTGGTTATGCCCGGTACGAAGGAAATAAGACCATTGGCAAACGTTTTACACGCATTTTATCGAACGCAAGCGCCAACGAAGCTCTTAGTATATATGCGGAGATCCTGGAAATTTTACAGGGGGTTTTGAGGAATAATTTTGTATTTCGAGGAGGGGGAACATGCGCGGATCAGAAAATTTTTCCGGTGTGGAGGTTGAAAAGTCAGACGGTTATTTGAGTTTGCCAAGGGATGTCCGAGGCATATTTGGTAAGTTTATAATGTACACGTAATTGAAAGAAATTCCGCTGGGGGGGGGGGGGGTCTGGAACCCTTCCCCTTCTAGATCCGCGCACGGAGAAGACCGATGCCGGTAATTTTACTGTAATTCTAACCATTTTTATTTAATTATTCATGTTCATAATTATCAGAAAACCAATATTACCTTTCAAAGCAGTTAAAACTTAAAACTTAAGATACGAACCATTTAGTCTTGGTGAGTATTGCGTCTGCGTACGAAAATAATGGCAATTTTCAAGAAATTCGGATGGACGATCTGTGTCCTAGGTCGTCCATCCGATTCTTTTTCTGACTAAAATCTACAGACCTGCAGTTAGAGATTGTCAAACTCTTATTGATTATGTCAATTTGTTTGTCTCAAAGAATCATTTTTTAAATCAATAAAGTTTTACCTTAAAAAAAAGAAAGAAATCGGGCATACTTTTCAATGTTAGCATTTTACAATTATATGGTCTAATACAATTTCAAGAAACAACTCTCCATTGCTTTATCCGAAATATTGCATGAAAAAAAATTTACATCGCATTTTTTAAATTACAACAGGATATCCAAAATGAACTTGGATTAACCGCTAACAAACAGGCAGAAAGAGAGACTGAGGACCAATTTCTTCTCTCTTTTTTTTTTACATCAAAAGAAATTCAAAAATAAATCAAAATATAATTTTTCTTTGTATGCGTTAATGAAAATGTAGATCATCAAGGGGTTCTTTTTCGTGCAAGCACCTACTTAACAGATTGTTACACCGGTCTACAACGATGACAAATATCGAAAAAGGCAATATTGTGGGTGAAGGATGAATGTGTAGTTTGTTTTTGAAGTTTATTTTTGATACATGTAATTATATTTATCTGGATCGGTTATGTTTGTTAGTTTGTTTTGTTATTAAAGAGAGGAATAAAGAAATTAGTAATTTCCAAGCACGTACATGTAGCATCGTTTTTGAAAGTGGGGGGGGGGGGGGCAAACTCATCCAACAAATCTTGACAAGCAAAAAAAAAAATAGAGAAAAATTGAATTTTCCAAAATTTTCAAAATTTCACTCACAATTTCATGATTTTTATACCATTTTTGTTTACATGCTACCAAAAGGGGGGGGGGGGGGCAACTCCATGATAAATCAATTTTTTTATGTCAATTTTAAAAAAATAGTTGCTGTGAGAAATAGTGGGGAGAGGACATCTTCATGTCATATAACATGTGAAACTGATTTCATTCCACCCACAAGCTTGGAATAATGAAATAATTTTAATGAAAACAATATAAATAGACGTCATAAATCCCATATCAAACGACATATTACCACTTGATTCTGCGCGTCTTTTTAATGAATTTATAAACAGCGGCAAATTCTAAAATGTATTTTTAAAGGTAATGTTAGCTGCAAGTCTGTAGACCTTGTATGAAAAATTTCGGATGGTAGTCAATTTTTCCGGGATACAGACCGAGCGGTAGATATATGCAGCTAAGGTAACTAAAAATGATTCCAATAAAATACTTTGTTGAGTAATGCAAGCTTTTAAGAAAGCAATACTTATATTTTTTTAAAATATAACACCCAAATACTTCGTCTTACATTCGCTATTTGTAGAACAAGCGGAACCAGTATCAGTCTGACCGGACTCACCATATACATTGTTGGAATTTAATTGTCCTAGCATTGCATTGCTCTGCATGTACACAATTTTTTTTTTTAAATTAAACACTTAAAGTGTTCATCTATATGGCTACACATAACGTACACACGTGATTCAAAATAACCCAGACGGAAAACGGTAAAGAATTCAGTCATTGAGTCTACATTTTATAGAACTTGTAAAAAACCAATCTATCAATATACAGTTTGTTAATTATTTTCGATTGCTAAGGCCACAGCGTATTTGATGAACATTGAACAACATTTTTTCCATGCCACTTTTTTCCATGGAAGATAGCAAATACAAGTATAAAGCATTTATAAAATGTATTTAATCACCTCTTTAGAATTGTGTATGGAATAAATAATTTATAAGTTGCTGCTGAAGGTTGTTTGGTATTTTCGTTTGTAGATGTTTTGCAAGTAAAAATCCTGAAACGCGGGGCAAGTCATAATTAATATCCCTAATAACCGTAACTTAAAACTAGCGGCTTTGGATTCAAATATTCTCGTATACGAATATTAAGTTCACTTTTTAAAATCATCTCCACGATGATAATTATATTATATCCATCGCAAATCAGTATTTTTTTTTTTTGGCTTTAAAAGAATTGTTCTATCGGGAGCAATCCCGCGTTCGTATTAAATTGCCAGCGTACATTTGTCATGTCAGTAATACACATTGTGCTTTATAAGATGGCCGTGTATACGTATTGTAGAAAAGTTGAGTTTAATTACCATGCATTGGAACCATTTTATTAACACATCTCCCAGTACTGAAACAATTCAAAATGTCTCTGTTACGGTAACACAGTGGGGCGTTAAACGTGTACGTCCAGCTCTACAAGCACATGCATCTATATGAAAAGAAAATTTACATATGAATAAAAACATTTGGGAATTTTATGTGGAATTATTTTTGCGTGCTACATGTATCAGTTAGTGCATTACAAGAAGCCCTTTCATAACCTCATAAACGTGCGCACCCCCACAAAAAATGGACCGAACTGACAACAATTGTTTCTGCAAATACTGGCTATAAATTACGAAAACATTAAATTGAATACTAAAGAAGGATTCAAAATTAATTTCTTTTCAACTTTGCTTCAATAATGCATTAGAAATTTTTATTCCTTTTTAAGTTATTGACAAGAAACTTTGGACGCCTTTAACTCCCTAATTATAAGGGCCAGCCCCTTTTTCGGTATACCGAATGAAAGGTCTGGGTAAGACCAAGAACTTTTAAAATACATGTTATAACAAATTTCTATCAGGTAGAAAACTAACACGGAAAATACGCGAATTTTTTTGATTTTTTTTCTTACATTTGTTTCAACATCTATACCACCCCTTTTATTTGCATTTAAATAATAAATAAAATATATCTCGCACAAATTCAATGTATTAGCTTCCAAACCATCCCATCTTTGAGACTCTGCCAGTCATCGTTAAAGCTAAACCCCCTGGCAAAAGAAGTCGTTAAATTTTACTACAAGGGGAATAACTCAAAACTGGATAGGGATTTTCCTCAACTAAAATATGCAACGACAACATCACGCGGCATGTTATCAGTCCTGAAAATTTCAAAACAATCGGTGAACAAACGAGCGAGATATTAAGGATCAAATTTGGCGTCTAGAAGAAAAAAAAAATAATAAGAAATTTGAAAAATTTTCAGAATAATAGTAAGGTTTCCCGCTGGGAGCGGAAAACCTTAATAAGAAATTCATGAAATTTTGACACAGTCAAACGGATCATATTACCTAATGATTCTATCAGTTTAATCGAATTTGACCTTTTTGTTTTCGCATAAAGGTCAGGTCAAGGTAACTACCTTTTTCCTCAACGTAAAGGATGATAAAAATAAGTGTAGCTCTTTGTAGTTCTGTAGTTCTGTTCTTAAGATTTGAAGCTTCTAATCTTCATTGAAATCATAGATCATCAGAGTGTCTATCAGCTTATACTACTAAACTGGAATAAATATTTATACTAAAATTGATATTGCTTAGCCCGCATTTCCTCTAACTTTCTTAAATTTTGAAGAAATTTTGATAATTTTTTTATGCTTCCAATGATAAAATATATCTGATTTTTATGTATTATGAAGACTTTATATAAAGATATAAATTGACAGAAAAGCTAATATATTGACCATTTTATAAGAGAGAAAAACTTATTTAAGTGATTTTTTCACAAAAATCAATGTATAGAATGGGCGCTTTAAAAAGCTTTTAAAATGTAATTTGATAGGCAAATCATATTTTAAAAACATACCTAAACCCAAGTATCATATTATTAGTTCACATTAGTAAAAAAATCCAACGCTAATGTTGATTGTTTTTAAAATGCTAAAACAGACTCATTAATCTGCAGCAATTCTGAATTGCGAAACATGTGATATTTTCCTACGCCAATATTACGCAAAAAATATAACCCTTTTTCGATTCTAAACATTGATTACATTTTTCTATGCCAAGTTGTATGATAGTAAAAAAGAAAGAAAAATATACTATTTTATTTTCCTTTCATCTTGATTTAATGAAAAATTAATCAAATTTACGTTTGACAAGTCGAAAACCAGAAAAGACTCCTTCTTTAAACATGCTAACCGACCTCGGAAAACGAAGTATATTAATTTACCTCGAGATCGAGAGTCGCCATTTTCACGTGCAAACAAACTGCTCCACTTAACTTTACGGGACTTGTGATGGTGTTTAAAAGAATACCAGAGGCAAGTGAAGTGATGATATCTGTAGTAAAATGTCCGAGAAATATTTTGGACACAAAGATTTGTACAGAATATGTTTGGGAATAAGGTTAATCAGTCCAAACTAGCGCAATTTTTTGTGCGCCGTAAATTGCAGTTTTTTACTACGGGAGGCCCTGTAGCTTCCAGGTCGTCCATCCGGGGGCTACAGACATGTAGCTAGGGTGGGAGCAGTTTACTTTTTGCAGATTATAAAAAGCGTAAAGAGCTCCAACCCAGGTTATATGAATATAACTTTGGTAGACAATGAGTTCATTCCTTATTCTTTAATTTTCTGTAATTAACGGTACAAATTAAGTGCGTTTAACTTCTAAAAAATGACACTAATCTGTTTAAAATTCAAACGTAAAATCAAGCGGATTAGTACGTTTTTAACGTTTATGGATTGTGACGTGTCTTGTGACGTGCAAACAAGGTTAAACAAATTTTAAATTTTTTAATCCAATGAAATTCCGCGTTACAACCAGAATTAAATTATCATAAATTTATTCATGCATGTCCATGTAATAAAACATATGGTTGTCGTATTATTATCTTTATCATTATATATTTACATTATCCAGTGTCTTTGTCTGTGATAACACTACGTATCGATTTTGTACTATATAACTCATAATACAAATGACGCCAAATCGAGGCGCCAGCGGGGTTTGTTTAATATATATTTAAATATTTAATCGTACGATGGCCTAAAGTTATATAAATATAAGTAATAAGGAATCATTCTTTGAATATTATGAGGTGATAATTTCGGTCGGGGCGTGATCAAATCTATCATAAAGCCCTTCGGGCTTTATTGGATTTGATCACGCCCCGACCAAAATTATCACCTCATAATACTCAAAGAATTATTCCTTATTCCTTATTTATATCATTATGATATGAGTACTTACAACATGAGTGCAGAGAAGACTGAAATTTGAATTCGTTTTTAAATACAACCTTCTCTTTTCACAATTTAAAACTTACTTTTAGTATGTTGCAAATGCTGTTAAAGGTCATGTTGAAGAACGTAAGTTCACCACTATATCTTTTGTGTTTAAAATATTGCAATGCTTCGGATTTAAAAAGACAAAGCCATGTTGAGATCAGATTGAAAAATGTGGTACCAATGCACTGTCTTGAACCTCTTCATCTACATGTATCAGACGTCTTTGGATCCTATCAAGCCAACCATTATATTTCGTTGAATAACTGATCGTAATATTAACACAAGAAGACTAATTACATTTTTATAAAAGGCATATTTAAGGTACTAATCAAAAATATCTGAATGGTTTAGACTTATTGAAAATGGTTGAGGATCAGAAATCGCGGATCTTTAGGTGAACATCATGATTGTAGATAGAGAAAATAAGATCTCATAACTCTCAAACTCATTCCACTTAATTAAGTTACATTATTTGATTATATTTATAAACAAGACGATTGTTTTAAATACTGAAACATGAAATGTGAACTTTTTTATTTTGTTTTTTACTTTTAAAATGTGATTTTAATGAATTTTTTAAAAAATTATTTCAGATAAGATGTTCTTTATTGGAATCGAAGAATACAAATGAGATAATGATGACAAAAAGACCTTTGCTATATATTTGGTTTTATTTTTTTCTGTTGGCCTTCGCTGGATATGCATTATCAATATTCTTTATCGATATTCCACACCTGACGTCATTGTACATTCCAGTATGCGGGCCAAAAGGGTTGTGTTTACCACACTCGTTCATAAATAGCCATCTACCGCTTGTGAATTCTAGCTGCAAGAGCTGCTCCTGCGATCCATACTGCATGTTCTCTTTGACCCCATGTTGCTACCAAAGCTTCTTGCTTACGCCAAATGTGCACTGTCGAGATTTTGCATTACTATCCAAAACATTTACAACGCAGTCATTCAACTATGTCGTGGACGTTTGTCCACCCATTGCAGACAGAGAATTGGCCCAAAACTGTTCAAGGGAATATAACATGATAGAGAAAATGAAAACACCTCCAGTAGTTGATCCTGAAACTCAGATTTCCTATAAGAACAGATTCTGTGCAGCATGTTATGGTATACATCGAACTGAAAATTGGAACCTTGAGTTTAATTGTTTAAAACATCAAGATTTTAACTATTTATCATCGTATGAAGAAATTCTGAGAGCAGCAAGGGAAGCAAAATGTAATATTTTGCATGTTTCTCAATCATCATTTAATTGTGGCATTCAAAACAACATCGTAGCGAAATGCAACGTTTCTGGTACTTGGAAAAACTATGACAGTGACATCGAAAAAGCATGTCATAGTGACTTTATTCTAGAATATCAGATGTATAAAAACATTTTTTGTGCTATGTGTAACCCGCCTGTCCCTTCCTCAAAAGTCCTGAAGAAAAAATGCTTATACAATTCACAGAGTAATTTAAACAGAGCTTGTTTTAGTCAGCCAGAGACAATGCTTTCCTATCCATACAGAAATGTGTTTTGTAAACATTACATCGATCAAACAGGTTCTAGAGGAAGTCGTATACTTACACAATATACCTCTCGATACTTGAGAAACGTCTCCAATCCATTTGAATATAACATTATCGTTAGATTGAGATTTGAAACTATTCTTGAAAATATAGAGAACGAAAGGAAAGTAGAAGTCGTCAGATTCCGTCCATCACTATCTGATCGACTTCAGATTAATATAACTAATCTGATGCAAGTGAGTATTGCAGCCTTCGGTGAAAAGAGATGTGATTCTAATGCTTTTTCATCTATACTTCGACACTCTAAAGAATCTTGTTCCTGTCATATTGGGTGTACAACAAATTGCTGTGATGATCTTGCATTCCGACAGCCACTTTCGTGTATCAACGATGCCTTTCCTCCACAGACAACTGAAAATAGTGGTTATTATGTAATAAATGAGTGTCCTAAGACAGATCAAGCACTCTATTCACTTTGTACAACCACTAACATAGAAGATGACATTTCCCTTCAATTGCCTGTCACACATTCGGCTTTTACAAAGTATGTTAACTATCGCAATGTTTATTGCATGATTGGCAATTTAAACACTTCAACAGTAAGTCAATATGAATTGCAGAATAAGATAAGATACAACACTGAATCGTGGATCGTAAGGATTGTTTGCTCTGTACCCGTAACGCTTGATTGGTCAAACGTGAATTCCTTCATTCAGTACACGAAAGACATAAACTGCAAGCATTCCCTTTACCCACACAGCGAGTCAATTGTATGCGAAGATAAAACTGTGGATGTTGAAAACTGTAATGAGACTGGGACTTGGCAGTCTTTTGATTCGGATGTTTTGAAAGCTTGTCAGGACTTGGAGAAATTTCGTTTACCTATTCTGTATGATAAAGCGCTCAATACATCGTATAGCAACAAGTTTTGCAAGATTTGCAACCCTTATTACGTACCCTTAAATAAAACATCGATTGCAGAGTGTGACAGCCATTGGACGCCGGACTCAAATATTACTGATATATGCCATTCATTGCCAGATGTGCACGTTTGTTCTCAGTATAAGAATATCGCTTGTGAAATTTGCAATGGTGATTTAGGATGTGAGTTTGAATACAGCAAAGTGAAAAAAATTGAACATGAATATGTGTTCCCTGACAGTAATTCATATAGATCAATGTTTGCGTTATCTTCTTTTGACTCGACCCAAATAATATCAAAGGAATGTTCTCAGATTGAAGTGCCCTTACAGGTATTCATTGATGTTTGTGTCAATGTTCATAATATATATATATATATATATATATATATATATATATATATATATATATATATATATATATATATATATATATATATATATATATATATATATATATATATTTCAACTAAATACTCCTTGTTTTGGAGTATTTACCATTCACATGTTATGTCAATTGCTACCCCTGCATTTGATTTTTTAAGGACAACAAATCAATTATTAGATTAACCTTAAATTTTGACAAACGTTGTATGATATTTTTTGGCCATTAACAAATATTTAGTGAAAAAAAATGCAAATATTTAAGCTTTAAGATTTAGCATTTTCCTATATCTTGATACAGAGCTCTTTATATTAAGGAGGTACATGTAAATATAGCCTAACAATGGGCACGCCCATCCAACACTCTTTAGGTGGCTCACTACACCTTGAAATATCTTCTCAAATCAGCAGAAAATTACTTAATTATGATAGATATCACAATGGATAAGAAATATTTAAGTCAAAACGGCAAAAAAATTGGTAATTTTGGATGAAAAATTACATTTTCGAAAATTTGATTCATTAAACATTAACAAATACTCCAGGCGGATTCGAACTCATGATCTGCAGTTCAGAACTCCAATACTCTAACCACTGAGCTACGACGATATACAACTCAATCGAACGATATAAACAATTTAACAAAACATTTAAATCGCCATCTTGTGATGTAGTGTCTTTAAAAGTATAAGTGTAGGTGTTGTGAGGTACATAAATGAAATGCCGGAAAACAACATAAAGTACCATAAAAAGAACTACTATATTTGTGTTTAAAATATTTTAACGAAGCTCGCGGATTTGCTTACGTCACAGTAGGATTCGACGTGAATAGTTGACCATCATAGCTAACTCATACATTTTTTTTTAAAATAACAAATGGTCTTTAGAAACTGAAAACAAAATATTTGAAAAAAAGCTAAATTACAATTTATACAAACATTTATAATTATTTTAAGACGTGACTAACATTGTCACATTCAATTCTATTGGAAATTAATGTGCGTTGAAGGTCTTCTATTTAAAATCATGTTAAGACCTGTAAATTGAACCTGTGTGCATTAACTTCGCTTCTTTTAAAATTATAACTTCCGTATTTTCAACTGCCGATCTAACTATCAAAATCATTTTGGTTTTAGCTAGTTGTCGTATATCGTATGCGATTACAATCTTATTAATAGGTCAATAGTTGTATGGTAATTGTTTTTGCATTGGTTGACTCAGAGCTAGTTTCATGAAAAGAAAAGGAGCCATATTTATTCTCTTTACAACCTTACAATAATTGCATTCGTGCATTCGATAACATTCATAATAATGTTAGTTAGATTTGCATGTTCTAAAATGTGTAATTCAGCAAGTCTTGTAAATCAACGCATTTCCATTTTATGGTTCTTGGACGTAAGGAATAATGACGTCGGGCTAACGTCATAATGAAAATATAAGGTTTTGTGATATTTTTTTAAAAATTGTTTTGCAAAAAATTGGCCGAGACACATATTGATTAATTTTTATGTGTCGATTCAAAATTATCTCCTCTGTTCTTGTGTTGAGTAAAATTACGTTCGCCTGAACTGTTTACAGATTTGCAGTAAAGGTTTGATACGCGTTTCCCGACTAAGATATGCATTTTACCATATTTTATATTGAAATTGCGTTACTTGATTTAAACAGTGACACTGTGTTTGAAACACGATAAAATTATTACCACGCATACGAATCTCAAATAAATATTAGAAATTAAACTCTGAAACCTTGATCACGCGGACAAATATTCAGGGTAGGTTTTCTCACAAGCAGTAAACCCGCGAGCTACCTTAATTTCAGTCATTGCCCATCAAATAACCCCAGGAAATTGGAGAAAAAAATTAAAAAGAGATAGTAAATCAATCATTAATGTACATGTACCATAGATAATTTGCATATTCTTTGTATTTCAGGGCACATGCAGGAGAATAGAATGCTTTCCAGGAAAAATATACTATCAGAATGCTTGTGTTCCTCTCTTAAACAGTGCATCTAATCTCAGATATGGAATGTATGTCGGAATGGATGTTACTTTGAAACAACCACTATTTAACAGAGATGTTTTGAATTTAATAGAAATGTGGACACATACTAAAATTGCTAATATCCTTCGAATAGATCAGTGGCAAATTCAGTTCGAGAATAGCACTTTTTTAAATTGGAAGTCTTGCAATACAAAAGCTACTTTTTTTTCAATATCTAGCAGAGTAACATTCTACTTGCATTCAACCCTGGGTAATAGGCTAGATGTTGAAGTTGGCCTAACAAAGTTCACAAAATCAGTTTACCAAACAACACTTTCTGATTTTTATGCGGTTATTCAGACGTATCAAGGTCCAAAGCTCGAGCCTGTAATTGAAAACCATGATGATGTTGGTGCTTGTAGGCGCTTTTCAGCAGTGTACAATACTACAAGTATGCATTTTAAATTGGCATTGATAAATAACCTTCTCGTTTGCAAATTGGTCACGCTTACGCACGACGAATTTGTGGTAGAGTCCATGGACAGAATACGGTTGGTGCCATCAAATCGGTTGCTTTCTTTTCAGCATTTCCGTGTATCTGATGATGGTAATTACCAGACGTGCATTGAAAATATAAAATCTGATTTTGTTGAGGAAAATTCATATATCCAAAACCCATTGCCTGCTGTAACTGGTATATGTACTATAATATCTATTGTCTGTCTTTTCTTAACATTTGGAACTTACTGTCTGTTTGAGAGCTTACGAACCGTACCTGGTGTTAACAGCATGTATTTGATGGCGACTTTATTCTTTTTACAACTTCTCGTCTTGACCCGAAATTACTATATCATCGCACCAACAGTACCAAGAATTTTGCTGTTTGCGTTGACACATTACATGGTGCTATGTGTATTCTTTTGGCTAATGACATGTTCATATCACATGTTTTGTGTCTTTGTTAAACAATCTATTAGTGTTTCTATGACAGACAGACGGCGTACTCTATCAAACTATTGCATTTACTCTTTCGGTATGCCACTTCTTATTATTGTGGGCAACGTCTGTTTTTTCCTCATTGCCTCCTCTGGACAGGAGTTTGGTTATGGAAGACAAAATACTTTGACCGATGATAAAACGGCGTACATTGTAACTTTTATTACTCCGTTGTCGGTTATTTGTCTGACAAATTCATTTTATTTCATTACAACTGCATATAAAATCAAATCTACACCAAAGGTCAAAGGTTTGGACCAAAGCAGACTTCATTTTGTAGTTTGTCTCAAGCTCTTTTTTCTAACAGGTCTGACGTGGGGTTTTCAAATTATCGATTCGTTCCTTGAGTTATCAGTTCTATCTTACATCGTCGCTGTATCGAATGGGTTACAGGGATTCTTTTTGTTCATGAGCTACGTTTGTAATACAAGAGTGTGGAGAATGTACAAGGAACTTTGGGAGTCCTCCATGAAATGGTTTCCAACGGGTTCCTCACATCTATCGTGATGCAGACATTTGTTAATATTGTGGTTTTAAATTGTTGTTGAAACACCAAAAAAGTATCAATTACACTATACTTCAAAAATAGTAGTTCTCTTCTATTCTTCATCATTCTAATTTTACTAGCCTTTAAGACGAATGAGGGAATGTTGTTAGCGTTATCTTTTCTTCGTTATTGATTTTTCATGTTAGAACTTTGCAAGTTGTTTGGGTAAAAATTGTCTACGATGCCCGCCATTTGTTCATGCAGTTGAACACCGCTTTCCGTTTTTGTTGTCAAGTTTAGCCTACCACAGAGTAAGTAATGATTAAATGATAACTTGTTTATTATTCTTAATAATAATTGAATTTCATATTGTATTGTTGTCGTCTGCAACAAATTCAAACATTGCTTGGTTTATTTTGAACGACTTTCTTTGAATTATTTGCTTAACTTAATATTGATAATTTTATAAATGTTATTCTAGATGATTTCTGATAATTTTGAGCTAATATTTATGGTGAACTATATTTCTAAGTGTTATGCTGCTGCATGTTTATTTCTGTAATTGTCATAAGCTTTAGGTATTGTGTTAGTTTTGCTAACTATATTAAGTATCATATAATATCAGTATGTAAATTTATTTTGTATGAAATTTAATGTGTTTCTCACTGTATCCTTTATTTATATATCAGTCGCTTACATGTACCACACAAGCATAATATACACTGTACATTATTACACAAGTCTCAATGAGTTGTTGTTGATGTATATTGGAGGAAATACATTCTGTACCGGACCAGGGCGTCATCACGTGACAGAACAGTATTGTAGAAGACCGGTTTTAGAGTTTCCAAATTTACTTAAATTTTTTTTTTATTTATAAGATATTTATATACCTGCATGATGAATTAAAAATCGTTTAAAACAAAAACACCAACTTTTCACTTTGTGTCTCTGAAGTATATTCACAAATATAAATGTACAAATACATTGATAGAATGCGTCAAATTTGAATAAATTGTTTGTTGTTGTGGTTTTTTTTTTATTTTTGTTTCAATATTGGTATAAAAGATGAAGTTATGACTTTTAATTTAATTTTTTGCCATACTACATTAGAAAAAAAAAATGGATGTTTAAATATTAAACGTTTTAAACAATTATTAAAAATATTAAACAAAAAAATCTTTTCCAACTTCAAAAATTGCTTCAAAACTTAGATGTATGTGGTGGATTATAATCATGATGAAAACGAACATACCATAATCCTGACACATGACTTTGTTAATAATTATACTTCCTGAGCGTTTTTATTATAACATATCGGTAATACCGACTTGTAACATTTTTGACCGTCGGCACCGGAATTTGAACAACTATACAATCACATTAGAAGAATATGCAATATAGAACTTTCTTGGGCTGATGGTTGTTTTTGGCAACTACAGACCTACTACCGTGTCACAACATGTTTTGCGGCTTAAAAGTGACTCTTCTTACCTGTATTTGAAAATTCTAACCAAGAGCAATTAGAATCACGCGATTAACGAGCGCAAGTGACGTCACGAGGTCAACTGGAGGTCATATTGCTTACAAAGCAAAAAAAAACTGAACCCCTAAAATTTGTGTTTACAGTTAAAATGACTAAAATATGTCTGTAGTATTGACGTACATATATATAATTACTTTAATTTTTGTAGTTTTAGATAGCAAAGGACAGTTTCGGATAAAGTACCCGATATTTTCATAAGATTGATACTTGACAGGTTAACAGTGCTATTAAAATTCATGAAAAAATGTTTAATGAATTTCATTAGTTATACGGACGTCTCTTGAGCTATTGGTATGCAATATGTAGGCACCTTATGTTGAGTGCATGATAATTAGAAGTAAAATGCGAAACTTGAGGCTAGGACCGTTCTGTTGACTTTGCTGGAGAAATTTTAAGCTACAGACCACAGGGGCTCGGTTTTCGGATAGAGGAGTTCTTTACTACTTGTTCCAGAAGACAAAAAACGATTAAAATTAGTAATCTTAGGTGTATTTTTGTGTATTGCATAAAAAATATTCACTGAAAAATTAAACCCGGATCTATCTTTTGAGACTTTTATCAACACGTGACTGAAATGTTGGTCTAAAAAACTGAGATTTGATAAACACAATTAGATATTTAATATAGGATATAAATTAATATCTTATATAGAACGATTTTTATTTTTAAAAAAACCCACACATACCCCCCCCCCCCCCCCCAAGCACATACTTCTATATTTCTTCATTTTTTGTTTTACATACATTAACCTAACCATATCAAAGCAACAAATGTATATTGCGGTTCAAGAATAAAATCAATGTCATGTTTTTACTACCAATCATAAAAGAGGAAGCGTAGAACAAGAATTTTGTATAATATTTCAAAGAAGTCACTTGTCGTGTGCTTTTTTTTCTTGCGTCAGTTCCTTTTTGTTTGTTAACAGAAACTTTAAGCGAATAAACCACAAGGAAGTAACTATATTGAGCTATTCATTTGATACAATATTTAACTTGGTAATAATTACCTCCAGAATGACGATTTTTAGGAAAGCACTGATGAGAGTCTTTTTTGGGACATGTAAGTGTAATGTTTATCATTATGATATTTTAATAAAACAAACATCATTGAATTTTATAAAACAAATGTTAGGTAAATTGATTGTCGGCGGGGGTGTCCTTTTATGAAAATTTGATATATTCTAGAGTGGTCTAAAAATACAATAATTCATTGTAGGAAAAGCGAAGAAGCTATTACATAAGCAAAACTGTTAGCCATTGCGTTTGTCGAAATTTAAAAATTGACACATATTTTATGATATATAGAAATAATGTAAATTGATAAAATGCCATTTCTTTTAAAACCGGAATTATATTTTCATTATATAATTCTTCAGAAATATTTTTAACCAATATGTCGCCAGTTATGCTGGTTCGTTTGAAAGTAATTAGAATTAAATTACTTAATAAATCAGAGATTAGAAAAATGCTTATCATTCTTCAAGGACTGAAATTAATAGCCAGTATTTTGATACATGTAAACAGAACTGATAGTGTTCTGTATACGCAATTTGTATAGGCGGAATGTTTATATAAATCCTTTACAATTAAAGAAAACATTTTACGCAGGAAGATGATTCAGAAAACACCTGATTCAATTTTTTTTATCTTACGTGTATAAATTACATGTATAAATAATTCTAAAGCAAAGTGAATATCAAACGCCTCTCAAACGCCCCGCCCAATGTCCCTCGACATCATCATCATTGCATGTGTACTGTGGTTTTATTAATATTCAAGGGTATCAATTTTCTAGGATAAAGTGAAGATCATGGTTTCAAGGATACTTAAATTCGTGGCCAGTGATCCTTTCAATACAAATTATAAGTAGAAATTGCACTTCAATGGACACTAAATTTCATGGATAAACTTAACAACAAAATCCACGAAAATTGGTGTTCAACGAATGTCGATGAAACCACAGTATTTAGTACGGAGGTTGTTCGACATGTGCTTTGTCGCACAGCGATAAAGCTTAGCACGATTTCGTAGATTATGATACTCTTGAATAGCTCTATTCAATACCTTACAAAAAGCATCATCTTGAGCCTTCAGTTTTAAGCTTATAGTCATTTCAATAGAACTAGTCGTTGACCACCGTTGTAAAAATGGTTGCCTGGGAAACCAGCTAAGAGCATTCAGGAAATAAGAGCTGATATAGAAGTTTGCTCAAAAATCGGTCATTTTGGTAAAACAGATTTCAACTGAATAGGGGAACGTTTTTGGTTCTTATGAGATATTTTATAAGACAGTGAGTAGATGGAGAAAAAAATCTGAATCACACAAAATCCATCAAAGATGCAGCAAAACCTGGCTGACCTGTCACTGTTACAAGCAAGGCAAATGTTTCAAAAGCAAGTAAATAAATAACGTGATGGCAAATGCTTGTACTTGTACTCCGCTTTTAAATCTCATTCGTCCAAAACCTATAAAGTTGTTTTCAGTTTAGCACTCGTGCACATGACAGCTATGTAAAAGGATGTGCAAGGTCGATTAAAAAATTACTAATTACTAATTACTAACTACTGTTTACAGAACAACCTCCTCTATTTGTTTATTCACTTTGACAAACAGCGCTACCCATAACTGTATACTTCCGTTCCTACACAGTACATGTAGTATATTCATTTTTATAGCGCGTAGAATCAGTGGATCGGTATATAAAGTTCCTTCTGTGATCTTGTCTTAAAGTTTTTGACTTAATATTTATAACACACTTGAAACATTTTGATAAAGTTCATACCATGATATTGTCTTGAAGTTTTTGACTCCATCTTTATCAGACATTTTAAACATTTATATAGAGTTTCTTCCGTGATCTTGTCTTAAAATATTTGACTTCATCTTTATCGGACATTTTAAACAATTTGTTTAGACATAATTTGTTTAAACAAAAAGAGAGAGAGAGAGAGAGAGAGAGAGAGAGAGAGAGAGAGAGAGAGAGAGAGAGAGAGGCTTTGTGGTGGAAAATTATCATGAAATGACATCCATATCGGCCGGGGCGGAGGGGGAGCTCCAACAAAAGTGAATTTCCCTGTGCTATAGATAGATAGATAGATAGATAGATAGATAGATAGATAGATAGATAGATAGATAGATAGATAGATAGATAGATATAGATATAGATATATATATATATGTATATATTTAAAGTTCATATGTATATATATATATATATATATATATATATATATATATATATATATATATATATATATATATATATATATATATATATATATATAGTTTTGATATTAATAGGGTTTATTTTATGCCCTGTTTAACATTTAGATTATAAAATTAAAGGCATTAGTTACCGATAAGCGTAAAAGGAGGCAAATACGTATGAAGATAAAACCATTAAACAATCTTTTGGCCGAAATTAGCAAGAATTTTTTCTGTTACACGTTTCATAAATCTCAGATCACTTACCCCATATTTCAATTTAAATACATTTATAAATACTGAAGATTTATCTTTATAAACTGTTTTTATCAAAATATTGATATTCTAACAGTGTATATTTCAAGACAAATTGTAAATAGATAATATGTAACAATTCTAAATGATATAAAGTCTCGAAAACTTATTCAGCTTCTTTCATCTTTTTTTTAAACTATCACAGTCAATTAGATCACTCTGCTTAATTTGAAACGATAGCATAGTCTATTTTTATTATCGTGATCAAATTTTACCGACATCAATGAAGCTGGGCAAAATTGAAAAGGAAGTAGCAATGTAAAAACGGATTATCAACCGTTAACAAAATATATTTCCGGAATGCCAACAATGCTCAGAATATTAAAATGATAGATTTTGAGAAAGTTACTTATTTATGTATTATGTAAATTTTAGGATTATGAATAAAACTTGCTTTGATAACGGCATATTAATATGCCGTTATATTGTTACAGACAAGCTAAAATATGTGCAATTGTCGTAAAGGGTGAAAGTTTGATAACTATATCATTTCCGTGAAGTATTCTTGAATAAATGCGTGAGAACAAATTGCCTACGTTTTTGTCTGAGAAATAAATAATACATTTCAACTTTAATATGAAATTGAATATTAAATTTAAAAAAAATGACTGAAAAAGGGAAAAAAAAACGATTAACAACATCTTTAAGTTTATCATAATAAATTACAGAAAGGTCGACACAACTGTCAACATCGGCATCATCGACTAAGGAATCTTTATCATTTGAATCCTCACCAACAACAAAACTAACGACAACATTGCCAACAGTTGAATTCTCAATGACAACAAAACTTATGACAACCTTAACAACACATACAACGCATACAGGTAAAAAAAAAGTTATTCACAACCTGGTTATAATGCAAGAAGATTTTTTTTTTATTTCGAGAAAGGAAAGACATTTGTTTGTTTAACGATAAGTTACACTTTTTTGCATAATTATCTACATTTTCGATTGAAAAAAAAACTATATATGTGGGAAAAAACTATCGGCAGTGAAAATCTCTTCGTATTTCAAGTCTATTTTTAGAAAATTTAGTGTCACATACACCAAGCAAACCACGATATATCATTCAACTTGTTTGAATTATAAACTAGTATACTTTATAAACTCTCAATTATAACAATTTAATTAGACTAGAAAACATAATTCGTATAAGCCACAATTTTCTTTTTAATACAACAGTCAACATTTATAAACTCTTTATCGTTAAATTGCTTCTGAAATGATATATAATGTACTTATTAATACAGATACTTCATACATAGACATAAATCAAAATTAACCTTCATGGTGAGGTGAAACGCATGGTTTATGAAGTAATAATGTCAAAAGTCGTGCAGAATGATATCTAAAAAAACCGCTTCGCTCATGGAGCTTGCACCACACTAAGGAAAGACAGCTCATAAATAATATGATATCAAAGAGCTATTACATACAAATCAGCACAGTCCCCCGCCTGATGTTAATAACATCGCTACTACATCTTCAACAAAATAGCTGACTAAAATTAAATAAAATTGTTCACATATTAGTGTACTAAATGGACAAACTTTGAAAATGTCCAATAATGACATGACATTATTTACTTAATATCCAAATTTTTCACTTCACTTCTTAAATTATGCACGAGTTAAACTGACAACCATGGGATAATTTGAGAAATTGGTCTAACAAATGTCACAGATTAATTGTTCTTAAATATTTTAGCTTTCACTTTCACTTTCAAGAGTCCTGGCTCATGTACATTTCCTGAATGGTTGCTAGTGACCACTGACTTCTAGGTTTGTCAATAACATAATATCACCTTCTTTCATGTTAGTAACGGGTTCCTCTTACTTCCTGTGCACTTGTAACAGATGAAGATATTCGGACTGCCAACTCTTCCAAAACTAATTTGCTCATCATTGCACTCGTTTCAATGCAAACTAAGTCTTGATCATATCTTTCTGATTGAATTATAAATTATACATAAAGTCGATTCACATTTATCATTAGAAACAAATTTTTGAGCTAACATAGCATTGGGTGTTAACAAAAACGGTGAATCTTAGTCCATAGAAATAGAAGATAATGGTCGAATTAACGACAGCGGTAACTTCGGCAAGTTGTGAACACGGACGCTTATATGTTATATTGTGTTTGTGTGTCCATTGAAATGTTGTTGAAGTTTTTACAAAAAAGAGGGAAGATTCTGTGTTTGTGTATGCATATACAATGAATCACTTTAATGACTATCGAATAGAAAACAGAGGAGCTATATAAAAAATTCTTTTTCAAAATATATTGCTAGTTATTGCATAAAATGTTGCAATATCGACTGGCATCAGATTTCTAAAATGAGCACAAGTTTAAGAACGCTTAAACGATGACAATTTAAAACTAGAGACTGTAAATAAAACAGTCTGTCAATAGAATTAAAAGGAATATTAAAAAAAAATTCCTGATGGCCCAAATATATCCTACAGTCATCGGTATTTATCTCAGATTTCGGTCTTTCAACTTTTCCAAAAGTCTTTGTTTTATGTACTTTACGTATATATCTTTCTTATTTTACTTATTCAAGAAAATATGAGTCTAACAAATCAGATTACTGTAATTCGTGGGGGTCAATTTTTGTTGGTGACCAAAACTTTCATGGCAATGTTATTATGTTTGTAGTGTACTCGGGATATTTTATATTTTTATTTCATATCATCATCAGGATCCCAGGAAGGAGAAGATAAGCTATCGACCAGAAGGATTAAAACGACAAATGGAACAACGAAAGTAATGGCCGAAGACTCGTGGAATACAGATATTACTCAAAGTACAACGCGCGTTTCAACGATGAATGCAAATTCTGATGGACACAGGGGAACGTCGTTGGACAAAACTGGAGGTTTGATATGCACTGAATCTTCTAAATGCTCTTATAAAGATAATAATGGTAGCATTTGTTATTTTGAATATATACTTCAATTTAAAGAAATATATTTTTGATTTATTGAATACCAATAACTGGTTATTTGTCAATATTAAAAAAATTATTTAAATTTGAACTAGATAGGATATGTATAGTAGAAATGCCCCCAATTTTTCTATAAAATAAACTGCACGTACATTAACATATACCATATTTTTTATAAAGTTGATAACAAGCACTAACTATAGAAACTATTTGATTTCTTCACAAATGTTGGAAAAATAAAATTAAATGGATGGAATACATGCCTATTTCTGAAAAACACCAAGAAAACCACTATTTTCAACTTTCTTGCGTTCTAAAAAATATGAGCGACTAAGAATACCACAACAAAATTTCGTCTGTAGTAAGCAATAGATATGAACTTTCTTTGTTTAAATTTTTTTCGTGGTATTCTTAGTCGCTCATGTTAAAATATCGAAAATTCGGAGAAAAAAATCGTGTGAAAAATTATAAGTATCAGTCTGAATCGATCGGCGTAATTTTTTCCGGAAACAAACATTGTGACGGTGAAGCTGAACTTGCAGAAGTTTGGTAAGTGCATATTATTTTATGTAGTTACATATGTGTATTTTCACAAAATTATCAGCAATGTTACTTTTCATTATGATTTAATTTAGTTTTTATTCTTTAAAGTATGAATTTTAATGTGAACAACACATACAATAAGTATCAAGATTGACGCGGCGTACGTAGCGTTCCTGCAACACAGCCGACTGCTTGAAATGACTACATATATACCATATCCTTATAATTAGTTAAAATTTACAAATTTAGAACAAATATTATTAAAAATGTTCATATGTATTAAAATAGAATGTGTTTTATGATTATTTATTTATGAAAAAATTGGTGTAAATAAACGCATGAATTCGTTTTTACAGACGACGATTGTCGCCTGCTGTCACTATAGAAGCTATAGTAGCTTATACAGTGAAATTGTGCATAGAAGCCATGTAGTACTTAGTAGCTCAAAGTAATGTACGTACTGGTTGGTTTTTACAATGCTAAATCACGATTGTGTTGCTGAAAACCCAATTCATCTTCAAACCCCTCGAAATCTATTTTTAGAATGCGGAAAGCCCCCAACTTTGTTGACAGTACATAATCAAAGTACTGAAAGTACTGAAAAGCAGATAGTGATTGTATTTGCATTAAGGTGGAATATTACACTGAAACATTACCATGTGGATCGTTTAAGTATCAAATCTAAAACAAGATTTCGTTGTTCAAAGAAGAATATAATAAAATATGCTCTTATAATTATTTTATACAATATTTTTTTTTGTATTTCTGAAAAAGTGGAAATATGTTTGTTTCCATAAATGCATAATATTAATATCAAATAAATTAATTATACATTTTATTCTTTATTAAAAATTATTTATGAAAATAAATTAAAACATTCATATTTTTCAAACCTATATGAATAAAAAATTGCAAGGTACCTCATTTGGATTTTTAAAAATGCTTTGTTAAATTGTATCAATCATTATGGTTGAACATCATCATAGCACAGGGGTAAGGTATTGAGCTTGTAAACAGATATAGTGATTGAGTCAGTGACCTTGAGAAGAATAGTGTCTTAATTAAAATATATAAGAAGAAATAATATGTAAACGGTGTGACCGTTGGACCGAGCGCAGATTTAACACAGTGCAGTTTGATTTTTGTATAATAAAATCTATTTAAAACGCACACAGTAGGATCCGCCAGCATGATTGCCTTCTCAAATCATTCGTCAGAGTTAAACTAAATGTCGCGTGCTCAGTCTATATTATGACGTCATATTTCAGACGTAAAACGTCTTCGGAAATAGCCGAAGAGACTTACGTGATTCGGAATTTTTTTAAAATTCTTCTTTCATTGTTCATCAATTTAATTCATATGAATGCCAATGTAATAAAATTGAATACTTTATTCAGAATCTTAAAGATCAGTTCCTTGGCGTTAATGTTTTCATTTTCCATCTGATAATTTGATAAGACATACATAGAGCAAGTCGTGTTTCTTGATTGAAGCACTATTAAAACTTATTTGTTTTCTTTTTTAATTTCTTTTAATTCAAATTACCTTCTATTGAAACATTGGAACTTATTAAATCGAGATTAGGGGCAATAAACATCGATAACTACCAGTCAATCAATGATCGAACTAACTTTTTAAAAACAAAATGGCGGCCAATATGGCGGCGCCCATGGCTGGAAGAAAATTTTTTGGGCCTTAGTACCCCTGATTCAACTTTCATTTTTCACTGATTTTCTTATATATACGTGTTACCATTAATCCTCGCTTCGCGAGGCGGGCTTCGCCCGCCTCTCGCTGCGCTCGGTATAAGACAATTTAATCAATTAAATTGAATCAAAATAGTGAAACCTTAGAAATATTGCTTATGAATGCATTTCATGGCATATGTTTAAGAAATGTGTTTTGTATTGTTGATTTTTTTTTTTCAGATCATGAATCATCATTTCAGTGCTAGATTGTGTAGATCTGCTTCATGAAAATTGGACTCAAGTAAGATGAAATTACAAGGTAAATGACCATGAAAGAACATTACATATAACAGAATTTTTGTGAGCAGGCATATACTGTAAACCAACTTTTATTTGTGGGCGAGAAATTTTTGCGAGTTTTGCCACAGCCTTATCGTCTCGAATATATATCTCACTGCGACCCAGTCTACGGCATATGATTGTAATAACAAAACGTATGTTGATAAGGCTTGGTCTTAAAAATAAGTCACCGCAAACCAGTTTATCTCAAAGTAATTGCGAAATAAAGTCGAAGCGAATAAAAGCTGGTTTACAGTATGTATATGGTAATTTTAATAAAATGCATATTTCTTTTTTATCAAAACAAAGATTTTAAAAAAGAAGTATATGCTGTCATCATATAATTATATATACAGAGAACATAATTAAATATGAAGAACTGGGCTGACTGTCAGTCTGAACTTGATTATAGGTTTCATTTGGCAGAATATACTATTTCAGTCTTGAATATCAATCATCTTTATACATTTTATTATTATCACATTTATCTAACACCTACATGTGACTGGGTTTTGGGTGAAAACCAAAGATAACTGATAACACTACAGCATTGCATATGAATTTATATTAATACTCTTCAACATATCTTTTTTAATGAAATATATATTTATAAACAACATTTAAATAATATACATGCATGTGGCATGGATGCACATTGAGAGCTGAAATATGATGTTTGTTAACTGAATTCTTGAATGATTTTTCTTATTTTAAAAATGATGCATTTGATCTACTTATACACAAACCATGTAAATTTTTATACCTTTAAATTGGTGTATAGTACGTACTGTAACTGGTATTATAAAATATTAAAACATATTTTGATTATCATGCGCTGTCAAAATACAAGTATATACATTGAATATAAAAACTGACACTGCAATCAAATAGCAAAAAATTGTAATGGTAACGGTCATTTAATTGAGGGTTTTATGCAAGTAATCGTAATTTAATTAATTACTTTCCAAAGTAATTGACCCCATCCCTGTCAGTATAACCGTCCATCTGTCTAGCTGGCTGTCTGGTTGTCCATCCAAGATCACTTGTCTGGAGCTTATCTTTTCTCCCCTTGGTCAAATCTGGCTCATACTTTACCAACAGAGTTTTGTTGGCTAACGGTATTTAGTGACCTTAAATTAAGTTTCTAGGACAAATGTTAAGGTCATTGCAGAATTATGTTTAAAAAAAAACCTTGTCCAGAGCATATATTCTCTTACATTGGCCAAATCTAACTTATACTTCACCCACAGAGAGAGAGAGAGAGAGAGAGAGAGAGAGAGAGAGAGAGAGAGAGAGAGAGAAGTCCTTTTGAGTAAATGTTGTGCAGTGACCTTGAAGTAAGTTTCAAGGTTAATCGTGAAGGTCATAGCAGATGTTTTAATTATCTAGTTTATTGAAAACTATTTTCAATTACTAAATAAGTCCAAAATTTCTTATTACAGATGCCCAAAGAATACAAATGCTTCATATGCTGTAAATTTCATGTACGAATAAGGAGACCAATCAAGCAGCCTTCCCTCAGAGAATACGTATCCAAATTATCTGGACGAGATCCTGGAAGTGATGATGTCATATGTAATAATTGTAGAAGAATCTATTATAACTCACTAAAAAAAAATTCATCTTCTTCCCTAAATCTACAAATATCAGATAACAGTGATTGTGATTTGAATTTGCATACAGCTAAAACATCAAACAACAAAAAGAGAAGTCCTAGAATAATTCAGCTGACGATCCCCTCAACGCATTCCTCTCATAAGTACTGTGTAATCTGTAGAAAGAAAAGCAACAAACGTGTGAAGTTATGTACCATACCACTGACGGCCAGAACACAAGCTTTTATCCACAACGGAATTTTCATTAAATCATCAGCCCGATGCTGTTCATCTCACTTAAAGGGACAGAATTTGCTGCAGAATTCATTAACAAAACTAGAAGCAAAGTATGACAATTCATTTTTCAATCGCACAGATTTAGTTGATCTTCTTGAAAATGTCCGTTTAACTTTAAAAAAGTCATCAATTTTGGACTTCGACAATCCTGAAAGTTTAACAGATGAGGAGTACTATAACCTAACTGGTTTATCAAAAGAACAGTTTGAGGATTTGGCATGCTCTGCATCATCAATTCGCCAATCATCAGTGCGCTCGGTAAGAACATGTGTGGCCATCTTAGTGACAAAATTTCGAACTGGATTACCAAACCATATCCTTGGAACCATATTTTCCATGAAAAAATGTCAGATTCAAAGATGCATACACAGTGCTCGAATTTCCCTCAAGTATTTTGTCTCTCAAAATGTTGGATTTGAACATATTAGCCATGATGATTTTGTCGAAAAGCATACTACTCCTATCGCCAAAAAACTATTTTGTGACGATGAAGATAAATCTGCAATTTTAGTCTTAGATGGTACATATATCTTTATCCAGAAAAGCTCAGATTACAAGTTTCAACGCCAGTCCTACAATCTTCATAAACATCGGCCGCTTGTAAAGCCAATGGTTGTTGTGGGTACAGATGGGTACATTTTATCGGTCCTGGGCCCCTACCTGTCAAATGGGAAGAATAATGACGCTGCAATAACAAGACATATGGTAACCAGAAACTCTGAGGGAATGAATGATTGGCTGCAAGACAATGACCTGTGTATTGTTGACAGAGGATTTCGAGATGTGGTTGAGTTTTTAGAAGAACGGGGTCTATCAGTAAAAATGCCTGTTTATTTGAAGAAAGGTTCCAAGCAGCATACTACAGAAGATGCCAATGCCAGTCGCCTCATTACAAAGATAAGATGGATAGTGGAAAGCATTAATGGAAGATTAAAACAGTGGCGCTTTTTTGATAAAGTTGTGTCCAATCATTATATTCCACAGAGATTTTCTGCGAATTGTAGCTGCAATATGCAATAAGTACCGTTCGCCTCCTGCTTCTTCACAATGTGATATACAACTTGCTGAAGAAATGTTGAAGAAGAGTAGACAGGGAAATCTAGTGAAAGCCATGGTTGAAAATGAGGGGTTATTAAAAAAAAGAAGCATTTATACAGATATAGATAGCTCATCTTCTTTCCTGAATGATTTCCCAGTGCTGTCAGAGGACAAACTGAGACAGATTACACTTGGTGTATATCAGCTAAAACAAGCACCATTGTATACAAGAGAGCATATGGATAAGGAAAATGCCTACCAACTGCAGGTTTGCAAAATCAAAGAAAATCTTCTAAGAGTGAAATCCAATCTCGTCACTGCAACAATATTTCGCATATATCGTTTATAGAATACAATTTAGATGGAGAAATAACAGGATGGTATTGTACATGCAAGGTTGGAGCAAGAGTTGTAGGGTGTTGTGCACATATTGCCAGCATTATCTGGTACCTAGGATATCGGAGATTCCAGCAGCAAAATTCTGATTGTTTCAGTTTCTCTAAGTCTGTATTGGATGCGGATGATATTCCTGACTTTGATACTTTGTCTGAGTGCAGTTCGTCTGTAGAGGAATAGACTTTGAATCATTCATATTTATATGTTTAGTACAAAATGATTTAATTTCCAACATTCAATTACTATGTATCTTTATTCCGAAATTGACTAAAGGTAAACTGATAAATCTTGGATTATACGAACTGTCATATATATACTGTAGCATTATATGTCTCTAAATCTCCATCTACAATTGTATGCATTCATATAAAATGTTGTTATTTAGTTTTAAAAAAAGATACATTTTTTGGCCAACTCATGTTGTTAATCTCCTTTGTGGGCGGCTTGATTGGTCAGAAATGTTCATCTCTTTTTTTAATATATACTAGCTGTAACTTGACACAATTTGCACTGTTTTTCTTCTGTGTTAACTGTTCTGAAATTCTCATTTTGAGATATTTTTAAATTGTAGCTATATTTTATCAAAACATTTTGTTTAGAAGTTCCTTTTTTAATATTCTGATATCAAATTGTTGTTTTTATAGAAGACATCACTTGACACAATTACTTAATTTGTAGTCTTAACAGAGACGCATGATATTTTTGAAAACAACATTATATTTTACTTCTAAAAAAAACATTCAAATAAGTTGCCAAATTGCCATTTTTTCGTTTATCAAGGTAATAATTTTATAGCCAATTCATAGTTATGTTTATCCTTCATGAATATCATGATTGGCAATGCATGTATGTTCATTTCTCGTTTACAGTGCACATATGTACATGTAATTGTTATATGTATTTGCTAATGTACATAAATGTACCATACATTCTGTTTATAGTACGATAAATTCTGTTGATTTTTACATGTACATGCAGCCTAAATTTTTACAATTTACGTGTAGCCTGTTGTGAAGAATTCTTTGATTTCTTGAAACCATTACATTAATATGAATACTATATGTTATGTGTGCTTGTCAAATACTAGGTACCTTTTATACTTGTGCATGCTGTTTGTATTTGGGCTAGAAATATTATTTAGTTGGTTACCGAAAAAAGTCATTGAATAAATGAATTTCTGAATTTAAATTACGTTTTTCTTTTGATGTGTTAATGTTATTGATAATTTTAAAGTTTAAAAAAGAAGGATGATAAATACGTAATTTATTGTAACTACCATATAAGTAAAAGGACAAGGTGTTTCCTTTATCTATTCAATAACAGAACCCTCACTCATATCTTTTGAATTGCACGATTCTACATGTATATGTAAATCAAATGGTTACCAAGAAAATCCTCTTAGGTGTCGAGAACTAAGGTCAATGCTATGTTAAGCACAAACAACCTTACACATTTGCAGATCTATCTATATTCATATGGTTGCTATGGAATGTATTTTGGTAACAGGAAACACAATGTAATGAACGTTAATGTAAAAAAAAATATGTTACATTATTTATTTACATTATTTATTTAAAAGCTTTTTAAAGTTTTTTTATTAACTTGTATACTTCTCAGAATGCAATCGGGCTTGAAATAGAAGTTATTTAGTTGGTTACTAAGGAAATCCATGGTTGCCATGGAAACGCTGAGTAAATAATTTTATGCATTTAATGCATTAATTCATGTTGGTACTTCAATTAAATAAACTTATGCTAATCAAATAACAGTAACTTAACATTTCCCAATTGAATGAAGAGGTTTTTTTTCTTAATTTAGACCGAAACCATGGTCACGTTTGTTTCGTTGCTAGGCAACTATACTGAAGGGTTACCAAGAAAAAAATCCTATCATGTTCATTACTGAGGTCAATACTATGCATGGTAGTAAAATGAACATATTTGCTGAGGGGGCCACAAATGGCCCTTATCCTATCTTGTCCTTTGTGTATCTTTGCATTTATAAATATGATAGTAAAAGTAGAAAAAAGATGCATATGAAAAAGAAAGGTATTGTACAGGTTTCAGTCATGTATATTGAAATCAGATAAAATTCTGCGTTTTGTAACATTGTCTTGTTGGCGAGCCTTTATGTTGATCAAAAGCGTTAAATGGTTTATATATGAAAGTGTAAATGAGCCCGCGTGAGATTGTTTTATTTCTTAAAATTTCGTTCTTAAAAAATCGTACAAGCTTTGTTCGGATGTAGCTCTCAACAAGTCTAGATGGAATCTTATTGGATGTTGATCGATTTTGGCGAAGGACCTAGGCGTTCATTGTACATGTATTAGCAAAGTCACTTAACAGCCACAATAACTGTAAGGCAATTAAAATAAAATTTTTAAAATATATGTTTGACAATACAGGCAGGTTTCATAAAGAGCAACCAACAATAATGATAATGCAAATACATCTTTATTATTTAATTGTTCTTGGAATACTTTATATTCACTGGTTTGAAAACTTGAATATCATAACAAACTTTTTTTATACAAGTAATTACAATGTTGTTTTCTAATAGGTATATAAGGTATAACATGCTTCATATATTTATGTAATCGTTCATATTACATGTATATTAAAAGTATCAGATATTAAAACATGAAATATTGTTATAGAAATACCAAAAAAAACCCTAAAATATATTTTACCTTCAAATGTCACAAATCGTATTTTTTTTTATTTCCTATGAGCATTTGGAATGATCAAACAACATATACAGCTGTCAGAAAAGAAGAGGAACGTTTTCTATATATATACACCCCATTAAATTGCCCAGAAAGTAGAAATAGAGACAAGTTTCTATCGATAAAAACACATCCCAACGATTGTCATATTATTGTATATATTAAACTTATTCTAAAGTTTGTATTTGTTTTTACGTTTTGCAGTGAAAGAAACAATTAGAGACCTCTTGACGGACACCATGGAAAAGCTATAGAAGGTTGCTCATGTCGACAGAGGAATCTAATTTTTTAAACAAACAGTTTATAATCAAATAGAATTTTGAAAATAGAACAGATGACGATTTTACTAATATTGTTTATAATAAAACCCCTGTATGTTTTATATGACTGTTGTTATCTGGCATAAATTGTATTAACTGTATTAATGTATTATTCTTGAAGAGCATAAATATACATACCCATATCAAACAAATTAAAACTGGCAAAGACAAGTTGTATTTAAAGAGTTTTTGACAACAAAATTAAAAATGAACATTTAAAGAAATCAATACATACATGTATTAATAGCTTATTCAGCCAAAATACTTGGATAACTCACACTTGATTATTGTGTATCACTTGTGATTTGATATAAAATGAAAGCTTACATTTTTTAAAATGTGTTCTATTTACTTTTTCTTGACATTTTGAGATAATAGAACTTCAATTGCAATTTGAATTTGAATTTTCGATATCCTTTTCTGTGTTTTAATTAATTAATAATTAAAATGATCACAGGGCATTTGTGGGATTCAATATTTTGAGAGACGATGAGGCATCTCTCTCTCCCAATCTCGATCTGGAATTTACGAATATATACTTCTGCGGAAAATATCATTACCGGGAAGGTTTTAAAAGATTTATAGAAAAAAATTAAGAAAATAATAAGTGAAAGGTGTATGTAATAATTAAGAAATAAAGTACAAGTTATCGTGAATGTTGCAGAATAACCTCCGAGGTTAAGAAATGTTGTTTTGAAATATAAAAGCCGAGGCGTTACATGTATCCGAGGCTTTTATATTTCAAACAACATTTCGAGACCGAGGAGATTATCCTGCAACATTCACGAAATCAAGACCTTAATTTCTATTCTACTAACAACCCTAGAGATCGTTTCTCCTATAGAGAGATGATCTAGGTCATTTTGACGGCTGTTCAGTGTAACCCCAACGGTTTTGTTAGAAATGTTTACATGTGTATCGATCAAAGGAATTACATGCAGACGACATAATTTTTCTTTGGATTTTTAATACTCTTCACTTATTTATAAAATATCTTTGAGTTATATTCCTAATATTTTAGGGGCAATTAAGTACTTTTATTGGGAGTTGATTTTAATCAACTCTCCTAAGCAGTTACTCAGACAAACCGAAAGTGAAACAGTGTTTGGACCTCAGCACAAATCATAGCTGCTGAGAAGACTTAGTTCTTGAAAATAATTGATAAATTCGATGTAATGTATTCTAAAGCATTGTTTTTCAAGGAAACTTATTTATAAATACCTTGAAAATAGTCAGATTTTAAATGATACGAACAATTTAAATATTTTTTGTGGTCATATGTATTCCTACGCCAGAGTTCAATATAGTCTCGTTCAACTCGACGCTCGGCTGTCTCCGTAAATCCTTGTCGGAGATTTAAGGTGTCAGCCGAGCGTTTGGTGGAAGGATACTATATAGAGTTCAATATTGCTTGGATCGATACAATTTTTTAGAAATATTTCTATTACTGATATCGATACATAGTTTAATTGAATTAATTTTATCTTTAGATATTATTTAACATGATTAATTTGAGGGTTTCTCGACATTCTTGTCGAAAAAGTCCAAAAATTCATATTATAAAAATGTGCGTAAATCAAATTAGAAACTACATGTACTTGTAATGCAAAATAACATATCATTGATCTTAAATTAAATAAACATCGACAAAATCGACTCCCGTCAGTTCTTCAGTACTTTGATTACTACTACGTGTTATATATTTCATGTAAAAACACACAGTGAAAATGTGCTAGGGAGGTCCTAGGAACAGCCGCATTGATCACTTAAAAATAAACATTTGAGGCAATACACATCGTTTTGACTGGAACTAACACGTGACATGGTTTAAAAACTTTTTACGGTTTGAAGTTGTACTTTCATGATCAGCGCGAGACAAATGTGTATTTCTGATCTGATAATTTACTGATGACGTTCGTGGTATATTGGAGAATAATGTCCGCGGCATCTCTTTTTTCTTGGCAATAACTGGAATAGAATATATGATATTAAGGTGGATCTTTTTTCAAGATTTTTTTTTCTGCGAATAAAAAAATAAGTTTTCACCTTAACATGCTGATTTTTTTTAAATAAAAGATTTAAAATAACTATTTGTACAACGTTCATACTTATCAGTATCACGTATAATACTGTATTAATTTCAGTAAGCGTCATTTTTTGGTACATGCAATTTATGACAAAGTTCTTACTTTTACTTTTAATGAGTGTGATGATTGTGATCCGAGTTTTTTTTAATCACTGGGGGTTTTCTAATCCATATTACCCCATAAAGAAGTACACAGTAAATAACAAGTGTTTTTTGCGCTTTTTAAAAAGGAACTCTTTTAAAAATGGTGTTCATATTTTATATTCAATTAGAATGGTTTTTTAAATTGATTGCATTAAAGTAAGACAGTTGGAACAAAGTGTGATTAACTATCTTTGAAAACACATCATAACCTGATCATTTTAAAACAATTTTGTCAATATATTTTGCTGGGACGTTTTAAAACGTCCCTTATTCCAAAATTTCGCGATATGTGTATTCACACTTAACAGATTGTACTGTATAGGGTTGACAGAGGTACCTAATGGGTAACAGGGGCTCGAAGGGATGTGTGTAGGAAATTGCAGGGACGTATATTAGATGGCAGGGACCAGCATGATAAGACACGAGATGATAAACGTGGAAGAAAGGGAATGCACAAGGTTAACAGAAGTTGTGAGTACAGAGGTGGCAAAGTGCAAGAGAGATCATTAAACTGAAAAAACACACACAAATGAAGGTCAACTAAAAAAAATCCAGAACATTGGCATAATTTGTTGCAAAAATATTGTTGGACTTGGGTTGTTATTATTTAAACATATTTTAGTATCGAAACTGTTTATTCCTCCAATGTTTCTGTGAAATATTCATTTTTCCATTTAATGGAACGTATTATCTCTATTTCTTAATTTCAAACATAAAGTTACTTATCTTTAGATAGTTACTTATTATTTTTTTAAGTCTGTTTAAAATTATACTAATCTAAAAACAAAATATTTCGCTTAGTCTTTTACATATATATTTATTATCATAATGATTTTCCATTTTAATACATGTAGTTTGCATATTATATTTTTGTACAGTCACCTGTTCTTCATATCATTTTGTTTTCAAAATTCGATGCTTTTTTAATTTGTTACAAATATAAAGCATTATAAAAAATATCTTTCATCGCCTTGTCTGCGTATAGAAAGTAGTATCACAAGGCAAACAGGAATTCACAAAGTGTCGATTCCGGATTGATATATCATCCTGTGAGTTCTAATACGTGTGACCAAGCTATAGGTCTATATATGGTTCATTTTAACTTCAATGTAATAATGGTGTCCACAGCTGTAATGTAACAGGTGTCCCATATAAGGAAATGGTTGAGCATTTCTATTCTTTAGTGACAACAACGTAATCAGTTACATTTCCGTCTCGTTTCATTATAAAACTTTATCAACATGCATTATGAATTACAATATGTACAAGGATATCTTTTTTTGGAATAGTTTTATGTAACTTTACAACCGTGAATAATAATCGATGTGACAAAAAGTACACAATTTTTCAGCATTGTATTTCTTAAAACAATATCAGTAAAATTTATCTAGTATCCAATTGCAATGTACACCAAGGTGTTCTTCCTGTTACCCCTTGTATATCCCCGTACAACATTTCTTCCCTTTCACCCTCATTCATTTGTCGCTATACGATCCTGTCATTCTCTGCACGCACCTGCCATTTCTTGAACCAATTTACCAGCCAATGCTTGAACACACCCTTGTTTCCCCCTTAACGGTTTTTTTTTTAAACAAAATTAAGAAAATATACTTTTCATTTAGTGTAAAAGCATATTACTTTTCTTAAAAAATTGTTTATTAAGATCAAGTGCAAAAATGAGAAAAATGTGATGTTGTCAACGGAGATTGTTTATTCATTGTTATCAACTATGAATCATTTTTTAAACTTAGATTTTCATTTGTTTTACTTATCATACATCGTACAATGTAAGGTTTGGTTTCTTTTACACAAAAAGTGATTTTTTTCTAAATTTGTACATCCTGTGATATGAGTCAGAGGTCAAGATAAATGAATGGTATTTAATGAAATTGATAATAAAATTATACAGTTTTCCGGCGTTTGTTCCTTGTTTGCTAGTATATAGCTGTTTCAGTCATTGACCAGAAATTGTATTAAAATCTCGGTTTGTTAAAATAGAATATCTTTGGTGCTATAAAACGGTCAAAATATGATAATTCTCAAGCAAGCATTGGTGGCGGTTTTCTATTTTACATGTAAGTATATGTCTGATAATTGTTTGTATAATAACAAACAATCAATAATATGGTTTAATTTACAGTGCGATATTTGCCCATACACAGGGTGTTATGTAGTCATAAGAAGACCTAAAACTGAAGGCCTAAAATGTATCTTCTGAATTCTAATTAATCATTATATGATACAAAGCTAGTTTATTACCATTTTCTCTGCAGACTGTCCTACCCCGACAATTTTTTGATATCTTGAAAAAGTCGTTGATTTAAATGCAAACTACTTCAATCTACAGGTATTTGTGAGATTTCCAAAAGAACAAGTTTTACAATCACTCGTGTCAGGAAAACTTGAAAACTAAAAGTTAAAAAACGGACGTGCTATACATTCTATGTTCTTTTTAAGTTGAAACAACAATTTTGTGCGGATATTGATTTCAAAAGCTGTACGTCCGGTAAATAGTGCACCCGAGCTATAATTATATAACATGGTCATTGCTTATGCAATGAGTCCGGTTAAAAGTTAAGCCATATTTTAGCTTTCTTTTTTTAATACTATGCAACTAGAGTGTGTGGTTTTGTTTTTCGTTTTTTATCATCCGTTTTGGAAAAGAAAATATATCATTAATTATTTTGCAGTATTAAGTGAAGATATTGATTCTGCTTATAAATATGGCTATCATTCGATATTTTAGATGTGTCATCAAGGGATTGTAAAGTTGAATATATAACCCTGCCTCTATCAAAAAGTGTGGTAATCAAGTCTCCCGGCTATCCAGACATTAACTACACAAAAGACACAACCTACAGATGGCACATTAATTCATTTGGCATAACAGCGGCCATATCTATTGAAATTAAAATAGATATATACAGACAGTCTCACAGATGCTCAGACTATTTACAGGTTTGTGTTTCAAAAAATAATTTAATATATTCATTTTTGTGTTTTAGCAAAGATAAACATGTTTTACTCTCTAAGGCCGAACATTTTTAGCCGGTGGTAAAAATCAGGTGATTGATATTCAGAAGTGTGAATACCTCCGGGGCTTACAGTCTACTTGCGGTCGTAAACGTTGAAAATCTCTTTACACAGAAAGTAAATTAATTCACAGAAAAAAAATAATTAGGCAGAATTGATCCTACTTGCACTTGAAATATCTTACTGTTCTAAATGTCAATATGAAGCGATTTTATACAGATTACCGTTGAACTGTTCTACATCGACGTCTTTGTCGTAAAACTTTTCCCTAAACACGCGTATGTAAAGCACACCTAAGTTCCCTTTGAGAGTAAGTTAGATCATTTTGAAATCAATTGTTTTATAAATTCAATTCAGCCAAATCACATTTTACGCCTGTCATTTGTTGACTTTTACACAAATGAACTTTTGTTCAATTACGCAACCTGATGATGTTACAAGGACAATGAATACTATGAATATAAAAGTTGAACATGAAAAACTATATATATAAGGAATAAGGAATCATTCTTTGAGTATTATGAGGTGATAATTTTGGTTGGGGCGTGATCAAATCTAATAAAGCCCGAAGGGCTTTATGATAGATTTGATCACGTCCGACCGAAATTATCACCTCATAATATTCAAAGAATGATTCCTTATTATTTATATTAATATAATTTTTTGCCATCGTACAATTAAACATTTAGATATAAATGAGCAAACCCCGCTGGCGCCTCAATTTGGCGTCATTTGTATTATGGCTTATGTAGTTCAAAATTGATAGGTAACAATAGGTTCAACAATTGAATTAATATATGATTTCAGATATTGTTTTTCTTTTTGTATTCAAAATTTCTATCTTTAGGATACCCCTCATTAAATGTTTCACTACAGTACATTATCCACATTTGCCAAGGACGGTTTTTTAGGTACATACTTTCCATGCAAAATTAAACTTACTTAACTTTTTATGTCTAATTCTATTTAGCTATACAAAATTTTTAATTAGATGCATGTTTATTTATAAGTCTTAAGTATTTAAACAAGAAAATAAAAAAAAGAAAGAAAGACAAGAAAATTTAACATGTGAACTACTTGAAAATTTTCGATGATTTTCAAATACGTTCAGCTTTATTAAATTTGTAAATTTTTGAGAACTTTGGTATTTTAAATATTTTATTATATAAGACATATGATTAGGTTATTCTAGGTAGAAACATTAACACGTGGCATTGTTTAACCGAAAAGAATTTTGTGCCCTCCGTCCAATTTGGGATAATATGAGCATAGCTTCACTTTCTACTAGTTTTTGAAAACATATTACAAATTAAGGTTCATTTTGATTTAATTCTTTTATTGAAAGATTCAAGAAATGAATGCTTAAGCTGCAAAATCAACTATTTTTAATGAATGCGGAAGAAACGTAACAGGCATTACATCAAAGGAACACCGACTATTAATCATATTTGTTTCAAACAACGATTCTTTTACTTCAAAAGGATTTGAAGTAGTTTTACAAGGTAAATTCGTTTCAATTACTTCTTTCATTAAGCCAATACAAAATCAAAATGTGTTACAGTAATCTACCTTTTTATTGTGACGTAACACGTTTAAGGATAGTTTATAAAAATAGTTTAATCTAAAATGAATACTATCAGTTGTTTATCTACATGTATCATGTATGTTTGATATGCTCGAGCATTTTGCAAAAAAGAAAAAAAGAAAACAAGCCAAATGTATCTATGATATAAAGGTCATCATAATTACGACGATGACACGTGTAGATAAATGGCTCAACACGTTGATAGAATCACGGTATCTGTCCAAAAAGTAATTTATTTTTCTTTTGTAAAATAATTTAAAATCCTCACATTTTTATTTGTATTTGATCTTTGACTATATATCGACAGTTTACAAGACGTTTACTCCGTCCCATTCATGTACATTTTTTAAACATTATATGCTACACCACTATGCCAATGATTCTAAACATTCGTGAATAAGATGTTTTATATATTTGTTTCGATTATCGTCTGCATTATCTATTGTAACTACCTGTTGTTTATAAACATATCATTAATGTTATAAACTAAATTCTACTGCCGAACGTGGTATTTTGAAATTATGTGATTTAAATTAAGGAGATTCAGAATCGATATGATATTTTCATAAAATTGTTTTTAAGTAGGTGCAAGCTTATTGCAGCAGTTAGCTATGTCACATTCACGGCATAGGTATACAATCCATTTTTCAATGATGTGTTTTATAAAATTATAAACAAAATTGTAGTAATAATATGTAGTAGCCGTTTAAAGCAACGACAAAGAAAACCTACTTCCATTTTTATTTAAGTAGTTGTTGTAGTCTGAGATGAATCTGACATTTTGAAAATATAGTTTTTGATTTAAAAAAAATCTCGTTTCATGATTTAACTAGAACTATGTTTATCAGGAATTTTTTCCATGAAAGAGTTTGCTTATCACACAAATCTCCCATCATATAAAGAAGTCATTATCCAGTCTCCGGGTTACCCGAATAAAAACTACTCTAGAGACACGACATATAAGTGGCTTGTTACTGCACCATACACAACAGAAGAAATTTTGATCAAGATAAAGATGGATATCCAAAAATCTCCTGGTATTTGTGAAGACTATTTGCAGGTTTGTGATTCCAACAGAACGTAAATTAACATATATGTATCACCAAAAAAACATTGATATTGTTTAATGTTGATAAAAATCAGTTTTGTTATTATGATGTAAGAAATGAGAAAGAAACATTAATATACGGTGCTATTGTTTGAGAATAATTTTTGTAAACAGATTGAAGAAGCCGATTCTCTCACTGGAAACTTCCTAGTTTTTAAACAATGTGGGATGTTGGAAATTAACAGAACAACCCGAGGACATCGACTTTTAATCAAACTTGTTTCAAATAATGATCATTGGACTTCCAAAGGATTCGAATTAAAATTGAAGGGAAAACTATATATATTTTACAAAATAAAGAACAAATATCTCACCATTTCACCTAAACAAGATGAATTTTAGGTAATTGACAATGGCTTCTTGATTTTGACATATTGACTTTTAAAAGGATACACTTCTTTGTCAAAAAGGGTAGTGACAGTTCTTAATCAAGTATTATTAAGAACAAAAATTTTTATAATTGCAATGTTTAGAATAACTTATGAACATACCCCTTAAAGCAATTTGGTACATAAACTTGTAGGAAAATAAGTTATCAATTACAAAAATAAGATTTCTTAGGGAAAAAATATACTAGTTCAGGTGCGAAGATCAAACAAAATCAAAGAGATAAGTTTGAAATGATATGACATCCTATTAGAAATACGTACCCTAAAATCTGTTAATGGCCTGGAAGTAACTATGGATATTAAACAATATCTTCATTATTTTGATAAGATTTTTTTAGTAACTGCCAACCTGATCATACAATTTTAAAGCAGCACTCTTGATAACAATTTTTGTGGCCAGGTTTAATGGATTCTCGATTTTGTCGTCATGTCTTTTATGAAACCTCATGAAAAATAGAGAAAAAAATAATCAATGCTCTTTGGAAATATCATTGACCTTTTGATTTGAAACAGTGATAAAAATACGACCAACAACATATAAAAGTTTACCAACAACAGCAATAACATCACAAAGGATTTCGACAGAAGCCTCAATATCGGTACCATTAACAACAACGTCAACTGTAATGTTATCAACATCATTTGACACTCATACAGGTATACAGTTTTTTTGACATATTTGTTATCATCCAATTCCAGAAATAAAGGAGGACATGTTTTAAACACAAAAACGTTAATTTGTTTGCAATAAATATGTTTTTTTTTAAATTGTTGATGATTGAAGGCTTTATTTTATCTTTCAATATATCTAAAGTCAGGACAAGAGAGGATCATTGGCACTTGATGACTTGCGTTATTTTTCAAAATATCTATAATTGCCCTATCAAATCATGCATTGATAAAAGCTATTGAAATTCTTTTTTTACAATATTGTTTATTTACAATATTGTTGTGTTCTTGATAGAACTGGATTTGTTTTCTTATCTTTTTTATAGCTATTGTTTATTGTCAAATAATTGTGATATTTGTTTTGTGTATATTCTTTTTTAAATAGATCATTTGATTTAAAATCAGTAACAAAAGAAAGACTAACGATATTTTTGGCTCAACAGCAGCTGTCAAAGAAAAGACATCGACAGAGCGCTCATCATTAATATCATCATCAACGACGAAACCAACTACAATATTGTCTACAACTAAGACCTCCACAAGTGAGATTTTAAAAATCTAATTACGGTACCAGTAGAAAAAGCTTCATCATATATAATTAAATATATAACAAGTGTACTATTTTAATATATCACAGTGTTTCAGGTTTAGGGCCAGTAATACAAAGGTGGTTGATTCAATCACTGCTGTGGTAACAAGACATTTTATCTACATTGTCTACGTCCACCTAGCTGAAAGCGTGGTCGGGATAAACCTGTTATAGACTGATGTCCTATCTGGGTATAGTAACATTAGGGTTCATAGCTCCGGCCCTAATTTTCGTTCAGCAACAAAAGACCCCTTGAATGAAAGTCCATCAAATTTCTCTTGTTAAATTTTAGTGGTGTAAAGTCTTTTCATTTCCAGCAAAATGCGTCTGCATTGAACATTTCTAAAAATGAAATAAAAAGTAGTGAATTTCTCAGTTTTGAAAAGATGTACATCACACTTTTTATTTCTTTCTTTAAAATGATAATTCAAGTAAACCACAAAGATATTTTCTCGGGGCTTTTTTTTTTTGACGAATATGTGAAGAATGTGTGTTTGGTAAATAACTGCAATAAATAACAAATAATAGTTCTACGAAAATATACAATAGACAATAAATTTTATATAAATGTAACTGAAAAATATATCATCCAACTTGTTTGAATTTTAAAGTAGTATACTTTATAAACTCTAAATTATAACAATTTAATTAGACTACAAAACATAATTCGTATAAGCCACCATTTTCTTTTTACAACAGTCAATAGTTATAAACAATTTATCTTTGAATTGCTTCTAAAATGATATATTTATTAAAACAGATACTTCCTGCATAGAACTAAGTTAAAAATAACCTTCATGGTGAGGTGAAACGCATGGTATATGAAGTAAGAGTGTCTAAAGTCGTACAGAATGATACAACCCCCCCCCCCAAAAAAAAAAAAAAAACCGCTTCGCTCATGGAACTTGCACGCCAAGGAAAGACAACTCATAAATGATATGATAACAAGAGCAATAACTCTTGCTATTATAACTACACACAAGTCAGCACACTCCCCGTCTGATGTTAATAACATCACTACTACATCTACAACAAAATAGCTGACGAAAATGAAATAAAAATATTCACACATAGGTTAACTAAATAGACAAACATTGACAATGTCCAACAATGGCAAGACAATATTTACTTAATATCAAAATTGTGCACAACACCCCTTAGGGCCTGCACGTGTTTGATTGAACAACACGAGTTCCTCGGGTCGCCAGAGTTGTCAATAAAACATGTGTTTAACGTGTTGAACCTGTGTCACACAATTTTACTCCTGCTTTTAATGAGAGCACAAGAGTATCAAGATGGCGGATACGATGAGCAATTATGGGTTTGACATATGTAAATTTGAATTATTATTGACTGTATCGACTGGCATCAGATTTCTTTAATGGGGTAAAGTTAAAGGACGCTTAAAAGGTGACAAAATAAAACTAAAGACTGTAAATTAAACTGTAAAATAAGCAGTCTGTCTATAGAATTAAAAGGAATGTTAAAAAAATCATGATAGCCTAAATATATCCCAGAGTCATCGGTATTTATCTCAGATTTCGGTCTTTCAACTTTTCCAAAAAGTTCTATGTACTTTACGTATATATATTTTTTTATTTCACTTATTTAAGAAAATGTGAGTCTAACAAATCTAAGAGATTGCTGTAACTCGTGGGGGTCAATATTTATCTGTGACCATAACTTTCATGGCAATGTTATTATGTTTGTAGTGTAATCGGGATATTTTATATTTTTATTTCATATCATCATCAGGATCCCAGGAAGGAGATGATAAGCTATCGACCAGAAGGATTAAAACGACAAAAGGAACTACGAAAGTAATGGCGGAAGACTCGTGGAATACAGATATTACTCAAAGTACAACACGCGTGTCAACGATGAATGCAAATTCTGATGGACACCGAGGAACGTCATTGGACAAAACTGGAGGTTTGATATGCACTAAATATTCTAAATGATTTTACAAAGATATCTCTATAATGGTAGCATTTGTTATTTTGAATACATTTTTTTAAATATATCTTTGATTTATTGGATACAAAAAACTCGTTATTTATCAATAATTGATAATTGATTTAGATAAATTTATCTTTGCATTTATAAATATGATAGCAAAAGGGGAAAATGCTTATGAAAAAGAAGGGTATTGTACAGGTTTCCGTTATGTATTTTGAAATTATCTTAAATTAGATAAAATTCTGCGTTTTGAAACGTTTTTTTGTTGGCGAGCCTTTATGTTGATCAAAGGCGTTAAATGGTTTATATATAAACGTGTAAATGAGCCCGCGTGAGATTGTATTATTTTTTAAAATTTCGTTCTTAAAAAATCGTACAAGCTTTGTTCGGATGTAGCTCTCAACAAGTCAAGATGAAATCTCAATGGATGTTGATATCGGCAAGGGACCTAGGCGTTCATTGTACATGTATCTGCAAAGTCACTCAATCCCATCAATAACTGTAAGGCATTTTAAAAAAAGTTTTTAATTATATGTATGACAATACAGGAAGATTTTATAAAAAAAATCAACAATAATGTTAATGCAAATACATTTTTAGCATTTAATTGTTCTGGAAATACGTTATATTCACTGGTTAATGTTCGACCACTTGAATATCTCAGCATGCATTTTAGTCATTACAAAGTTATTTGCTAAAAGGTATATAAGGTATAACATGATTCATAAATATGTGTAATTTGCGTATCAATTTAAAAGTATCAGAAATTAAAACATGAAATATTGTAATAGAAATACCAAGAAAAATTTAAATGAATAGGATAAATTTTACCTTCAAATGTCACAAGTCTTATCTTTGTATTTTCTAAGAACATTTGGAATGATTGAACTACATACACAGCTCACAATAAAGACGACGGGCGTTTATACATATACATCCCATTGAATTGAACAGGAATTAGAAAAAGACAAATTTCTACCGATAAAAACACATCTCAACGAATGAAATTGGTATGTGTGTATTGTAAATATTACACTTATTCTAAAGTTTTGATTTGTCTTTACGTTTTGCAGTGAGAGAAACAATTTAAAACCTCTTGACGGTCATCATGGAAACGTTATAGAAGATTCATGTCGACAGAGGAATCTAATTTTCAAAACAAACTGTTTTTAATAAAAATAGAATGTGAAAAAAAGAACAGATGACGATTTTTCGAATATTGTTTCTGATAAAACTGTTGTACGTTTTAAATGACTGTTGTTATCTGAAATAAATTAAATTATCTGTATTAATGTATTTTCCTTGAAGGGCATAAATGTAGATGCCCATTTCAAACAAATTAAAACTGACAAAAACAAGTTGTAATTTAAGACAGACTTTTTTTGACAAAAAATAAAAAAGGAACACTTAACAAATTAATCAATACATACATGTATAATTAGCTTTAATCAATAAAAATTAGATATCCACATGGATAACAAATAAACAATATAAACAGATGGAATTCTGTCACATTTGATTTTAATTCGTTTTGTATTCACGTTTGATTTAATATAAAATGAAAGCTTCATTTTTTAAGACAAAATGTGTTCTATATCCTTTTTCTTGATATGCTGAAAAAAGAATTTCAAATGCAATTGAATTTGAATTTTCAATATCATTATCTGTGTTTGTTTTAATTAATAAATAAACGATCACGGGGTAAAAATTGCGATTCAATATTTTGAAAGACGATGAGGCATCTCTCTCTCTCTCTCTCTCTCTCTCTCTCTCTCTCTCTCTCTCTCTCCACATCCATATCACCCATGAAGAAGTACACAGTTAATAACATGTCTTTTGTGCATTTTAAAACAAATTAGTTTTCAGAATGGTGTTCTTATATTATGTTAAATACGAATTGGTTTCTTATTGATTGCATTAAAGTAAGACTGTTGGAACAAAGTGTAATTTATTATCTTTAATAACACATTATAACCTTAACATTTTGAAACAATTTTGTTATTTTATTTTGCCAGGACGCTTTAAAACGTCCCTTATTCCAAAAGTTTGCTGTATGTGTATTTACACATAACAGATTGTACTGTATATGGGTTGACAGAGGTATCCAGGGGGTGACAGAGGCTCACAGGGATGTACATATGATGTATGTAGGGGATTGGAGGGACGAATATGAGATGGCATGGTCCAACATGAAAAGACGGGTGATGGTTGATGGGGAAGAAATTGGATGCACATGGTTAAGAGAGGGTGTGAGTGCAGAGGTAAAGGGGAATTCTAATACGTTCGATGACAGAGGACTACAGGAGATTTTCGTAGAGACAGTTTTTTTTAAATCAGAAGTGTCAGTGAAATCATTAAAATGATAGAAAAAAACCACACAAATGAAGATCATCATAATAAATCCAAAACGCTGGCCTGGTTTGTTGCAAAAATGTTCTTGGACCTGGGGTTGTGTTTCCTTAATTAACATATTTTAGTTTCCAAATTTATTTATTCCTCCAAAGTTTCTAAAAAATATCTATTTTTTCATAATCTCTATTTTTAAATTCCAAACATACGATTACTTATCTTTTAAATGCTACATATTGTTCTTATTTAGTCTGTTTTAAATTATATTTATCTAAAAACAAAATGTCTAGCTTAATTCTCTACTTATATATTTATTTGCATAATGATTTTCCATCTTAATACATGTAATTTGCACACAGTATTTCTGTACGGTCACCTCTTTTTCATACCCTTTTGTTTATATTATGCGGTGCTATTCTAATCATGGTACATTATGAAAAAATATCGAAAATGTAATAATGTTGTCCACAGCTGTAATGTAACAGGTGTCCCTATATAAGGAAATGGTTGAGCATTTCTATTCTTTAGTGACAACAACGTAATCAGTTATATTTCCGTCTCGTTTCATAACAAAACTTTATCAACAGGCATTGTAAATTGTAATATGTACAAGGACATTTTTTTAAATTTTTTTGAATAGTTTTTATGTAACTTAAAAACCGTGAGAAATAATCAATGTGACAAAAAGTACACAAATTGTAAAGCATTATATTTCTTAAAACAATATCAGTACAATGTTTCAAGTATCCAATTGCAAAGTCCACGTTCCACCTTATCAAACATATAATTTGTTGTCATAAAGTGAGCAGTTTTAACACAGATCCTGTTTAAAATAGACAACGCTTTAATGTGGATCAACGTATGATCGATTTTTTTTTTAAATTTTCATTAAGGGAATGAGGAATCTTTCTTTGACGATTATCCGGTGATCAAATATGGTCAGTGTGATAAAGTCTTATAAAACTCGAAAGGCTTTAGGATAGATTTGATCACACCTGACCGTATTAAATCACCTCATAGTATTCCAATAATGAATCCTCATTACTTATTTTTATATTATTTTAAGCAGATGTACGATTAAATATTATAATAGTCATTAATGGAATGCATTGCACTATACGTACGAAAGCGATTTGTTTTGTTATCAAACGAAGACAATGGGAAATGTTAATATTAACTGTCAAAAACTAGGCCTCCATCTTCAAATTATGAATTGTACATACATGTAATGATATGAAGCAAGGTATCAAATATTTTTAAATATGACTTGAAGGCACCATGAAATCCATGGTGTGTTATACTTTTCCTGGATCTAAACATTTCTCTAAATTTAAAATCACCGTCTTCTCTGTCAAGCCCTGGCTTTTCGAGACATCCTATGCATATTTCATGACTCTCTCTTTACACATGTGGAATATCCCCCGTCATTACTTGTTCATATTTCCTGTTCACCCCGTCCCCTCTGTACACAAATGTGTTGTTCCTTTTACCCCTTGTATATCCCTGTACATTTCTGTCCTGTCACACTCCTTCATTTGTCGTTACACGTGCCTGACATTCTCTGCACACACCTGCCATTTCTTGAACAAATTTACCAGCCAATACTTGAACACACCCTTGTTTCCCCCTAACCGGTTTTTTATAAAAAAAAAAAAATTAGGAAAATATACTTTTCATTTAGTGCAAAAGCATATTACTTTTCTTCAAAAATTGTTTATTAAGTGCAAAAATGAGAAAAATGTGGTGATGTTGTTAACTGAGATTGCTTATTCATTGTTATTAACTATGAATCATTTTTGGGAGTTGATTTTAATCAACTCTCCTATGCAGTCACTCTGGCAAACCGAAAGTGAAACAGTGTTTGGACCTAAGCACAAATCATCACCGCTGACAAGTCTTAGTTCTTGAAAATGATTGAAAATTTCTTTGTAATGTATGCTGTAGCATTGTGTTTCAAGGAAACTTGTCTATAAACACTTTGAAAATAGTCAGATTTAATATAATACGAACAATTTAGATATTTTTGTAGTCTCATGTATTCCTACGCCAGAGTTTAATATAGTCTCGTTTAACCAAACGCTCGGCTGTCTTCGTAAATCTCCGACAAACAAGAGAGGCTCTGTTGCTTGTCGAAAATTAACGGAGACAGCTGAGCGTCTGGTTGAACGAGACAAGAGTTCGATATCAATTGTGCTTGGATCAATACAATTTTAAGAATTATTTCGATTACAAATACATAGTTTGAAATCTATCTTTAAATATTACACAACATGATTCATATGGAGTTTGTTTAAATTCTTATCGGAAAAGTCTTATAAAAAGTCATATTACAAAAAAAAGTGTGTAATTTAAATACAGACTAGAAACTAATTGCCACGCAAGATAAGTTGATTTTAAAATAAATGATAATCGATAAAATCAACTCCTGTCAGTATTTCAGTCCATTGATTTAAACTTAGATTTTCATTTATTTTACTTATCATACATCGTACAATGTAAGGTTTGGTTTCTTTTACACAAAAAGTGATCTTTTTCTGAATTTGTACATCATGTGATGTGAGTCAGAGGTCAAGATAAATGAATGGTATTTAATGAAATTAATAATAAAAATTAAACAGTTTTCCGGCGTTTGTTCCTTGTAGTATATAGCTGTTTCAGTCATTGACCAGAAATTGTATTGGAGTCTTGGTTTGTAAAAATAGAATATCTTTGGTGCTATAAAACGGTAAAAAATATGATAATTCTCACGCAAGGATTGGTGGCGGTTTTCTATTTTACATGTAAGTATATGTCTGATAATTGTTTGTATAATAAGATACAATCAATAATATGGTTTAATTTACGGTGCGATATTTGTCCATACACAGGGTGTTATGTAGTCATAAGAAGACCTAAAACTGAAGGCCTAAAATGTATCTTCTGAATTCTAATTGAATCATTATATGATACAAAGCTAGTTTATTACCGTTTTCTCTGCAGACTGTCCTACCTCGACAATTTTTTGATATCTTGAAATAGTCGTTGATTTAATCTACAGGTATATGTGAGATTTCCAAAAAAAACAAGTTTTACAATCACTCGTGTCAGGAAAACTTGAAAACTAAAAAGTTAAAAAACTGACGTGCTATACATTCTATGGTCTTTTTAAGTTGAAACAACAATTTTGTACGGCTGTTGATTTCAAATGCTGTACGTCCGGTAAATAGTGCACCGGAGCTATAAATATATAACATGGTCATTGCTTACGCAACGAGTCTGGTTAAATTAAGCCATATTTTAGCTTTCTTTTTTTAATACTATGCAACTAGAGTGTGTGGTTTTGTTTTTCGTTTTTTGTATCATCCGTTTTGGAAAAGAAAATAAATCATTAATCATTTTGCAGTATTATGTAAGATATTGATAATGCTTATAATTATGGCTATCATTTGATGTTTTAGATGTGACATCAAGGGATTTTAATGTTGAATATCTAACCCTGCCTCTATCAAAAAGTGTGGCAATCAAGTCTCCCGGCTATCCAGACATTAACTACACGAAAGACACGACCTACAGATGGCACATTAATTCCTATGGCATAACAGCATCCATATCTATTGAAATTAAGATAGATATATACAGACAGTCTAACAGATGCTCAGACTATTTACTGGTTTGTGTTTCAAAAAAAAAAATTAATATATTCATTATTGTGTTTCAGCAAAGCTAAAAATTATTTACTCTCTAAGGCCGAACATTTTTACCGGGTGGTAAAAATCAGATGAGGGCGGGGCTTGATATTCAGAGGTGTGATTGCCTCCGGGGCTTGCAGTCTACTTGCGGTCTTAAACGGTGCAAATCTCTTTACACAGAAAGTAAATTAATACACAGAAAAAAATTTTTAGTAAGAATTGATCCTACTTGCACTTGAAATATCTAACTGTTCTAAATGTCAATACGAAGCGATTTTATACAGATTACCGTTAAACTGTTCTACATCGACGTCTTTGCCGTAAAACTTTTCCCTAAAAACACGTATGTAAAGCACACCTAAGTTCCCTTTGAGAGTAAGTTAGATCATTTTGAAATCAATAGTTTTATAAATTCAATTCAGCCAAATCGCATTTTACGCCTATCATTTGTTGACTTTTACACAAAGGAACTTTTGTTCAATTACGTAACCAGATGACGTTACAAGGACAATGAATTCTATGAATAAAAAAGTTGAACATAAAAAACTATATATATGATGAATATAATCACTGCAAAAAACATCTAAAAATCTAAAAAATAAAATCTTACCGGTTCCACTGTCGGCATTGTGCAAATATCAAAATAATGTTTGAGATTTTTTGTGTCGTATCAAACCACGTTTTATATAAAATAAAGTATAAGTTGCCCTTTCGCCAGAGCTGTTTATCTGATGTCGTATACCTTTTCTTGTTGTAAAGAATAATGGCGTCTTAATATGATATCATAGTGATTATTTGCACTTAGATATATCTATTTTAGTTGGTTTGTGTTATAAAAAGTTTCTTTCGTCATCAGGTTATTTTTATCTTAATTTCAACAGTTGATTATATATATATTTGATTTCAGATATTGTTTTTTCTTTTTGTATTCAAAATTTCTATCTTTAGTATACCCCTCATTAAATGTTTCACTACAGTACATTAACCACATTTGCCAAAATTAACCCTGCTTAAATTTTGATGTCCAATTTTATTTAGCTATACAACATTTTTGATTAGATGCATGTTAATTTATAAGTCTTAAGTATTTAAATTAGAAAATAAAAGACAAGAAAGAAAGACAAACAAGAAATTTTACCAATTGAACTACTTAAAAAGGACTGCGAACGATAGCATTGTCTAGCCGCCTAACTAAAAGTCATTTTTTGAAAGTTGTCTAATTAAAGTTAATTTTTTATAAAAATGTAAACATTGATGTATATTTTCATTTAATATAAATGATTTTGACAAACAAAGCGAGATAACTTTGTATTTTGGGGTAAAATAGCTCATTTCATAATAGAAAATAACGGAAAACGGAAATGTTTTTTAAAAGATCTCCCCCCCCCCCCCCGTGAAACAAAAATTGCTTTTGAGGGGTTTTAATTATTGTTATTTAGCATATTTTTACTAAAGGGTTTGTTGTTTCACGGGGGGGGGGAGGCATATGTCTACAGACCGAAATACATTCCAAAAAAAGAATTTTGCTTTGTAAATTTTCGAAAACTAATTATCAGATATGAATTAAAGTGAAATTTTACTTTAATACATATCATAAATATGTTATTATTAAATTTTTATGCACATATTATCCGCTAAATAAAATTTTCCTTACTCATAGAGACCGATTTCAATGAATTTTTTTTAGACCCCGCGTTAGCAAAACTTTTGTTTAAAAATAAATAATTTTATTACAAATTTTGTTTTGATATAAATTGATTAGGATTTGATTATACTTTTTAGTAAAAAAAAACTTAGTTTTTGAATATCTGACAGAAATTCCGAAATATTTGGATGTAAAATGCAGGCGGGAAACTGGCGTTAGCGTTCGCAGTTCTTTTCGATGATTTTCAAATACGTTCAGCTTTATTAAATTTGAAAATTTTTGAGAACTTTGGTATTTAAAATATTTTATTATGAAAGACATATGATTAAGTTATGCTGGGTAGAAACATGAACACTTTGCCTTGTTGAACTCAAAAGAATATTGTGCCCTCCGTCCAGTTTGGGATAATATGAACATTGCTTCACTTTCTACTAGTATTTGAAACCATATTACAAATTAAGGTTCATTTGGATTTAATTCTTTTATTGAAAGATTCAAGAAATCAATGCTTCAGCTGCAAAATCAACTATTTTTAATGGATGCGGAAAAAATGTCACAGACATTACATCAAAGGAACACCGACTATCAATCATATTTGTTTCAAACAACGATTCTTTTACTTCCAAAGAATTTGAAGTAGTTTTACAAGGTAAATTGGTTTCAATTACTTCTTTCATTCAGCCAATACATAATCAAAATGTGTTACAGTAATCTACTTTTTTTATTGTGACGTAACACGTTTAAGGATAGTTTAAAAAAATAGTTTAATCTAAAACGAGAACTATCAGTAGTTATCTAAATATACCATGTATGTTTCATGTGCTCGAGCATTTTGCAAAAAAAGGAAAAAAGAAAACAAGCCAAATGTATCTATGCTATAAAGGCCATCATAATTACCACACTATGACACGTGTATAGAAATGGCATTGCATCGAATCACAGTATCTGTCCGAAAAGTAATTGATTTTCTTTATGTAAAATAATTTAAAATCCTCAAGCTTTTATTTGTATTTGATCTTTAACTATATATCGACAGTTTACAAGACATTTACTCCGTCCCATTCATGTACACTTTGTAAACATTATATGCTACACAACTATGCCACTGATTCTAAACATTCGTGAATAAGATGCTTTATATTTTTGTTTCGATTATCGTCTGCATTAACTATTGTAACTACCTGTTGTTTTATAAACATTTCATTAATGTCATAAACTAAATTCTACTGCCGAACGTGGTATTTTGAAATTATGTGATTTCAATTAAGGAGATTCAGAGTCAATATGATATTTTCATTTTCTGAAAATCGTTTTTAAGTAGGTGCAATCTTATTGCAGCAGTTAAATATGTCACATTCACAGCTAAGGCATACAATCCATTTTTAAATGATGTCTGTTTATAAAATTATAAACAAAATTTTAGTAATAATATGTAGAAGCCCTTTTAAGCAACGACAAAGAAAACCTTCTTCCACTTTTATTTAAGTAGCTTTTGTAGTCTGAGATGAATCTGAAATCTAGAAGATACAATTTTTGGTTTGAAAAAAAATCTCGTAACTAGAACTATGTTTATCAGGAATTCCATCCATGAAAGAGTTTGCTTATCACACACATCTCCCATCATATAAAGAAGTCATTATCCAGTCCCCGGGTTACCCGAATAAAAACTACTCTAGAGACACGACATATAAGTGGCTTGTTACTGCACCATACACAACAGAAGAAATTTTGATCAAGATAAAGATGGATATCCAAAAATTGCCTAGTACTTGTAAAGACTATTTGCAGGTTTGTGATTCCAACAGAAAGTAAATTAACATATTAGTATCGCCAAAAAACCTTGATATTGTTTAATGTTAATAAAAATCAGTTTTGTTATTATGTTGTAGAAATGAGAAAGAAACATTAATATACGGTGCTATTGTTTGAAAATAATTTTTTTAAACAGATTGAAGAAGCCAATTCTCTCACTGGAAATTTCCCAGTTTTTAAACAATGTGGGATGTCGCGAATTATCAGAACAACGCAAGGACATCGACTTTTAATCAAACTTGTTTCAAATAATGATCATTTGACTTCCAAAGGATTCGAATTAAAATTGAAAGGTAAAAAAAACTCTATACATTTTACAAAATTTTTTAAAATTCTTTTTTGTTCAATCTATGTTGTTAATAACGCTTATTAAGGTTTTCAACCAACTGAAAAAGTGTCTGTTGTTGACTTATAAAAGGATACACTTCTTTGTCAAAAAGGATAGTGACAGTTCTTAATCAGGTATTAAACAAAACGTTTTATAATTGCAATGTTTAGAATAACTCAAAGCTATACCCCTTAAAGCAGTTTGGTACATAAAATTGTAGGGAAACAATTTATCAATTACAAAGATAAGATTTCTTAGGGAAAAATGTACTAGTTCAGGTGCGAAGATTCAAAAAAATCAAAGAGATAAGTTTGAAATGATATGACATCCTACTAGAAATACGTACCCTAAAATCTGTTAATAACCTTGAAGGAACTATGGATATTAAACAATATCTTCATTTTTTTAATCAGTTTTTTTAATAACTGCCAACCTGTTTATACAACTTTAAAGCAGCACTCTTGAAAACAAATTTTGTGGCTAGGTTTAATGGATTCTCGATTTTGTCGTCATGTCTTTTATGAAACCTCATGAAAAATAGAGATAAAAATAATCAATGCTTTTTGGAAATATCATTGACCTTTTGATTTGAAATAGTGCTAAAAGTACGACCAACAACATATAATAAAAGTTTACCAACAACAGCAATAACATCACAAAGGATTTCGTCAGAAGCCTCAATATCGGTACCATTAACAACGTCAACTGTAATGTTATCAACATCATTTGACACTCATACAGGTATAAAGTTTATTTGACATATTCGTTATCATCCAATTGCAGAAATAAAGGAGAAAATATTTTAAGAACAGAAACACGTTAGTTTGTTTGCAATAAATATGGGTTTTTTTCAATTGTGGACAATTTAAGGCTTTATTTTGACGTTTGATGAAAAATGACCTTTACAAATAATGTATGTCTCGACTGATTATCCGAAATGCTCTAATGTAGTGTCATCGATTGGAGAAATATTTTAAAAAGTTCTCTATGAAACGTCACCAGAATTTATCATTAAAAATAGACAATAAACATCAATAACTTAAAAGCGCTGTAAAGGCGTCATAAAGCTACTGCACATGTTTTTGTAATTGAATAGATTTAGTGTCATGTATTGAGTTAACGATATAAGATTATAAGATCTATTAACTATATTCTTTGAAAGAATTATTATTAATTATCTTTCAATATCTCTAAAGTCAGGGAGCGATAGGATCATTAGCACTTGATAACTTGCATTATTTTTGCAAAATATCTCTAATTGCCATATCATGCATTGATAAAAGCTATTGAAAAGTAAAAAAATCGAAGTTTGAAAAGGTTTATTTACAATATTGTTGTGTTCTTGATAGAACTGGATTTGTTTTCTTATCTTTTTTATAGCTATTTTTTATTGTCAAATACATGAATAGTATGTCATTTTAATTTCATATTCTTAAATTGTAAAATTTATGCTATTGTCCATTAATTGTGATATTTGTTTTGTGCATAATCACTTTTAAATAGTTCATTTGATTTAAAATAGTAACAAAAGAAAGACTAACGATATTTTTGGCTCAACAGCAGCCGCCATAGAAAAGACATCGACAGAGCGCTCATCATTAATATCACCATCAACGACGAAACCAACTACAATATTGTCTACAACTAAGACCTCCACAAGTGAGATTTTTTAAAATCTGATTACGGTACCAGTAGGAAAAGCTTCATCATATCTAATTAAATATAAAACAAATGTACTATTTTAATACATAACAGTGTTTCAGGTTTAGGGCCAGTAATACAAAGGTGTTGATTCAATCACTGCTGTGGTAACAAGACATTTTGTCTATATTGGCTACGTCCACCTAGCTGAAAGCGTGGTCGGGATAAACCTGTTATTGACTGATGTCCTATCTGGGTATAGTTACATTACGGTTCATAGTTCCGGCCCTAATTTTCGTTCAGCCACAAGGGACCCCTTGAATGAAGGCCAATCAAATTTCTCTTGTTCAATTTTCGTGGTGTGAAGTATTTTCATTTCCAGCAAAATGTGTCTGCATTGAACATTTTTTAAAAATGAAAAAAAAGTAGGGAATTTTTCAGTTTTGAAAAGAATGTACATCTCATCATTTATTTCTTTCTTTAAAATGATATTTCCAGCAAACCACAACGGTATTTTCTTGGTTTTTTTTTCGACGTATAGGTGAAGAATGTATGTGTGGTAAATAACTGCAATAATTAACAAATAAAAGTTCTACGAAAAATACAATAGACAGCAAATTTCATATAAATGTAACTGATAAATATATCATCTAACTTGTTTGATTTATAAACTACTTTATAAACTCTTAATTATAACAATTTAATTGGACTAGAAAACATAATTCGTATAAGCCACCATTTTCTTTTTACAACAGTCAATAGCTATAAGCACTTTATCTTTGAATTGCTTCTGAAATGATATACTTATTAATACAGATATACTTCATACATAGAAATAAATTAAGATTAACCTTAGTGGTGAGGTGAAACGCATGGCATATGAAGTAAGAGTGTCTAATGTCGTACAGAATGATACCAAAAAAAAAAAAAACAAAAAAAAAGCTTCGCTCATGGAGCTTGCACGCCAAGGAAAGACAACTCATAAACGATATAACAAAGAGCAATAACTCTTGCTATTATAACTACACACAAGTCAGCACACTCCCCGCCTGATGTTAATAACATCACTACTACATCTACAACAAAATAGCTGACGAAAATGAAATAAAAATGTTCACATATAAGTATACTAAATAGACAAACATTGACAATGTCATATAATGGCATGACAATATTTACTTAATATCAAAATTTTGCACGGCACCCTTCGGGCGTTCACATGTTTGATTGAACAACACGATTTCCTCGTGTCGCCAGAGTTGTCAATAAAACATGTATTAAACGACACTTGTGTTGAACCTGTGTCACAAAACTTTACTCCTGCTTTTAATGAGGGCACAAGAGTATCAAGATGGCGGATACGATGAGCAATTATGAGTTTAACATATGTAAATTTGAATTTGAATTATTATTGACTGAATCGACTGGCAATAGATTTATAATGCGCTCAAGTTAAAGGAGGCTTAAGGTCAAGATCTAGTATATGATTCAAGAGTGTCTTTTTGGTGCTAGAACTATTATGACGTCATAATTAATTTTGATGAATCTTTTCCCATATACCCTGGAGTCTTTGGCATTTACCTCAGATTTCAGTCTTCCAACTTTTCCAAACGCAATTGTACTATTTACTTTACATATTTTTTTTTCACTTATTCAACAAATTTAAGTTGTGGGGGTCAATATTTATGAATGACCAAAACTTTCATGGCATTGTTATTATGTTTGTAGTATATATAGGATATCTATATTGCGTGATTTTATATTTGCTTTATCCAACGAGTTGAAATGGTGTATGTATTCGCGAGGCTTGCCGAGCGAATATAACCATTTCAACGAGTTGGATAAAGCAAATATAAAATCACACAATAAAAGATGTTCTATTTATCTCATACAATTTGATTAATATTATGAAGCTTTTGAGACAGTCCCTTATGTGACCCGAATTTGTTTTTTCAAAGGTGCAACGTTGTGTTAAGCGGCTATTGTGACCTTGCGCAATACAATTTAGTACGTCATTCCTGAGATAAATCTAACTGTTTTAATGTAAAGACACTGAAATAAACCTTAAAATAATTTTCTAGCTCTAAAAAATTTTTCTTAGAGCTTATTCTCTTAATTAAATGGAAATTCCAATTAGAAGACTTGAATAATCAAGGTTGTTGACATACACAAAGTTGCGAGTGCTCGTTAGTTTGAATTTACTCGAACGAGGAACAGTTGTTGATGTTTAATAAAACAAACACTAGGCTAGTCTTATGATTCGAAATTGAAAATAGTGAATAAGGATGCTTACTGGTGGTGGAATAAAAGTCTAATGAAGCATTATTTCGGTAAGTTCTTTTCTATACACACAACCTGAGCGCTCTGTATTCATCGCGTCGTCAGGATGAACTCCTTGATAGTGAACGTAATTTGCAGTTTTATAAACTTCACAACGCAAATTGAAAGTTGGAAGTGTGCTAAACTTAACAAAAATCTTGACAAACAAGAAAAAAGGGTCTTGTGTTTACGGTTAAGAATAACTTTGCAAAAAAGGTAGGGAGTCTAACCCCCCCCATACCCCCGGCCCACAATTGCCCCCCGACTCACAATAGCCCCCCGGTTCCGACGCCTTTGCTACGCAGTTATGTGTTTTCCTTCATATTTGTAATTTAAATCTTTGACAAAATCAATTTTATACTAATTTTTGTAGTAGATATAGTTACGTTGAAAGTACTAGCAAATCTTTGAAAATAGGTCACTGAAGCGTTGAATCGAGGGGTTGTGTCAAAAATAGTTCGGACCGGAAGTATTTGATAAAGCATCACCCGTTTGATATAGCAAAGGTTTATCACACGGGTAATATACACCACACGTATGAGATAAAATCGGGATATTTTATATTTTTATTTCATATCATCATCAGGATCCCAGGAAGGAGAAGATCAGCTATCGACCAGAAGGATGAACACGACAAAAGGAACTACGAAAATAATGACCGAAAACTCGTGGAATACAGATATTACTCAAAGTACAATACGCGTGTCAACGATGAATGCAAATTCTGATGGACACAGAGGAACATCATTGGACAAAACTGGAGGTTTGATATGCACTAAATATTCTAAATGCTTTTACATAGATATATATATTGGTAGCATTTGTTATTTTGAATACATTTTTACAAAATATATTTTTGATTTATTAGATACAAAACACTCGTTATTTATCAATAATTAATAATTGATTTAGATATATTTATCTTTGCATTTATAAATATGATAGAAAAAGGGGAAAATGCTTATGAAAAAGAAAGGTATTGTACAGGTTTTCGTTATGTATTTTGCAATTATCTTCAATTAGATGAAATTCTCATTTTGATACATTTTCTTGTTGGCGAGCCTTTATGTTGATCAAAAGCGTTACATGGTTTATATATAAAAGTGTAAATGAGCCCGCGTGAGATTGTTTTATTTTTTTAAAATTTCGTTCTTAAAAAATCGTTCAAGCTTTGTTCGGATGTAGCTCTCAACAATTCAAGATGAAATTTCATTGGATGTTGATTTCGGCAAGGGACCTAGGCGTTCATTGTACATGTATTTGCAAAGTCACTCAATCCCATCAATAACTGTAAGGCATTTAAAAAAAGTGTTTGATTATATGTATGACAAAACAGGAAGGTTTTATAAAAACAAATCAACAATAATGTTAATGCAAATACATTTTTAGCATTTAATTGTTCTGGAAATACGTTATATTCACTGGTTAATGTTCGACCACTTGAATATCTCAGCATGCATTTTTGTAATTACAATGCTATTTGCTAATAGGTATTTAAGGTATAACATGATTCATAAATATGTGTAATTTTTCGTATTAAATAAAAAGTATCAGAAAATAAAACATGAAATATTGTAATAGAGAAACCAAGAAAAATTTTAAATGAATAGGATAAATTTTACCTTCAAATGTCACAAGTCTTATTTTTTTATTTTCTAAGAGCATTTGGAATGATTGAACTATATACACAGCTGACAATAAAGACGACGGGCGTTTATACATATACATCCCATTGAGTTGCACAGGAATTAGAAGAAGACACATTTCTACCGATAAAAACACATTTCAACGATTGACATTAGTAGGTGAGTATTGTAAATATTAAACTTATTCTAAAGTTTTGATTTGTTTTTAGCTCACCTGAGCTGAAAGCTCAAGTGAGCTATTCTGATCACTTTTTGTCCGTCGTCCGTCCGTCCGTCCGTCTGTCCGTCCGTCCGTCTGTCCGTCTGTCTGTCCGTCTGTAAACTTTTTACATTTTGAACTTCTTCTCTAAAACCGCTTATCCAATTTCAACCAAATTTGGCACAAAGCATCCTTATGGGAGGGCGAATATAAATTGCAGAAATAAAAGTCCGATCTGTATTCAAAGCGGAGAAAACCTTGAAACTGTAGAAAAAGGGGGGTGCATTTTAAAAAATCTTCTTCTCAAGAACTACTGATTCCAATTCAACGTAGTTAAGCATAAATTATCCTTATGGGAAGGAAAATATAAATTGCAAAAATTAAGGTCTAATTCTGTTTCAAATCTGAGTTATTACGAAAATAATAATAAAGGAAAGGCGTGTTTCAATCAGTTTAATAGCTTCGGATTCGGCATCCGGTAAATTGGGTAGACAAGACTTGGCTTGGGCAAAACAAAAGATTGGCAGTTATTAATCTGCCAATCTCATTAAAATTTCAGGATATTTGATGGACCAGTATATTTGTATTTGCTGTAAATATTGCTGCAAAATAATGCGTATTTGGAATTGACGATTGCCGATCTGCCCCGGCTTTTTTTTTTGCCACGGCACGGGTTTGCGTACCCATTTTACCAAGACTCGTATTCCATACACCTAAAACGAGGTTCTGTGTTTAAAGCAGCCATGACATTATACGAAAAAGGGTCGATCTGACTATGATGAATTTGCTTGTTGTGCAACAGTTTGCGAATGAAGGGAAATTTTTGAAACATGCAACATATATCGGTGCCGATTTTGTGAAGTAAATTGAGGCTAAATATTTCAATGCGTTGACAGTTTTCACACATGACGATGGTGTTAGCTTGTTCTGATTTTCGTTTCGTTTTCATTATTTATGCTTTGTAACCTGAGAACTATCGTCTGTATTTCGTGATTTTTACGTATCAAATCAAACAGAGACTTCGGTAAATCAAACAGTTAACTGTTTACCTGCGCAAATTAAGCAAAATCTGATGTATCAAAAAAGTACTGAAATACAATTCATTATATCGGTAATTCGGCATTATATTTTGCGTAATGGTAGATTAATGCAATAGGTTTTGTTGAGATGCTCGGCATTTTCTCGAGTTTATTCAGTTTAAATAGAGTTTGATATTGCTGTCGGAAATATGTAGGTATATACATGTACATGTATATATATGATTCATTTCGAAAAAATAAATTGTGTTCTTTATTTGTTATAGTGCATGTTTCTTGTGTTCTAATTGTTTACAATTTCTATTTACTAACCATATTTGAGTGTTAAGCTTCGAATTATAAGCAAGATACAGAGATTTGCTCACAATTCTATGTTTGTACACGGATCTTAAAAACTAAAGATTAAAAAAGTAAAAAAAATTGTCAATATTTATTAAGAAAATTTTCAAAGTCTCTTCTTCCAGAAACCAACTTTAACAACTTATTGTATTGTAAACTTAACCTTTTTTAGCTCACCTGAGCCAAAGTTTTCTTCTCAAAAACTATTAGGCCAGGAAAGCTCAAATTTGAGTGGAAGCATCCTCAGATAGTGTAGATTTAAGTTTGTTCAAATCATGGTCCCCGGGGGTTGGGTGGGGCCACAATAGGGAGATCATGTTTTACATATTAAGAATATATAGAGAAAATCTTTAAAAATATTCTCAAAAACTATTAGGCCAGAAAAGCTCAAATTGAAATGGAAGCATCCTCAGGTAGTGTAGATTCAAGTTTGTTCAAATCATGATCCCCGGGGGTAGGGTGGGGCCACAATTGGGAGATCATGTTTTACATAGGAATATATAGAGAAAATCTTTAAAAATCTTCTTATCAAAAACTATTAGGCCAGGAAAGCTCAAATTAAAATGGAAGCATCCTCAGGTAGTGTAGATTCAAGTTTGTTCAAATCATAGTTCCCATGGGTAGGGTGGGGCCACAATTGGGGGATCAAGTTTAACATAGGAATATATTGAGAAAATCTTTAAAAATCTTCTCAAAAACTATTAGGCCAGGAAAGCTCAAATTAAAATGGAAGCATCCTCTGATAGTATAGATTCAAGTTTGTTCAAATCATGGTCCCTGGGGGGTAGAGTGGGGCCACAATTGGGGGATCAAGTTTTATATAGGAATATCTTTTAAAAATCTTCTCAAAAATATTTGGCCAAGAAATCTCAAATTGGCATGCAACCATCCTTAGGAAGTGTAGATTCAAGTTTGTTCAAATCATGGTCCCTGGGGGTAGGGCGGGGTCACAATGGGGGATGAATTTTTATAGATAAAGAAAAACTATAAAAGTCTTCTTCTCAAAACTATTAGGCCAGGAAAGCCCAAATTTGAGTGGAAGCATCCCCAGATCATATAGATTCAAGTTTGTTTAAATAATAGTCCAGTGGTAGGGTGAGGCCACAATGGGGGATGAATTTTTACTTAGGAATATATAGAGAAAATCTTTAAAAATCTTCTTTTTAAAGATTTTTTGGCCAGAAAGGGTTTAAACTTGTGTAGAGGCATCCTCGGGTAGTGTAAATTCAAGTTTGCAAAATCACAGTCCCTAGAGGTAGGGCGGGACCGTGATGGCGGTTTGAATATTTACATAGGAATATAAAGAGAAAATCTTTAAAACTATTCTGGGAAAGTGTTCGGTTCAAAACTCAGTACTTAGTCTGAAAGCAAAGGTTATGCAGATTTAAGTCTGGTGAAACCATGATTCCCTAGAGAAAAATGGGGCCATGAAATGGGGGGGGGGGGTATATAGGAATAGAGAAAAATCTTCTTACAGGTACAACAACAAAAGGGGCTTGGTATTTACTAAAAAATAAGAGGTTGATAAAAATTGGCAGATTTTCAATTTTTTTTGAGCAAGATCTACTGTACTCAGTTGTCAAGATATTTTGATACTGTAATGCTAATTTGATCAGAATTAAGGCAATTGTTGCTCAGGTGAGCGATGTGGCCCCTGGGCCTCTTGTTACGTTTTGCAGTGAGAGAAACAATTTGAAACCTCTTGCCGGTCATCATGGAAACGTTATAGAAGGTTCATGTCGACAGAGGAATCTAATTTTCAAAACAAACTGTTTTTAATCAAAATAGAATGTGGAAAAAAGAACAGATGACGATTTTATGAATATTGTTTCTGATAAAACAGTTGTATGTTTTATATAACTATTGTTATCGAAAAAAAATTGTACTATCTGTATTAATGTATTTTCCTTGAAAGGCATAAATGTAGATGCCCATTTCAAACAATTTAAAACTGACAAAAACAAGTTGTAATTGAAGACTTTATTGACAAAAAATAAAAAAGGAACACTTAAGAAATTAATCAATACATACATGTATAATTAGCTGTAATCAACGTTAACGAAAATTAGATACCATCCATATGATTAACAAATAAACAGTAAAAACAGATGAAATTTAGTCACATTTGATTTGAACTTTGTTTGTAATCGTTTTTGATTTGATGAAAGCTTAATTTTTAAAGAAATAAATGTGTTCCATATACTTTTTCTTGATATGCTGAAAAATAGAACTTCAAATGCAATTGAATTTGAATTTTTCGATATCATTATCTGTGTTTTAAATTAATTAATAAACGATAACGGGGGAAAAATTGCGATTCAATAATTTGAGAGACGATAAGGCATCTCTCTCTCTCTCTCTCTCTCTCTCTCTCTCTCTCTCATTTGTACTTCTGCGGAAAAAGATCATAACCAGAACGGTTTTAAAAGATGTATAGAAAAAAAATTAAAAAAATAATGAGTGAAAAATGTTTTTAATACTATATGATATTCAGATGGATTGTTTATCAGGAACGTTTTTTTATATGAATATGAAAATAAATTTACACCTTTACATGCTGATTTTTCATAAAAATTGTAAAAGAACTATCTGTTCAAAATTCATACTTATCATTGTCTCATATAATGCTGTTAAATTACAGTAGGTGTTATTTTTTTTAGGTACAAACAATTTATAACACATTTTTAACTTTAATTTTAATGAGTGTGATCCAAGTTTAAACTCACTGGGGTTTTTCAAATCCATATCACCCATGAAGAAGTACACAGTTAATAACATGTGTTTTTTGTGCATTTTAAAACGATTTCGTTTTCAGAATGGTTTTCTTATTTTATATTAAATTAGAATTGTTTTATTATTGACTGCATTAAAGTAAGACTGTTAGAACAAAGTGTAATTTATAATCTTTAATAGCACATTATAAACCTTAACATTTTGAAACAATTTTCTTTTGCAAGTACGCTTTAATACGTCCCTTCTTCCAAAAGTTCGCTTTATGTGTATTCACACATAACAGATTGTACTGTATACGGGATTGGAGGGACAACTATGAGATGGCAGAGTCAAACATGAAAAGACAGGAGATGGTTGATGTGGAAGAAATTGGATGCACATGGTTAAGAGAGGGTGTGAGTGCAGAGGTAAAGGGGAATTCGAACACGTGCGATGACAGAGGACTACAGGAGATAGACAGGTTTTTTTTAAATCAGAAGTGTCAGTGAGATCATTAAAATGATAGCAAAAAAAACACACAAATGAAGATCATCAGAATAAATCCAAAACGCTGGCATGGTTTGTTGCAAAAATGTTCTTGGACCTGCGATTGTAATTCCTTAATTAACATATTTTAGTATCCATATTATTTATTCCTCCAAAGTTTCTATAAAATATGTATTTTTTCATATAACTGAAAGTATTATCTCTATTTTTAAATTCCAAACATACGGTTACTTATCTTTTAAATGCTACATATTGTTCTTAATAAGTCTGTTTTAAATTATATTAATCTAAAAACAAAATATCTAGCTTAATTCTCTACTAATATATTTATTTGCATTATAAGATTTTCCATCTTAATAGTTACATGTAATTTGCACAGTTTTTCTGTACGGTCACCTCTTTTTCATATCCTTTTTAAATAATGTTTTCCACAGCTGTAATATTAATGTAACTGGTATCCCTATATAAGGAAATGGTTGAGCATTTCTATTCTTTAGTGACAACAACGTAATCAGTTATATTTCCGTCTCGTTTCATAATAAAAATTTATCAACAGGCATTGTTAATTATAATATGTACAAGGAAATTATTTTTTCTTTTTTTGAATAGTTTTATGTAACTTAAAAACCGTGAGAAATAATCAATGTGACAAAAAGTACACAATTGTAAAGTATTATATTTCTTAAAACAATATCAGTACAATTTTTCAAGTATCCAATTGCAATGTCCACGTTCCACTTTATCACACATACTGTATAATTCCTTGTCATAAAGTGAGAAGTTTTAACACAGATCTTGTTTAAAATAGACAACGCTTTAATGTGGATCAACGTATGATCGATTTTTTTTAAATTTTCATTAAGGGAATAAGGAATTATTTCTTTGAATATTATGAGGTGATCAAATATGGTCAGTGTGATAAATTCTAATAAAACTGGAAAGGCTTCAGGATAGATTTGATCACACTTGACCGTATTAATTCACCTCATAGTATTCCAATAATGAATCCTTATTACGTAATTTTATATTATCTTAAGCAAATGTACGGTTAAATATTAAAATAGTCTTTAATGGAATGCATTGCACTATACGTACGAAATAGATTAGTATTGTTATCAAACAAAGCAATGGGAAAGGTTAATATTAACTGTCAAAAACTAGGCCTCTATCTTCAAATTATGAATTGTACATACATGTAATTATATGAAGCAAGGAATAAAACATTTTTAGATATAACTTGTAGGCACCATGAAATCCATGGTGTGTTATAATTTTCTTGGATCTAAACATATCTCTAAATTTAAAATCATCGTCTTCTCTGTCAAGCCCTGGGTTTTCGAGACTTCCTATGTCTATTTCATGACTCTCTCTTTACATGTGAAATATCCCCCGTCATTACCTGATCATATTTACTGTTCACCCCGTCCCTTCTGTACACCAATGTGTTCTTACTGTTACCCCTTGTTTATCCCCGTACAACATTTCTTTCCTGTCACCCTCCTTCATTTGTCGCTATACGTTCCTGTCATTCTCTGCACGCATCTGCCATTTCTTGAACCAATTTACCAGGCCATTCTTGAACACACCCTTGTTTCCCCCTTACCGTTTTTTTTATAACTTTTTTTTAGGAAAATATACTTTTCATTTAGTGTAAAAGCATATTACTTTTCTTAAAAAAAATTGTTTATTAAGATTAATAGTAAAAATGAGAAAAATGTGATGATGTTGTAAACGGAGATTGTTTATTCATTGTTATTAACTATGAATCATTTTTTTAACTTAGATTTTCAATTGTTTTACTTATCACACACCGTACAATGTAAGGTTTGGTTTCTTTTACACAAAACGTGATCTTTTTCTGAATTTCTACATCCTGTGATGTGAGTCAGAGGTCAAGATAAATGAATGGTATTTAATATAAATTGATAATAAAAATATACGGTTTTCCGGCGTTTGTTCCTTGTTTGCTAGTATATAGCTGTTTCAGTCATTGACCAGAAATTGTATTAAAGTCTTGGTTTGTAAAAAAAGAATATCTTTGGTGCTATAAAACGGTCAAAAATATGATAATTCTGAAGCAAGCATTGGTGGCGGTTTTCTATTTTACATGTAAGTATATGTCTGATAATTGTTTGTATAATAACAAACAATCAATAATATGGTTTAATTTACAGTGCGATATTTGTCTATACACAGGGTGTTATGTAGTCATAAGAAGACCTACAATTGAAGGCCTAAAATGTATCTTCTGAATTCTAATTAATCATTATATGATACAAAGCTAGTTTATTACCGTTTTCTCTGCAGACTGTCCTACCTCGACAATTTTTTGATATCTTGAAATAGTCGATGATTTAAATGCAAATTACTTCAATCTACAGGTATATGTGTGATTTCCAAAAGAGCAAGTTTTACAATCACTCGTGTCAGGAAAACTTGAAAACTAAAAGTTACAAAACTGACGTGCTATACATTCTATGGTCTTTTTAAGTTGAAACAACAATTTTGTGCGGATGTAGATTTCAAATCTGTACGTCTGGTAAATTGTGCACATGAGCTATAATTATATAACATGGCCATTGCTTACGCAATGAGTCCGGTTAAAAGTTAAGCCATATTTTAGCTTTTTATTTTTTATCCTATGCGACTAGAGTGTGTGGGTTTGTTTTTCGTTTTTTATCATCCGTTTTGGAAAAGAAAAAAAATCATTAACTATTTTGCAGTATTATGTAAAGATATTGACAATGCTTATAAATATGGTTATCCTTCGATATTTTAGATGTGTCATCAAGGGATTTTAAAAATGAATATCAAACCCTGCCTCTATCAAAAAGTGTGGTAATCAAGTCTCCCGGCTATCCAGACATTAACTACACGAAAGACACGACCTACAGATGGCACATTAATTCATATGGCATAACAGCGGCCATATCTATTGAAATTAAAATAGATATATACAGAGAGTCCAACAGATGCTCAGACTATTTACAGGTTTGTGGTTCAAAAAATAATTTGATATATTTATTTTTCTGTTTCAGCAAAGCTAATAATTATTTACTCTCTAAGGCCGAACATTTTTACCGGGTGGTAAAACTCAGGTAAGAGCGGGGCTTGATATTCAGAGGTGTGATTGCCTCCGGGGCTTGCAGTCTACTTGCGGTCGTAAACGGTGCAAATCTCTTTACACAGAAAGTAAATTAATACACAGAAAAAAAATATAATAAGTCAGAATTGATCCTACTTGCACTTAAAATATCTTACTGTTCTTAATGTCAATATGAAGCGATTTTATACAGATTACCGTTGAACTGTTCTACATCGACGTCTTTGTCGTAAAACTTTTTCCTAAACACGCGAATGTAAAGCACACCTAAATTCCCTTCGAGAGTAAGTTAGATCATTTTGAAATCAATAGTTTTATAAATTCAATTCAGCCAAATCGCATTTTACGCCTATCATTTGTTGACTTTTACACAAATGAACTTTTGTTCATTTACGCAACCTGATGACGTTACAAGGACAATGAATTCTATGAATATAAAAGTTGAACATAAAAAACTTTATATATGATAAATATAATCACTGCAAAAACATCTAAAAATCTAAAAATAAAATCTTACCGATTCCACTGCCGGTATTGTGCAAATATCAAACTAATGTTTGAGATTGTTTGTGTCGTATCAAACCACGTTTTATATAAAATAAAGTATAAGGTGCCCTTTCGCCAGAGCTGTTTATCTGATGTCGTATATCTTTTCTATTTGTAAAGAATAATGGCGTCTTAATAAGATATCATGGTGATTATTTGCACTTAGATATATCCATTTTAGTTGGTTTGTTTTATATAAAATTTCTTTCGTCATTAGGTTATTTTTATCTTAATTTCAACAATTGAATTATATGTATTTGATATCAGATATTGTTTTTCTTTTTGTATTCACAATTTCTATCTTTAGAATACCCCTCATTAAATGTTTCACTACAGTACATTATCCACATTTGCCAAGGACGGGTTTTCCGGTACATACTATCCATGCAAAATTAAACCAACTTAATTTTTGATGTCAATTTTTATTTAGCTATACATTTTTTTAATTAGGTGCATGTTAATTTGTAAGTTTTAAGTATCTAAATTAAAAAATAAAAAACAAGAAAGAAAGGCAAACAAAAAATTTTACCATGTGAGCTACTTGAAAATTTTCGATGATTTTCAAATACGTTCAGCTTTATTAAATTTGAAATTTTTTGAGAACTTTGGTATTTTAAATATTTCATTATGAAAGACATATGATTAGGTTATTCTGAGAAACATTAATACGTTGCCTTGTTTAACTAAAAAGAATATTGTGCCCTTCGTCCAATTTGGGATATAATGAGCATTACTTCAGTTTCTACTAGTATTTGAAAACATATTACAAATTAAGGTTCATTTGGATTTAATTCTTTTATTGTAAGATTCAAGAAATCACTGCTTCAGCTGCAACATCAACTATTTTTAATGAATGCGGAAAAAAAGTAACAGACATTACATCAAAGGAACACCGACTATTAATCATATTTGTTTCAAACAACGATTCTTTTACTTCAAAAGGATTTGAAGTAGTTTTACAAGGTAAATTCGTTTCAATTACTTCTTTCATTAAGCCAATACATAATCAAAACTGTGTTACAGTAATCTACCTTTTTATTGTGACGTAACACGTTTAAGGATAGTTTATGAAAGTAGATTAATCTAAAAAGAGAACAATCAGTTGTTTATCTACATGTACCATGTATTTTTGGTTTGCTCGAGCCTTTTGCAAAAAAGGAAAAAAAAGAAAACAAGCCAAATGCATCTATGCTTTAAAGGTCATTATAATTACCACGATGACACGTGTATAGAAATGGCTCAACACGTTGATAGAATCACAGTATATGTCCGAAAAGTAATTGATTTTTCCTTTGTAAAAGAATTTAAAGTCCTCAAGTTTTTATTTGTATTTGATCTTTAACTATATATCAACAGTTTACAAGACATTTACTCGTTCCCATTCATGTACACTTTGTAAACATTATATGCTACACCACTATGCCACTGATTCTAAACATTCGTGAATAAGATGCTTTATATTTTTGTTTCGATTATCGTCTGCATTAACTATTGTAACTACCTGTTGTTTTATAAACATTTCATTAATGTCATAAACTTAATTCTGCTGCCGAACGTGGTATTTTAAAATTATGTGATTAAGGCGATTCAGAGTCAATAAAATATTTTCATTTTCTGAAAATCGTTTTTAAGCATGTGCAAGTATATTTGCAGCAGTTAGTTATGTCACATTCACATAATAGGTATACAATCCATTTTTCAATGATGTGTGTTTATAAAATTATTAACAAAATTGTAGTAATAATATGTAGTAGCCCTTTAAAGCAACGACAAAGAAAACCTACTTCCACTTTTATTTAAGTAGTTTTTGTAGTCTGAGAAGAATCTGAAAATTAGAAGATTTAGTTTTTGATATGGAAAGAAATCTCGTTTCATGATTTAACTGGAACTATGTCTACCAGGAATTCCATCCATGAAAGAGTTTGCTTGTCACACACATCTCCCATCATATAAAGAAGTCATTATCCAGTCCCCGGGTTACCCGAATAAAAACTACTTTAGAGACACGACATATAAGTGGCTTGTTACTGCACCATACACAACAGAAGAAATTTTGATCAAGATCAAGATGGATATCCAAAAATCTCCTGGTATTTGTGAAGACTATTTGCAGGTTTGTGATTCCAACAGAAAGTAAATTAACATATTAGTATCGCCAAAAACCCTTGATATTGTTTAATGTTAATAAAAATCAGTTTTGTTATTATGTTGTAAGGAATGAGAAAGAAATATTAATATACGGTGCTATTGTTTGCAAATAATTTTTTTAAACAGATTGAAGAAGCCAATTCTCTCACTGGGAACTTCCAAGTTCTTAAACAATGTGGGATATCAGAAATTAACAGAATAACGCAAGGACATCGACTTTTAATCAAACTTGTTTCAAATAATGATCATTTGACTTCCAAAGGATTCGAATTAAAATTGAAAGGTATGAAAAACTCTATATATTTTACAAAACAAAGAACAAATATCTCAATTCACCATTTCTAAACAAGAGGATTTTGAGGTTATTGACAATGGCTTCTTGATTTTGTATTTAAAAGGCATGGACACAATTTTAACTGAACTTGTTAAATTCTTCTTTTTTTTAATCTATGTTGTTATCAACGCTTATTAAGGTATTCAACCAACTGAAAAGTGTCTGTTGTTGACCTATAAAAGTATACACTTTTTTGTCAAAAAGGGTAGTGACAGTTCTTAATCAAGTATTATTAAGAACAAAACTTTTTATAATTGCAATGATTAGAATAACTCATGAACATACCCCTGAAAGCAGTTTGGTACATAAACTTGTAGGAAAACAATTAATCAATTAAAAAGATAAGATTTCTGAGTGCGAAGATCAAACAAAATCAAAGAACTAAGTTTGAAATGATATGACGTCCTACTAGAAATACGTACCATAGCCTGGAAGTAACTATGGATATTTAACAATATCTTCATTATTTTGATCAGTTTTTTTAATAACTGCCAACCTGTTCATACAATTTTAAAGCAGCACTATTGATAAAAAAAAAATTGGCCAGGTTTAATAGCTTCTCGATTTTGTCGTCATGTCTTTTATGAACCTCATGAAAAATAGAGATTAAAATAATCAATGCTTTTTTGGAAATATCATTGACCTTTTGATTTGAAACAGTGATAAAAATACGACCAACAACATATAAAAGTTTACCAACAACAGCAATAACATCACAAAGGATTTTGTCAGAAGCCTCAATATCGGCACCATTAACAGCAACGTCAACTGTAATGTTATCAACATCATTTGACACTCACACAGGTATAAAGTTTACTTGACATATTCGTTATCATCCAATTGCAGAAATAAAGGAGAAACATGTTTTAAGAACACAAAGACGTTAGTTTGTTTGCAATAAATATGTTTTTTTTTTAAATTGTGGACAATTTAAGGCTTTATTTTGACGTTTGATGAGAAATGACCTTTACAGATAATGTATGTCTCTACTGATTATCCGAAATGCCCTAATGTAGTGTTATTGATTGGAGAATTTTTTAAAAAAGTTCTCTATGAAACGACACCAGAATGTATCAATAAAAATTTAAAGACAATAAACATCAATAACTTAAAAGCTCTGTAAAAGTGTAATAAAGCTACTGCACAGTTTTTGGTAATTGAATAGATTTAGTGTCATGTATTTAGTTAACGATATAAGATTATAAGATATCTTAACTATTTTCTTTTAAAGATTTATTATTAATTATCTTTCAATATATCTAAAGTCAGGGCAAGAGAGGATCATTGGCACTTGATGACTTGCATTAATTTCGCAAAATATCTATAATTGCCATACTATGCATTGATAAAAGCAATTGAAAAGTAAAAAAAATCGAAGAAGTTCGAAAAGGTTTATTTAAAATATTGTTGTGTTCTTGATAGAACTGGATTTGTTTTCTTATCTTTTTAATAGCTACTGTTTATTGTCAAATACATGAGTAGTATGTCATTTTAATTTCATATTTTTAAATTGTGAAATTTATGCTGTTGTCCATTTATTGTGATATTTGTTTTGTGCATATCTACTTTTAAATAGTTCATGTAATTTAAAATCAGTACATGTAACAAAAGAAAGACTAACGATATTTTTGGCTCAACAGCAGCCGCCAAAGAAAGGACATCGACAGAGCGCTCATCATTAATATCACCATCAACGACGAAACCAACTATAATATTGTCTACAACTAAGACCTCCACAAGTAAGATTTTTAAAATCTGATTACGGTACCAGTAGAAAAAGCTTCATCATACATAATTAAATATATAACTAGATCATTCTCGTTGCGAGCAACGAGTGGGTCTTCCGTCTGATTTTTGAGCACTTTTAAGACAAAATTGTTAATCAACTAAAACAATTAGGGAAAAAAACTTCGGCACCCAAAACTTGAACCCAGGGTCGCCTCGGCACAGGTCCACGACTCTAACGACTGAGCTACTCGGACTCTCGCTTCAGGTCTTTGATGCTTTATATCTCGGGAACCCATCAATTGATTATAAAACAAATTACATATTCTGAATCAGTAAAAGAGTCTCTATCAACCCGTTAGAAAAATATATAAAAAGCAAAAAATTGAAAAAACCGATTTTTTATCTTTCCTTCCGGTGACGACCGGAAGTGACGGCGGACGTTTTTATGACCATGTTGCAACAGGTACAATTGATGTCTATCCTCACTGAAAATTCCAGCCCTTTATCTTTATTCGTTTTTTGGATCTCTAGCCGACAAAATTGACTTTTAAAAATCCTAAACGGACGATAACTTCCGACCAGAAGTAGTTATCGAAAAATTGAAACGGCGGTACAAACTTCAGATGCCCATACATCAACTCTTAAAATTTGAAGAAAATCGAATGAGCCATCTTCGAGAAATCGCCTGCACAAAATTTGTAAGACATAAAAAGAATAAAAAGAACTAGAGCAAAGCTCGTTGCAAAGCAACGAGTGGGTCTTCCGTTAAAGTCGGAAGTAAAGCCGGAAGTTCCTGTAAGAAGCAGACCTCTTAAACCAACAACAAGAGTAACTAAAATAAAAAGATGAAAAAATCGAATTATTCCTGGTACGACTTAACAAAATCCGAATGATTTTAAGTACGAATTAACAATATCTTTCTGATTTCAAGAACGACTTGACACAAAAAATTCGAATGTGTTCAAGCACGACTTAACAATTACTTTTGGTACGAATTAATTTTACTTTGAACATTACGCTTTTTTTAAACCAAGGACGCGGAATCAAAATTTCTGGAAAAATCAATTTGTAAACCCCGATATCTCTGTAATGCATTGTTTGATTTTCAAACGGATTTCAGATTTGAATTCACCATGGCAAGTTCTATAAGACTGTAGTATTGTCTTATTTTGTTCAAAAAAATGAAAATTACCGAAAATTGGAACTGCTTCCGGTTTTGAGCGGTTTTTACCTACTCTGTAAATCTCATAGCTTTATCTAAAATCAAAAATGAGAAAAGCTCCGGACAAAATCACTTTTTAAAACGTGAAAAACGTCAATATCTGACGAATGTGATGACGTCATCAAATAATTTTTTCATATCATAGAGATCTTTTAATTACACATTAAACCTGTAAATTTCAAAACAATCGATGCAAGCGTTTTTGAAATATTTGAGTTGGAAAAAAAATAAAAATAATAATAATAAGAATAAGAAAAAAAAGAACCGTAGAAAAACAGAAGGGTCTTCCGTTGGAAACGGAAGACCCTAATAAGAAACCGAAGAAAAACAAGAGGGTCTTCCGTTCGAAACGGAAGACCCTAATAATAAGAAAAGTGAAAAAGAAACAATAGAATAATGAAGACGGAAGACCCTAACAAGTGTACTATTTTAACATATCACAGTGTTTTAGGTTTAGAGCCAGTAATACAAAGGTGGTTGAGTCAATCACGGCTGTGGGAACAAGACACTTTATCTACATTGTCTACGTCCACTTAGCTGGAAGCGTGGTCGCGATAAACCTGTTAACCTGTTATTGACTGATGTCCTATCTGGGTATAGTAACATTAGGGTTCATAGCTCCGGTCCTAATTTTCGTTCAGCAACAAGGGGCCCCTTGAATGAAAGCCCATCAAATTTTCTCTTGTTAAATTTTCGTGGTGTAAAGTACTTTCATTTCCAACAAAATGCGTCTGCATTGAACATTTCTAAAAATGAAATAAAAAGTAAGGAATTTCTCAGTTTTGAAAAGATGTACATCACACCTTTTATATCTTTCTTTAAAACTATATTTCAAGCAAACTACAAATGTATTTTCACGGGGCTTTTTTTCGACGTATTTGTGAAGAAAGTGTGTTTTGGAAATAACTGCAATAAATAACAAATAATTGTTCTAGGAAAATATACAATAGACAATAAATTTCATATAAATGTTACTGATAAATATATCATCCAACTTGTTTGAATTATAAACTAGTATACTTTATAATCTCTCAATTATAACGATTTTTAAATAGACTAGAAAACCTAATTCGTATCAGCCACCATTTTCTTTTTACAACAGTCAATAGTTATAAACAATTTATCTTTGAATTGTTTCTGAAATGATATACTTATTAATACAGATACTTCATACATAAAAAGAAACTAAAATTAACCTTCATAATGAGGTGAAACGCATGGTGTATGAAGTAAGAGTGCCTAAAGTCATACAGAATTATACAAAACAAAAAACAAAAACGCTTCGCTTATGGAGCTTGCACGCCAAGGAAAGACAACTCATAAATGATATGATAACAAGAGCAATAACTCTTGCTATTATAACTACACACAAGTCAGCACACTACCCGCCTGATGATAATAACATCACTACTACATCTACAACAAAATAGCTGACGAAAATGAAAATAAAATATTCACATATAAGTATACTAAATGGACAAACATTGACAATGTCCAGTAATGGCATGACAATATTTTCTTAATATCAAAATTTTGCACGACACCCCTTAGGGCGTGCACGTATTTGATTGAACAGCACGAGTTCCTCGGGTTGCCAGAGTTGTCAATAAAACATTTATTTAACCAAGCTTGTGTTGAACCTGTGTCACAAAATTTTACTCCTACTTTTAATGAGAGCACAAGAGTATCAAGATGGCAGATACGATCAGCAATTATGAGTTTGACATATGTAAATTTGATTCCTGATAGCCTAAATATATCCTATAGTTATCGGTATTTATCCCAGATTTCGGTCTTTCAAATTTTCCCAAAGCCTCTTTTCTATGTACTTTACGTATATATTTATTTATTTCACTTATTCAAGAAAATGTGAGTCTAACAAATCAGATTACTGTAATTCATATGGGTTAATTTTTGTTGGTGACCAAAACTTTCATGGCAATGTTATTATGTTTGTAGTGTTATCGGGATATTTTATATTTTTATTTTATATCATCATCAGGATCCCAGGAAGAAGATAAGCTATCGACCAGAAGAGTTAAAACGACAAAAGGAACTACGAAAGTAATGGCCAAAGACTCGTGGATTACAAATATTACTCAAAGTACAACACGCGTGTCAACGATGAAAGCAAATTCTGATGGACACAGAGGAACATCATTGGACAAAACTGGAGGTTTGATATGCACTAAATTTTCGAAATGCCTTCACATAGATATCTATAATGGTAGCATTTGTTATTTTGAATACATTTTTTATGTATTTTGAAATTATCTTAAATTAGATAAAATTCTGCGTTTTGAAACATTTTCTTGTTGGCGAGCCTTTATGTTGATCAAAAGCGTTAAATGTTTTATATATAAAAGTGTAAATGAGCCCGCGTGAGATTGTATTATTTTTAAAATTTCGATCTTAAAAAATCGTACAAGCTTTATGCGGATGTAGCTCTCAACAAGTGAAGATGAAATCTCATTGAATGTTGATTTCGGCAAGGGACCTAGGCGTTCATTCTTCATGTATCTACAAAGTCACTAAATCCCATCCATAACTGTAAGGCATTTAAAAAGTTTTTAATTATATGTATGACAATACAAGAAGATTTTATTTAAAAAAAATCAACAATAATGTTAATGCAAATACATTTTTAGCATTTAATTGTTCTGGAAATACGTTATATTCACTGGTTAATGTTCGACCACTTGAATATCTCAGCATGCATTTTAGTAATTACAATGTTATTTGCTAGGTATATAAGGTATAACATGATTCATAAACATGTGTAATTTTTCGTATCAAGTTAAAAGTATCAGAAATTAAAACATGAAATATTGTAATAGAAATACCAAAACAATTTAGATGAATAGGATAAATTTTACATTTAAATGGCACAAGTCTTATTTTTTTTAATTTTATTTTCAAAGAGCATTTGGAATGATTGAACAACATACACAGCTGACAATAAAGACGACAGGCGTTTATACAGATACATCCCATTGAATTGCACAGGAATCAGCAAAAGAGACAAATTAATACCGATAAAAACACATATCAACGATTGACATTGGTAGGTGTGTATTGTAAATATTAAACTTATTCTAAAGGTTTGATTTGTTTTTACGTTTTGCAGTGAGAGAAACAATTTGAAACCTCTTGCCGGTCATCATGGAAACGTTACAAAAGGTTCATGTCGACAGAGGAATCTTATTTTCAAAACAAACTGTTTTTAATCAAAATAGAATGTGAAAAAAAGAACAGATGACGTTTTTACGAATATTGTTTCTGATAAAACTGTTGTACGTTTTATATGACTTTTGTTATGTGAAATAAATTGTATTATCTGTATTAATGTATTTTCCTTGAAGGGCATAAATGTAGATGCCCATTTCAAACAAATTAAAACTGACAAAAACAAGTTGTAATCGAAGACTTTTTTTACAAAAAATAAAAAAGGAACACTTAAAAAATTAATCAATACATACATGTATAATTAGCTCTAATCAACCAAAATTAGATATTATCCACATGGATAACAAATAAACAATAAAAACAGATGGAATTCAGTCACATTTGATTTGAATTTTTTTTATTTGTATTCAGTTTTGATTTGATATAAAATGAAAGCTTAATTTTTACATTAAAAAATGTGTTCTATATACTTTTTCTTGATATGCTGAAAGAATAGAATTTCAAATGCAATTGAGTTTGAATTTTCGATATCATTTTTCTGTGTTTTTATTAATTAATAAAAGATCACGGGGTAAAAAATGCGATCCAATATTTTGAGTGACGATGATCTCTCTCTCTCTCTCTCTCTCTCTCTCTCTCTCTCTCTCTCTCTCTCTCTCTCTCTCTCTCTCTCTCTCTCTCTCTGTAATAACACATCATAACCGTAACATTTTGAAACAATTTTGACATTTCATTTTGCCAGGACGCTTAAAAACGTCCCTTTTTCCAAAAGTTTGCTTTATGTGTAATCGCACATAACAAATTGTACTGTATACGGGTTGACAGAGGTATACAGGGGTTGACAGAGGCTCACAGGGTTGTACATGTGATGTGTGTAGGGGATTGGAGGGACGAATATGAGATGGCAGGGTCCAACATGGAAAGACAGGAGATGGTTGATGGGGAAGAAATTGGATGCATATGGTTAAGAGAGGGTGTGAGTGCAGAGGTAAAGGGGAATGCGATGACAGGGGACTACAGGAGATTTTTATATAGACAGTTTTTTTTAAATCAGAAGTGTCAGTGAGATCATTAAAATGATAGCAAAAAAACCCCCCACACAAATGAAGATCATCATAATAAATCGAAAACACTGGCATGGTTTGTTGCAAAAATGTTCTTGGACCTGCGATTTTGTTTCCTTAATTAACATATTTTAGTATCCAAATTATTTGATCCTCCAAAGTTTCTATAAAATATCTATTTTTTCATATAACTGAACGTATTATCTCTATTTCTTAATTTCAAACATACGGTTACTTATCTTTTAAATGCTACATATTGTTGTTATTAAGTCTGTTTTAAACTATATTAATCTAAAACAAAATATCTAGCTTAATTCTCTACTTATATATTTATTTTCATAATGATTTTTTATCTTAATACATGTAAGGACTATGTGCGGTATTGTCAAATATCTGCCCCCGATTTCAACCAATTTTAAAATAGTATATTATAAAAATAAAATCTTCAAAAATCATTGTACAGAGGTTGCCAATAACTTTAATCTTGATTTTAGTCATTATTACTCATTCGCTGTTATATATGACGTCACCTAAATGACTAATTTCCGCAAATAGGCAAACAAATGAAAAAATTCTCATTTTTGCTCTCTATTTTGCATTAGGAAGTATAGAGCGCAGGTCTGCTCAAGTGCTATTTTAACATACGTTTTTCTTCATACAGTTATACGAATTATACTAAAAAATGGTACTTGAGCAAGCATGCGCTCGATGTTTCCCAGTCGAAAAACCATCGGAAAACACCCATATTTTGCTACAAAACATCAATTTATCAAAATAGTGCAATCTTCATGACGTCTTTTCTACATTATGACGTCACTGTGGTGATTACCTTTTACACATTTATTTCCAATATGATTTTAACTATCTTTCACCCTTTTTTTTAAAGCTCTTTGTAAAAATTGGATTTTGGGGGCAAATAATGCATAAAACCGCACATAGTCCTTTGCACACTGTTTTTCAGTACGGTCACCTCTTTTTCATATCCTTTTGATTTCATTATGCAATGCTATTCTAATTTTGGTACATTATGAAAAAATGTCGAAAATGTAATAATGTTTTCCACAGCTGTAATGTAACAAGTGTCCCTATATAAGGAAATGGTTGAGCATTTCTATTCTTTAGTGAGAACAACGTAATCAGTTATATTTCCGTCCCGTTTCATAACAAAACTTTATCAACAGGCATTGTAAATTAAAATATGTACAAGGAAATTATTTTTTCTTTTTTTGAATAGTTTTATGTAACTTAAAAACCGTGAGTAATAATCAATGTGACAAAAAGTACACAATTGTAAAGCAATATATTTCTTAAAACAATATCAGTACAATTTTTCAAGTATCCAATTGCAATGTCCACGTTTCACTTTATCACACATATAATTTGTTGTCATAAAGTGAGCAGTTTTAACACAGATCCTGTTTAAAATAGACAACGCTTTAATGTGGATCAACGTATGATCGATTTTTTTTTAAAATTTTCATTAAGGGAATAAGGAATCTTTCTTTGAATATTATGAGGTGATCAAATATGGTCAGTGTGATAAATTCTAATAAAACTCGAAAGGCTTTAGGATAGATTTGATCACACCTGACCGTATTAAATCACCTCATAGTATTCCAATAATGAATCCTTATTACTTAATTTTATATGATCTTAAGCAAATGTACGGTTAAATATTAAAATAGTCTTTAATGGAATGCATTGCACTATACTACGAAATCGATTTGTATTGTTTTCAAGCAAAGACAATAGGAAATGTTAATATTAACTGTCAAAAACTAGGCATCCATCAAATTGCAAATGCAAATTATGAATTGTACATACATGTAATTATATGAAGCAAGGAATAAAACATTTTTAGATATAACTTGTAGGCACCATGAAATCCATGATGTGTTATAATTTTCTTGGATCTAAACATATCTCTAAATTTAAAATCAGCGTCTTCGCGGTCAAGCCCTGGGTTTTCGAGACATCCTATGCCTATTTCATGACTCTCTATTTACATGTGAAATATCCCCGTCATTACCTGTTCATATTTCCTGTTCACCCTGTCCCTTCTGTACACCAATGTGTTTTTCCTGTTACCCCTGGTATATCCCCGTAGAACATTTCTTTCCTGTCACCCTCCTTCATTTGGCGCTATACCTGTCATTCTCTGCACGCTCCTGCCATTCCTTGAAACAATTTACCAGCCAATGCTTGAACACACCCTTGTTTCCCCCTTACCGGTTTTTTTATAAATTATTTTAGAAAAATATGCTTTTCATTTAGTGTAAAAGCATATCACTTTTAAAAAAACATGTAATATAACATTTCTTAAAAAAATTGTTTATTAAGATTAATAGCAAAAATGAGAAAAATGTTGTGATGTTGAAAACGCAGATTGTTTATTCATTGTTATCAACTATGAATAATTTTTTAAACTTAGATTTTCATTTGTTTTACTTATCATATATCGTACAATGTAAGGTTTGGTTTCTTTTACACAAAAAGTGATCTTTTTCTGAATTTGTACATCCTGTGATGTGAGTCAGAGGTCAAGATAAATGAATGGTATTTAATGAAATTGATAATAAAAATATACGGTTTTCCGGCGTTTGTTCCTTGTTTGCTAGTATATAACTGTTTCAGTCATTGACCAGAAGTTGCATTGAAGTCTTGGTTTGTAAAAAAAGAATATCTTTGGTGCTATAAAACGGTCAAAAATATAATAATTCTGAAGCAAGCATTGGTGGCGGTTTTCTATTTTACATGTAAGTATATGTCTGATACAGTGCTGCTATCCTGAAAGTTGACAAGGATAGGATAGGATAGGATGCAGGATGCACGATACATGATAGAAATATAAAAGTTAATTTCTATCCTATCCTATCCTATCCTGCATTCTGTAGCCAATCAGACTCGAGTATAAATTTCAGAGTTATTTTGCGAAACGAAAATTGGCTAAACAATGTATTTTCAATGTCAATTTAATACGTTTTACAAGTTAAACCATTTAGGAATAATTATTATATCAAGAACGCGGTGCATAACATTGATTCGCGCTAAAATGTCGGCGCTACATCTTTGTCAATTCGTACGCAAGTACGGAGTTACTGCGAGAATTCGTTGCAACATTTGACAACGTCTTAAATAGATTTCCGTATTTACTTCATTTAAAGTCTGTAAATTAATAAAAGCTTGATTTATAAACGACTAATTTGGCATTTTAAAAGATAAACATGTATACTAGAAACAGACATTGCTTCAAGTTTCATATAATTTCTTCCGATTCCCAATAACAGGGACGCATATTTCTGTCCGATATTAACCTAAACATATCGAATTAATAAATGTTAGCAAGCTATAAATGCTTAAGAATTTATACTTCAAAAATAACTCCGAGTGGTTTAACTATGAACGATATAAACTTCCTAAAGGAATTATTTATTTTCAGATCGTGTTTAAATTTATCGCCGAACGAATCGCTCGAATAATGAGAATTACGCTCAGTTATATGTGATAAGAAAATAATTTGATAAAAATATGTGACTAAACAGTTGCTCAATAAGTGCATCAAAGTTATTTATCTGTTTTTTTTATGCATAAATGTAATTAAATCAAAAATCTAATCGCTTACTTGTTTGTTTTCGTTATTGTGTCCATCCCGCGTACGATTTAATTTTACCGTAGTACAGGTAAGTAAGTTACCCCGCTCGATGAATATTCGGTTTTAAGATTTAATTATTCATTTTTAATACTACATTAATTGATAAAATCATTTTATTTTTAAATTTCGTTTCATTTAACTTGCATTCCTATATTTTGAAAGTATGGGATAGGATAGGATAGGATAGAGCTTATTTGCAGGATAGGATGCAGGATACAGGATATAGGATAGGATAGGATAGTTTTGTCAACTTTCACGATAGCAGCACTGTAATTGTTTGTATAATAACAAACAATTAATAATATGTTTTAATTTACGGTGCGATATTTGTCCATACACAGGGTGTTATGTAGTCATTAGAAGACCTTAAATTGAAGGCCTTAAATGCATCTTCTGAATTCTAATTAATCATTATATGACATAAAGCTAGTTTATTACCGTTTTCTCTGCAGGATGTCCTACCTCGACAATTTTTTGATATCTTGAAATAGTCGTTGATTTAAATGCAAATTGCATGTACTTCAATCAACAGGTTTATGCGAGATTTCCAAAAGAACAAGTTTTACAATCACTCGTGTCAGGAAAACTTGAAAACTAAAAGTTAAAAAACTGACGTGCTATACATTCTATGTTCTTTTTAAGTTGAAACAACAATTTTGTGCGGATGTTGATTTCAAATGCTGTACGTCTGGTAGTTACTGCAGCGGAGCTATAATTATATAACATGGTCATGAGTCCGGTTAAAAGTTAAGCCATATTTTAGCTTTCTAATTTTTAATACTATGCAACGAGAATGTGTGGTTTTGTTTTTCGTTTTTTATCATCCGTTTTGGAAAAGAAAATAAATCATTAATTATTTTGCAGTATTATGTAAAGATATTGACAATGCTTATGAATATGGTTATCCTTCGATATTTTAGATGTGTCATCAAGGGATTTTAAAGTTGAATATCTAACCCTGCCCCTATCAAAAAGTGTGGCAATCAAGTCTCCCGGCTATCCAGACCTTAACTACACGAAAGACACGACCTACAGATGGCACATTAATTCCTATGGCATAACAGCGTCCATATCTATTGAAATTAAGATAGATATATACAGACAGTCTAACAGATGCTCAGACTATTTACTGGTTTGTGTTTCAAAAAATAATTTAATATATTCATTTTTGTGTTTTAGCAAAGCTAAACATTATTTACTCTCTAAGGCCGAACATTTTTAGCCGGTTGTAAAAATCAGGTGAGGTCGGGGATTGATATTCAGAGGTGTGAATACCTCCGGGGCTTGCAGTCTACTTGCGGTCGTAAACGTTGAAAATCTCTTTACACAGAAAGTAAATTAATTCACAGAAAAAAATTAATTAGTAAGAATTGATCCTACTTGCACTTGAAATATCTTACTGTTTTAAATGTCAATATGAAGCGATTTTATACAGATTACCGTTAAACCGTTCTACATCGACGTCTTTGTCGTAAAACTTTTCTTAAACACGCGTATGTAAAGCACACCTAAGTTCCCTTTGAGAGTAAGTTAGATCATTTTGAAATCAATAGTTTTATAAATTCAATTCAGACAAATCGCATTTTACGCCTATCATTTGTTGACTTTTACAGAAATGAACTTTTGTTCAATTACGCAATCTGATGACGTTACAAGGACAATGAATTCTATGAATATAAAAGTTGAACATGAAAAACAATACATATAAGGAATAAGGAATCATTCTTTGAGTATTATGAGGTGATAATTTTGGTTGGGGCGTGATCAAATCCAATAAAGCCCGAAGGGCTTTATGATAGATTTGATCACGCCCGACCAAAATTATCACCTCATAATATTCAAAGAATGATTCCTTATTATTTATATTAATATATAATTTTTTGCCATCGTACAAATAAACATTTAGATATAAATGAGCAAACCCCGCTGGCGCCTCAATTTGGCGTCATTTGTATTATGTGTTATATAGTTCAAAATTGATACGTAGTGTTATCACAGGCAAAGACACTGGAAAATGTAAATATATGATGAATATAATCACTGCAAAAACATGAAATAAAGAGTAGGGTGTCCATTCGCCAGAGCTGTTTATCTGATGTCGTATACCTTTTATAGTTGTAAAGAATAATGTCGTCTTAATAGGATATCATGGTGATTATTTGCACTTAGATATATCCATTTTAGTTGGTTTGTTCAATTTCTGTCGTCCATTGATTATTTTTATCTTAATTTCAACAATTGAATTAATATTTGATTTCAGATATTGTTTTTCTTTTTGTATTCAAAATTTCTATCTTTAGTATACCCCTCATTAAATGTTTCACTACCGTACATTATCCGCATTTGCCAAGGACGGGTTTTTAGGTACATACTATCCATGCAAATTAAACTTACTTAATTTTTTATGTCCAATTCTATTTAGCTATACAAAATTTTTAATTAGATGCATGTTTATTTATAAGTCTTAAGTATTTAAACTAGAAAATAAAAAAAACAAGAAAGAAAGACAAGAAAATTTAACATGTGAACTACTTGAAATTTTTCGATGATTTTCAAATACGTTCAGCTTTATTAAATTTGGAAATTTTTGAGAACTTATGTATTTTAAATATTTTATTATATAAGACATACGATTAGGTTATTCTAGGTAGAAACATTAACACGTGGCCTTGTTTAACCGAAAAGAATATTGTGCCCTCCGTCCAATTTGGGATAATATGAGCATTGCTTCACTTTCTACTAGTTTTTGAAAACATATTACAAATTAAGGTCCATTTTGATTTAATTCTTTTATTGAAAGATTAAAGAAATCAATGCTCCAGCTGCAACATCAACTATTTTTAATGAATGTGGAAGAAAAGTAACAGGCATTACATCAAAGGAACACCGACTATTAATCATATTTGTTTCAAACAACGATTCTTTTGCTTCCAAAGGATTTGAAGTAGTTTTACAAGGTAAATTCGTTTCAATTACTTCTTTCATTAAGCCAATAAAAAATCAAAATGTGTTACAGTAATCTACCTTTTTATTGTGACGTAACACGTTTAAGGATAGTTTATAAAAATAGTTTAATCTAAAATGAATACTATCAGTTGTTTATCTACATGTACCATGTATGTTTGATATGCTCGAGCATTTTGCAAAAAAGAAAAAAAAGAAAACAAGCCAAATGAATCTATGCTATAAAGGTCATCATAATTACCACGATGATCCGTGTATAGAAATGGCTCAACACGTTGATCGAATCACAGTATCTGTCCGAAAAGTAATTGATTTTTCTTTTGTAAAATAATTTAAAATCCTCAAGCTTTTATTTGTATTTGATCTTTAACTATATATCGACAGTTAACAAGACATTTACTCCGTCCCATTCATGACCATTTTGTAAACATTATATGCTACACCACTATGACACCGATTCTAAACATTCGTGAATAAGATGCTTTAAATTTTTGTTTCGATTATCGTCTGCATTTACTATTGTAACTACCTGTTGTTTTATAAACATTTCATTAATGTCATAAACTAAATTCTACTGCCGAACGTGGTATTTTAAAATTATGTGATTTAAATTAAGGAGATTCAGAGTCGATAGCATATTTTCATAAAATCGTTTTTAAGTAGGTGCAAGTTTATTGCAGCAGTTAGTTATGTCTCATTCACAGCTTAGGTATACAACCCATTTTTCAATGATGTGGGTTTATAAGATTATAAACAAAATTGTAGCAATAATATGTATTAGCCCTTTAAAGCAACGACAAGAAAACCTACTTCCACTTTTATTTAAGTAGTTTTTGTAGTCTGAATCTGAAATTTAGAAAATATAGTTTTTGATTTGAAAAAAACTCTCATTTCATGATTTAACTAGAACTATGTTTATCAGGAATCTCATCCATGAAAGAGTTTGCTTATCACACACATCTCCCATCATATAAAGAAGTCATTATCCAGTCCCCGGGTTACCCGAATAAAAACTACTCTAGAGACACGACATATAAGTGGCTTGTTACTGCACCATACACAACAGAAGAAATTTTGATCAAGATAAAGATTGATATCCAAAAATATCATGTTATTTGTGAAGATTATTTGCAGGTTTGTGATTCCATCAGAAAGTAAATTAACATATTAGTATCGCCATTGATAAAACCTTGATATTTTTTAATGTTAATAAAAATCAGTTTTGTTATTATGTTGTAAGAAATGAGAAAGAAACATTAATATACGGTGCTATTGTTTGAAAATTTTTTTAAACAGATTGAAGAAGCCAATTCTCTCACTGGAAACTTTCAAGTTTTTAAACAATGTGGGATGTTGGAAATTAACAGAACAACCCAAGGACATCGACTTTTAATCAAACTTGTTTCAAATAATGATCATTTCACTTCCAAAGGGTTCGAATTAAAATTGAAAGGTAAAAATATATATATATATTTTACAAAACATAGAACAAATATCTCACTTCACCATTTCACCTAAACAAGAGGATTTTGAGGTTATTGACAATGGCTTCTTGATTTGTATTTAAAAGTCATGGCCACAATTTTAACTGAACTTTTTAAATTCTTTTTTTTCAAGCTGTGTTGTTAACAACGCTTATTAGGGTATTCAACAAACTGGAAAGTGTCTGTTGTCGACTAATAAAAGGATACACTTCTTTGTCAAAAATGGTAGTGTCAGTTTTTAATCAAGTATTATTAAGAACAAAACTTTTTTTAATTGCAATGATTATAATAACTCTTGACCATACCCATTAAAGCAGTTTGGTACATAAACTTGTAGGAAAACAATTAATCAATTACAAAGATAAGATTTCTAAGGAAAAAAATGTACTTTTTCATGTGCAAAGATCAAACAAAATCAAAGAGATAAGTTTTGATTGATATGACATCCTACTAGAAATACGTACCCTAAAATATGTTAATGACCTGGAAGGAACTATGGATATTTAACAATATCTTCATTATTTTGATCAGTTTTTTTTAATAACTGCCAACCTGTTCATACAATTTTAAAGCAGCACTCTTGATAACAGATTTTGTTGCCAGGTTCAATAACCTCTCGATTTTGTTGTCATGTCTTTTATGAAACCTCATGAAAAATAGAGATTAAAATAATCAATGCTTTTTGGAAATATCATTGACCTTTTGATTTGAAACAGTGATTAAAATTCGACCAACAACATATAAAAGTTTACCAACAACAGCAATAACATCACAAAAGATTTCGTCAGAAGCCTCAATATCGGCACCATTAACAACAACGTCAACTGTAATGTTATCAACATCATTTGATACTCATACATGTATACAGTTTTTTTGACATAATCGTTATCATCCAATTGCAAAAATAAAGGAGGAAATGTTTTAAGAACACAAAGACGTTAGTTTGTTTGCAATAAATAGGTTTTGTTTTAAATTGTGGACAATTTAAGGCTTTATTTTGACGTTTGATGAAAATTGACCTTTACAAATAACGTATGTCTCTATTGATTATCTGAAATGCTCTAATGCAGTGTTATCGATTGGAGAAATATTGTAAAAAGTTCTCTATGAAACGACACCAGAATTTATAAATAAAAATTTAAACAAAATAAACATCAATAACTTAAAAGCTCTGTAAAAGTGTAATAGAGGTACTGCACAGTTTTTGGCATATTCTCTTAAAGAATTATTATTAATTCTCTTTAAATATTTCTAAAATCAGGACAAGAGAGGATCATTGGCTCTTGATGACTTGCATTAATTTTGCAAAATATCTATAATTGCCATATCATGCATTGATAAAAGCTATTGAAAAGTAAAAAAAAATCCAAGAAGTTCGAAAAGGTTTATTTACAATATTGTTGTGTTCTTGATAGAACTGGATTTGTTTTCTTATCTTTTTATAGCTATTGTTTCTTGTCAAATACATGAGTAGTATGTCATTTTAATTTCATATTCTTAAATTGTGAAATTTATGCTGTTCTCCATTAATTGTGATATTTGTTTTGTGCATTTTCACTTTTAAATAGTTCATTTGATTTAAAATCAGTAACAAAAGAAAGCCTAACGATATTTTTGGCTCAACAGCAGCCGCCAAAGAAAAGACATCGACAGAGCGCTCATCATTTATATCACCTTCAACGTCGAAACCAACTACAATATTGTCTACAACTAGGACCTCCACAAGTGAGATTTTTTAAAATCTGATTACAGTACAAGTAAAAAAAGCTTCATCATATATAATTAAATATATAACAAGTGTACTATTTTGATATATCACAGTGTTTCAGGTTTAGGGCCAGTAATACAAAGGTGGTTGATTCAATCACTGCTGTGGTAACAAGACATTTTGTCTATATTGGCTACGTCCACCTAGCTGAAAGCGTGGTCGGGATAAACCTGTTATTGACTGATGTCCTATCTGGGTATAGTAACATTACGGTTCATAGTTCCGGCCCTAGTTTTCGTTCAGCCAAAAGGGACCCCTTGAATGAAGGCCCATCAAATTTCTCTTGTTAAATTTTCGTGGTGTGAAGTATTTTCATTTCCAGCAAAATGTGTCTGCATTGAACATTTTTAAAAATGAAATAAAAAGTAGGGAATTTTTCAGTTTTGAAAAGAATGTACATCTCATCATTTATTTCTTTCTTTAAAATGATATTTCAAGCAAACCACAACGGTATTTTCTTGGTGTTTTTTTTCGACGTATAGGTGAAGAATGTATGTGTGGTAAATAACTGCAATAATTAACAAATAAAAGTTCTACGAAAAATACAATAGACAGCAAATTTCATATAAATGTAACTGATAAATATATCATCTAACTTGTTTGATTTATAAACTACTTTATAAACTCTTAATTATAACAATTTAATTGGACTAGAAAACATAATTCGTATAAGCCACCATTTTCTTTTTACAACAGTCAATAGCTATAAACACTTTATCTTTGAATTGCTTCTGAAATGATAGACTTATTAATACAGATATACTTCATACATAGAAATAAATTAAGATTAACCTTAGTGGTGAGGTGAAACGCATGGTATATGAAGTAAGAGTGTCTAATGTCGTACAGAATGATACCAAAAAAAAAAAAAAAAAGCATCGCTCATGGAGCTTGCACGCCAAGGAAAGACAACTCATAAACGATATAACAAAGAGCAATAACTCTTGCTATTAGTACTACACACAAGTCAGCACACTCCCCGTCTGATGTTAAAAACATTACTACTACATCTACAACAAAATAGCTGACGAAAATGAAATAAAAATGTTCACATATAAGTATACTAAATAGATAAACATTGACAATGTCATATAATGGCATGACAATATTTACTTAATATCAAAATTTTGCACGGCACCCTTCGGGCGTTCACATGTTTGATTGAACACCACGAGTTCCTCGTGTCGCCAGAGTTGTCAATAAAACATGTATTAAACGACACTTGAGTTGAACCTGTGTCACAAAACTTTACTCCTGCTTTTAATGAGGGCACAAGAGTATCAAGATGGCGGATACGATGAGCAATTATGAGTTTGACATATGTAAATTTGAATTTGAATTATTATTGACTGAATCGACTGGCATCAGATTTATAATGCGCTCAAGTTAAAGGAGGCTTAAGGTCAAGATCTAGTAAATGATTCAAGAGTGTCTTTTTGGTGCTAGAACTATTATGACGTCATAATTAATTTTGATGAATCTTTTCCCATATTTTACGGCTTTAAAGGAATTATGTAGAAAATAAAACAATATTTTGACATTCTATATTTAATCACGTGAAAATTAATCCCGGTACCTATATTCAATTTGACATCATTTTAAAGAGGAGGTCAAGAGCTTGTTTAATGCCGTTTTTCGAGAAACTGTAGGCATTCTAGATATATTTCATAAGTCAAAAATGGACAAAAGTCCGAGATTTGTTACTTTTATCCTTCATATTTCATAGAAAATGGTTATATTAAACATGATTTTTCATTGAGTTTACCACAAATTTAAGCCCCGGTACACCCTGTGAAACAAAGATATTGTTATAAAGCATCATTGAAAGATTTTATATCTTGAATTTCATAAACCAGTAGGCACCTTTCATTTACTAGATCTTGACCTTAAACGGTTACAAAATAAAACTAGAGGCTGTAAATTAAGCAGTATGTCTATAGAATTAAAAAGAATAGTTTAAAAAAATCGTGATAGCCTAAATATACCCTGGAGTCTTTGGCATTTACCTCAGATTTCAGTCTTCCAACTTTTCCAAACGCAATTGTACTATTTACTTTACATATGTTTTTTTTCACTTATTCAACAAATTTAATTCGTGGGGGTCAATATTTATTAATGACCAAAACTTTCATGGCATTGTTATTATGTTTGTAGTATATATATGATATCTATATTGCGTGATTTTATATTTGCTTTATCCAACGGGTTGAAATGGTGTATGTATTCGCGAGGCTTGCCGAGCGAATATAACCATTTCAACGAGTTGGATAAAGCAAATATAAAATCACACAATCATAGATGTTCTATTTATCTCATACAATTTGATTAATATTATGAAGCTTTTGAGACAGTCCCTTATGTGACCCGAATTTTTTTTTCAAAGATGCAACGTTGTGTTAAGCGGCTATTGTGACCTTGAGCAATACAATTTAGTACGTTATTCCTGAGATAAATCGAACTGTTTTAATGTAAAGACACTGAAATAAACCTTAAAATAATTTTATGGTTTTTTTTCACTTATTCAACAAATTTAATTCGTGGGGGTCAATATTTATTAATGACCAAAACTTTCATGGCATTGTTATTATGTATGTAGTATATATAGGATATATATATTGTGTGATTTTATATTTGCTTTACCCAACGAGTTGAAATGGTGTATGTATTCGCGAGGCTTGCCGAGCGAATATAACCATTTCAACGAGTTGGATAAAGCAAATATAAAATCACACAATCATAGATGTTCTATTTATCTCATACAATTTGATTAATATTATGAAGCTTTTGAGACAGTCCTTTATGTGACCCGAATTTTTTTTTTCAAAGATGCAACGTTGTGTTAAGCGGCTATTGTAACCTTGCGCAATACAATTTAGTACGTCATTCCTGAGATAAATCTAACTGTTTTAATGTAAAGACACTGAAATAAACCTTAAAATGATTTTTTAGCTCTAAATAATTTTTCTTAGAGCATATTTTCTTAATTAAATTGAAATTCCAATTAGAAGACTTGAATAATCAAGGTTGTTGACATACACAAAGTTGCGAATGCTCGTTAGTTTGAATTTACTCGAACGAGGAACAGTTGTTGATGTTTAATAAAACAAACACAAGGCTAGTCTTATGATTCGAAATTGAAAATAGTGAATAAGGATGCTTACTGGTGATGGAATAAAAGTCTAATGAAGCATTATTTCGGTAATTTCTTTTCTATACACACAACCTGAGCGCTCTGTTTTCATCGCATCGTCAGGATGAACTCCTTGATAGTTAACGTAATTTGCAGTTTTATAAACTTCACAACGCAAATTGAAAGTTGGAAGTGTGCTAAACTTAAAAAAAATCTTGACAAACAAGAAAAAAGGGTCTTGTGTTTACGGTTAAGAATAACTTTGCAAAAAAGGTAGGGGGTCTAACCCCCGCCCCCCCCCCCCCATCCCCCCGGCCCGCAAAAGCCCACCGACTCACAAAAGCCCCCCGGTTCCGACGCCTTTGCTACGCAGTTATGTGTTTTCCTTCATATTTGTAATTTAAATCTTTGACAAAATCAATTTTATACTAATTTTTGTAGTAGATATAGTTACGTTGAAAGTACTAGCAAATCTTTGAAAATAGGTCACTGAAGCGTTGAATCGAGGGGTTGTGTCAAAAATAGTTCGGACCGGAAGTATTTGATAAAGCATCACCCGTTTGATATAGCAAAGGTTTATCACACGGGTAATATACACCACACGTATGAGATAAAATCGGGATATTTTATATTTTTATTTCATATCATCATCAGGATCCTAGGAAGGAGAAGATCAGCTATCGACCAGAAGGATGAACACGACAAAAGGAACTACGAAAATAATGGCCGAAAACTCGTGGAAAACAGATATTACTCAAAGTACAATACGCGTGTCAACGATGAATGCAAATTCTGATGGACACAGAGGAGGAACATCATTGGACAAAACTGGAGGTTTGATATGCACTAAATATTCTAAATGCTTTTACATAGATATATATATTGGTAGCATTTGTTATTTTGAATACATTTTTACAAAATATATTTTTGATTTATTAGATACAAAACACTCGTTATTTATCAATAATTGATAATTGATTTAGATATATTTATCTTTGCATTTATAAATATGATAGAAAAAGGGGAAAATGCTTATGAAAAAGAAAGGTATTGTACAGGTTTCCGTTATGTATTTTGCAATTATCTTCAATTAGATGAAATTCTCATTTTGATACATTTTCTTGTTGGCGAGCCTTTATGTTGATCAAAAGCGTTACATGGTTTATATATAAAAGTGTAAATGAGCCCGCGTGAGATTGTATTATTTTTTAAAATTTCGTTCTTAAAAAATCGTTCAAGCTTTGTTCGGATGTAGCTCTCAATAATTCAAGATGAAATCTCATTGGATGTTGATTTCGGCAAGGGACCTAGGCGTTCATTGTACATGTATTTGCAAAGTCACTCAATCCCATCAATAACTGTAAGGCATTTAAAAAAAAAGTTTTTGATTATATGTATGACAAAACAGGAAGGTTTTATAAAAACAAATCAACAATAATTTTAATGCAAATACATTTTTAGCATTTAGTTGTTCTGGAAATACGTTATATTCACTGGTTAATGTTCGACCACTTGACTATCTCAGCATGCATTTTTGTAATTACAATGCTATTTGCTAATAGGTATATAAGGTATAACATGATTCATAAATATGTGTAAGTTTTCGTATTAAATTAAAAGTATCAGAAAATAAAACATGAAATATTGTAATAGAGAAACCAAGAAAATTTTTAAATGAATAGGATAAATTTTACCTTCAAATGTCACAAGTCTTATTTTTTTATTTTCTAAGAGCAATTGGAATGATTGAACTATATACACAGCTGACAAGCTATACACATAAAGACGAAGGGCGTTTATACATATACATCCCATTGAGTTGCACAGGAATTAGAAGAAGACACATTTCTACCGATAAAAACATATTTCAACGATTGACATTAGTAGGTGAGTATTGTAAATATTAAACTTATTCTAAAGTTTTGATTTGTTTTTACGTTTTGCAGTGAGAGAAACACTTTGAAACCTCTTGCCGGTCATCATGGAAACGTTATAGAAGGTTCATGTCGACAGAGGAATCTTATTTTCAAAACAAACTGTTTTAAATCAAAATAGAATGTGAAAAAAGAACAGATGACGATTTTATGAATATTGTTTCTGATAAAACAATTGTATGTTTTATATGACTATTGTTATCGAAAATAAATTGTATTATCTGTATTAATGTATTTTCCTTGAAAGGCATAAATGTAGATGCCCATTTCAAACAAATTAAAACTGACAAAAACAAGGTGTAATTGAAGACTTTATTGACAAAAAATAAAAAAGGAACACTTAAGAAATTAATCAATACATACATGTATAATTAGCTGTAATCAACGTTAACCAAAATTAGATACCATCCATATGATTAACAAATAAACAGTAAAAACAGATGGAATTCAGTCACATTTGATTTGAATTTTGTTTGTAATCGTTTTTGATTTGATATAAAATGAAAGCTTAATTTTTAAAGAAATAAATGTGTTCCATATACTTTTTCTTGATATGCTGAAAAATAGAACTTCAAATGCAATTAAATTTGAATTTTTCAATATCATTATCTGTGTTTTAAATTAATTAATAAACGATCACGGGGGAAAAATTGCGATTCAATAATTTGAGAGACGATGAGGCATCTCTCTCTCTCTCTCTCTCTCTCTCTCTCTCTCTCTCTCTCTCTCATTTGTACTTCTGCGGAAAAAGTTAATAACATGTGTTTTTTGTGCATTTTAAAACGATTTCGTTTTCAGAATGGTTTTCTTATTTTATATTAAATTAGAATTGTTTTATTATTGACTGCATTAAAGTAAGACTATTAGAACAAAGTGTAATTTATAATGTTTAATAGCACATCATAACCTTAACATTTTGAAACAATTTTCTTTTGCAAGGACGCTTTAATACGTCCCTTCTTCCAAAAGTTCGCTTTATGTGTATTCACACATAACAGATTGTACTGTATACGGGATTGGAGGGACAACTATGAGATGGCAGAGTCCAACATGAAAAGACAGGAGATGGTTGATGTGGAAGAAATTGGATGCACATGGTTAAGAGAGGGTGTGAGTGCAGAGGTAAAGGGGAATTCGAACACGTGCGATGACAGAGGACTACAGGAGATAGATAGGTTTTTTTTTAAATCAGAAGTGTCAGTGAGATCATTAAAATGATAGCAAAAAAACACACAAATGAAGATCATCAGAATAAATCCAAAAAGCTGGCATGGTTTGTTGCAAAAATGTTCTTGGACCTGCGATTGTGTTTCCTTAATTAACATATTTTAGTATCCATATTATTTATTCCTCCAAAGTTTCTATAAAATATCTATTTTTTCATATAACTGAAAGTTTTATCTCTATTTTTAAATTCCAAACATACGGTTACTTATCTTTTAAATGCTACATATTGTTCTTAATAAGTCTGTTTTAAATTATATTAATCTAAAAACAAAATATCTAGCTTAATTCTCTACTTTTATATTTATTTGCATTATAAGATTTTCCATCTTAATAGTTACATGTAATTTGCACAGTTTTTCTGTACGGTCACATCTTTTTCATATCCTTTTGATTTCATTATGCAATGCTATTCTAATTTTGGTACATTATGAAAAAATGTCGAAAATGTAATAATGTTTTCCACAGCTGTAATGTTACAAGTGTCCCTATATAAGGAAATGGTTGAGCATTTCTATTCTTTAGTGACAACAACGTAATCAGTTATATTTCCGTCTCGTTTCATAATAAAAATTTATCAACAGGCATTGTTAATTATAATATGTACAAGGAAATTATTTTTTCTTTTTTTGAATAGTTTTATGTAACTTAAAAACCGTGATAAATAATCAATGTGACAAAAAGTACACACTTTACGTTCCTGTCATTCTCTGCACGCATCTGCCATTTCTTGAACCAATTTACCAGGCCATTCTTGAACACACCCTTGTTTCCCCCTTACCGTTTTTTTATAACTTTTTTTTAGGAAAATATACTTTTCATTTAGTGTAAAAGCATATTACTTTTCTTAAAAAAATTGTTTATTAAGATTAAGAGCAAAAATGAGAAAAATGTGATGATGTTGTAAACGGCGATTGTTTATTCATTGTTATTAACTATGAATCATTTTTTAAACTTAGATTTTCAATTGTTTTACTTAACATACACCGTACAATGTAAGGTTTGGTTTCTTTTACACAAAACGTGATCTTTTTCTGAATTTCTACATCCTGTGATGTGAGTCAGAGGTCAAGATAAATGAATGGTATTTAATATAAATTGATAATAAAAATATACGGTTTTCCGGCGTTTGTTCCTTGTTTGCTAGTATATAGCTGTATCAGTCATTGACCAGAAATTGTATTAAAGTCTTGGTTTGTAAAAATAGAATATCTTTGGTGCTATAAAACGGTCAAAAATATGATAATTCTGAAGCAAGCATTGGTGGCGGTTTTCTTTTTTACATGTAAGTATATGTCTGATAATTGTAAAACTGAAGGCCTAAAATGTATCTTCTGAATTCTTATTAATCATTATATGATACAAAGCTAGTTTATTACCGTTTTCTCTGCAGACTGTCCTACCCCGACAATTTTTTGATATCTTGAAATAGTCGTTGATTTAATCTACAGGTATATGTGAGATTTCCAAAAGAACAAGTTTTACAATCACTCGTGTCAGGAAAACTTGAAAACTAAAAGTTAAAAAACTGACGTGCTATACATTCTATGGTCTTTTAAAGTTGAAAAAACAATTTTGTGCGGATGTTGATTTCAAATGCGGTACTTCTGGTAAATTGTGCACAGGAGCTATAATTATATAACATGGCCATTGCTTACGCAATGAGTCCGGTTAAAAGTTAAGCCATATTTAAGTTTTCTATCTTTTATACTATGCAACTAGAGTGTGTGGGTTTGTTTTTCGTTTTTTATCATCCGTTTTGGAAAAGAAAATAAATCATTAATTATTTTGCAGTATTATGTAAAGATATTGACAATGCTTATAAATATGGTTATCCTTCGATATTTTAGATGTGTCATCGAGGGATTTTAAAGTTGAATATCAAACCCTGCCTCTATCACAAAGTGTGGTAATCAAGTCTCCCGGCTATCCAGACATTAACTACACGAAAGACGCAACCTACAGATGGCATATTAATTCATTTGGCATAACAGCGGCCATATCTATTGAAATCAAAATAGATATTTACAGACAGTCTAACAGATGCTCAGACTATTTACAGGTTTGTGTTTCAAAAAATAATTTAATATATTCATTTTTGTGTTTCAGCAAAGCTAATAATTATTTACTCTCTAAGGCCGAACATTTTTAGCGGATGGTAAAACTCAGGTGAGAGCGGGGCTTGATATTCAGAGGTGTGAATGCCTCCGGGGCTTGCAGTCTACTTGCGGTCTTAAACGGTGCAAGTCTCCTTACACAGACAGTAAATTAATACACAGAAAAAAATAATTAGTCAGAATTGATCCTACTTGCACTTGAAATATATTACTGTTCTAAATGTCAATATGAAGCGAGTTTATACAGATTACCGTTGAACTATTCTACATCGACGCGGGGGTGTTAAGGAAGCATATGGGCAATATGCCGTCTTATTTTGACTGTTGTATTCAAAATCGTGAAATTAAATAATTATTTTGAATAAGATCAAAAACTTAGTATTATCCTTTAAAATAGATGTCAGTGCAATAAAATCGATTAGTACATCACTGCCACATTGGTGCATTATCACGTGACAACTATAAATAGCTTACGTATAGTCCTTAACATAAAATGAGATAGAACAACACTACCCCGCGGTTTCCAAAATAAAAAAAACATACCAAGTGAAGGCAAAACATCTCAGTTTAATCAAAACCGCTGCTAGAATCCTATGTTTTTCCTTATTAAAAAGTTATTCATCCGGTTCTCGTAAAACCTTCCCAACGATTATAAAGTTTGCACGGAAAACGGCAAATTGCATTAAAACAACACAGAGCATGGGATTCTAGCAGCACTTTTCAATTTAAGCATTGATCAAACTAACGATACGTATAAAATTTCAAGTTCAATATACGCGGGGTAGTGTTGTTCTAGTCGGATGTTTATATCGTAAACAACGACAGAGGAAAGCCTGGCCGAGAAATAAAAGCAAATTTACATACCTTTTAGCGAATGATTGATAAAACTAACATCTCCCCCAGTATTCCTATGTTCAATTCTCAATAAATCACACCACAATACTTTATTAGAGTTCTTAGATTAGTTATATTTTGAATATGTTTACAATGATTTCCGATCAAATTCACACGACATTCAACTTTTAGTCATGACGTCATCAATGTGTAAATCTACGTAATACAAACTAATTTCTGGCAAAAATTGTCGTCAGTATTTTTTATTTGTTTTTGGTCTACGTTTCGTTGCTTATATATTTGAATATGTACATAATAACTAAGATTTGTGATTTCACGGAATTACATGAAATTCAGATTCCATATGCTTCCTTAACACCCCCGCGGACGTCTTTGTCGTAAAACTTTTCCCTATACACGCGTATGTAAAGCACACCTAAATTCCCATCGAGAGTAAGTTAGATCATTTTGAAATCAATTGTTTTATAAATTCAAATTAGCCAAATTGCATTTTACGCATATCATTTGTTGACTTTTACACAAAGGAACTTTTGTTCAATTACGCATCCTGATGACGTTACAAGGACAATGAATTCTAGGAATATAAAAGTTGAACATAAAAAACTATATATATGATGAATATAATCACTGCAAAAACATCTAAAAATCTAAAAATAAAATCTTACCGATTCCACTGCCGGCATTGTGCAAATATCAAATTAATGTTTAAGATTGTTTGTGTCGTATCAAACCACGTTTTATATAAAATAAAGTGTAAGGTGCCCTTTCGCCAGAGCTGTTTATCTGATGTCGTATACCTTTTCTAGTTGTAAAGAACAATGGCGTCTTAATATGATATCATGATGATTATTTGCACTTAGATATATCCATTTTAGTCGGTTTGTTTTATATAAAATTTCTTTCGTCATTAGGTAATTGTTATCTTAATTTCAACAGTTTAATTATGTATATTTGATTTCAGGTATTGTTTTTCTTTTTGTATTCAAAATTTCTATCTTTAGAATACCCCTCATTAAATGTTTCACTACAGTTCATTATCCACATTTACCAAGAATAGGTTTTCCGGTACATACTATCCACGCAAAATTAAACCTACTTAATTTTTGATGTCCACTTTTATTTAGCTAAACCAATTTTTTTATTAGATGCATGTTAATTTATAAGTCTTTAGTATTTAAATTAGAAAATAAAAAACAAGAAAGAAAGACAAACAAGAAATTTTACCATGTGAACTAATTGAAAATTTTTGATGATTTTCAAATTAGTTCGGCTTTATTAAATTTGAAAATATTTGAGAAATTTGGTATTTTAAATTTTTCATTATGAAAGACACATGATTAGGTTATTCTGGATAGAAACATTAACACATGCCTTGTTTAACTGAAAAGAATATTGTGCCCTCCGTCCAATTTGGGATAATATGAGCATTGCTTCACTTTCTACTAGTATTTGAAAACATATTACAAATTAAGGTTTATTTGGATTTAATTCTTTCATTGAAAGATTCAAGAAATGAATGCTTCAGCTGCAAAATCACCAATTTTTAATGAATGCGGGAAAAAAGAAACAAACTTTACATCGAAGGAACACCGAGTATTAATCATATTTGTTTCAAACAACGATTCTTTTACTTCCAAAGGATTTGAAGTAATTTTACAAGGTAAATACGTTTCCTTTACTTCTTTCATTAAGCCTATACAAAATCAGAACAGTGATCTACCTTTTTATTGTGGCGTAATGCGTTTAAGGATAGTTTATAAAAATAATTTAATCTGAAAAGAGTACTATCTGTTGTTTATCTACATGTACCATGTATGTTTCATGTGCTCGAGTATTTTGCAAAAAAGGAAAAAAGAAAACAAGCCAATTGTATCTATGCTATAAAGGTAATCATAATTACCACGTTGACACGTGTATAGAAATGGCTCAACACGTTGATCGAATCACAGTATCTGTCCGAAAAGTAATTGATTTTTCTTTTGTTAAATGATTTAAAATCCTCAAGTTTTTATTTGTATTTGATCTTTAACTATATATCGACAGTTTACAAGACATTTACTCGTTCCCATTCATGTAAACTTTGTAAACATTATATGCTACACCACTATGCCACTGATTCTAAACATTCGTGAATAAGATGCTTTATATTTTTGTTTTGATTATCGTCTGCATTAACTATTGTAACTACCTGTTGTTTTATAAACATTTCATTAATGTCATAAACTAAATTCTACTGCCGAACGTGGTATTTTAAAATTCTGTAATTAAGGAGATTCAGAGTCAATATGATATTTTCATTTTCTTAAAATCGTTTTTAAGCAGGAACAAGCTTATTGCAGCAGTTAGTTATGTCACATTCACAGCATAGGTATACAATCCATTTTTCAATGATGTGTGTTTATAAAATTATAAACAAAATTGTAGTAATAATATGTAGTAGCCCTTTAAAGCAACGACAAAGAAAACCTAATTCCACTTTTATTTGAATAGTTTTTGTAGTCTGAGATGAATCTGAAATTTAGACGATATAGTTTTTGATTTGAAAAAAAATCTCGTTTCATGATTTAACTAGAACTATGATTATCAGGAATTTCATCCATGAAAGAGTGTGCTTATCAAACACATCTCCCATCATATAAAGAAGTCATTATCCAGTCCCCGGGCTACCCGAATAAAAACTACTCTAGAGACACGACATATAAGTGGCTTGTTACTGCACCATACACAACAGAAGAAATTTTGATCAAGATAAAGATGGATATCCAAAAATCTCCTGGTATTTGTGAAGACTATTTGCAGGTTTGTGATTCCAACAGAAAGTAAATCAACATATTAGTATCGCCAAAAAATATGGAACGCCATCGCTGCCTTATAGCATAAAACTATAGATACATTATGTCAAATTATCATTACTTTATGTCAAAGTCCATTACGTGGTGTGAATATATCTTTACATTTGGTCAAATCGTTATTACGTGATGTCAAACGCACGTTAGGTGAAGTTAACATGTCTTTACATGATGTCAACTTTTTACGTTGTGATGTAAAATCATCCGTACGTTATGCCAACATTGTACAACCAAAAGTCAATACATCATGACATTATTTCGACACTGTATTACATGGGGCAAATGTATCCTTACATTATGTCAACATTTTATTTCTATGCTATCAATATATCCTTACATTATATCAACACTGCAGTACATATTGCGATTCCATCCCTACATTTTATCAACACTTTATTACATGGTGTAACTATATCGTTTTATTATGTCAACACTTTATAACTTGATGTCATAAGTTTATTACGTTATGTCTAAACTGAATAACGTGATGTGAACAAGTCTTCGCTGTCGGCCAGTTCTCTGTTCCATGATGTACACGCTCCATTACTTTAAGTTGAAACATCATTTTGTTATGCGAACATGGATACCCTCTGCCTTCATATATACATAGAAACGGTAAGCTTACCCAAATGTATCCATGGGCTATTGAAACTTTGTGGAACAGAACGGAACCAGGAAAGGGTAATCAAATGGGAAAATAGAATTTTTCCAAAAAATGAGCAATTTTGTTTTTATTCATTACATTTCAAAGTAAGATTGATCTTTAATTTTATTGTTTAAATTCGTTATTTAAAGAAAATATACGTATATATGATACTACTTTAAAATTAACAGATTACAAGTTTTTCACGGCAGAACTTACTAACTAGTTTAAGCTAGCAAATGAATATTCTACATTAGTTAGAGCTTTAAAACAAACGAAACACATTCCCAAGCATAACATCGTTAAAATTACAATGTCAGCAGTACTAGTACTTGACTTATTTTTAAGATTCTGGTTCCGTTCCGCAAACTACCATTACCCGTGTGGATATTGGTATTCAACGGAACAGATTGTAATGGGCGTATATTTCCTTTTTTTGTCTATTTTCACGCCAATTCTATACTTACGACGAAAATATATGTAACATGATCATACATGTAATTGTTTACCAAAAAAAAACCACTCATGCTGTCGAATTATTTCATTTAATTAAAAATTAGTAAGTTAGGTTTATGAGGAAAACGCTGAAGACAGTGCCAATTCTAATAATAGTGTTTGCCTTTCTTTATAATAAATTCTAAAATCTTATTTGTGTACGTTTTATTATGACATATTTCTGATTTATTTTAGGCTTAGCCCCCCACACACTTTTTTGAAAAGTTAGACCTAACCATTAGGCACATAGCATCAAAGAGGGTTAACCCCCCCCCCTCCCCCCCCCCCCGCACTTTTCTCGCCGGAAATGAAATTGTTCCTAAAGAACTATAATGATAAGAGTCAAATTTGGCCCCCATAATTCAATATTTTTAAAAGTGTTTCGGGTACAATAAAATGTTATGTTATAATTTATAAGAGTTTATATAAAATATATTTTTCACATATTTGTTTGATTTATTTGCACTCACTTGCAGTATATGACGTCAGAAGTGACGCTATTTCTATAATTCAATCAAAATCAGTCGAAAATTGACATTTTTCTCATCTTTTTACGAACGGGAAATATAGAGCGCATGCTTGAACCAGGACAATTTTTTTGATACTTATTAGACTTGGCTAGATACATCTCTGATTAAAATATTTTGTTGGTTCAAGCATGCGCTTTATGTTTCCTGAAAGAAAAACTGCTTGAAAACAAGCTTTTTATGCTAAAATGCAAAAATGGCGGGAAAAGGTTGTCTTTACAATGCCGTATTTGTAAATTGTGGGCACTTTAATCAAAACGAACAGTAAGTTAAAACATCACATATATATCTGTACAAAGAAAACAGAGAATTACAGTAAAATAATTTTAGGCCCATACCATATATAGTCCTTTACCTTGAAAGAGAAGTTGGAAGTAATAGGAATACTAGCCCCCCCCCCCACACCCCCCAACGGATTAGGATTTTCATGATTTTGGGAATTAGGTTTTTCCTCTATATAACTGAGGATTAGTCTAGCCCCCCCCCCCCCTCCCCCCAAATTTCAATTTGCTTCCGACGCCAGTGATGTGAATACTCTTGAAGTAAAAAAGTACAAATCAAAAATAAAATTTTAAATTAAAAAAACAAAACAATAAAGAGATTAATTTTAAATTTTTATATCTATTTCATTTTTAGTATTCAAGGGCCGATGAGCACGAGAAAACTTGGATTTTAATTAAGTCTTATTCTATCTAAACTATAAATTCAATGTTTAAATACGTAGATGTTCCTTCACTCTCGGGAAATTAAATTGTCAGCAACAAAGTCACTTAGAGCTTCCAGAAGAGCATACATTGGCCTATGAATATTTTCGTTCTAGTATGATTAAATCACTGCTTCTTACTAGTATCTACTGTTGGGGTTTTTCTGGGTCCATTTGGGTAAATCGGCGTATCGTTTCTATGTATTTGTTATATTGTAAATTTTGAATTTAAAACATAACAAATATATAAAGGCCATGGATTTCGTGTTTGTATACCGGAACGATGTTTCGACTTAAAGTAATGGAGCTTATACATGACGGAATAGAGAATTGGCCTAATGTAAAGACCTATTCACATCACGTAATGAAGTTTAGACAAAAAGTCAAGACATTTTCGTATCAAGTAATGTACTTTCGACATTAAATGATACAGTGTTGACATAATGAAAGGATGTGTTAACACCATGTATTAAGGTGTTGATCAAATGTAAAAATATATTAATAACATGTTATAAAATGTTGACATAATGAAAAGATAGAATCGCGATACGTAATGCAGTGTTGATATAATGTAAGGATATATTGATAGCATGTAATAAAATGTTGACATAATGTAAGGATACATTTGCCCTATGTAATACAGTGTCGAAATAATGTAATGATGTATTGACCTTTGGTTGTACAATGTTGGCATAACGTACGGATGATTTTACATCACAACGTAAAAAGTTGACATCATGTAAAGACATGTTAACTTCACCTAACGTGCGTTTGACATCACGTAATAACGATTTGACCAAATGTAAAGATATATTCACACCACGTAATGGACTTTGACATAAAGTAATGATAATTTGACATAATGTACCTATAGTTTTATGCTATAAGGCAGCAATGGCGTTCCATTAAAAAACCTTGATATTGTTCAATGTTAATAAAAATCAGTTTTGTTATTATGTTGTAAGAAATGGGAAAGAAATATTAATATACGGTGCTATTATTTGAGAATAATTTTTTTAAACAGATTGAAGACGCCAATTCTTCCACTGGGAACTTCCAAGTTCTTAAACAATGTGGGATATCAGAAATTAACAGAATAACGAAAGGACATCGACTTTTAATCAAACTTGTTTCAAATAATGATCAATTGACTTCCAAAGGATTCGAATTAAAACTGAAAGGTAAAAAAAACTATATATATTCTATGAAACAAAGAACAAATATCTCATATCACCATTTCACCTAAACAAGAGGATTTTGACAGGTTATTAACAATGGCCTCTTGATTTTGTATTGAAAAGTCAATCTGTGTTGTTAACAACGCTTATTAAGGTATTCAACAAACTGGAAAGTGTCTGTTGTTGACTTATAAAAGGATACACTTCTTTGTCAAAAAGGGTAGTGACAGTTCTTAATCAAGTATTATTAAGAACAAAACTTTTTATAATTGCAATGTTTAGAATAACTCATGACCATACCCCTTAAAGCAGTTTGGTACATAAACTTGTAGGAAAACAATTAATCAATTACAAAGATAAGATTTCTTAGGGGAAAATGTAGTAGTTCAGGTGCGAAGATCAAACAAAATCAAAGAGATAAGTTTGAAATGATATGACATCCTACTAGAAATACGTACCCTAAAATCTGTTAATAGCTTGGAAGTAACTATGGATATTAAACAATATCTTATTTTTTTTGATCAGTTTTTTTTAATAACTGCCAACTTGTTCATACAATTTTAAAGCAGCACTATTGATATCAAATTTTTTGCCAGGTTTAATAGCTTCTCGATTTTGTCGTCATGTCTTTTATGAACCTCATGAAAAATAGAGATTAAAATAATCAATGCTTTTTGGAAATATATCATTGACCTTTTGATTTGAAACAGTGATAAAAATACGACCAACAACATATAAAAGTTTACCAACAACAGCAATAACATCACAAAGGATTTTGTCAGAAGCCTCAATATCGGTACCATTAACAGCAACGTCAACTGTAATGTTATCAACATCATTTGACACTCACACAGGTATACAGTTTTTTTGACATAATCGTTATCATCCAATTGCAAAAATAAAGGAGGAAATGTTTTAAGAACACAAAGACGTTAGTTTGTTTGCAATAAATAGGTTTTGTTTTAAATTGTGGACAAGTTAAGGCTTTATTTTGACTTTTGATGAAAATTGACCTTTACAAATAATGTATGTCTCTACTGGTTATTCGAAATGCTCTAATGTACTGTTACCGATTGGAGAAATATTTTAAAATGTTCTTTATGAAACGACACCGGAATTTATAAATAAAAATTTAAAGACAATAAACATCAATAACTTAAAAGTTCTGTAAAAGTGTAATAAAGATAATGCACAATTTTTGGTAGTTGAATAGATTTAGTGTCATGTATATTGTTAACGATATAAGATTATAAGATCTCTTAACTATATTCTTTTAAAGAATTATTATTAATTATCTTTCAATATATCTAAAGTCAGGGTAAGAGAGGATCATTGGCACATGATGACTTGAATTAATTTTGCAAAATATCTATAATTGCCATATCATGCATTGATAAAAGCTATTAAAAAGTAAACAAAAATCAAAGAAGTTCGAAAATGTTTATTTATAATATTGTTGTGTTCTTGATAGATCTGGATTTGTTTTTTTATCTTTTTTATAGCTATTGTTTATTGTCAAATACATGAGTAGTATGTCATTTAAATTTCATATTCTTAAAATAAGAAATTTATGCTGATGTCCATTAAGTGTGAATTTATTTTTGTGCATATCCACTTTTAAATAGTGTAAAACGAGAAAATTTGTTTATTTTAGCGCTAACGCAAGTGCCAGTACATTAGCGCAATTATATTTTAGCGCATGCATCTTTTCTTTAAAAACAAATTAAGTTCTGTGTTCACTCAAGCACGTGAACACAACTACTTTGATTTCTTTCTCGCATGCACGGTAAACTGTCGTTGAGAACAATAAACTTACTTCCGTGTAAATCGTCAGTAGATAAATATGAAAACCTCATTTATTGGCGATGATGTGTAATTTTTGTTGGTAAACAAATTTGAGTTATCGGACTTTGAATTTAACGTGTCGACTTGGATAACACTAGAAGAGTCCCGAAACTAAAAGTGAAATCGAATGCTACATTTACCATAAGTTTCGATCACCATGAGATATTCCTTTTTACAGTAATTTTACATTAAAAAACAAACAAACAAAAAATAGGTATCGTCTTGTTATCTTTATATCCACTAATTAGAGATCAAAGAAATTATGATCAGTCATGTATTGTCAGCGTTAACGATCGCCACACTGAATCACATTTTCACCTCGAGGCGCTAAATAAAAGTGGCATATGGAGAAGCCCAATTTTCAAGGTGCTAATGAGGAATATTAAAAAGCAATTAAAACTGAGTTAATTAATCCATGTTTAGGCACTTACCCGATAACCCATATCGTTTACCTGTGTAATTGTTAAAACAAACAAAACCGACAGCATCTGATATTTAAATGAACATTTCTATATAGCCTTCAAAATGGACTGACGTTATTGCAACTTGAAGAAATTTAATACATATGGAAAATCGTTGCCGCACTATTAATTTTAGCGGTCAGAGGCAGTTGCGCCAAAGGCGCTAAAATTTGTAGTGCGCCATATTTTCTCGTTTTACAGTAGTTCATTTGATTTAAAATCAGTAACAAAAGAAAGACTAACGCGATTTTTGGCTCAACAGCAGCCGCCAAAGAAATGACATCGACAAAGCGCTCATCATTAATATCACCATCAACGACGAAACCAACTACAATATTGTTCACAACTAAGACCTCCACAAGTGAGATTTTTAAAAATCTGATTACGGTACCAATAGAAGAAGCTTAATCATATATAATTGAATATATAAAAAGTGTACTATTTTTTAAAATATATCACAGTGTTTCAGGTTTAGGGCCAGTAATACAAAAGTGGTTCATTCAATCACTGCTGTGGTAACAAAACACTTTATCTATATAGGCTACGTCCATCTAGCTGAAAGCGTGGTCGGAATAAACCTGTTATTGACTGATGTCTTATCTGGGTATAGTAACATTTGGGTTCATAGCTCCGGCCCTAATTTTCGTTCAGCAGCAAGGGACCCCTTGAATGAAAGCCCATCAAATTTGTCTTGTTAAATTTTCGTGGTGTAAAGTATTTTCATTTCAAGCAAAATGCGCCTGCATTGAACATTTCTAAAAATAAAATAAAAAGTAGGGAATTTCTCAGTTTTGAAAAGGATGTACATCACACCATTTTATTTCTTTCCTTAAAATGATATTTCAATTTTCACACGCCTTTAAAATCAAAAATCCTCGGAAGGGCGAAAATAAAACGGGGGCAAATATTTCCTTTTGTTATATTCAGTAGAATATTCTCACTATATAACTCTATATAGACGAATAGTCATTATTTGTGATATTAGCTCGTCCGAAAAATATGGACCGGTCAATATTTTTTTGATATTGACCGGCTAGGAATAATATCTAATGAACATTCCCTCTGTTTCAAATAATCGCCTCTGATTTGTTGATTTGTAAACGATGACGTAAATAACCTTTCGCGACTCCAAAACAAGGTGACGTCATAATAGAGAGTCAGTCAAGGCAAGTAAACAACGGACGCGCAATGCAACGGTTTGCTATCATAACGGATATAAGGATTTGCGAATTTCTGAGAAGGAAAATCAGGTAGAACATCTGTATGTTAATTCTTACAGTCGGCGGAATATCACTAGTCACCGTTTGATGCGGAGGATATTTTGAAAATGAACTTTGCACAAAATTGAATTCGTGAATTCTTTGTTGAGCTGAGAAAATTACGGCGATCTGTTTTCAATTACTTTCTTAAATTTTGATTTGTTTCTTCATATAACAAAACAAATACTGACTGTGTTTTCGGGCAACATTGATTATATTAGCCCCCTTGGGACGAAAATATTGCCCTCCGCTTCGCGTCGGGCAATATTTCGTCCCTTGGGGGCTAATATAATCAATGTTGCCCTCAACCCCAGTCAATATTTGTATATTGTTATATTCAGTAGTATATTCTCACTATATAACTCTATATAGACGAATAGTCAATAATTGTAATATCAGCTCGTCCGAAAAATATTGACCGGTCAATATTTTTTAGATATTGACCGGATAGGAATTATATCTAGAGAACATTCCCTCTATTTCAAATAATCGCTTCTGATTAGTAGATTCGTTTGATGTGACGTAATTAAACCTACGCGACTCCAAAGCAAGATGACGTCATAATAGATTAGCCGTTGAGTCAAACCTGCAACGGACAGACAATGACGCGATTCGTAAATACGTCCGATGCTGAGATTGAGGAACTTTTAGAGGGAAGAAACAGCAAAAACACGTCCAATGTCATTTCTATGGCAGTGAAAATCATCAGGGACTACTTTGAGGACATGGCTATTAACATTTCAGTGGAAGATTTGGAAAATGATTCAAACGAAAAACTGAATTTAGTTTTGAGGAAATTCTACGCTGAACTAAGGAAGAAAAACGTAGAATTATATTCGAAATCTTCCCTTATTTCAATCAGATATGGGCTGCAGAGACATTTTCTGAAATTGAAAGGTGTTGATATTATAAATAATCAGGAATTTAAATCGGCGAACGACGTTTTTAAGGCGTGTTTAGTGAAAGTTAAGCGGGAAGGAAAAGGAGAAACAAAACACAAGGATGTGATATCTGAGGAAGACCGGGAAAAAATGTATTCCACTGGAGTTTTGTCTACAAGCGCTCCTTCAACTCTACAAAACAAAGTTTTTTTCGAACTCTTGCTTTTTTTCTGCAACCGAGGCCGTGAAAATGTACGAGAGATGGAGAAAAACGACTTCCAGATCTGCATTGATGCCCAGGTAAATATACTTGTTGATATCTAATGTATACTGCTACATAATTTTGATATTTATTTGTGCATCCTACCAATTTTGAATGTTGCATTACAGGGTAAACGTTTTGTCAAGCAAAACATTTCGAGACTTACTAAAAACCACAGAGGGGACACGGCAGACAGCGATGATAAGTCGCCGAGAATGTATGAAGAGCCGGGAAATGAGAGGTGTCCCGTCAATAGTTTTGAGAAATACTTGGCCAAATTACACCCCGATAATAAGTGGCTCTGGCAGAAACCACGCGAGGGTTTTGAGGAGGAAGACAGCGTATGGTTTTGTAACGTACCGGTCGGCAAAAACACACTTGGGAACATGATGCAAAAAATCAGTAAGGAGGCCAATCTCAGCAAAATGTACACTAATCACTGTATAAGGGCGACCTGTATATCAGTCCTGGATGAATGTGGATACGAAGCACGGCACATCATAGGACTATCCGGTCATAAATCCGAGTCGAGCATCAAACACTACGCATCCTGTCTGAATGAATCAAAGAAGCGTAACATGTCTACTGCAGTGTCATCAAAAGTTCTATCTGTAACCAGAAAAACCGTAGCTATGGAAAACACTACCGCTAATTTCGAACAGCTGGATTTTTTGAACGATATCGATGACCAATATTTGATGAATGTCTTGGAGCAGCCTGTTATGAATACAAAACCCCGTCCTCAAAACTTCTTTACTAATTGCAGTGTTACGATTAATTACAATTATAACAAGGATTGATTTGCATACAAAATGTGTTTTAATTGCAAATTGCTTTTTGTGACCAAACTCTTGAAAAAATGTACGGAATAAACTATTTATTGTTTTATTTTGCTTTGCTTTTGTAGAGTTTTTCATATAACAAAACAATTATTAACTGTGTTTTCGGGCAACATTGATTATATTAGCCCCCTTGGGACGAAAATATTGCCCTCCGCTTCGCGTCGGGCAATATTTCGTCCCTCGGGGGCTAATATAATCAATGTTGCCCTCAACCCCAGTCAATATTTGTATAGTATAATTTACATGTTTGTTTTCTTTTTTATCGTAAAATGAGAATTCTTCACGTTTAAAGGGGCATGTTCATGATCTTGATGCAATTTTCTTTTTTCTTTTTTTCATTGTTAACAATGCTGTAGTAATGCGATTCTAATGGTCAACGAAAATTTGAATGTCATTTGTAAAGTTATAAGCAAGATGGAGAGCTCCAAATTCTTTGTTATGTTTGTTAATTGTCAAGTTTTACGTAAATGGAGGATTAAAGTTTACTGTTTTCCTATATTAGGAAGTCTTAAAAGTGCATCAGATGTAACAACAATGGTTGCAGATATCGAGGGACCAAGAAAAACAATTGATCTCTCTACTTCACTTGACAAATTCGGTGGTTTGATAGTCATCCTATTTATCAGATAATATTCGAACATGTGCTCACACTTGTAGAGCGTTGTATGAGTATTCATTACAAATTCATAAAAGATATGATAATATTTATCATGTAAAATATATATTGGAACTATTCAAACTATTGCATTTCAATATATGTCTTTGAATTTTCATAAACGACGACAGACATGAAAGAGACAACGTTGCCAAGCCAAAATACTGTCTTATCCAGTCCAACATCAAATATCTTCTTGGAATACAAAACAGGTATAGTGTTGTATACTCTTTCTTTTACAATACAAAAACTAAGAATAAATACTTTAAATTATATTTTTGTATTATGCTTCCCAATGAATGAAGATTGTATTATAGTTGAATAGCCTGAATTCGATACAAATCATAAAAATCCATGAAAATGTAATAATGTAAAAACCATACTTGTTTAGTAAGTTTTCTCGAGATATTTACCGGTCAATGTATTTATGATGCAACTTAACTCAAAACTTTTATTGGTGGTAACGAAAGTCCTACTCGTTACTTCCAACACTTGCCTATTGGGACGAGATAAGGCTTAACGCACCAACCGACCAGCCAATTGCATTTGATTGACAATGTTTCATTTTTTTTATCAGTACTGTTTATCTGAAGGAAATAACTGTCCATTATATCATATAAATAATAGTAACCTTTATTAATTCAAAATAATATAATTTGCATACGATAAGTTTTTTTTTGTGGTTCTGTCTTAAAAACAATTGTATAAATATTAGTATTTAATAACTACACCTCCGAATACACAAAGTTAATATATATATATATATATATATATATATATATATATATATATATATATATATATATATATATATATATAATAATAATAATAATAATAAAAGAAAAAAAACAACACTAACTGCGCTTTCATTGTTAAAAATCTTCAGACGTTTTTCAACAATGAAAGCGCTAATGTTTTGCAGTAAGTGTTGCTTTTTTCTTTTATTATATTTTTACCGGACACTGAGCAAATACTTTTGTGATTTGGATAGCATATATATATATATATATATATATATATATATATATATATATATATATATATATATATATATATATAAGTATGTAAAAAAAAAAGAATAATCATCATTAAAAGCCTTTTTGGAGATACAAGCCATTTTTCCTATCAAAAAATATCTCAGAAAATACAATATTAGGTACCTATGAAAGTGGGCTAAAATGGTCATAATATAATAAAGCCTTTCACAAAGTGACATATTCATATAAAATGCAGTAGATGGCTTAACTGTTACCTATCATAGTATCTTGTAGTAAAAGACGATTAATATTTGCCTTGCATTTAACAGCAAAGTTTATTCAATTAAAAAAAAAAGTATACAGAATATATAATATCAAAATCACATTCTGTACTATAAGTTACATTTCTTAACATCGCCAATAAAAAATGTGATATATACAGGAAATGTGTTTTTGGCCATTGTGATGCAAATGCATCACAATTTCTAAAATAGATTTTAATATTGTTCATATTTACATGTATAAATAGAAATCATTTTCATTTAAAAGCTTTAATCAAGCATATACAAAATGTTTATCAGGTGCATAATATTTATTTTCATTATTTTTTTCTTTCTTACATAGTGCTTGTTGTTGTTGGACTTTGCATTGTGGAGTTGACGTTAATTATTGTCGGAGTACTAGCAGTAGTAAAACACAAACGTCGAAGGTATGAATTGAAATAAAACAGCAATGAAAGATAAAGCATCATAAAATGACTCAATATGATTCTCAGTTGGGTTCATTAACTAATATATATTTGCTTGATGTTTAGAACATACAACACAGCTTTAAGACAAACGGATAGGAACGATGGTCGTTTGCATACGAGACAAAATAGTTACAAGTCAGCCAATGTATATGACGAAATAGAATTACACGGAAATGACGAACTAATCGATGATAAGAACCCTTATGAAGAACTTCCAGAAGGTGAATACGACAAAATATTTCAACCACGCCCTCATGTAAATAAGGGCGATTTACAGGAATAGATATATTCAAAAGGAGCCATAGTATTGACTATGTTTCGCCGATCTTCATTCTCCAACAAAAATACGAATGAAAACCCTCCGGTCATAACATTTTCTACGTTTAAGGTCTCGGACCACAGTTAAATTATGATACCAAATATAAATAAGCACTAATTTGGACCCAATGCCCTATATTTGTTCAAATTACTATTAGTTATCTGTGCACCGGTAATGTCACAAAATGGGTTTGATAACCAATCTTGAAATAATGTTCTTATTTTGTGTTTTGTTGGTCTTTTGATTTTCTATTATTTGTCAAGATAATTTCTTAGACTAAATATTTTTTTGTTGAATTTTAAAACTCATATCTCAATCGTCTAACTGTAATAAGTCGTGATAAAATTCATCTTTGCATCCAATTAATCGTTTAATATTAAGTATTTTTACTTTTTATTTTTATAAAGATGTCATTTTAAATTCAGATTTTTTCTTAACCATATTAATACCATTCTACATTTTATAAGTAAGCCAATTTTACAACCAATCTGTTCATTATCAAATTCAGACTAATAATCGTAAACAAAGGATACTAATATATTTCATTAGCTTATCTTTCAATATCAATGCATGTTTTTGAAACTAATTATATAATCACATCCAGAACGAATACAATCTTTATGCATTGTTCGGTGTGAATATTTTATGATCTTTAACAGGAGTCAATATTTTGAGCTAGTTTCTAACATTCTATGTAATATCAATATGTTTAAAAGAAATTTAAACTATATGTTTGAGAAATGACCATCCCTTTTTATTTTAAATTTAAAAAAACCCATATAACTCATCAAATACATTTTGTATCACGATCACAAAAAGTCTTTCAGTAATATCAGAATTGAATCATCATTACTTATATTGAAACTGATGCACCTATGTATCGCTATTACATCTTTGATTACACAAAATTTCAAAAACATGACCTGTGTTGCAAATCAAGATAATAAATAACTATAGAGATTTAAACGGTAAATATTTATTCACACAAGAAAGTTACAAATTATAAAAGTAAAGTACATGTAAGGAAAGATAAATCTGTACGAAACCCTTATCATAACAAAGCTTACACTTTAGTTTCACCTGGCGTTGGAACCTTTTCACGAGGCCAGATAGTCAATAAAGTACCTATCAGATTTTCCTAAAAAAGATAGTAAGCCATTGAAATTTTTTAGATAAATGAAAATTTTAAACATGTTAACTTCACGTTTTTAATAGATTCTTATATCTACAGTAAATCACGGTTAAAGCAAAGACGTTTATAATGAATTGACGCTTACAGCAAAGTGATTTTCATTCCCCGTGACTATATAACATGTTGTAAATTTGACGGATATAACGAATTACGCTTATAACGAAGCAAGATCGCCCGTCCCTGGCACTTCGTTATAACTGTGTTTTACTGTATATACAGATCGTTCTTTTTTCCTGCATAATATCATAGTCTTGATATGACCACGAAAATCCATTCACCTTAACGTGTCCTAATACTCTCAACATACAGCACTTTTACAACATATCTACCACTTGATTTTTTTAAAAACACTATTACTTATTACAAATATGTAATTTGTCAATTAAAATTAACAATTTTAATTGTGTAGTTATGTTTAAATAAAAGAAATCAGTGTTTTTTGCCTTTTTATTGCGAAAACATAAATCGTTACACTGTAACGCATGTTAATACCATATGTTTTACAGGATATTGTTACCAAATAAGATTATTACTTATGAATATTGAAATACTGATACGAATAACTAATATATTAAAATGTTATTATTAGCAAAAAGCGAAATTTCTATGCTTCTTTTTAAAACCAATGAGCATATTTTTCTTAATGTAAAAATATTATCAGCTAATAATTTGTTTCAAATATTGACATGCTTATTAAAACATTAAATGCATAAAATCAGCATTTGTTTTCATCATTTCAATATTAAGCTAACCGGTTTAGAAAAAAAACATACCTTTTTTAAACATGTGTTCGTAATACACATTTTAAAAGCTTCAAAGCACCATTTCAACTTGAAAAATATTCTCCAACAAGAAAATATATTTTCAGTAATAAAAATATAGATTGTGCCATTTTATAAAATATCAGATAGGATTTCACAGGCGGTAATGTTGAGACGATTCTTAATACAATGAATTAGATCCGAATTAATTTTCTTAGTGATTAAAAAAATACTATAACATTAGTAGTTTTGTTTAAACAAAAGCACCATATTTATTGTCGTTCTCAAGAGTGTTTTAAAGGGGATCGTTTGCAATATAGAACACTTCAGTGAAATTTTTTCTGGCTTCTGTGTGTGGTGATTACGCATTCGTATATTCATGTACATTAGCAGACAGTAGACAGTAAAAATAATGTATAACTGAAATTGTTGTTAACAATGTATATCATTTTAACACATTGAAATTCGTCATTTGATCAAAAAAAACTAATACCAAAAGGTTTATAAAATGAAAATAATGAAAAGTTAACACTTAAAGATATGATTGTGTTTAAAAAAGACGTGTTATAAATAGGTCGTTTTAATATTTCTTTTGCAATTTGATATCAAAAGTAACACGTTACTGGGTCAAACATCAAATGTGGTATTAATGATTGATTATTATAGCAAACGTTTAGGCTTCAACAGAAATTGTAACTTGATATAATTTTCCCATTCAAATCATGGTGTTTAATTTCTGTAATTCGGTGTGTCAAATTTTGTTTAAATACGTAATGTTCTCAACTTTTGAACAAAAAATTTGTGACAGTTTCATTAGGAGGAGAAGTTTGTTTAAAAAAAAACACTTGATCCAGCATTAATTTTTAGTAAAAAAAAATGACTCAAACTTGGTGATTTCTAAGAATACATATTTATAATCAATCGATTCGTGTTGGTATTTTACTTGTTCGGTTATACAAAATGTTTATTGTATATGTGTATTTACTTGCATTTGTTTGTATATGGTGGCATATACAACGCAGGTGTGTATATGTTCAAATTATCATAAGTAATTTGTAAATTTAAAATGGTATTCAATATATATTTTTGTTAGACTTATAAATAGTTTCGGAACCATAGAAAGATAGAGCTTTCAATTTTTCAGCAGTTATAGACAGTCAATTCGTTTCAAAATCAATAAAGACATTTGCAAGGTTGTTGGCTTTACAGTCTTGAATCGAGACTCCTTGTGGCGAAATGGTTAGAGTGGTTGACTATATTCATTTTTAATACTTGTACTTTTGTATAGATTTATTAACCGGGCTCAGCTGAAAGCAGGCAGGCAAATTGCCAATGTTAATATAAATAGCACAACTTCAAAAGTAACCATAAAAACCAAACAGCGTCAAAGTAATAGCTTTTGCTATTATACCAAATAGTTACACAAAGAGCCACGTGTTGTCAAAAGTGTTTGCATATTTTTTCTTTTTTTAAAATAAGTTTTCTTATTAATAACTGTTTTAAAAACAAGAATATGCATTTTGGACACATACAATGCGCATGAATTTCCATGAACTTTGCTGCCCGCTGAAGATATAACGATTGTTGCAAAATTCAAGGCAGCAACTGTTGAACTTTTTTCTACTATTCAATAATTTGTTTATAGCCGCTTACAAAATTTGGTCGCTCTCTGACGCTTTGTCGACATTAAAAGCATGAGAGAAAGAAAGAGAGAGAGAGAATGTTTCAGTCTTTACTACAATGCATAGAGACACACCAAAAGACCGGCTTTCAGTACTTTTGTACTATGATTTGCTTTTTTTTTTAGACATTGCTGTTTTTTAAAAATAATTTGTACAGTGTGTTTAATGTTGAATTTCAATAAAAGATAAAAAAAAAAAGGAGTGGTTGAATAAGTAAAAGATCAAAAGAAAAGTGATGGACTCCTGCATAGGCAGCCCGAGCTCGAATCCCGAGTGCCGAATTTATTTTTCTTCCTAAATTGTTTGCCTATTTACTATGTTATCTTTCATGATGGATTTTACTCTTTCTATTCTTATTTGTAATTTTTTTTTACAGTTATTGCCATTGTTCCTTGTCTATTGAGTTTAGAATATGGTTTCCTGAATGGGAGAAAATAAAATTTAAAATTAATACTAGTATTTTTTTATCCAAATTCATTATGTTTTCTTAGTTAAATCAAATGGATGAAATTGCTATAAAAAGAGTTAAATTGACTTTAAACCAATTTTAAAACATCAAATCAAAGTTGATCTTGCAAGTATGCTTATGCTTATTCTAAGTTTTAAGTGAAATTCCAATTTTTTAAAATATTTCAAATTAATTAAAATCGAGTTGAAGAACATCAAACTCGTCAGGTTTTGATTTCATTGCAAAAATGATCATTATATTAAAAAGATTATGATTTAATTATTTCATCCTCACAAAAAGATAATGGCATAATTTATATAAGGGTCTGGCCACCCACAGTCACCAGTTTTCCTATATTTCATTAATGCGCGCACCTAAATGTAAAACGAAAATCGACACTTAAAATTGTTGCCCGGGTTGACCGTTGGTATTTTAATCGATGCTAAAGATGTAAACATTGTAAACCTACGTTGAAGCCATGTTAAAAGGTTTTGCCTTCTATATAAGCTATCAATGATGCAAAACAAACTTATTCTTATTGTCAATTGTCAAACTATATTCGTAAAGCACATCGAATTCGAAGAAATTTAATAATTTACTCAGTTTCAATTTATTCACACTTATTTGATAATTTTACTAGATATTTAATGCAATCATAAAAAACCTAAGACTTCTCAGCTATTCGTAGAGATGAATGTTGTTTCACGAAATCTTAACTTTCAACATTCTACAACAAAGATGAAAAGCACACTTTTGAAAAATGCTAAATAGAGCATGTATAGTACCCGACATAATTTGATACAGCAAAGTTTTTTACGCAGGTTCGTTTTTTTCAATGAAAAACAAACGAAGACGAAAAATATAACGATAAACGTATGAAACTTATTGCCGGAGAGCACTTAAATATAACTTAGAAAAAAAGTTTCAAGTCGGAAATAATAAAACAAAGTAACACATGATGAAACTGTGTCATTAAGTCAGCTGAAAAATTTCCCAATGGTCTTACAAGAGGAATAGAAAGATACATGTAGAACTAAGTTTTTTAGGTAACTTTTACTTATCTTTAAGTCGCCTTTAAATATACAACTAATCTCAAAGACCTTTCACCGATTTATTACTTGCTTTCAGTTAATGAACACAGTATTTAAGAGGGCGAAATGGCTTCAGACTTCTTTCAAAGAAAATATAAATATAGGAAAATACCGAAATTGAAAAGTCTATATATATAGATTTTTTTTCTTTACTAAATTATAGTTTATAACTAAACACACCAAACCTTAACATTTTAGGTGTATCTGATAATTCATTTATTGATCATCCAGCCTCCTGAAACTAATTGGTATCTATCAAACAAAAGGGTATCGTTAGAATTAGTATATTTACTGTACAAAATATTTAACGAGGCCAAGTACAATTCGAATGCGCATGACTTTGTGAAAATCTTTTTATTTTCAAGCCACCGTAGGTGCAAAGTTAAAACTTTCTTTTGAATTGTGTTTTTATACGAAATTTACATTATCTGAAATGTTTATTAGTTGAGCAATTCTGATGTTATGAATTTAATAGGGTAAAACGCAAAAATGGCGCTTATGAGTCATCATTTAAATTATTTTTAACCATAAATAAACCTAAGAAAAAATATAATTATCTCTTTTATTCGAGCGGGCGATTGGTTTTGAAATTAAGAATTTATTAACCGAGCATGAAAAGAAATATCGAAGCATCTTTAAAATGTTATTTCATTAAAAATTGATTTTTAAAAGCCAATATATACATGTACCCAATTATGCTATTTTTGGAGAAAAAGATAAACATTGATATTATCCCTCGACCAAACCACGAGATAAACATTTTTTGGTTTTTAATTTCACCATTTGGTGACTTTTTACAAAAGTTTCTATATATATTTGAATGAAAAAAATCCTGTTGGCAAAAATATAAAAAAAAATATTGGAAAACGTGAAAATTTAGCGCTTTTTCAACAAATAACCAATGGGTCCCATAAAAAAACGTGTTAACTTTGCAGACGTACCCATAAGTAATCGGTGTGGTAGATAAATCATTTTTTTACTTTAAATAAATGATATAGTTGTAAAACAACGTGCAAGAAATTACATCAGAATAACTAGGGTAGAAATAATTAAACTGAGCCTCGTTATATAGAATTATTCTGTTTTTTTAAAACACTTTTCCTAACAATAAAATGACATCTATTTGCCATGTATAATTAAAGGTTATGTATTGTATTGCAAAACTTTAGGTAACTAAATAATTGAATAAATCAAATGGTACTTTTTGATACCAATCTTTAAAACAGATAAAAAGCAAAACAAGATACACTTTTTATGATATAAGACAATCATGTTTATTTCTGATTCCAATAAAATCAACCATGAAAATCTAATGAAATGCAGACTTTTTCTTGACTATGGAGAGACGCAATAACGTAAACTGTATTGTCAACATAAACAAAAAAAACCGCAAGTAAATGAAACTTGACATGGCTACGGTCTGGGGCGTATCTTCCTACATCATGAAATTTATTACGTGTTGTCAACATAACAAATGACTTATTACGATTTATAACCACTGATTGCAGAAAATGGCAAGGTTTGTTTCGAGTGGAAAACCCCTGGATCCTATGGTATATATTGGCCAAAATTCCTAACGCCCCACTTTTTATTTTTTTTGTTATTATTTTAGATATTTTTTAGATAACTGTAACTTCATTTTCAGTTTTTAGGTCGTTGCCATTATCAGCTTGTGCTTAAAATGCTCAACTGTTCATGACAAAAAATTGAAATCGAGTAAGTAACTACTCGACCATGACCATATTTGTTGAAAAGTATGGAGCGCGTGTGCGATATGTTTTTTGGATGTGACTCAATTCGATCAATTCCTTGACTTTAACTGCTTATAAAAGCAGAAAACCAATTGAGTGAAATGCGACGCATTTTTGCAAAATAACCTTCATGATTAGATGGCGTCGTCAAAGCAGAGCGCGGTTCACAATAGGTTTGTTTCCTTTCGCAATATATGCGTCGATTAATTTTAACCTTTAAAAATGATTCTATAACCAATAACAAAAGGCCCATGGGGCCACATCGCTCACCTTAACAACAATGATTTTAAATGGGCGTTCAGAGGATATTGTGCCATATGTCCCCTCGGTAGAATAACAAAACAAGTATTCCTTTTAAAGGAATGATCGTCATGAAATATGATTGGTCAGCTATGTTTTATATACTATACGCAATATGCAGTAAACTATATATAGCACCGTTTTATTGATTTCCAAAATGGCAAGGCATGAATGAGCTTTACTTTTAGTAGGCGAATTATACTTCCGACTAATATCCTTACGCATATGTGAAAAAAACGTGATTTGAGTCATTATGTATGTAACTCTATAAATGCTTTATTTTCAGGCTAAACGGATAAGATTACCGTTTAAGTAATCAACGTCTAATTAAAGATTTAAATAAGGTTGTCAATGAATAGTAAATAAAATAGTGCAAGGCGAAATGCGTGCGCAAATAGTTAAATTTGCCGGATGCCTCAAATGAACACAACTGTGATCGGCCGAAGCCGATCACAAAAATTACCGTAAAGTATCCAGTATGGTATGGGTACACTGTTTACTTCGAATTCCCTTTATTTTCTTTCTGCCACCTTCTCCCACCTTTTAAAGCGATCAAAATATGAGAGCATATAGGTACATTTTCTTCCTAAACTTCTTTTTAGCTATTGTATTTTTTGAAATATATTATAATTATTATTGTTATTGCATTTTATTTAAAAATAAAACTTATGTATGTGAAAAAAGAAAATTTTACCTCAATGCGTTCAATTCCTCAAATTTAAAACATTCAAAAGTTGTATTGGTCTTCTCTATTATAAACGACAGTCACTGTTGTTTATCTGGCGTGAACTCGTGTGACGTTTTATAACCTTACTCACTTGATCGATGAATACACTCGAATGAAAAATGTTGTCACGTGATATGTTTAAGAGTTATTATTACATGCATCAATGTATTGACTAAAAATGAATTGAATAATTTTTCTATACATCGACGTATTAAAGGGAAAATTGACCGGAAAACGTCATCAATGCGCTACCCGCATTAATAAAAAAGTTTTCCAGTCATTTTTTCTATTGATACGTCGATTAATAGAAACATTATTAAATTCATTTCTTATCATTTAATAAAACATTTTCAAATCTTAATATGTGAAGTATCATTGACCAAAAATGTAAATAGTTTAAACAAAGTGCGCGTATGAATACAAAACAACAACAGCAACAGTATTCAAAATGGATGCGCCTTCAGCTGATGCAGAGCTATTGAGCTGAATTTTCTAGCATTGAATCATGATTTTTTGAAGTATACACTCTCATAACTGCAGCGGTGTGTGCATACAAATTGAGTAACGCGCGTTAATCAACCGTCTAAACTTACGTAATGATTAACTATGACGTCACGTGGCGTAAGAACACACAGTGGAATATCAAAAATTTATCCCATGAGTGATATCCACCGTATATTGGGATAAACATGTGATAAAAGTATGAAGTGCGACCTTTGTAGATCTTGTGATAACTAGATAGTCAGTCTAAAATATAAGGCACTGATTATCTGCCGCTTGGAATACGCCGAAGGAGTTGTTGCATGCACTACTCGTAGCTTTGCTTTACAATGTTTTTTTTTTTCTGATGACCGATCATTTACGTGTGTTAATTTAAAACGCATCGTTACCAAATTTGAACAGCAGTGTTACTGTGAACGTGCTTGTGCCTTTATGTTCGTTATGATTTATTCCTGAAATTGGAATAGCCAGCCTCTCCGTAAATGTTTATCGTTGATTTCAAGCAGACGATATAATGAGAAGACGCTTAATTTTCTATTTAAAGTGAATTAAATAATGTGTATTGTTTATTTTTAAGGTAAAACTTTAAGTTTTTTATATTCATAAAGTTGTATTTTGTTTGTTGACGATTGAACAAACACAACCTTTTATTTTTATGCCAGTATTTATCTTGGAAATAAAATTAAATAGTGTTAAATGAGAACAGATACATGTAAGAAAAGTAGATCCGGCAAAATTTTATTGAGGCAGGTGTCAACATTTTTCGACCAACTAGAAACGCCAATATCGTATCAAACTAATAAATATTAAATGACAGGCATATCACTCTTTTTTACTGAGGCATATCAATTATTATCATCTTTATTCAAAAACAACAAATGGCCACAAATTATGGTGTCCGGATAGGGTCATTTGCGTTAGTGCGACATCTTGTCAGATAAACGAGACATCGCGCTAACAGACAACACGCCGTCGAGCTAACGCAACTTTCCACAACACGCCGTCGCGCTAACACCCAACACGCCGTCGCGCTAACGCAACTTTGCATAACACACCGTTGCGCTAACACACATTACGCCGTCGCGCTAACGCAACTATGCACAACACGCCGTCGCGCTAACACAACTTTTCACAACACGCCGTCGCGCTAACGCAACTTTCCACGTTTCACAGTCTAGAAGGAAATCGTGTCCGGAAATATTAGACTGCACATGCTAAAATTTGTAGGCCTGCAAGCAAGCATGGATGAAAAATAAATAAAATGTACTTTGAAATACATATATTAGTTTCATTTATTATCAATACCTGTGAATTAAAATATGGTTACTAGTATGTCACTGTATAAGGATATGCTAGCGTGCATATAAATTATCAATAAATCTACCAATTGATAAATTAACCTCGTATTTTTAGTATAATTAATTAATTCAGCAATAATATATTTATAACATGTACATGTCAAAAATTCATATTAGGAGCTCTGTATATTACCAAAGCAAAGAAATTTTAAAATGTAAAATGTCATGAATATATTATTGTTGATTAAATGAATTATATTAAATATTTAAGGTAAATTTATCAATTGGTAGATTTTATAATAATTTACATGCATGCTAGCATATCTTTATACAGTGACATACTAATAACTATATTTTTATAAATATGCATTGATTATAAATGAAAATAATATTTATATTTCAAAGTACATTTTATTTATTTTTAATGCTTGCGTGCAGGCCTACATATTTCAGCATGCGCAGTCTGATATTTCCGGACACGATTTCCTACTAGACTGAGAAACTTGCAAAGTTGCGTTAGCGCGACGGCGTGTTGTGCAAACTTGTGTTAGCGCGACGTCGTGTTGTGTGTTAGCGCGACGGCGTGTTGTGCAAAGTTGTGTTAGCGCGACGGCGTGTTGTGTGTTAGGGCGACGGCGTGTTGTGCAAAGTTGTGTTAGCGCGTCGGCGTGTTGTGCAAAGTTGTGTTAGCGCGACGGCGCGTTTTGTGTTAGCGCGACGGCGTGTTGTGCAAAGTCGTGTTAGCGCGACGGCGTGTTGTGTGTTAGCGCGACGGCGTGTTTTGCAAAGTTTCGTTAGCGCATCGGCGTGTTGTGCAAAGTTGCGTTAGCGCGACGGCGTGTTGTGTGTTAGCGCGATACCTCGTTTATCTGAACGCGATGTCGCGCTAACCCAAATGGCCCTATCCGGACACCATAACAAATGGCTGCAATCCAGGATGATTTTCCGCTGCAATATTTTCTTAGGAATAGCGATGTCGTTACTTCCGTAACAGAAATGTGTCGAAACTATGGAAACGGTGTCTTTTTTATTTACACAAGTATGAAAGATTATCAAATCAATGTAGATTTCATATAATTCATCGTATAAAGAAGGGGCCCCAGAAAGAAGTTGTAACATATTCTTCTTTTATTTTATTTTTTGCACAAGTATTTAACGTTTAGCGAGACATTTCTAATGATTAACCAAAATTTTAGCGTCAACTGTTGAATTATAAGCAAGATATAGATCTCACAATTCTGTTAGGTTTCAGTCATTTTTTTTTTTTCACATGAGTTTAATACATTCAACTTAAGATGTTTTTACCTGGCTATTTCCTATTCAGCACTTGAAGTGTAAAAAAAGAATGGCCTCAGCTCTTTGTACAAACGTAGAATTGTGAGCAAAGCTTTTTATCTTGCTTATATTTAGAAGCTTGACACTCAAACATTGTTAGAAAATAAATTGTAAACAATTAAAACAGAAAAAAACATGCACTTAAGGATGACGTTTACTCAGTATGATAAAGAAAATCCACCGATAATAATGAAAAACTAACTATTGTATGTTATAGACCTTTGATTGTAGTGTTATTTTTCACTTTCAAAAAAGTAGGTTTATACTTTACTTTTTGAGTAAATGGCCTTTAAATATTTTTTGAAAAATCAAGAAATATCCCATTATTTTTGTTTACTACGATAGAAATTTTCTTAATTTTAAATGTATTACAAATACTAAACAATTTAAAAAATGAAACACACTAATGGTAGTGGCACTAAATAGGAACAAAGCATTAAGATTTCATCAACAATTTTTAAAAATATTCCTTTCCTAATTTCTTCTATCAGTTTTCAAAACCTGCGCATTTCTTATCCAATTTTACAAAAAGATTTACTGATGATAATACATAAACATTTATAGTATGGAGTACTTATATTAATCTTTTTTTTTGGCATAAAATTTATTATATGTCAATGATCAAAATTTTGAGATATGGTGTCATGTATCATTTTTAAGTATTTTTCAATATTTTTGCAATTCGTGCCATACGCTTATCTTTATGATAAGTGAATTAAAATCAACAGAAAATATAAATCTTTATATAGAGTAAAATATAGAATCTTAACTTTTAAGATTAGAGTACTGTCAAAAATGTTTAAGCGGAAAACAAAATCTGTAAAATTTAGTCCAAATTTCCTCTGTTTTGCTAAAAGTCTATTTTTGTTTGGGCCAAATTCCATAATAAAGTAAAAATATTGAATGATTTGTCAAAAATTGTTCATTTCATAAATACTTTTTTCTGTTTAGAACAAATTTTACTCAATAGACTGACCTTTATAACAATCCAAATTTGAGAACTCAAACCCTGAGTAAACAACACACTTACACACATAAAAGCATAGTCTATTTTTCAAAATGAATCATATATAGTCCTAAATATTTCTGTCAGCGATATTAAACTCTTTTTAAACTGAATATACCCCAGAAAGTGCTGAACATCTAAAAAAAAAAACACATTGCATTAATCAACCATAACGCAAAAAATCACACCGAATTACCAACAGAATGAATTGTATTTTAGTATGTTGTATGCATAAAATTTTGCTTATTTTGCGCAGGTAAACAGTAAACTGTCTGAATTATCGAAGTACATGTTTGATTTGATACGTTAAATTTACAAACGAAAATCAAACCAAGCTAACACCAGTCAAAAGTGAAAACTGTTAACGCATTGAAATACTTAACCTCAATTTACTTCAGAAATCGGCATTTAAATATTGAATCTCAATTTGATTAACAAAATCGGCACCAATGCATCTTGCATATTTCAAAGATTCCCTTCGCACGCGAACTCTTGCACAACAAACAAATTCATCTTGGTCAGATCGACCCGTTTATTATATGTCGAAGCTGCTTTAAGGTATCACATCGGTAATCGACCAATGAAAATGAACTTAGTTTACATATATTATGCCTTAAACATGACTGTTTTAAACAAAGAACCTTGTTTTCGAAATTTGGAATACCGAAACCGAAGTCATAAACCGATTGAACCACATATCATTATTAAGGTCTTCCGTTTCCAACGGAAGACCTTATTGTTTTCGTTCTGTTTCTTTTTCTTCGCTATTTTTCTTTTTTTTCCAACAAATTTTGTGCACGCGATTTCTCAAAAACGACTCAACCGATTTTCATTAAATTTTCAGATATGGTAGATACTGATCTAAACTTCATACGTAATTATACGTTTTTTATTTTGATGACGTCATTTCCGTTTTTGATATATTGACGTTTTACCGATTTTCAGAGGGTCGGCTTGTCCTGGGATCTTCTCCTTAATGATTAAAGATATTGAGTTCAAACTTTCAGGGATTGTAGTCGAAAGATTGTAGATGTGTCTTTAGGCATTCATTTCTGTCTGACTCAAAAGGCGCTGAACTTCGCCTGGACCCAGAAATTGAGATTTAAAACACGTCGTTATTTTTTCTGGTTTTCTTTGTTTATCTCTTTTCTGAAAAATATTTTTTATAAACATGTTATGTAAAATGTGTTAAGAATTAAATGACCTTTCATTTGATATCAAGAAAAAGGGGCTGGCCCCTCAAAGTAGGGAACAAAGGGACTCTTAAGTCTTTCATCTGTAGCCCTTTACTGAGGGATATTTTGTGAAAGGTTATAGAAGCAAATATGTTTATTTTACAATTATGTATCCAAGCAATGTAATAATTTCATCATATGTTACGTAATTATGGGTTTTTCGGGGCCAAAAGTCCAAAATTTTGATCACCCATATCTCAGAAAGGAAAAATATTCTGAAATGCAGTATAGAAGAAAAGATGCGTAAAATGATATACTAAATAATATTCAATCTTCAAAATTTCGTTAAACGGCCCCAATAAGGCGATAAGGGACTGGCCCCTAAAACATTCTTTCTCAGCTATCTCAAGAACGGTAACGAATTTCTAAACACTTGTTGAAAAAAATGTCTTTATAATTAAATGACTTTTCATTTAATACCAAGAAAAAGGGGCTGGTCCCTAAATGTAGGGACCTAGAGGACTCTTGAGTCTTTTTCCTATAGCTCTTAACCTAGGGATATTTTGTAATAGATTATAGAAGCAAATATGTTTATCTTACATTTATGTAGCCTAACAACATAATGATTTTCTAATGTGTTTCGTAATTAGGGGTTTTTAGGGTTCAAAAGTCCAAAACTTTGATCACCTATATCTCAAAAAGAAAAAATATTTTGAAATGCAGTGTAGAAGAAAAGATGCTCAAAATGATGTGATTAACAACATGCAACCTTCAAAATTTGATTCAGCGGCTCTAACAAGGAGATAAGGGACCGGCCTCTCAAACGTTTTTCACAGATAACTCAAGAACGGTGACGAATTTCTAAACACTTGTTGAACAAAGCTCTTACACCTAAAACAAATTAGTATCTAACCCTTAAATTGTAGACCCTCCTTTCCTGTTTTCAATCATTTTAACTGTTAAATAGCATCAAGATCAAACATAAATCTCAAGTTCTAAAATCAGACGGAAGACCTCCTCGTTGCTCGCAACCAGATCGTGTCTAGTTTTTTTATTTTTGTAAAAACACAAATTTGAAACAAAATTAGCCATAAATTTTTGCAATTTCAATTTCCCTTTCCGTAAGAATGATTTTTGCAAAATTGCGTTGCATTTGACTCAATTGGTCTTAAGAAGATTTTTGAAATTTCACCCCCTCTAGTTTACAGTTTGGAGGTTTTTTCCGCTTTGAATGCCAACTGGCCGTTTATCTATGCAGTTTATATTTGCTTTCCCATAAGAGTGTTTTGTACCAAATTTGGTTGAAATTGGCCAAGTGGTTTTAGAGAAGAGGTTCAAAATGTGAAAAGTTTACAGACGGTCGGACGGACAAACGGACGACGAACGACTGACAAAATGTGATTAACTCAGGTGAGCTAAAAGGTGTATTCTAATTTATAATATTCATCACAGTTTGTTTGATTTACTTACAGAACCACGAAATCATTCCAATTCTTGACCGGAAATCAAATGCAACTGGAAGTGTTAACAACCTACCATGAAGGTTAAAAGGTCATGTAAAGACACGTCAACATGACCGCTACATTAGCGTAACTCACCTTTTTGACACCGCACAGCACGTGCAACACCACGGAACATCTTAGATCACATTAATGGACGTTATGGGTGGGACAAGATAAATCCAGAAGTGAGACCCTTCCTCGGCATCAAAATTACGCAAAAAAGACCACATAAACAAATAAACAAATTGAATAATTTCCACAAAGGTTTTCTGCTCAATTGTGGGATGTCTAGGAGACCCTGTTATAAGTGGGTATGGAAAAAACACGTGGTATTAATGTTGTTGTTTTTTTTTTTATATCAAAGTGTACCTGTGCCCTCCTAATTTTTTTTTTTACAAAGCCCTAAAATAAATTTTAATTATTTATTTTAAATGCTTTGGTATTTTTTATTCTTGATATGTTATCGTTGTCATAGTTTAAAAAAATATAATCACGAACATTGTATAACAAGCACTTGCCTGGGGCGTTAGAATTTTTGACTGGTATATAAACTCGACTAAAAGATATAAACTTCAGCAGTTGGTACAGAAGGAGCAGGGAACATGTATACAAAAACAACTTTGAGTGTTCTTCTTGTTTTGATAACATTTTCTTTTATGGTGATCGACGTCACGAACGGATGGTTATTCGGTATGTAGAAACGTTATTTTGATTTTATATGATTTTTATTTCATAAAAAATGATATTTTAAAATATGTTCATGCGAAAAAAAATTAGAACCTTTAGATTGTTTAATATATCAACTAATTGAAATGTAAATATTTTTATGCAAAGTAATAGAAAAGTGATCAAAATTACAACCAAAACCTTAAATAGAATTTACATTGCAAGATCCTTTACCTTTTAAGGAAACACTTTTTTCTTTATATACTCCCTGGTGATAGAAAATCAAAATTATGTCTTTATAGAATCTTAATAACAGTTGTCATGATAAAATCATTTTTCATTATCCTGATTGCATGTTAACTTGTTATAATGGTTTAAGTACATAAATACAACTTTGACTTTGTATTTATTGGCTAAAGATGGTTGTAGGCAATGGTTAAAACAAAACCATTATTAATGATCTTGCACAAGTGTGTACGATATGACATGAATGAAATAAATATTATATAAATATTGGCTGAGGTTGAGGGCATCATTTATCATACTAGCCCCCGAGGGACGAAATAGTGCCCGATGCGAAGCAAAAATCAAGAAAGGACTTGAAAACAGATCGTCATAATCTCCTTGACTCAATATAGAATTAACAAATTTAATTTTGCGCAAAGTTTATTTCCAAATATCGCCAGCATCAAAAGGTCACTTGTGATATTTCACCGTCAGTAGGAAGTAAGGTCAAGATGTTTTAACTGATTTTTCTTCACAATAATTCGTAATTCCATATCCCCGTTATGAAAGCGAACTGTTGCTTTGTGCGTCCGTTGTTTACTTGCTTTGACTGACTGTCTATTATGACATCACCTTGTTTTGGAATCGCAAAGATTTATTTACGTCACAGTTTACAAATCAACAAATCACAGCCGATTATTTGAAATAGAGGGAATGTTCTCTAGATATTAAACCTAGCCGGTCAATATTTTACAGTTGTTGACTGTGGTCGAGGACAACAGTTGATCTGCCGGACCGGCTCGCAAACTGTTGCCGAAGGCCAACAGTCAAAATGCTGGATATAGTAACTGTTTAACAGGGGTATAACAATAAAAAAAATCTATAGAAAGTTATAAAGTTATATAGTGGGAATATACTAGATATAACAATATACAAATATTGACTAAGAAATTAACAAATCAGAAGCGAGAGAAAATAGTCTCTAGATATTCTTCCTATCAATTTGAAGTTAAATAGTGAAAATATACTACTGAATATAGCAAACATATATATTTAAGGATCTGATAGTGCATAATTCAATTTTATTTTAAATTTCGTCAGTTCTGATTTATTTCATTAAAAAATTTTGGTTGGATATTTTCAGATCGAGATCGAGATCCATGGGGTGGAATAAAGTTTCCAAAAAGATGTATAAAAGTTTGCATTTTTCATCCTTGTGATTGTGATTCTCCTTTTGGGTAATGATGATATACATATATCGACCTTAATTGTCGACAGCTATTGGAACATTATTGAAAACACAAAAATGGTGTGACGCCCTGCAAATCATTTAACGATGATTGCAAAACATTTGACGATAACTGCAAAACGACTTTGTGGAGAAATCCGATCAAAATATAACAATTACAACTATATTTTAACTTGCAATAAATGTATCTGTTAACAAATTATATATTAAACAATTATATGTTGTAGTAATGTTTTCTGTATAATTACAAACAATGTTCACAATAAAAATGACATAATTTTCGCTCCTTCTTTCTTTTTTATGCATACGCATGTATATTTAAAGCTATACAACTATATTTGAAAGTTATAAACTCAATTTCATTCTGCTTTAAAACCGGAACATTCTTTTACGGTGTAAAGAAGTGTACAAGTTCAGCAAAGGATCTCGATGTTCATCGATGTATTATGAATAAAAAGACATTTCATCGAACACATGAAAATAGTAATATAACGATATTTTAATATGCTGGAATAAGCTTGTTGACGTGACAAAGAAAGAAGAGTAGGTATAGAATAAAAAGCAAACAAAAAAGTTCTCATTTAATTTAGAACACATATATGAAGTAAAATGTTTATTCGAAACATGAAATCAACCACACCGCATTCTTTTTCTACAATATTTTTGCAATGGCGTGGTCACGCCAATGACAAGTGTTTGGAACACATTCTGGTTTGAAAAGTTGTGACTTGAACTGTGACGAAATGCGGCAGCAAGTTGAGAAAATATCGCAAATACGCACAATTACTATTTTAAACCATATGAAAAGAATATTCATGTTAGTATTTTTTACTCTAAATATGTGGTAAATTATGAACAATAAGCATAAATAAATCTGGTCGTGAGTTGCACAGCCTGCCTTTTTAACTCACAAATAGTATAAAAACTAGACACGATCTCGTTGCGAGCAACGAGGAGGTATTCCGTGCGATTTTTTGAAGGTTATATGACCTTGACTTTGATATTTGACCCTTTATCTCCTTATTGGGGCAACAACAAAAAATTAATGGTTGAATTTTATTAGGAACATCATTCTCAGCATTTTATTCTATATTGATTTTCAAAATAAGGTTTTTTAAAATATTTGTTCTGCTTGAGGTATGTTATCAAAGTTTGGTACTTCTGGCCCCTTAAAACCCATTAAAACCCCTTAATACGGAACACATGATAAAATAATTATAATATGTTGTTAAATAAATGTGAGATGAACATTTTTGCTTCTTAAACATATTACGAAATATTTCTCAGTAAAGTGCTATGGAAGAAAGACTTTAGAGCCCTTTTGGTCCCTAAATTGAAGGGCCAGCCCCTTTTTCTTGGCATCATACGAAAGTTCTTATGATATTTAACATATTTTGTTCAACAAGTGTTTAGAAATTCTTTGATGTTTTTGAGCTATCTGGGATATGACGTTTTAGGGGCCGACCCCTAATCTCCTTATTGGGGCCAGATAACGAAACTTTTATGATTGAATATTGTTTAAAACATCATTCTAAACATCTTTTATTCTATATTGCTTTTCAAAATATTTGTCCTTTTTGAGATATATTCGATCGAAGTTTTGGACTTTTGACCCCTTAAAACCCCTAATTACGTAACGCATAATAAAAAATTTATAATGTATAGTTTAATTAGTAAAAGATGAACATTTTTGCTTCTTAAACATATGACAAAATATTTCTCAGTAAAGTGCTATGGAAGACAGACTTTAGAGCCCTTTTGGCCCCTAAATTGAAGGGCCAGCCCCTTTTTCTTGGCATCATACGAAAGTTCTTTTGATATTAAACATATTTTGTACAACAAGTGTTTAGAAATTCTTTGCCGTTTTTGAGCTATCTGGGATATGATATTTAAGGGGCCGACCCCTAATCTCCTTATTGGGGCCAGATAACGAAAATTTTATGATTGAATATTGTTTAAAACATCATTATAAGCATCTTTTATTCTATATTGCTTTTTAAAATATTTGTTCTTTTTGAGATATATTCGATTGAAATTTTGGACTTTTGGCCCCTTAAAACCCCTTATTACGTAACGCATAATAAAAATTTTATAACGTATAGTTTTATTAATGAAAGATGAATATTTTTGCTTCTTAAACATATTACAAAACATTTCTCAGTAAAGTGCTATAGAAGAAAGACTTTAGAGCCCTTTTGGCCCCTAAATTGAAGGGCCAGCCCCTTTTTCTTGGCATCATACGAAAGTTCTTTTGATATTAAACATATTTTGTTCAACAAGTGTTTAGAAATTCTTTGCCGTTTAAGAGCTATGTGGGAAAGGACATTTTAGGGGCCGACCCCTAATCTCCTAATTGGGGCCAGATAACGAAAATTTTATGATTGAATATTGTTTAAAACATCATTATAAGCATCTTTTATTCTATATTGCTTTTCAAAATATTTGTCCTTTTTGAGATATATTCGATCGAAGTTTTGGATTTTTGGCCCCTTAAAACCCCTAATTACGTAACGCATAATAAAAAATTTATAATTTATAGTTTAATGAGTAAAAGATGAACATTTTTGCTTCTTAAACATATTACAAAATATTTCTCAGTAAAGTGCTATGGGAGAAAGACTTTAGAGCCCTTTTGGCCCCTTATTTAAGGGACCAGCCCCTTTTTCTTGTTATCAAACGGAAGATCGTGTAAATATAAATTTATTTGCTCTATATGTTATGGTAAAATATTTTCAGGAAAGGAGATAAAGAACGAAAACCATTAAAAGGTACGTCGTTTTTTTAAACTCGATTTTCGGGTCCAGGCGAGCTTCGACGCCTTTGAAGCCAGACAACCAGAAATGCCTTTAAACACATCTACAATCTTTTGTCTACAATCCCTGAAAATTTAAATTCAATATCTTTTTTCGTTTAGGAGGAGATAGCAAGACAAAATGACCCTCTAAAAATCACTAAAACGTCAATATCTCCCGAACGGAAATGACGTCATTAAAATAAAAAATTGTACATAAGGTTTTTATCAATATCTACAAGATCTGAAATTTTCACGAAAATCGGTCAAGTCGTTTTCAAAAAATCGCTTGTACAAAAAAGCGTAAGAAAAAAAAAAATAAAAGGGAAAAAGAAACAAAGCAATAACAATAAGGTCTTCCGTTGGAAACGGAAGACCTTTAATATACTCCATATGTATGCTTAATTTCTCTAAATAATTATAGAGAAACCTGACCGAAAGGACGAATAAATAACACGTATCAATGTTCATTTTGCAAACAATAAATGTTGCAGTCTGCAATCTAAATGTTTATTAATCTTTACGCAGAAATCATGTATGTCATGAGTAGTCCCTGATTATTCCTCTTAACATTTGTGAATTTAAGCCAAAAAACTGGTCCAGTCCAAATGCATAGCGTTGGATTCTTAATCAAGTTTGTTTTGAATGTTGTCTTTGTGTCCTGTCGTTCTTAAGGTATCAATAAATAATGGTATTTATTTTTTCTTTTATCAAAATGAAAATAATACATAACAAGAAAACACAATTAAGGATACCTGACTAGAAGTTCTGGTTGTTTTAAATAAATAACCCATGAATTAACCCTAAAATTGTAATCAAGTACAGGATTTACCTGTTATACAGACGACTTACCATTTAACGTGTTGTGATTTAACAAACCTAAACCAGGAACAAAAATAAACCATACATAAATCAAACATGACTGCGTTCTGTCACAGTAGATGGAACATTTAAACCTGTGGCAGAGAATTATCCATGACAATTGCAAACCAACTATCATGGAGAAATCCGTACAAAGTGTACACATCCATCAAGTGCAAAATAAATTTTAAGAATTTCGCAAAATTAGCATACAGGAGATACGTTTTTACGCACCATAACCAAAATATTGTATTTATATGCAGCATAAAGGAATTGATACCATCTCGAGTATTTTTGTACCTATATATTGTTTTGTTATTTGTCCGGATTATCATTAACTGTTAAGCGTTCGGTTTCTTTTTTAGTTTCTGGAATTTTTTTAGCCACATACATTAAGTTGTTTACTACTCGCCATTTAGTATTGCAAACAAGCATGCTTTAATTTCCTAAGGAAAAATTGTTGACCCATCTCCTCCCCTTTCAAACGCCAATATTTAATATGTCAAGTTTATATCTCTTATTGGTCATTTTACTTTGTTTTGATATAAAATCCTCTGTTTAATCTTTGTTTTATTTGTTTATAATTTTAAATTTTGTAATACTTTAAGAAACCATTTTTTGTTTTAGGTTTTTGGCATTTTTTTTTACACCCCCGTATTTTTGCCATTTCTAGTCAATTATATGTTGTATATGCTTTCATATCCATTTTGTGAAATGCCAAAGAAGACATGGAGGTTTGTTATTTTTTACTTTTTATTTTTTTATTGGTAGCAGATGCTGTATAATTTTGTCTACCAAGTGTGACCATTGTATAATGAAAAAATTTCAATACTTTTGGCATTTTATAATGAATGCTATTTTTCAACACAATCTCTTTTTTATATTTTTTTTATGTTTTTATATTTGCAAAAAAACATAGCAGAGTAGACTCATGGAGAATTTGGGAGATGCAATATAAAGAGGATGGTATAATTAAAAATATGTTTAAGTATATATTTATATTTGAGGTGCAGATTTGCACTTTTATTTTTCCTCAGAGATACAATACAATGGTAGGTTTCCATTGGCACCCATCTAATGGTCTACCGGGACCATCGCCGTCGACTCCACAACCATCTACAACACCTGGACCACCTACTGCTCAGCCAGTCGACATTATCTTTACACCAAAATGTAATTGGTGTCCGCTATTCACGGATCGATAAATTAAACACTATGATTTAATCACAGAAACTCTAAAGCATTCATGTAAACAACGGAAAAAATCATCTGCAAAACAAGTAGAACATAACAAGTTTGAACGACCATAAATGATGTTGTTTTCCCTTGGACTGAAATGTCACACTTTCATTGGTTTAAACATAGCACGTGATTGCCTCATATATCTCTATATTTGTTCGGTGAGAAATAATATTAGGCAATACGGCCGTCATTGGCCGACGCTTTGCTTACTCATTTAATACACGAACCGCATGCCGTAAATTCTTAAAGTATTTGGAGTATTTGCCCTTTGAAATTCTTTAAAATTAGAATAGGCGCCCTTAGAATAATGACGTCACATTGTTTTGTCTGGAGCAGAACAAAATGGCAGCGTCGAAATTTGCTCAAATATCTGCAGAGGAAAGGGAGAAAACATTTAAAATTGAAAAGCAACAAAACATTGTAAGTAAACATGGGTGAAGCAAAGATTTTTAAAGAGTATTTGAAAGGTGAGATTGAAAATTTTGAAGAGTTTAAATGAGTTAAATTGGATGAGATGTTAGGCAGCTTGTACATGGCTTTGCGTAGATAATCGCTATTTGTAAATACATATATCGCTTGATAGTCCTCGGGAAAACAAAACACTTATTAGGTTAGTTACTGACTCACTACGGAAATATATTGGATTGATCAATCTCAAAGACGGCTCGGCTTCGCCTCGCCATCTATAAGATTGATCAACCTAATATATTTCCGTAGTGAATCAGTGACTAACCTAATAAGTAATAATATACATTTACAAATGTATTTTCAACGTTAATAAATGCTTATTTACAACCTTTGGTATTGTGCACTGTTTTTTGGAATGAAAACTATGAAGTTAGCAAAAAAGAGATACAATCTCTACTAGAGGAATTTTGTTGCTGCAGAAGAATAATATTGAGCGCATTGATTTTTAAAAAGAGATCTACATGTAATTTCACCCGCATGTATCAGAAGTTATCAAAAAAATATGTAAAAGGTTTTTTAACACAATATTAAGGTGCGAGGGGACATTTTTTATACATTCACTATAGACAGGGGATGTGTCTTCCGAACTAGAAATTCCCATGTTCCTATTCAGTACAAATGTCTTTATTCACACATTATAAGGCCAAACAGCACTTTGTGAGGACAATTACTAGTTCGAATGAGTAAATTTTTCTACATAGTGGATTTTCAGAGATTTCAACCCTTTCATATGTCTCCCATTTTTCATGATTTTTCAGATCTGAGTTTTACAAAAGAAGTTATGACTGAAGACTAAATTATTGAATGCTAATGAATCACAAACTTATATTTTTCAATATTTTATTCTAATGGCTGTAAAATATTATTATGGAAATCAAAATAGTTGTTAATAAACGGTTTTTTATTTTAAAAAATTCAATAAAGACCATTCAATGAGACTGAAAATGTTTACGACCTAGTGGTAAGTTCTTTTGTAAAACGCAGTCCTTCTTTTTAGACCCCCAACTATTTCCCTGCAAAGGGACCGTGAATATGTTGCATCATCACATGTAAGAAACTTACCGGTGTGTAGTTTACTATGTCCCATCTACCTACTTTTCGTGTTATTTTACCTCCTATCTTTAACTTGCAATTTCACCGTGTAAAGTCAGCACAACAGAAATAGCCGCAATTTTGCATTTTATTTTTGATTCACATATACTTAACATAGGGGCCTACGCATTTTATATCAATTTCAACAAGAGCCATCCCTCTTATTAGAAATGATCATCAGGCAAGTCATTTTATGAATTTTAACATCCATAAGCCTTCACGTACAGCAACTCTCAATTTTACAAAATTATTAAGTTTTTAAAGCATTGGGAAAACGCTCAGATATCTCCAAGTTGACTGTTTCAAATTTCCACATGCAATTCAAAAGTCAACCTAGTAGTAATGATATAATAAATTCACAACATTTTGTATCTTTATTTTGATGTTAAACATTAAATAAATTAACCAAGCCATTGGAGGAAAATACGACAAACATTTAATAGGTGGGAATAGAAACCACTAAAAATTACGAGCAGAGTACCGATCATACACAGTAATATTTTCATTCACGAACATTATTTAGTTCATCAACAATTTGCAACTGTTAAGTTTTCCTGTTATATAACTAAAATGAATAACAAACAATGCATGCTATTATTTCATCTTCTAGGGTACGAATTACCAAGAATGATTAGAACAGGCGTTTAGGTCCCGTTCCTGACCGTTAATGTCTATTTGTTATGAAATTGATGGTAACGTAATTACTTTATAAAACCATTAGTATTCGAATATATAGGTATATATGAGTTTGTAGTGTTTGAACAGGACCGTTTTCTACCGACTTTTATTTAATCAAAGAGGTTGCCCATTTTAAAATAAAGCTGAAACGACAGCTATGAGTGTGGTTCGATAAAAGAAGCAATATAACATAATTGTTTTTCAGAGATTAACAGAGACTAATGTAATGAAGAGAAAAAGAGAGAGAGAGAGAGAGAGAGAGAGAGATTAAATTCTATTTAATGGTTTGTCGCCTGAGATTTCATAATTATATTTTATTTAGCAGATTTACGTTAACCAACCTCGCTTGCATTATAATTACATACGTCATTTTGTGCAATTGAACTAGTCTATTTATAAAGACTTTTATTATTTTAACTTTTATTCCATACATACTTTTGGTTGTTGGAAATCTGTTCATTTGACTGCGTGATTGTACTCTCCTTTACCAAATTATAAATGTAATATTATGCTAAAATATATTGCATGAAACAGACCCATGCCTATATATCAAAATTAAGATACCGGTTGAATTGTTTAAAAGTGCATTGCGCCAACACATAATAAAGTATTAGGTCAATGTTACAATGTAAACGTTTAATCGTATTCAGTAGTGTTACTTCGTTTAGCCTAGTGTCCTTTCCTAGAAGTAGTCATATTGCAGATATGATTTGAAAAATAATATATGTCAGAAAGGACACTAGCTTAGTGCTCTCTCTCTCTCTCTCTCTCTCTCTCTCTCTCTCTCTCTCTCTCCGATTGCGTTTAGTCATTTTTTTCTGACACCTATTCTCAAAAACAAACGCTTGAGTTGATTTTGTAAAAAACAATATTTTACTCTAACAAAATTTGTAAGAAATTTTTTTTTTTTGGCCTTCACTTCGAGATATATCAGATGTCATGTTTCTGCTTGTACAAGATTTTCTTTTAAGGTATCAAAGATAGAGATTTCAAATTTCCAGAGATGTATGGGGTCTATAGCCTTTTGCATATATAAGAGTTCCGGTCGTCACCAGAATTTCTTTTTTTAAAACCTTTTTTCACACCTTTTTTTTTTATTGATAAAGACGTTTTAAGGAATGCAAAATGTGTAATTTCTTTTTCTCTCGAGATTTGGGTTCCAAGGTTCTGAAGCAAGCGTTCCCGTGGCGTAATGATTAGGGAGTGGGACTTGTCCCAAGGCGACCCCTGTGTAATCCCTAAGTGCTGAATGTGTTTTTATCAAAAAGCCAAAATAATACCGCCTTTTTCTAGCATAAAAACATGTCTATTTAAATCATTAGAGGGGGTAAATGGAATTTTAAGAAGTGTTAAGAAATGATAGAAAAAGAACAAGTATCCCGATAGCCCGTAAGGTGAATTCAAACGGAAGACATCTCGTTGTTCGCAACAAGATCCCGTTTAGTTTTAAATACTTTTCCTAAATAAAAGAAGACATCTGATTGATATACATGATCAAACGTTGAATGCAGAAATCTATCTATTATGTTGTATTGCGGAACATAAAGTTTAGATAACTAAATAATCGAATATTAAATCAAAAGGCACTTTCTGATACCTATCTTTAAAACAAAAAACAATTTTTATTTCATCAAACATTAATGTTTATTTCTGACTGATTCCAATAGAATCAACAATTAAAATCTAATCAAATGCAGAATTTGCCTTTACTATCAAAAGACGAACTAACGTAAAAAGAATTGTCAACATTACCAAAAACAAAAAAGACCGCACATAAATAATGTTTCTCTACATCATTAAATTAATTGCGCATTGTCAAATAAACAAATGACACATTACAAATAAAATACATACGTTCCAGAAAAAGCAAGGTTTGTTTCGACTGGAAAACTACTGTATCCTTTAATATAAATAAACTCGACTAAGAGATATAAACTCCAGCAGTTGGAACCGAAGGTGCAGGGAAAATGAATACAAAAACGACATTGAGTCTTCTTCTTGTTTTGATAACGTTTTCTTTTTTGGCGATCGAATTCACGAATGGATGGGTAATCGGTATGTACAAACGTTATTATGAATATTTCCTAAAAATGATATTTAACAGAAATTCCATAACGAATAAAAATTAAAACTATTTTTAATATTACTGATTGAATGAACAATTGTTTAATTGATTAAAGTTCGCCAATAGACTTTTTACTTTCTGCAATATCACCGATATTTTTGGCTAAAGATGGTTGTAGGTAATAGTTTAAATAAAACCATTATTTATTATCTTGCACAAGTGTAAACGATATTCATGGAGGAAATCCATATACATGTATATTAACGATCGTTTTTTTAAATGTCATCAGTTTATGATTTCTTTTTATTTTTTAAAAGTTTGGTTGATTTTTTTTAGGTCGAAAACCGTGGAATAAAATAAAGTTTCCAACTTGCATTTGCGTTACTATTCCTTGTCCTTGTGATGGATATCCTTCTATTGGTGATATATCAACGCGATGGTGATATACGTATATCCACCCCTACTTGTCGACAGCTAATAGAACAATATTGACAACACAACAAACGAATTTGACGCATCAATTGAAAAACATTTTACGACAATTGCAAAATATTTTACGACAATTATAAAACGACTATTATGGAGAAATCCGATCAAAATCTGACAATTACAACAATATTAAATAAAACTTGCAAAAATGTATCTAAGAACAAAGTGTATATTTAACAGCTATTTGTTTCATTAATGTTTTCTATATGATTACAAATGATGTCCACACTAAGAATGATATTATTTTTGCACCTTTTTTCTTTATTTCTGCATACGCATGTATATATAAAGCTATAATACTGTATATAAAGATTATATACTCGATTTTTCTATGCTTTAATATTGAATCAATGTTCCCGGTTCAAAGAAGTGTACAAATGCAAGTTCATCAAAATTTCATAACGATAGTTTAAAATGCAGGCATAAGCTTGTTGATGGGATAGATGTGAATAGGTATGGAATATAGAACAAACAAAAAGTTTTCATTGAATTCAAATTAAAAAGTGAAAATTACATTCCAAACATGAAATAAATCTCTGCACACCGCATTCTTTTTCTTAAATATTTTTGCATTGGTATAGTCACATCAATGACAATTGTTTGGATCACATTCCAGTTTGGAAAGTTGTATCTTGAATTGTGACGAAATGCGGTAAAAAATGGAGAACATTTCACAAATACGCAAAATTACTATTTTAAACCTTATGAAAAGAATATTCATGTTAGTGTGTTTTATTCTAAATATGTGGAAAATTGTGAACAATAAGTATAGTTAAATGTGGTCGTGGGTTGCACAGCCTGCCATATTAACTTATATACTTATTATATAAGATATACTTCATAGATATGCTTAATTTCTTTAAGTAATAATAGAGAAAGCTGATCAAAGGACGAGTAGATAACCCGTATCATTGTTCATTTCGCAAACAATATGAGATAGATAGATAGATAGATAGATAGATAGATAGATAGATAGATAGATAGATAGATAGATAGATAGATAGATAGATAGATAGATAGATAGATAGATAGATAGATAGATAGATAGATAGATAGATAGATAGATAGATAGATAGATAGATAGACAGACAGACAGATAGATAGATAGATAGATAGATAGATAGATAGATAGATAGATAGATAGTTATGGATTATATAGTACAAAATCGATACGTAGTGTTATCATAGGCAAAGACACTGGAAAATGAAAATATTACCAATTAATTCATCCTAAAAGTTTACTCAAGTGCAGGATTTACCTTTATACAGACGTCTTGCCGTTTAACGTGTTGTGAATTAACAAACATAAAACAAAAACGAAAATAAACCACACATAAATCAAACTAGACATGTCTACGTTCTGGGGGTAATATACAAATGTTATTGAAATTTATTAACCAATGCAAAAGACACATGATAGATAATACGCAATGATTTCGGAAAATTGCAAGGATTGTCTAGAGTTGAAATCTCCAGGTTTTCGTCGTATATAAACTTGACAGAAAGATGTGTTTTTATATAGAGGTATCAGAGAGCAATGGATATGAAAACGACATTGAGTCTTCTTCTTGTTTTGATAACATTCTCTGCAATGGCTTTTGAATTTGCAAATGGATTTTATATCGGTATGTTAAATATAAATACTTTGTTTCGATACACATTTCTTTAAAATTTATATATCATTGTTTGTTACAAATGACGATGCAAAAAATGTTATAATATGCTTATTAAGATTCACTTGTTAAGAAATCGTCAAATATACATTTTTGTGAATTTAATGTCAACTATATAAATTATAAAAATGTTATTAGTTAAAATATAAAAAAACAACAGTCAATTACATATATTTGATCTTGCTTCGTAAAACTTGTGTGACGTGAATATATATATATATATATATATATATATATATATATATATATATATATATATATATATATATATATATATATATATATATTTATATATTTATATGATTTAATATCCTGCAAAATTATTCAGCTGAGATTTCACTCAAGTTGCAATTGCATTTCTCAAAACACAATTTTCTCAGTTCTCAATCAGGTTGAAAATTTCACTTAGCTGTGTATTATTTATTTATTGTTACAGTAGTCCTATTTTAAATTTCCTGTATCATCCTCATCATTTTAAATGTTAAAAATCATTTATTTGTGTTTTAAGGTCATTATTTTTTTACACTTACAAAATTGTATTCATGCAATTTAGTTATTTCGAAAAATCCATACCTGATTCCATTATCAAAGTTGCGTCATTGTTGATCTCATTCTATTTACCTTACGTTTGATTTGATTTTTAGGTCATCAACCTAGTAAACCTAAATTTCCATCAGGCTGTGTTTGCTGTTGCCATCCCTGTCATTGTGATGGATATCCAATTAGTGATATATTTTACCCCCGGAAATCAGTAGATGGAGTACTTTCAGCAGCAATTTAAACATAACTGGCAACGAAACATCTATGACAATTGCAAACCAACTACCGCGAAGAAATCTGAGCAAAATGTACACATCCATCAATTCAAAATAATATCAAAATCTGCTGGAAAAAATTAATCGGGGATGTATATGTTTTACCAGATTATGTTTAAATATTGTTGTCGTTTTGTTTTGAGTTACTTATAAATATATATGATTTGCAATAAAAGTATCAGAAGTTCATGTTTCTTTTGATTATTCATGTATTTTTAAGGTTTTAATGCAAACTATTCTATGATTTGAGTTGAAACTACAGATCAAAATTTAAGTGTTGTTAAGATAGATCAACAGATTTTATAGAATTCAAATTCAAACAACTCGGGATTTTTTTTTTATCATGTCAGTTTTTGAAAAAAAATAACTTCATCATTTTTTAAAAACATATTTAGCATAGAAATCGACATTGGTGTTTTCGTTGGGGACAGGAATTGCTTATTCAATAAATCCAGAATGCTTTTCTTATTCTAACTGTTTTTGAGAACTTGCCACTTTATAAGTGTACATAATCAATTGTTGTCATGAAGACGGATAAAATTATCTGGAAAAGAAAGAGTACATGTACAACCAAAGATGCCGTCAAATACCACTTTATAATATAATTCATTCCTGATCAAGGGTTGGGTTTACTCAGGGGCAAAAACGTTTCCAGTAATAGGAACGAAAAACTACTAATTCTACATTGTAGCCCCACTACTGTGGTGCAGTGGGCCGAAGCCGATCACAGTTGTGTCCATATGAGGCTTCCGGCAAATTTTACTATCTGCGCACGCATTGCGCTTTACACTATTTTATTTACTTTGCAATGACAGCCTTATTACAATTTAAAATTGATTAAATCACGTAAATTTTTAAAAATGTTACTCTTATGCGTTTGCCTTGAAAGTAATTCAATTATAAAGTTACATGCATAATTATTCATATCACGTTTTTCTTTGCGTATGCGTAACAATATTAATCGGAAGTATATTTCGCCTACTAAAAGTAAAGCTTATCCAAGCATTGCAATTTCGGAAATGAACAAATCAGTGCTGTATATCTTATGTTTATCATGTTTAATGCATGTATCGTAATGCGTTCGCATTACATTAATAGAGCTGACCAATGATATAACATGCCAATCATTCCTTTAAAAGAAATACTTGTTTCACTTTCAAATAACTAGGTCAATGACCTACTTTTTATGCTAGTGACCTTCGAAAGTTTTCTTTTCAAAATTTGTCAAAATTGTCCACCCTTTCTAAGGTATTCTTTATTTTGTAATTATTTGAAATAATAAAACGTATGTAAGTTAATGATGAAATACAAATAGCTTTACTTATTCTATATTTTAATAAATCTTTTTATGCTTACATTTTATGTTTATTTTGGTTCGAATTTTCTCTATCAATTTTCAAAATTGTATCCATTTTGATCGAGTTTTACAAAAAAATGACTAGTAGAAGCTCCAAACCATTGATTGCCTAAAACTGTTCTTATTGTCTTTATTCTGTTGATTCTATCAGTATAAAAGGTCAATGATCAAAATTTCGGGATCTTTTTTAATCTGATTTTATGTATTTTTAAGATTTTTCCAATCGCGTGCCGGCTTGTGAAAAAAAATTATATACGAGTTAATACAACATTAAAATATGTAAAATGATATGAAAAAGCACTTAGAAACTGAACTTGTGCAATTACACCGCAACAGAAAGTTTTTAAGAGAAAATAAGGAAAATGAAAAAAATTGTGCGAATTTCCTCTGTAACAATATTAATTTACTTTTGTCGTAGCGCATCTTCCTCAAATAAGCAAAACATGGTTATCAACATCGATATTTGTAAATAACATTGTTATTTTGTGTTTATAAAACAACTTTGGACATCAGGTATTGAAAAATTTCAAACCCTGAGTAAACATAATCCTTAAAGATAGCAGATCAAATTTCACTAACTTTTAAAATTTGAATCTAATTTTTAAAAAACCTTAAAAGATAGCATATCAAATTTTTCGAATTTTTAGCTATTAAAACTAATTCAAACACAACTAAAATGAGAATAATCTTTCTTGTACATAATCTATAGTTGTATTCCTTATAAAGAGTTATGAACAAAAGTTTTCCTCTTGTACAATGTATAATAATGCAAAATCTGAAGGCGCATATGCTTGGTTGACGTTAAAGTTTACAATGTAGCAAATTTTTAATGTATATGTCTATTTCAGATAGCAAAAAAATATCTGAAAACCTAACGCTTTGTATCTATTTAGCAACACTGCCATTTAAAACTGTATTTCAATTCTTTAAGAGTGAAGCTATTTGTAATATTTTCAAAATCAAGAAAATCTCAATTATAGTCTAAATCACTTATGATTTCATCATCATTAAGTGCCTAAGTTTAATCAAAGTTTTTATATCTTACATATATTTGATATGTAACAATCTTAGTAAATTTTAAATGATGCCTTTGTGCTTAATGTTTTGGCTAATTTTTTTTAGCCGCAATTACAATGTGTTGGCATTAACCACCTGCTCTACCAGGACTAAGGCCGTCAACGGGAAAACCAAAAAGCACCTCCATTTACGCCTCCAGCACCATGACTAATCGTTGTTACACCATATTGGTGCCAGCTATCCACAAGATTTTTTTTTATGCCACTAAAATTGTTAATTATTCATGTCAGAAACAGATAGCACTGAGAAACAAACCGAACGAAAAAAAGAATGACCGTCACGATACAGGTTTACAACAGCAGTTGCAATTTAAATGTTAAAAAGTGGTATTGTTTACTATGTTTTAGAATCAAAAATACAAACTTATATGGAGAAACAAGAGGTACAAATACATTCAAAGATATGTGTTTGCATAAAAATGATTTCGGATGCAATGAAATAGTTTTTGCATTTATTTTTAGCCAAATGTTTAAAAGGTTATCAGTATTACTTTCAATTTAGCTGTCCTATTTCTTATTATATGAGTATTTACAATATCATATTACGTTTTATAAAGCCTAGGAGAACACTCGGAAATTTTGGCATTGATTGTTTGACATATTAATATTGATATGCAATTCTGAAGTCAACTTAATAGTATCGATACAATGTTCACGATATCCTGTATCTTTTTTGACGGTATACTTTTGACTAATTGACAAAGCAATTGGAGAAAAAATACGACGAACAATTAACAGGCAGAAAAAGCAACAAAAAATATTGCTAATCGAGTGCTATATCATCGAAGTTATAATACATAATCTTTCTATTTTCAAAAATCAATCTTTGTACATGTAGTAAAACTATTTATTTGATTTGTCAGGTAAAAATTCTTGACTATATTTATTTACTAGATCTACGTTGATTTGGCTTGTACGTGAGTTACAATTGTTACTTCGTGTTTGTTTCTGAAATGAATGGGGCATATTATTGAAGCTTTTAATCCTTTTTTTTCATTTTACACATTTTTTGGTCTTATGAAAACTGTTCATTGTACGAATTGTGTATGCATGTATTTCCCTCTTTCATATAATTAATGTAGTATGAAATCAAAATTCATATGATAATATTTAAAAAGTGCCTGTTTGGGACGGTAAGAGTTGAAATTGTCAACCGACGCGAAGCGGAGGTTGACAAAGGTTTTCGAGGCACTATTTGTTTTATTATACTGAATGTCTGCATTTTAAAGAACTATTTACTGCTTTTATACAGTAATGACGTTAATTCTATGGTGAACCGTACGCGCATAATTTAAGCGCATGTAACAATTCGTTGTGTTACCCGTTGCCAAGTGCGTTGCTATAGCTGAGGGTGATAGAACCATTATCAACTGCGTCTTAACCAATCAAATTTTTAAGTTTTTGGCATAAAAGTATAATAAAACATATTATTTGGAAATTTGAATTCTTATTCAGTTAAAATTGTTTAATGGTGCATTTTACTTTTGCATTACACTGTAAAGTATTTATAATATATGTGGGGTTTTTTTTCCGTGTTTGATATTCATTTATAGTAATATTTTGATAAAGAGGTAACTCCTTTTTCTTACAAGATTTTTTTAAGATAAATTGACGATGATTCTAAGGAGCAAGTTTTATTTTGACTTGGGAATACAGAAACTTACACCACTGTTTACTGGTAAATTATCGTCCCGTTTTATTTTTGCCCTTTCCGCCCTCGTTGACAACAAGCAAATTCAAGACTGAGCCAACTCTAAACAATTTTTAATAACTCTGTCAATTACAAAAGGTATACATTTCTAACCGTGTCTGGTTGAATTCAAGACGGAACTTAACCATTTTCAGCGTTTTCAAGTGTAGAAGGGCGAAAAAAAAACACTGGGCTAAAATAACACTGTATACATTAAAACATAGTACCGGGAAATATGGCACAAGTATTGGATGTTTTAATGATATTAAGAGTCCTTATTGGTTAGTTGTTTTAAAAATTTGGAATGATCTGTTTACGAAATTTGGTTAATATGTTGAATTGTAGTTGTATGAACGTTGTAAATATCAAAAGCTAACAGTTACCTCTAGAAATTTCACAGTGCATAAAATATTATAATATTATCTTGGGATTTCTGAAATTAAATAGACAAACACGTTATGTAATGCATGATAAATGAGATTGCAAATTTTACGTCTATTTAGAATGCATACATCATAACTATTATGCACTATAAACACATATAAACAAACGTGATAAGTGCATCGGCTGCGCACATCTCTGTTAAATATCCGTCAAAGAGAATTAAAAACGATATGACATGCATAAATTAACATGGATTGCACTTTCACAGATGCTTAAGAAATTCGAGATTTACTTTTAATATAAACAAGAAGAAGAAAAAGAAGCAATTTATAACGTGGGTTGAGGATAAGATTACTTTGGATTTGTAGTTATAGCTTTCAGTTTCTAATCAATTATCAAAACTCGGTATATACTTTTATCAGGGAACCACAAACCCTGGTACAAGTAATTGCCAATTTAATAATTTCATCCTCAATTATCAAATCCAATGTAACGCTTCGAAAAATGATCTTCATGACATATGTTGGTAGATTGGAAAGGAATTTGAAATTCGGTAAAATTCTATAAAAAGCACAATTGATTTGTAAATACGAAAATCCGCATCACGTTTATGTGTAGTAGATGCAATCTGAACAATTATCATGGTAGCTCAAAATACATTTTTGAATCTGCTAATTTCAAGATATCAGACTCTTTTTCTTCAAAATTTGCAAAACAAACAAGAAATAAATTAAAGAAAGATATGGTATAAAAATCAAATTAATAGTGGGAACAATTTTCAGATTTCTGAAATGCAGTACGAATTATTAACCTTAATATTAAGTATTTACCATACAGGCTATATAAGTTCAAATGCACTGCTCTTTACATTCATAATCAAAACACAAGCTTTATTAGCATACAAGCTCTCTCCTGTGAATCTACGCATATCATCAAATTTGATTAAAGAGCAACCCTATCATTTTCACGAAGAGTGCATAAATTTGTGAGAAACTGGCAGAAATCTCTTCTAAACTGCTGACAAAAACAAAGCTGATTTTCACTATAAATATAAACTCAAAAAAATTATTTAATTATTAACAGTTCATACTGAACATATGCCAAGAAGGGTCTAAAGGAAAATGAATTCCGAACGGACACTCAGTCTACTTGTTTTGATTGCACTATCTTCAGTGGCGATTGATTTCACTGATGGACTTCGTAAAAGTACGTATTATCGATAAATATTTCAAAGAATATGTATTATTGTAGGGCAAAGACGACTGAAAAGAACAATTAAATGTTCAAATATGGTTGTCATTCATTTGAGTTTCATTATTTGATAATTTTAATTATTTTAAAGGCGGAAAAATACACTGTTTTTGTAAGTTCTTATTTTGTTTTTTAGAATACAATTGTGTATACTTTTTAAACTTTTAAAACGCTCATAAAACCAACGTTTCACATTGTTTGTGCAAAATTTTAAATGTCATTCCCTTTCTTTAAATTATCATTGGATGCTAATTGATATCCAGCTGCCTTAAAATCTATTTCGAAAAGTCTGATGTATAAAACCGCTAGGGACACTATTAATATTGAGGTTTTTTGTTAGAGTTTATAGGTCTACGACGAATGGGACCAACCTAGTTTCCACCACGTCGACCACCCACACTATCACCTCTACCACGAGATCCACCACACCGACCACCCAAATTATCACTTTATGATTTCCAAAGGGTTACCTCCAGAGAAGTTACCAACATTAAAACCAGTGTCCAATTGAAAGCACCTCTTGCATCGGTATCTTGATAAAAAAAAAGGCGCACATAATGGTTGTTATCAAACAGACAGGACAAGAAATATTTTAAGACAAAACAACAAAAAGACAACTCTGATCACTACAAAAATAACAGAATTTTTTAAAAGAAATTAATGGTTATGCTGCATTAGAAAAACAAAAAACAGAAAAAACACAACATTCTTAGTAAAAGTTACCACTACAACTGTTATTGAGGACTATAGGTCAAAACGTATCTTAATTTCCTTAAAAAGTACAACTATTTTGACCAAAATTCAATGTTTATACAAGCATCTTGAAAATGAAGTGTAATGTATGTGATAACATTTTCCAGAACCAGGGTTGGCCGGGAAATACCAGTGCCGGGAATTACCGGTGGTAAATACCGGTATTTCCCGTCCTGGTAAATACTACTGATTTTCACTAAACTGAGAAATACTGGGAAATACTGGGAAATACAAATTTATAATCTTTTTTTCTTTACTTTGCACAGTGTAAATTGCATGTTTAGGATATAAGATATTAACAATAAGCATCAAAACACCATTTAGCATACTTCGCCATTTCACTGTCAGTTTATGAATTTATTCACCAGATCACCTATTCAAAAAGACTTCTACAGCTGCTAGAGTACAAATTTTAGCCTAGCTTTTTGTACCCCAAGTTTAGTGTTTTACAGATTTATAATTCAAAGCACAAAATAAACTGTCACAATTACTATAGGTGTTACAAATAACAATTAAATAATCACACATGTTGTTTTAATAATTGACTCTTGACAGTTTTGTGCTCCTGTTTTGGGGAGATATATACTATGACTATGAGTGGGACAAATTGGCTTCTCAAGTGTGTTGCATACTGAGAAAGTGACACAGGTCACACCTTATATTCATAACTTTCTTGGCCCATTTTCACATAGTACACTAAATAATCAGAAAATGGAACTTTTGATATCATGTTTATGATAACATTATAGATGCACCTATACCTGACTTAAGTCTTATTAAAAACAAATAACAATTGTGTATGAATGAACCATGTTTGGAATATTCATCAGAAGATAACCAATGAATTACTGGCCAGTCAAAAATTGTTAAAATTAAAGACTATTATAAAATTTTATAGCTGACAAGGTGTACTCTTGTCTACATCCCAACAGATTTGATTAAGACTAAGTATGAAGTACTTTAAAATGTAGTTAAACTTTATTTCCCAGTATTTCCCGGGAAATACCAGTAATTCCCGGGAATTCCAAGTATTTCCCACCGTCCAGGGAAATATGAGTATTTCCCGCTTTTTTGCCAACCCTGTCCAGAACTGTAGTAGTTACATGTATTATTATCAACTACATTTGTATGCATATTTCAAAGTTAAAGATTCATTTACCATTGTTACATAAACCATAAACTATGTGGATATGCTATGAAGATTTCTTGAAATAATCTTAAAAGGCAACTTTTTAACAAAGAACAATTTACATTCCATCGTTATATAATGGGCCTAAAAGGCTATATATGATATTCTAGAACAAAAATCAAGAGCGTTTTCATTTAATGTATACATTTCTAAAAAAAAAACAGTTTGGAAAACAAATTTGAAGAAAAAATATGAATTTAGAAATCTATGCTTTATAGACTAGCCCTTTAACTTTAAAATCTATTTACATAAAGAAGCTAAACATCAGATGGATCCATATGTCTTAAATTTATTTCTCACGAAGATATTAAAAGTTGTTTGACCAAGTCATCTAAAGCACCACAATTGAAACAAACTAACGATACATGTAAATATGTTAATTGTTTACAAGTAACATAGTTAAGAACCTCATCTTATAGGGAAAAATAGAGACGACTAAACTGTTGCTCGAACCGAGTTAATGTTTAGATTATATCACATTCTAAATACCGTATGGATATTTGAAACTAACAAAAAATAAGCAAAACAGAGGTAAAAAAAAATAACATTTTGAATGCCTGGTTATAAGTTAGTTTAAACCGAGAGTGTACATTAGGTAATATTTCATATAAAACTTATTGATAAAGGTATTATTAAAAAACAAGGGTCCATCCAACGTTACATAAGAAACAAAATAAATACTGCTAGGTCAATACCATAAAATAATACACAGATAGATAGATAGATAGATAGATAGATAGATAGATAGATAGATAGATAGATAGATAGATAGATAGATAGATAGATAGATAGATAGATAGATAGATAGATAGATAGATATTAGATAGATATTAGATAGATATTAGATGCAAAAGCAAAAGCGAAAATGCAAATTTTAGGAAAGAAAACCATGTCATAATTTCTTCCAGAACATTTAGAACAAGTCGGACAAAATAGACGAATAGACAAACAGTATACGGATATAGACAAACAGACAGAGTGTTTCCAGTAAATTCCCTTCAGAAGATGGTGAAGATGTATAAATTTGATTTTATTTACTTGGTTACGATATATGAAGACGTTAAGTAAGGCTCATTTCATGTTGTGCAAATAAAAAATGAATGTTACTGTAACACTTATTTAAATGCACACCTCGTAAATCATAAAATTACACTGCAACCAAACAATATTATAAACAGGTTTATTTAAACTGCGTAGATATATTTAAATTATAATAACAACTTCCTTCATGTGATTTATCACAACAATTGACACCTGTTTGCAGAAACAGCCAAGATTTGCATCCAGAATCATATCGGCAGAAAAACCTTGGCTTTTCATTTCAAAGAAACTTTAGAATTAAGACATTACACTTAGTCAGAAATTGGACAAAGAGCTATAAGCGTTAATTTTTTTCTGAAACGTACGTTAATTTTACCATTGTCAAACAGAAAAACCGTGAATTTTATGGCATATTAAAACTAGAATTTACTTTTCGCAAATAAAGTTTGTAATAAAAATTAATTTTTAGACAGGTTTCAGAATTTGTCATTATAAATTATTGTCTTAAATGGAAGAAAAGTGTTTCATTATGCGGTAAAGATCAACGTATGACATATTATTATTATCTGTTTGTCTATTTAACTATCAACTGTTATTATAGAATTCATGTTCATAAAAAATCTATTCTAAATGAATTTATTCATTTCCCTCCATGCGGGAATATGATTACTTAATTAGCGTGGTAAACATTCAACGCCAATTCGGCTTGTCCAATAAAAGGTTCAAAAAGGTTTTTCAGCAAACAGTTTTGGAGTCTTGAGAAAAAAGTGCAATCTAAACAAATCAGGGTTTACTTTTCGTGAGCTGTGTCTAAATGATCATATCTATTGACATGGGATCTGTTAAAAGATATTGTAATTTCTTTTTACCAGAAGTCATTCTTGTAAAAACAAAAGTCACTAAATGAGAGAAAAATAAGCATTCTAATTACGGTGTGGTATTTGTTTTTAGCATATTAATTTCTGAATTTCCGATGATAGTGATACAAACAATGTTTCCTCATTATGTTTCTATTAACCATTTTCTTTCCTATTTTTTTTGCTTCGTGGTTGTGATTGTTTACAAGTACCCAGCACGTCAACGACTAGAAAATACCAGAAATCCTATACGGTGTTTTATTGATAAAAAAAAGATTTTTTATGTAAGAAAATTTAGTTCAAAAGATATCTGATTTAACTTTTTATGTTGGTAACTTTTTCTACGGTGGCTTTTGAACTTTCAAACGAAAAATACTGTGTAATCATTAGATTTCGTGGTGGCTCAATTTTCGTGGAATTCGTGGGTACTTCTCATCCACGAATTAATAAATGTTACAAATTCATATTTTTTTTTTGTAGGAATAAAATAATGAAATTACATAAAATGTAAAATTTAAGCAATCCACAAAAATTTGCCACCGCGAATTTTAATAATTCCACAGTAAATGCATAAAAGCATGAATATTGAACGAGAAGATGAGAAAAAGAAAAATACCTTGTCAGCAAATACAATCTTTCACTGGATCGCATGCTGACTGACGGTTTTCGTACAAATTATTAGACCATAATTAGTCACCTAATTGTCTACGGACTTTTCTGGGGGTTTTTCCCGATTACGACAAAGAGCACACGGCGGAAGTGACCGGTCAGCAGAGGATGCTCACTCCTCTAGAGGTTCTGCTTAGAATTTGTATTTCGTTTTATGGACTTTTGAGATGGTTGACAGTTTGTTATTGTCATTTTTTTCACTCAAAGAATGATTCCTTATTTCTTAATTTTATCTGACTGAGGGAGAATTAAAAAACTATAGCAAGCAATTATGTATACAATGAAAATTATTGGAAAAAAGATATTACATCATAAACAAAACATAAAAGACTGTCTTAAAAGGAAAATTATATTTAAGAAATAATTTGACTACATGTCATTAACGAAAAATGAATTTCACCGAAAAGGATAATTTGTTAATTTTTTTTAAAGTAGTATTGGACACCTTCATGTTGTGACGTATTGTTTATCGAAACACACAATAAAATCAAATGTAATTATATGAGTAGTTTTCTTCCCAACATAGTTACCTAACGGAGTAGCGCATTGGGTCAGGTGGTTTTCAACGAACTTGTGACTCATGAGTTCCAAACCCGCTGGGGGAGTTTTCAAATCTTTACCTCTCTAAATATTTTTGAAAGCTATTTTTGGCAAAAAAAAAGTAAATTTTGAAAATTCTAAAAAGGTGAAAGCATTCTAATTTTAATTTACTTTAATCCATATTAATAGAGAGATGTCCCACACCACTTTAAAATAACTATTAATCATTTATTGAATATACATTGTAGCAGGTACATTGTAACATGGTTAAACTTTTATATATGTCCTCAATGCTGGTAATAGACACGCCATTTGTAAATTTACCGGTTTTTTTTTTTTATAAAATATTTTTTTTTTAAATCGCAGGGGATGCCCACTCCTCCATGGCACCTGATCCTACCTATTTTTTAGATGTCCGTGTTTGCTTTGCTCCTGTTTTGTATTTTGCCTTTGGACTTCTGAATTCGAACCCCGTGCGTTACATGTATCACCACATGTCCATTTAAAATAGCGATAACTTTTATAGCAGTAAATAACCATATTCATATTTTCCTAATTTCTCGGTGGTCTAACTTCCGTAACTTTCATATGTGATTTGACGGAGTTCTGATTCATTCATCCTTCGTTTATATTTTGTGAACATCTTTAGCTGTATTCTTTAGTCTGATTGAGTGACACCCCTGTATCACAAACTTTATAAATAAGCGCACAATGGTATGCCCTTGACCCCCGCATGCATTATATTGGCGTCTAAATGAAGAATAATTTTCAAATACCATACAATAATTTAGATTTAATTGACTACAGCAAGAGTAGTAAAAAAAAATTGTAACATCACATTGAATAAGCAACAAATATTCGTTTTTAGAACAATGCCAGAGAACAAATTTTGGTCGTAATTTTGCATGAATATAATATTTTCCTAAGAAATGAACTTGATAACAAACTTGATTTTTCTGAATAAGAGAACGAACGGTGTGGACATACGTAACAATATCAAACATTCATACAACACCCAAAGAACTTAATAATTTCTCCGCAGAATAGTTATATATATATATATATATATATATATATATATATATATATATATATATATATATATATATATATATATATATATATATATATATATATATACACACTTTTAAAGTTATTCCAATGCATATGTTGGATATATCACAACATGTAAAGTGGACAACAGAACATATAAACATCCATCGAAGTTCAACTCGAGATTTTTTTACATGAATTACAACTAAGTTTTACTCACCAATACCCATATGCAATACACACACACACACACACACACACACACACACACACACACACACACACACACACACACACACACAACAAGTAAAATGACAATGACATTAGTTGTGATAATGAGTTTTTAATTTTGTGCAAGACGAAACAAGGGAAATTGAGTGTCACACAAGTTATCAAACTCTATGTTTTGTTAATTATATTAAGAAAGTGTTGTAGTTAATTTTAAAACATTATTTGTTAATTTCAAAAAAAAAACTATTTCGTCAACATATGAATGATGGAAAGTTTGAACAGTGTTATGGATTGATTTAATTCTCATAAGTTTGAAATTCACATAAGTTTTATATGAATTTAACACAAATATCTAATTGCATGAAAACCATTCGAAAAATAATTCGCATAATATTCGCATGAGAAACTTTGCATCTGCTCTTACATGATTCTCTCACGAAAATTAACATGCAAGAAAATCACGCGAGCTCCTTTTTCCTGTCAATATGTTCTTATGTCTTTAGAGTTTGGTCGAATCTGTTGAAAAACCACTCAAACGCCCAGAGATATAAGACACCCAAAGTCCTTTGTACATTCTCCAAACTCTGGCATTGCACACATAGCTCAAAAACAGGAAGAATCCCTGCAAGCCGTTAAGTACTGCCACAGCATAGGACAAAATCGACAGTTCAAGAAAGGAATCGACGATTTGAAAAGCCCATGTTAGTCCCGTTAGAACAAAAAGCTTTACAAAGCAGACAAAATGAAGTCTGTTTTGGTCTTGTCTTTCGATTTTAGGATTTGATTTTATCTTAAAAACCGTACCAGAAAAAAAGCCAAAATTTGCCAGACAGATGATCGATAATGGTAAAATAAAAGTCAGAACGTAGGATATTTTATCATCGACCAATGTTTCGTTTTCTCCATAACCGAATCTTTGACCGCTTGAACTGATGACGAAAAAGATAACATTGACTAACACAATAAAGAGTGGTAAAGCATAGGAGTATATTGTATACTTTAAAACAATTTTCCATTTTTCTTCTCTAGAGATACCTATGAGTCTTTCAGTAAAGACACAAAACATATGATAAGAAATTGCATTTAACCAAAAGAAAACGCAGAGTAGAATATAATGAGTTAACACCAGCAGCAGGACCTTTAAACTTGTTCCTGCGATAAAGTAATACTTTCTAGTTAAAATGAGAAGCTGCAAGAAAAACAATGTTGCTATCAAGTTCATGCTATTGATACCAGGGATAGTTCGGAGATTATCAAACAAACTGTACGTTACAAAAGTTAAAAAGAGACACACAAGTGAAAGCATGATGCAACTTCCTGTTAAAATGGATAATGGACTGAAAATATCAGAATCATTAATAGCTAAAGGGATGTAAGTATTTCTAATGCAAGTTTGGTAACTTCCGTTTTCAGATATACGAAAATGCTGGAAAGAAAGTACCACATTTGATGGAAGTAACTTTATTCTGTCCCGAGACTCTACCACAAACTCGTCGTTTTTTAGAGTGACCAATGGGCAAGTGAGCAGGTCATTTACAAGTACGAGTCTGAAAGGAATATTACTCGTATTATTCGTTTCTTTAACATTTTTACACATTTCTCTTTTATTTTGGGGGTTAATGAGTTCAGACTGTGTGTCAAGATTTGTATGAATTACAGCTTCAATGTCTGAAAGTTTTGCGGTAGAAATTGATTCAGCAAGTTTCGCTAGACCAACCTCGAAGTTAAACCTGTGTGTCAATTTTAAGGAAAGATGCATTGTTACCCTACTAAAGATTGAGAATGATGTAGTAGATGAATTGCAAGAGTTTAACGTTAGAAAGGTACTATTCTCAAACTCTATGTCCTTTACATCTAGCTGAAGAATATTAGCTACTCTAGCAAAAAACCAAATCTCCACTGAATCCAACAGCTCCCGAACAAGTTTTGGCTGCTTCAAGGTGACTTTCATGTTTAAATAAATGGCATATCGGAGATTAGATGCGCTGTTTATTAATGGGATACAGGCATTTCCATCGTAGATCTTTCCTGGAAAACACTCAACGCTCCGACAGGTGCCCTAAAAATCAGAAAAGTACAGGAACACTTATAAACTCTGGAAAAACTCGAAGTTCTTACAATATTTGCAAAAAAAAGAGTTATTTTGATAATTAAATGTATTTAAACTATTATTGATCATTCAACTTTGTTTGATTGTTGGATCTTGCAGAAATGAACATCAATTTTGGAAGGAAAAGAACCTTTTAAAAGCAATGAATACCTCTAAAGACAATTTCAACATAGAACATTTTTGTGGATTTTCCTGGATAGAGTCAAATGAAGACAATGCAAACATGGATCTATAAGACTTAATAACTGGTAATATTTCTTCGTCAATAATTGATCCTGCATTTTTCTCTTTGCTATATTCAATATCACATCCTAGATTACCATTGCACATTTCACAGGCAGCGTTCTTGAACTTCGAACAAACGTGTACATCTGGAAGAAGGTTACATGAGTTGGATACGTTAGAGTCTACCACTGGCCAATTAACGCCACATTCTGTTATTGAAGTTTGATCCTTGGGTATAAAATGCGGATTACAGATCTTGCAAAATTTGTTTCTGTAAGATATGTTCAAAGCATTATCATACAGAATGGGAAAACGAAAGCCTTCAATGTTTTCACAAGCATTTAATACATCTGCATCAAAGGACCGCCACGTTCCAGTCTCGTTACATTTCTCAATATCCACAAATTTCTCCTCGCACACGACAGACCCTCCATGTGGATGAAGAGAGTGTGTGCAGTTTACGTCTCTTGTATATTGTAAGAACGAGTTAGCATTGAACCAATCGACTGTAACAGGCTTTGGACATGAACTTATCACGGTCCATGGAAATGTATTGAACATAAACTCGTTGTCAAATTCAAATGTGGTTAGTTTGGACATCAGCATGTTGCCTACCATGCAATAAACATTACGATAAGAGATATATTTTCCGGAGTGCATATGTGTCACCGGAATTTGAAAAGTTATGTCACCATCTATGTGTTGAATAGTACAGAGAGTGTAGAGTGCTTTGTCTGTCGTAGGAAATTCGTTTAAGACATAATAACCACCATTGTTCGTTTCCCGTGGAGGAAATGCATCACTGATACAAGACAGAGGTTGTTTGAAAGCAAGATCATCACAACAACTTGTTGTACATCCAAAATGACAGGAGCATGAGTCATCATCATAGGTTCGGTGAATTGATTGAAAAAGATCTGAATCACAATTCTTTTCGGCGAAGGCTGCTTTGCTAAGCGAGATCAGATTGGTGATGTTTAATTGCAAATTATCGGACGATGGTGGGGGGAATTTGAAATCTGATTTATTTCTTTCGCTTTTTATATTTTCAAGAATGGAGTGCATCATGTAAGAAATATGGAGCCCATATTCGAAAGGTTTAGATCGGTTGTGTAAATACCGGGATGAAAAATGTAAAAGTGGGCCATGAAATGGTATTGCATCTTGCATGCAGTATTTACAAAACACATTTTTGAACGGATAAGTAAGCATGGTTTGCAGCTGATCGTGACAAGCGGCAGTCATGTCGTTTTCTGAAATTGGTGCGCATGGCCTCTGCTGAATATCCTCCGAAGGCACGGGTGGGTTGCACATAGCACAAAATACATTTTTGAACATCTGATAGCTATTGCTGTACTCACTGTTGCATGCTTTTTCGATCTCAAAGTCATAATTTCTCCACGTTCCTGAAACGTTGCATTTGGTTACCATCGTATCTACATTGCCACATTTAGTTGCAGATTGTGAAGTGTGCATTACGCTACATTCTGCTTCTTCTGCTGCGGACAAAATTTCTTCATACGATGATATGTAGTTGAAATCTTGTTGTTTTAAGCAATTAAACTCAATGTTCCAGTTTTCGGTTTGATTTATCCCATGGCATAAAGCGCAGTACCGGTTCTTGTAGGAAATGCGTGTCTCTAGATCAACCACAGGAGGGTCGGTCAATCTCTCTATTAGGTTATATTCTCTTGAACAATTGTGGGCCAATTTCTTGTCCGCGTCGATAGGACAGACATCTACGACAAAGTTATAGGACTGAATGTTTGACCAATTAGATGATCGCAGAGAAAAGTCACGACAATGGACGTTGGTTGACTCAAAAAAGATTTGAAAGCAACATGGACTACTCGAGAAGATACAGGACTCATCGCAGGAACAGTCTGGACAGCTAGAATAGACGTACGGCAGTTGTTGTTGGGCAGGAGAAAGAGAACAGAGTCCACGTGTTCCACAGACTGGTATATACATTGACAAAAGATGAGATATGTTCACGTTGTTATAGTCCTCTTCCAGTTGTTCTGAGGATCCAGAGTAACAAAACAGGAACAAGAGGACCAGGATGTACCTCTGACATGATTTATTCATCGCAATCTCCCTTTACTCTTCTTGGCTGAAAATCATTAAAATCTGTGAATGTAGAAAGCCAAGGTCTGGGTGTGGTGGCCGTCATTAGACTAACAGAATGTTAAAATTCCATAAAAGAAATAGTTTGCTATAAAGAAATAGGAAAATGCTGAAATTTTTTAAATATATTTAGGAAAAAGGCTGAAATTCAAACTCTAAAATTATATATATATATATAATTTCTATCTTCTACACGTAAATACTAGTAATAGTTTATAGCTCAAAAAAAATATTATACAAAACTTCAAGATAAATCTAATGGGTAAATTTGGTGCCCACCCAACCTTATAAATATTACTTTATACTATACTCAGTACTGTAAAATATGATTCTGAACAGCTATATTTCTTCTCGCCGAAAAAGACATTTTTCTGACAGACTTTTTAAAATTCCACCCGGTATCCAACTTTTTTTTTAATCAGACAAGGTTTGAAGAAAGTTATTACAGAATTTCACAATCCGATGAGAATTTTATTAGCTTCATTAGGACAATCACCGGCCTGAATTCAATTTCTGTAGAAAAATACTTTTGATTACATCCTACTGAAAACTTTTATATGGTTTCGAGACTCTCTTTATATACCACACTGAAATCAGACTGAGAAAAAAAAATGAGAGAAAAAATCTGAATTCTCAATGATTTGTTTGTTTCTTGTCAAAATTGTTTCTCGTTAAATATGATTGTTTACCTAATATCCTTTTTAAGACAAGACGCAAATCGATTCTATCTCAAACACGACATACTTGTACTAGTAATGCGATATAAGTGAATAAGAATTGAATAACAGGGACACTCAGTATTTTCATGTATTTCTACTGGCCTTCAGGAGGCTGGGGGGTCAACATATTAACCATCAGATCTACCTTAAACTTCTAAACATGATATTTTTGGCCATAAACTATCATTTTGTAAAGAAAAAACCGAAATACTTTAGCTTTGAAATTCGGAACGTTTTCCTATACTTGTATACGGAGCTCTTAGTTTAATTAAGAAAAAAAAATTGAAATATCAAAATGTATGCGACCATCCATCCCTCTTAGAAAACGAACTCAATACGGAATCAACAAAAAGGGGTTCACCTTTGGATACAAGACTAAAATACTTACATGAGGGTCTAGTGCCAGAACAAAATGTAATTCTTTGAATCACCAAAGTTGGTTCATTTTATTCTATACGGTGTTGCTAATTGAAAACCAATGAAGGATATTTTAGCACTTTTTGTTCTCAAGACTTGAGAATGAAACGTATTAGAGCGCAGCTTTACGCCACAACATCTATAATTAATCACTTCAGGTGAATGATGGAGAATATATATAATATCAAATTTCTATTTATTTATCGATAAACATTAGGATAACAAAAATAGATTTCGTTTTGATATCAAATTGTGATTTAAAAAACCCAATTTTGGGGCAAATTTATAGAACATTTTGTTCAATCTTTTGCCACTTTTTTCTAGTTAAACACGTTCATACCATTTTTAAGTGTAAAAAACAATTAATATCGTTTTCTTCTTTGGCACTTTAGTTTTAACTAATGTATGAAGTACTACAGTCATATATTTTACTGAAATAATTTATGAAATAGTGGTACTCGTTCAAAAAAATTTAAGTGATTTTTGACAAATTTATATATGTAAACTACTTTGTAAAAAAAAACACGATTACAAAATTTCATTATCATAATGGATAGTTCCAACTGCTCTTGTTACAGTGATTTTTTTGTTCAATATTAGTATGTGCTAATAGTTTATGCGTCACGCACTATATTTGTAGACGTGTATATTTGTTTTAGGGTTCGGAGTTGTGAGGTGGGTTTCCGGTGGAAATATTGGGGGTTCTGTGGTTGAGTGTTTCGGAATTTTTTTGGAGGGGGGATATATCAATTGTTCGTGTCTTTAGCGATTTTAGTGCTTTATATTTGAACAATAAAATGCTCTGTTAATTTGGTGATTTATGCGGGATGTGAAGATGGCGACATTGCAGATAAAAATTACAAAAATCGCGTTATTGTTAAAACTTGCAGAGAAAACTGCAACAACAAAATATCAGGAGCGATACATTAGCAACGGAGAACAAAGAGACCCATCTTCCCAAGTCAAGAGTTGTTGATCCGCTTCACTTCTCGAAGGATCCGTTGACTTGGGGAGATGAAAGGGACCTTATTGGGAGGAGGCCGGTTACATCAAGAGATCTTTAACAAATGATTGGCATGCATTGACGGTATACAGAATATTTTACATGAATGTGGTCTAAGCTAAGTCTGGTAGACGCATAATGTAGAAAATGAAACAAGGATATTAAATGTTGTTTAGCAAAACTTTGATAGCTCAATTTCAACAAAATTGGGTCTCTGATTGTAACGCATCCAGTAAAGGATTGATCTATAATTTGTTTACTAAAAATGATGTTTGTGCCTAGAAATTACAAACACTCTGGTGCTTATATGAAGATTAATACTACATTACTTGGATTTTTGAACAAGCAATCATAAATTACCAACTGGCATATCGAACAATATACAATGTACCTATGTAGAAATCAACGATTTTGTAATTTATATAAAAATATCATTGGCGATGAATTATATCACTGTTTTATGATATATGCCAAGATTTGAAAGAATACAGGAAAACCTATTTACCATCAATGTATTTAAGACGACCAAATCCTTCCCAATTTTTGGAACTATTTTCAAGTAAAAAAAGAAAAAGAAGAAGCTGTTATTAAAAACTCTAGTACATGTATGTAAATTTATCATTATACATGTAATAATCAAGAGAGTCAACTCTCCAGGTTGATGTGTACAGTATACACTTTTGCTTTTAGCATAATATTGTCTGTATTGTATATTTTCTCTATATTTTTTATACGATATGGGAATAAATAAATAGAATGAGATTTTCAATTAGCATTCCTCGTCTCCACTCACTTACAGAAGTCTGAATAATTTCACTGAATTTAGATACATTATCAAAACGTCTTATAAATACTGGATGATTAAAATCAAAAGCTGGAAATTTGAAGAAAAAAATACTTTCAAATCACGTTACTTGTACATGTAATTAGGACAGTAATGTAAGGGTCCTTTGAGTTATTATTCAGGCTCATAGCATCGTTTTGGAAAGGGGGGGGGGGGTGGCGTAGTATAAAACTTCAATTTCACTCCTCTGTGAGGATGTGATTATGCATCCTGATGAACTTACATAAATCAACAGAACAAGTATGAAATTTTTAACAAAATATTTAATAACAAAATAAAATAAAATTAAACAGAAAATTCAACGAGAAAAACCAAACAAACAAAAATATACAAATTAAATAATGAAATGAAGGGAAAAGTCTATTTAGTCAGCCCGGTTCCGGTGCACGTGGTGTTGAAGAACCCTCAGGTGAACACGTGGTTACAGTCAGGTTTAGGTATATCGGCAACCACCAGAACTAAGTTGAAGTACATGTAGAAAGTTCACATACTGCACGGGTCTATCGAGGCTTCATTAGACGAAAGTTTTCCTTGGAAATGTAAATAACCCATGGCCTCGTCCACGCTGATTGGAGGTTTCTTTTAATAAACTCAATAAACAGAATATAAGTTTTCAAATGACACAAATTATATAAATATCAAACTTTCACAATGTTAAGTTAAAGCACGTATCTGCGATTATAAATTGGTAAAACTGCGAGGATCACCCTCAGGTATAAATTCATAAGTAGTTTTAGAGATGTGTCGAAAGGGCCGCCGTAGTTCACTCACTCACTGTAGAACAGCGGTCTCTATAAATTATCCCATGAAAATGGAAACGGCTACTCATAAATACAGGAGCCGGTGTAATGAAGAATAATGACCCCCGTAGAATAATGACCGGGGGTCATTTTTCTACGTAGAATAATGACCCCCCTAGCTGAAGAATAATTGGATTTTTCTGAAGAAAAAAGACCCAGGGGTTATTTTTCTTCATGTTGAACATGAAGAAAAATGACCCCCATAGAAAAATGACCCCCCCCCCCCCCCCCGTAAACATGAATAGAAATTGGTTACCCCGTATCCAAGATATGACTTTGAAATTACTTAATTTTTCACTCTGTTCAACTAATTTTGAAGTTATACACCGAACTTGTAAATAAATCGCTGTATATAGTTTTTCATATCCGTAGCAAGCACACACAAAACACTCTTACATTGCCACAAATTGATTGTTAACAATTACGTTACTTCTCTCGTCGACATACGGCGGAAAATGACGCAAATAAAGAAAAATTCATATACAATGAAGATATTGTGAGATAATTAACGAACAATAATCTTGAAATAATAATTGTTGTAATGATATAAGCAATATTCATTGGTGAATGAATTGTCAATCGACGAATGATACATATGTATATCTTTATGGAAAAAGACTAAGGGGGCAGGTAACGTAGGAATATGGATACTTCTTATTTACATTTCTTGGGGAAAGTGATTTTTTTAAAAAATCATTCTGCGTTAGTTTTGTTTTCTTCTACGTAATATATGAACATCAATATTCTAAACATTTGTTGTAATGTTGTTTTGTGATCATGAATAGACTTTATTCTTTTAGAGCAAATTTGTGAAGAATACCTGACTATAGTAAATCTTAATTGATAATAAACACTGATCGATTATAATAAGAAAGATTGTTTTTAAAAGCGTTAATAAATGTTAGGGGTTTATATCCCGCTTGATTTTGATCACACGATCTTTATTGTATCCAAAGTTTCCAATGCTCATACAAACCATTGAAGCATTAATCATCTTCATATTAACTAAACTTACTAAAGCATGCCGAGGATAAAGTAAAATATACGAAAGTGCTGAGTTAAGTGCGAAGAAGTGATATTACTATCGCTTCTTCGCCTTTGCAACTTTGCACTCTCGCCTTCGAATCTTCGCGCTTTCGCCTTTTTAGCTCACCGAGACGAAGTCAATGGGAGCATATTCTATACCCCCGGCGTCGGCGTCCGGAGCTGGTTAAAGTTTTAGTTGCAGCTCCTGTATCTAAGCTATTACTTGTCCTCTCTTCACCAAAATTACATGGATGATGCATCTGGACCTACTAAATCTGGTTCTTAACTTTCAGATGCTGGAGAAGGTTAAGGTTTTTGGAGCAGATAAAAGATTTTGTTGCAGGTGCCCTTTAATAGCAATATCTAAGTTACTGCTGGTCCGTACTTCACCAAACTTGCATGGATGGTGTGTCTTATGATACTGATGCACCAGACAGGCTTGAGTGCTGAATCTGAGCTATAGGTTTTGGATCCTGGAGGAGGTTAAGGTTTTTGGAGCTAGTTAAAGTTTTTGTTGCAGGTGCCCTCTAATGATTATATCTTAGTTACTACTGGACCTCATTAAACTTGTATGGATGGTGCGTCTTATGATACTGATGCACCTGACAGGCCTAAATGCTGAATCTGAGCCACAGGTTTCGGATGCTGGAGCAGGTTAAGATTTTAAGAGCTGGTTAATGTTTTTGAAACAGGTGCCCTCTGATGATGATATCTTAGTTATTACTTGTCTTAACTTCAACAGACTTCCATGGATGGTGTGTCTTATGATACTGATGCACCTGACAGGGTTGACTGCTGAGTCTGAGCCAGTTTCGGATGCTGGATAATGTTAAATTTTTTGGAACAGGTAACATGTTTAATAGATAATAGTACTATTTCAAACTTGCATAGCTGATTAATCTGTAATATGAATGAATCGCAGAGGTAACTTCAGATGCAGAGCTTGATCTCCATTATTAAGGATGCTCAAAATATATATCTTAGTTATTGCAGGTCCTAACTGTATGGTGTGTCTTATGATACAGATGCACCTGACAGGCACGGATGCTGAATTAGAGCCACAGGTTGGAGATGCTGGAGGAGGTGAAAGTTTTAATTGCTGGTGCCCTCTGATGATGATATGTTAGTTAACTGGTCCTAACTTCACCAATCTTGCATGGATGGTGCGTCTTATGATACTGATGCACCTGACAGGCTTGAATGCTGATTCAGAGCCATAGGTTTATGATTCTTGATGAGGTTTAGTTTTTTGGAACAGGTCACATGTTTTATAGATAATAGCTTGCATAGTTGATGTAACTTTATTATAAATGAAACGCAGAGGTTGCTTTAGATGCAGAGCCTTATCTCCATTATTAAGGATGCTAGAGGAATCTCCTCCCTCACTCAAACCTGCTTGAAAGATAGATGTGGTTGTTGTTAAATGATGTAACATGATTCCTATGATATAGTATTGTATGATTTGAAACACTATTGTTTAATAGGATACAATATAATACCATATGTTATATTGTAAAACGTTATATGATACGATAAAATATTGTATCAATTTTTATGACCCCCTTCAAAGAAGGGAGGGCATATTGCTTTGCTGCTGTCGGTCTGTCGGTCGGTCCACTAACAGTTTCCGTTCATTTTCTTCGCAGAGGATGAACATATTAAAATGAAATTTGGTATACGTTTTATCATGATAATATCTAGGTCAAGTTCGATATTGGGTACGATCGAGCAATTTTCGACAGAGCTATGGCCCTTGGACGTAGAAAAATTCCAGTTATTTCCAGTTTCCGCTCATTTTCTTCGCAGAGGATCAACATATTGGAATGAAATTTTATATACAGGTTTATCATGATAGTATCTAGATCACGTTCGATTGAGCAATTTTCAACAGAGTTATACCCCTTGGACATAGAAAAATTCCAGTTATTTGCAGTTCCTTTTTTTTGTGGATGTTTCCAAGGGAGGGGGGCATAAGTGTTTTACAAACATATCTTGTTTTTATATTTTATGATATGATATTGTATCATGCTATTGTTATGTATAGTTTTGATTAATATGATACAATATTGTATAATATAATATTGTATTATTTATTTATTATTTAATCACATGATACTGTTACATATGATATTGCAATATATAATATTGCATCCTATGATGTTATATTGTATATTCTATGATATTGTATTATACAGTATTGTGTTATGATATTGGTTTCTGTAATATAGAATTATATAACATGAAATTGTATATATGATATTGTAATATTATAAAATATCGTATCATACGATATTGTATAATATGATATTGGTTTATATGATATATTATCATATCACATAAAATTGTATTTTATGATATTTTAATATATGTTATTGTATCATATAAACAATGTGTATAATATGATTTTATTATATAATACTTTTCTTTATCCAATGATATTGTATCATTTGATATGATACAATGTTGTATCAAATTTTAGTGTATTATATAAAACAATGTCACATAACTGCAACGATGAGTGAAAACAGATTTTCATAACGCGCTAGCGCGCGTTATACAATTTGTATGCGCACCGCTGCAGTTATGTGACCACATCTTTCAGAAAATAATGTTTGAATGCCTAATCATGCAATATAATATCATATGTTTCAATGTTACGATGTATTATTGCAATATGATATTGTTTCATATAATACTATATTGCATTATGTTTTATGATATTCTATTATTTGATCAAATACAATTATAATGTATAACACAATACAATGTCATATCATACGCTATTATATCATATCTCACATATTTTTACGGTATTTTATGGTAGTATATGATATATATTGTAAGTATGATAGGATGGAATTTTAATTATATATTATTGTATTGATTAACATATGAACATATGATTATCATACAATTTTTTAACAGATGATATACGATATTGTGTCAAAACAGAATCCATGAATATCCAAGATCATAAAGGATGGTTTTCATATGATGCCTCGTCTCGGTGAACTTTGTAGTCTGTGATTACCTATGTTTCATAATTGCGGAGCTCTCTATCGTTTAAAGGGTTCCGAGGCATATTTTGGAATTTTTTTTATAAAATTAATAAAATTATCCAGGGGGATAGGGTCCTGACTCCCTCTCCCGTTTTACTGCGTAAAATTATTAATATTGAATTTTCCGGGGGGCGGACCCCCTCTCCCCCTCTAGATCCATGCATGAGCAAGGTGTGTCGCATAATGAAATTAGAATGTTACTGTGTTTGGACCACAGTAAACAGACGGCTGGTAAGTGACAGGAGTTTAGAAGTGCATATGTACACATTATGGCGGACATTAAATTTGGTGTGGAGTAGATAATGATTAGGCATAGCTATTACTGATAAACATATATGTTACATGTACACATTATAATATTTATAAACATTCATATTTAGCGCGATGGCCTAGCGCATTCGTACCAATAAAATAAAGATGCGAAGGCCAGAGTGCAAAGTTGGGAAGGACCGATAGTAGTATCGCTCCTTCGCCTTCGCACCTTCGCACTTTAGGCATCATGCACATCTTCGCGCTTCGTCGTCGCATCTTCGCACTTTTGCTCCTTCGCCTTCGCACTATCGCCTTTGCAACTTAGGTCGAAGAGGCCCTATCGGAACACAATAGATATATGTAAATGTAATTGTTAAGGTGACAACCATACCCCGATGAAATACATTCAATATCTTGTTATAACGGAAGGATTTTTATTTTCTAAGATATACCCCTTCTTTCACTTTAAGTTTATATGAATATGAATTATAATTTCCGTTACTTTCTGTAAACTGCAGCAGTAAAAATTACAATAGTGTAAAGACTATTTCACAATAAAATAAAAAAAATATACTGAACAACTTTAATCTACAAGGGGGTCATTATTCTACAGGGGTCACTTTTCTTCATGTGGAGTGTGCTCATTTTTATGAAAATGAGACTTATTCTTCAGGCAAAGGGGTCATTTTTCTACGTAGAATAATGACCGGTCATTTTTCTACGGGGGTCATTATTCTTCATTACACCGGAAATATTTCAGCACCCAAGAACCCTCCTTCCCTGACAGGTATTGACGTTCTGTAGGGACGGGGAAATTTACAGCAAAACAAGGCAGAAAAGACCCTGATAAAATAAACAAAAAGAAAAACATACTACCGAAAACCTATTCAAACACGTGTGGTTAAAACGTACAAAAATGGTTTGTTTAAATACCTGATGTTTTTCTAAAACAGGCCCCTGAGTACTAGACGGGATGACGACCACGTCTATCGGCTGATGTTCCCGGGTACTGCCCGTGCATACTTTTACCAACTATTTAAGGTATCAACGAGGGGCTCCCCACAGGATTGATATGTTACCACGGTAACCAAGGGTCAAAGTATTAAAATAAGGGGCTCTCCAAAAGATAAACCGAAAAGGTGAACCAAGGGGAATTATAATTATACACAACGAATTTTAGTTTGTTACATCCTCATTTCCTTATTTTCATATCAATTCTGTTATTTATCATGATTTAACAATAAATCACCCTGTAAATATACATAAATATAAATCAATTCCATATGATCAATTCACATAATAATTGATTTCACAGGTCATAAAATATAAACATGATATTTAAATGCTATTAATATGACAGAGTTATTCCCCTTGTCACAGCATTTTACAATTTATGTATACAAACATTTAATCTTTACATGATGACATAAATCAAAACATATTAAGATTTATCATCGTGATTGAACATTTATATTTCAATTATTTATTCTTGTAAAAAGAATAAAATTGATTAAGCATATATTTATGACAAATAATCAGTACCTGTTAAATGGAACAGCTAGAGCCTGGCTTTCAGTCTTAGTTAATTAACTGTATCTGTGACTGTGATAAAAAATACATTCACTCTAATATATTTCACACTCTATACATTGAGTTCAGTTTGATAACTCAGAATAAATAATGAGATGATTAATTTACAACTTGGTGATTAGAAGAGAAAATGAGCACTTACATATGCTTTCTGTTCAGCTGGTCGATCAAAAATATTTATATGTTGAAAGCTAGATCAGCAAATTTCATGTCAACCTGGAATGGCAGTATATCTGAATAAATATCTTTGTACATGTCTAAAGTCAAAGTTTTAGTGGTAAAAGTTTTAACCTATGAAATTTAAGGAATTTAATAAAGCTTAAATTTTATTCTGGTGCCCTAGCTCTTACAGGTGTACTTGGAGAATCAGTGGCGGATCAAAGGATTTAGTTATTAACGAATTATTCATTGAATTATTTTATCTTATTATTTGATCAATTATTATCTTTATTCAATGTATACATAATGTTGATAAAATAATATATTATTGATGGTCAATATTATTTGACACTTAGCTTTGTATGCTATTAATATAATTAATTAAAATAAACATATTTACATATTCATAAATGTACAATCATGTAATTTTGCATTTGAATTATTCAAAATATACCAACTATTCATAGGCGTCAGAACCAGCCCCCCCCCCCCCCCCCACACACACACACACTTTTTTTTTGCAAAGTTAGACCTAACCATCAGTGATATACAGTTTAGCATTAGGGAGGGGCCAGAAGTTTTTGGAGTTATCGGTATAAGTACTACGCTACCCCCCCCCCCCCCCAAAAACACACACAAACCCCCACCCTGGATTAAGAATTTCATGATTTTGGGAATATAGCGGGTGGGTTTTTTTTTGGTTTTTTGTTTGTTTGTTTGGTTGTTTTTTTTTTTTGCTTAATTGTCAAGATTTCTGATGATCATATGATTAGTCTAGCCCCCATCCCCACTTTCATTTTGCTTCCACTGCCACTGCTATTACTGTAACATTCTAAAAACGGTAAATGTTAAGTTTTGTATATATCATATATAGTTGGAGTGCAATTAATTATTTAGCATCAAGGCAAATACAGTTTGATATGATAAATCAACTGTAAAACTTTATTAGAAAAACAAAGCATACTGTACATCAATATACTATTCAGTCCAGTTGTTTGCTGACAATCACTTGTTTCATGGATAAATTAAATGTGTTTTACGTTACATCGTATTACGAATAAAAATTGAATGACTTGACAAGAATGATTTCGGTCCCAATTGTTTCGTCTCCAATTCGTTTCGCATTGATAGCTATTTACAATTTGACTAGAATTTAAAATAGATGGTAATGAGATAAATGCATCACAATATTTTTTTAATAATCTTAATGATAATGAATTATATCGACGAAGAAGCGGCCACTTTCTCATGGTTTTCAAGTAATCTTTTCCGGATAATTTGGTAGAGGGTCGAGATCTCAAGTAACCGTCTGAAGGGTGAGGACTAATCGCCGGAATGGCGACGGAATAGACGTAGTGACATGTATAAAAAGGTCGATAACTTGTGTTAGGTATAAGCTATCATCATTCGGTTTTCAGTTTTTTAATCTGTGGATAGAGGGCTATCGAAATATGTAAACACTTTTTTGATAGGTACATGTTTAATACATAAAACCTTGACCGGAATGAGCTATGGTCGCAAAAATCAGCTGCCGGAATGACGAAGTCGACTTCAGAAAATACCTAATATCTCAAAAAGTTTTTAATATTTTTTCATTCGGAAACGATTTTTTTAATCACAACAACCAGGCCTATAAAATGTGAAAAAATTAAATCGATATCTTTAGATTTAGTATGCAAAACCTTGACCGGAATGAAAATTTTTCGTTAAAAAAGAATGCTGTAATCGTGCAGTCATCTCTAAATAATCACCTGTATCATAAAAACCATTGATTTTATTTCCATTCGGTCAAGATTTTTTTCATCCTTAGTTATACACCTTTCAGATAATATATAGTTTTATATATCAAACTGTATTTAAATGTTCAAAACCTTGACCGGAATGGAAATTTTACACTCAAAATTTACAAATTTTATTAGATCCACTCAGGTATCGCTCAGGTAAAGAAGCCGTACTACAAGAAGGTGTGAACAACACAAGTAATGAAAACATAGAGAATTTATTAAAACAACAAATTTCAATAGAACAACACAAATTTAATCACGACAATGGTCAATACATAGCCAATCTGTACAATCATTATTTACATCTGCACATTTTGAATGTTTCCAAACATTACAAAGCTTTTTCCCTAATTTAAAATCACAGCCTACCATTTCATCCACCCAATCTGGAAATCCACAAGAACAACAGCAATTAATTGTTAAAATCTTATGTTTTAAAACTGTAATGTCAGGAGTTTGTGATGAATTTTGCGGAAATTGCGTAAATAAACCATTTTCTAAACATTCTACAAGATGGTTTCTCATACTTTCTGATTTAAAGAGGTTTTAGTTTGAAATGAATTATCGGGATTAAAACAAAATTCTACAAGGTTTGCAATTGCAAAAAATCCACAATCATAGCCATTTTCTTGTTGTTGAGAATCTAAAATTTTAATAGGAATAGAAGTTTTATTACGCCCATAAATAAGAGAGAGTTGAATTTCAAGAGATGGAGTGTTTACTGTTTGGTTCTTGCTCTTGCTAAGACTATCTAAAATACAAATTTCGTTATTGTTATTTTGAAAAGATGTTACCCAATGACTTCTACCCGTATGATGTATCTGAACTGAAGGTGGTTGAGTATGTTCAAATTTTTTATCGCATTTCCATGATTTAGTTTGTTCGTCAAATAGTGGTGCAAAATTTGTTAACTGTAACCCATGCATATGTTCAAACTGCTTTTTGATTATATCTAATGAATAATTCACAATATCGGAACACAACCACCCTTTTGGATCTAAAATATTTTTCTTGTGCGAACCTGCAAGCCCAGAAACCCATTTTTCGTCTTGAATAACCTTATCGGAACCCTCTTTACATTCTAATTTGATTTTTTTAACGGGAATGTCGTCGCCAATATCCTCTTGTTCTAACGCGGCGGCGGCGGAATCCGGAGCTGGTATAACTTCCTTGTCGCAATCATTCGGTCGCGGTTTTTTCCTACCGGATTTTTTATCGTTACGTTTCAAACTATTCTTAGACAACTGCTTAAGATTAATTGTTTTCTTTGTTTCCGAAATATTGTACATTCTTACTCACTTTGATGTAAACAATTAAAATCATCATCCGTTCCTAATTATCACGGCTTACACGGACAAGCAGTTTTTACATATAATTATATACATAGTTTTGATACATTCTAATTCACTTTGATTTAAACAATTAAATCATCATCACGGCTTACATTGAAAAGCAGCTTTTAATTCAATTTTAGCTATGGCACTGTTCTACTTACTGTGATAAAGCATCGTTGATATTTATTTTGAATAAATAATATAATAACCTTTTAAATAAAAAATAAATAACTTATAACAATTTCATCTTAATTTCGCGTATATAGTGTTTCTTTTTAAAATGATGTTTAAAAAAGCAGATGTAAGATTATCTACGTATACGAGTTCATGTAGTACATATATGTTTTTATTACAGGTGTTGTTCACACCTTCCTGTAGTACGGCTTCTTTACCTGAGCGATACCTGAGCGCATTAATAAAATTTGTTAATTTTGAGTGTAAAATTTCCATTCCGGTCAAGGTTTTGAGCATTTAAATCCAGTTTGATATATAAAACTATATATTATCTGAAAGGTGTATAACTAAGGATGAAAAAAATCTTGACCGAATGGAAATATAATCAATGGTTTTTATGATACAGGTGATTATTTAGAGATGACTGCACGATTACAGCATTCTTTTTTAACAAAAAATTTCCATTCCGGTCAAGGTTTTGCATACTAAATCTAAAGATATCGATTTAATTTTTTCTTTTAACTTTTTGAGATAGTAGGTATTTTCTGAAGTCGACTTCGTCATTCCGGCAGCTGATTTTTGCGACCATAGCTCATTCCGGTCAAGGTTTTATGTATTAAACATGTACTTATCAAAAAAGTGTTTACATATTTCGATAGCCCTCTATCCACAGATTAAAAAACTGAAAACCGAATGGTGATAGCTTATACCTAACACAAGTTATCGACCTTTTTATTCATGTCACTACGTCTATTCCGTCGCCATTCCGGCGAATAGACCTGCCCCGTCTGAAGTCTCGCACAAGACGAGAATTTACGAGAGGAAAATAGCTTTGCCGACATTGTTTGAACAAAGGAGCGAAATTTTCTAATTTTCAGTCAAAACATGATGCAACAACCACATGGTCAGCATAGGTTTCCACAACCTGGACCACAAGTTAGGCCCTACCAGCAGCCGGGATATCCTGGGGTGAGAATATTTGTTGAGACCCCCCCATTCGATTTCTCGAAGATCAAAGACCACAGTGTCGCGTCGTTTGCGTTACTAAACTTCAGTGACCCTTAAGAACTAACGACGATTGTTTAAACGTAAACATTCACTCTGCAGCAAGGCTATGACCAATGCCATTTATTTGATGATTATCAATGTTAATGATTGATATGAAAATTTAGTTGAGAAACAATCGTTCACCAGGTTGGGCACCCCCCCCCCCCCCGGGTAATCTATCTATCTCTCAATACGGCTCACCCTCAAACAGTGCGCTGCTTGTTAAAACATAAAGAGAAGTAAAGTAGAGTAAGATTTCAATAGAGTGAAAAGGGGACAGTATTATTATTACATTTTAGTGAAGATAAAAGTTAAGGAAATAGTATTTACAACTATAAAAGATATAAAAGCACTTTTGCATTATTAACATGATTAAGGCCTGATGTGATTCAATTCGCCCACTTTCAGTGGGAAATGATCAACATCTGGAAGTAAGACAACACCCCCCCCCCCCCCCCCCCCCCCGGTAGTCTCCAAGCCCCCCCCCCCCCCCCAAACTGTATAAACAGAGTGTTTCTGTCTCCAAAAAATTGATTTTATTAAAAGAACAACATGGCCTCATTCCTGGAACTCTTAACTTTCGATTCCCATCATCATGACAAGTGAAAAACAATTGCCTAACCTGATTATAGTAGGCCTACTATAGCATTAAAACAATCATTTGCTCAGATTAGGCACAGCCTCTGTTTGACAGAAAAAGATAATCCAAGACGAATGAAAAATGAGTCCCATTTGGTAGGCAAAGAATTAGGCATAGTATTGATTTCAGGCATTCTAATCACCAATTGGGGTAAGGGGGATGGGGCAGTTATGTTAAATGTATGGTATAATTTTGCTAATAATGTGAGAGTACTCAAATAACATTGTTAAATACTTGTTTGAGGTGTTCAAGATAAGTAAATAGAGATGATGACACAGTCAATATAGAATCCGTGCCACTTTCACCAGTTTCAATTGCACTTTTATTGTCATGAATGTAAATTATCATCTAAAATTGTAATAAAGTGACAGAATGTAACTTAATTAGGACAGAATATATAAAGAACTGTAGGTCTACGTTATCGTATCTGTCATTTAATGTCCGTACAAATATTAATCATTTGAAAGTACTTTTGACATCAATATACAAACTCCAATATACTTTCCTCATCTCTTTTTACATGTTTTAAATGAGGAAATTTACTAGAACAAAAAAGGAGCTAAAAATTTTTTATACCATTTATCAAATTTGCAATAATCGATTGAGCTACAGATATAGCAGCATATATTTGAATTTGAAGTCAAACTCTATATAATTTCCTGCAGGATGTTCTTAGCAGAATTAAAAAAAAAAAGCAAAACAAATTGTATATGCATACTTTGCACCAAACTTTCAAACTACAGTACAACTTGACAATGTTTATGTTGCATTGAGTAACACTTGTAATTCTAATAACTGTTTATTGTAGGGACCTCCAAGACCAGGTGGCTATGGCCCAGGGCCTCAGATGGGGCCAGGGGGACCTCGAATGATGAGCCATGGGGGCATGCCTCCACATCCATATGCAGGTAACCATAGAAATGAAAAGCTGCACTGTAGATTCTGATATACTTACATAGTAAAGTACATGTATCAATTCTTTGGGTTTTTTAATGTATCAATTCTATTTTTGTTACTGTATGTAAACCTGTGTATACATGTAAATCCATACTTTTCAACAAACTTTGAAGGTTGTACAGTGTTTTATAACCAGTGTGATACAAATAGTTTTACACTAGTAGTCTAAATAGACAGGTTTTATGTACTGGTAGTTGCTACATGTAAGTTTTACTTCATTAGTGTGCAAATGGCAAACTAAATACTGAAACACCAGGCTATTAAAGTTACAAGAGATGATTTGCACGTATTTTTTTTGTACAAAAATACAATTGGGATCCTTGGGCACAAGTTCCATAACTTAAACCGCCCTATCCCAAGATAATACCTCTTGTTCAGTTGGTTGGGTGGATTGCTTTCAAATAAAAAAAAAAAATCTTTCTCAAAATATGACTTTTTTCCATGGCAATCAGGAGGATCTCCGAGTTCTAAGAGTGGTAAGTACCATTGAATGATGCATGTGTAGTCATCTACATAGAGCTAATTATAACAAGGTCTTATTTAATGATCAGTGGCCAATGGCCTACAAAATCACTATTTAATTATAGGTCATCAAATACTTACAAATAACCTCGTGATCTTTAAAAAAAAAAATTTCAATTTTTATTTTCTAAATATTAACATTAATTTCATGATGTTAGGATAGAAACTTATGAAAAAAAGGGAATAAAAAATTTAAAAAGTTCCAATTCATGTCTGTTTTTTTTTCATAAAGAAAGCTTTTGGATTGAAATTTAAATATTCATAGATTTTACATTGTTCATGTATGATTTATGCAGGTGCATGATTACTACACAGAATGTGATATATTTTGCACAGGACATGGTGTTTGCTTTCTTACTGAAAACGAAGCATTGGCATATTTATGAAAAGCTGATGCAGTGATTTATGCAAGAGTAATTTATACTTGTTGAACAAAGCAGATAATGTTGAGTATGGGGAAACAAGTTACAACCCAGATATGCATGTCAAACTGAATATTGTCTTGTGTTAAAAAGTGAAAATCTTGATGATGAAATATAAGATGCAAAAACTGTCAACAGATTTGTGTAATATGAAAGGAGAAAAATGATTGTGATATGTAGTATGCGTGATTGAATTTTTAGCTCGGTCTGAAAAGTCCAAGGAGAGCTCGGGTGAGTTTGAAACGAGATATGCTTGATGAGTGTGCTGATGCATTATGGGTTAATTTTGTCAATGGTCAAAAATTTTATTTTGAGCAAAATTGCAGACATTCTTATATGTCTTACGAATCGCATGAATATTTTTCAAGGCTTTATTTAAATTGTCTCATTAATTTACATATGACTCAGAAGGAATATTTTATTCATTTGATAGAAAAGGAAAAAGGTACAAGCTTCAGTTTAACTGATTTTTCACAGGTTCTAACTGTTCTGTGCTGCATGAGTAGAAGGAGGTATAATATGATTGCTAGAGCAATGATAAAACGGATACAAATGACTAGTACTGCATGTTGTTCGATCATTATAAATCATTATAACATGTGGTGTTTTCTTATAATTGAAACTGCTTGTATTCCACAAAACAGACTTTCTTTCAATAACTTATATACAATCAAATCAAATAACAGAATTGAAAGAGAATACTTACTGGAGATTTATAAAAAGAGAATGATTTGACTGCAGAATAAAAGAGAAGAAGATTGATTAGGATATTTAGCAAATAATTGTAAAAGTAGTTAATAAATTAAAGAGGATAGATGTATATCCTGGCCAGAATCTCATTAAAGATTTGGATAGAAATTGTTGAAGAAAGGGGGGTGGGGCATGTGTAGTGTTTGCATGATTGTGTGCTTCTATCTCATTGAAAAATTAAATGCCAAGAAAAAACGCTGAATGTTAGAAAATATGCAGTTGTTTGGTTTTCATTTTTTAAATGAAAATAAGATTTTCAAATTGAATATACTTGTAATTATCATCTATGAAATGAAGAATAATGGGGATAAAAGTCTTTTGATTAATGATGCATTAGTTTGATTCATGGATCAAGAATGTGGAAAATTATTATACCATATCTTTTATTGCCTGTGTTGATGAGGGAGAAAAATGAGATGTTTATTTTGTTGGGACAACCATAGAGTATTCTGATGTTTGGAATTTGTATCTTTCTTTCTAGCTCGTGATAAAACCAAAGATATGGGCTGTAAGTCTTGAACATGCTGCATCAAAGCTAGCTTATACAGTGCGAGAACATGAAAGCTCGGCTAGCTAGGCCATCTTTCTTTCTGTGCTTTATTTCATTTATTTATGGTTGGTTTTATTTTTCACATGCTCGGCTTACGGTTGATATTTATTTTCTATGGCTCGAGGACATGATAGGTTAAAGGTCATATGGCTGCTGCAGGGGCCCCGGCTATTTACATCTACCTTTTAAAATTAATTCTTCTTAAAAATTTATACATTAAATTTGTATGTTTTCATCATGAAGGAGATTTAAATACACATGTACATGTACTTCTGGATCAAAGAATTATGCCAGGAACCTTTTGGGACGAAGGTGGGGGGGGGGGGGGGGGGTGTTTATTTGCACATAAAAAATCTGGGGGAAATTTAAGAACAAAAAAAGCTAAGATTGTTTGTTGTTGTGTTTTTTTTTCTCTTGATATTTCAATTGTACATTCCTATAACCTTAATGAATACAAAAGAAGTTGTACTGAATCGTATGGTGGCAACCAAAGGATCAAGGTTGTGGTTGTTATTAAGCTATATTATATATTTATATAACTTTTGCTTTATGTATTTGTTGTGCAAGCATTTGCTGGTTTTTTTGTAAGTACAGAGTAGCCCAAATCTGCAAGATGCATTGTGTATAATGGTACATGTACTATGATTTGGATAAGAGCTAGTTGTTGTAGAAAAGGTGGGGAGGGGGATTAAGCATCAGTTAGCAAAGCTTCATCCTGTTGCCTTTTGCTCATGAAAGGAAATAGTAGAAGGCTGGCATTCAAAATGCAACAGCAGTTTTTGCTAGTAAAAGCTCTGGTGTTTATTTCAAAATTGCGCTTGGGTAAGAGTCCTTACTTTTTTGAGAGCATTTTCCGTAAAAATTGCTGATGTGCTATATACAGAAAACTGTGTTTTTACCCTAGGCTTTTGGTATTGTGAATATATATGTTTTCAATTTCATCAGAGTTAAAAAGGAATACAGTTTATTAATATGTATTTTCTTGCATGTAAATTTTAAGTATGGAAAGTATTTTTTTAAACATGTAAATATTTTGAATTGTTATTCAATGAAGGTGAACCTTCGTTTTTTCTTGCTGTATTACATATGTAAGTCTACATAGGCTTAGAAGTTTAAAATGTAAATACGATGTGTTTCATTGTATCTCCTGACTAGATCCCAGTTATATATGATAGTTGATCTGTTGATCTATAATCACAACCAAATTTAGAGTTCAGCTTTAGGTTTCATAGGTATTACTACCTATATTTATTTCTTTGATTCAAAAATATTTTTATTGTACATTACAAATATACAACTTGGATTGGGTATACAATTTCAGAAACTTTACCCACACTCTGCACTCTTCCTAAACAAATAATTACATTTTTCCACTATTATTATTAATTTTTTTGACAGCCATGCGGCCAGGAATGTCACCAGGAATGCACCCTCCTCCCCATGGAATGCAGACCCCCCACGGGATGGACAGGAAGAGACCTCCTGACCCCAGGGGCACCCCCCAGCAGATGAAACAGGCGTAAGTGTGTAACCCTGCTAGATCATGTAGAACAAGAGGGCAATTCTCCACCCATGTAAAACCAGTAGATGATGCTATTACTCTACAAGTTCTCACAAAACTAAAATTAATTGATACAAATTTGGTAATGCAGATAATTATAAGATGTATTATTTGGAATTGATTTATTTGTGAACTTTGTCAAGAATGTGGAGATTTTAATGTCAAGAATGTGGAGATTTTAACTGACAAAATGAAATAATCATTATGATGTTCTGTCTTTTCAGGAAAAAGAAGAAGAAAGTTGCTGACAAAATTCTACCTCAAAGGGTAAACATCAAAATTTTATGTAGTTCTGTGGAAAAATATAGATTAACAATTTTAAAAACTGACAAATGGTTGAATATCTGGAAAGGTAAATACATGTACCTATAGTACACAAGGGGTAGACATAGTGACTATAGAAACTGCTGGTTTCAGCTAAGGGTCTTGGAGATGGTAATTCTATTAACTCTCAACGTGGTACTTAGTTATGTAACAGGATACTTCAGTATGCATAGATTATGGCAAATGTAACAGGTATCAATTCTGATGAGGTCCGGTACATTTCATTTGTTGGCATGACTTGTGTAGAGGGATTTGCAGATTCATTTGGCAGGATTTTTAATTGCTTTTATACATGCTATCAAATATTTGCTTTTCGGTAATCATATACATGTATGTTACACATACATGCAGGTGCACCTTTATAACATGTTAGAGTTGTCTCAATTTGTATTTTCTTCCAATGGGCAATTTCACTCTTACAATTCAAATCAGTAATTTAAAAATTTTGTGACACCTATATTTGACATTTCATACGAGCATTTACAAGTAGGGTATAAATTAAAGTTATAAACTGGTTTAAAAGATGCATGTATCATGGTATCAGTACATCATGTATAATTATAGTTTAGTTTATTACCGGTAGGACAACAATTATTGGGTTGTGATGTAAATTTGTTTACCGATAACATTTGTTGATTTAATATTGATGAAATCACAAATAATACCTAATCATAGATATAAAACATTGACTCTAAAAGATATTGAATTGTTATGAGCTAAGTTTGTAAAATATTCTCAAATGACAGTAGCACTCAGTCTGTTAGAATTTGAAGGGGGAAAATGTTGGTAGCATTTACTGATTTCTTGGTCCGTTACAGGTGCGTGACCTGGTGCCAGAGTCGCAGGCTTACATGGATCTGTTGGCCTTTGAGAGGAAGCTGGACGCCACTATTATGAGAAAGCGGCTTGACATACAGGAGGCGCTCAAAAGACCCATGAAGGTAAAATACCACACTCAACCGTGAATGCTTGGGGTGATAGATTATGTAGTGGAGGTTTTTCGTTTATTGTTAATGGAGATTTCAATAATTTTGAAGTGAAGAGATCATTAACTCATTTGAAGAGGATTTTATAAATTATTTAATATAGTTTATTTTACCAATTATTAGGTAATAATACCAAACCTAGGTGCTCTACATGTAGATTATAAGGCAGATGTAACTTTTTGATTAGCAAGACTTTTAATAAAGGGAGACAAGGGCCAATTCCCTTCATTTCAACAGTCCAAGTAGGTTATTTAAAATCTCATGAGTGGCAAAATACACTACTTTGGAATCATTAGAATTGATGGTGGCTCAATTTTTGTGGTATTTGTGAGTAGCCCTCCCCCACAAAATTACATCCTCAATGAAAACTACAGTTAAATATCGATATCTCGAAGTTCGGGGGACCACGGAAAAACTTCGAGATATCCGGGTGTTCGAGATATCCGAAGTCGAAATTCTTCGACTCCATTAGCGTTTTTGTTTTTGTCCTGACATGTTAACACAGGAAGTCCTTATATGCACTATAATTTGAGAGCCGGTATGAACGGAAAAAAAAGACGGAATATTGAAACGATGTTTTATTTATAGACATTTATAGACATTGCACATATACACTTAAAGCTATACACGCTATAATTTGCGTCAATTTTGAATGACAGTGAAAACGCATGTGTTTGTCTACTTATAAAAGTTATCCTTAATCTGTAAATTACAAGGGTGAATTCCATCTCGTTACAAAGATATAGATTTTTAATTGTTTATTTTCCTGCCAGGAAAATAAACCTTTTCATGAATATTGATGAAGGAAGAGCAAACCGACCTCATTGCGCATGTCCGCGGAGAACTATGTGGTCGTTATTGTTTGCCTAATTAAATATCCAACTTGATTTTTAATATGCTTAACAGTTGTTAATTTGAAATACATACATGTATAATGAGTAAAATACGCTTGCCATTCACGATACCCTTACTTCTGCATTAACACTTATAGGATCTATAAATAGCACATAGGGGGAAAAACACAGGTCTACGTCATTTTTTTAAGGAAGTATTCATATCTACTCACAGGCTTGTATTTTTTCCTTTTGTTTGTACTCGTATATCGGACAAATTTATGCTTTACTGAAAATATCCTTTCCTTTGTGAAACTATCACAATTATAAAGATGTTGACCCTTCACCAGTTTTGGTATGATAGGCTAAATTTAGCTGTCGATATCACGTGATAGATTGATATTCACGAGGAGGCATTACTTTCCTGGCAGGAAAATAAATATTTTTTAATGTTTAATATTTGATATATTTGTTACGTGATCGAATTGAGCATTATAATTAACAGAATAAAGGTAACTTTTATTAGTAATCAAACACATACATTTTCCCCTTTATTCAAAATTGACGCAAATTATAGCATGTATAGCTTTAAATAAGAATTTATATGAAACGTTACAATTATTTTAAATAACAGTTAATCAAACATACAAGCATAATGTACATGTATACATAATGTGTTAATTGTTTGATTTTTGTTCACATTAGAAATAAAATTTGTTATATTTAAATCAGCGTGTTGGTAATTTATCATGATTTAGTGTGTGTTATTAAATATATTTTTGGTATATTATTCATTAAGTAGAAGTTCACTTTGATCATGCATCGATATCGATTATACGATAATTTACGCTGCGCTATTTGGTAATTGAGTGACTGTGAACTTGTTTGCTTGTAGCGTGCATCATTATTCATATTATCGTTAATGTTAGGGATGCTTACTTTTGGGAGCTGTGAACTTGTTTGTTTTATCAATCACCGGAGTATATACCCAAGCTGTTATCACAATTACCGTGTCATCGATAGCTGCACTGGCTAAGTGTGGAGTTAATAGACTATCAGTCTTGAGAAAAGGTGTGAATTGTCGCGGGCGAGAATACACGACATCCGGGGTGCGATTAGCAGACCGGAAAATTGACTTCACTTCGAGATAACCTAGGTAAAATTTGTTATTGGGACCGTAAACATACTTCGACATAAGTGGGGTATTCGAGATAACCGTATTCGAGATATCAGTAGTTTTTTAAATCATATATATAGGGAAAACGGCCGGGACCGGCGGCCGACTTCGACATAACCGGGGTATTCGAGATATCCCATGTTCGAGATACCGATATTTACCTGTAATTAAGAATCAACTTTCTTACTGAAACTACAAACAAATGCATCCATGAAATACCTACCAATGAATTAACAAAAAACCCACAATCCACGAAAACTAGCCCCTACGAATTTAAATGATTCCACAGTATTTGTAATAATTCTGATAAAGCCACTACAGATGAGAAGTTTACCTTTCTACTCAACATGTCTAAATTTGTTGGAAACTCGGGGTTAGAAAATGCCTGATGGAGTGAAATTGAAATGAAATCATGTTTTATGTTACTCAGAACAAAGAAAAAAAAATTGTGGTAAAGATTTGAAACCGATGTTGTAAAAACATGTCATGGATTAAGTTCTATTGGATTTTGAGAATGAAATTAGTATTTTCAGTAAACAGAATGGGTTCTATTTTTATTTTGTTACAAGAAAAATTTCAGTGTTTACAAGTGGTTTTTACATTTTGTAGCAAAAGAGAAAATTAAGAATCTTCATTTCCAACACATTTTACCCGGCAAAATCAGAAGGAGAGGATGGGGATGAAACTGTTGCATCATGGGAACTAAGAGTAGAAGGGAGACTACTGGAGGATGTAAGTGTTTTCTAAATAGGTACAAAAAAGAGAAAATTTGATCATTGTGAAAATTACTGGATATACGGTATAATCTCTCTATGGCAGGCAGCCAGTGCTAAGCTGAACGACTCCAGCAAAATGAAGCGGAAGTTCTCCTCCTTCTTCAAGAGTCTGGTAATAGAACTGGACAAGGAACTCTATGGACCGGATAATCATCTTGTGGAGGTCAGTTAAATAGTTTACTTTTTATTTTGAATATTTCTTCAAGACTTTCACATACATTTGTATAGAATAAGTTGTGAAGGTGTAAACATTTCAATTGAACATTAATTGGAACATACCATACAGATTTTCTATAATAATGGTATAAAATATTACAGAAGAAAGAGTTTGTAGACAGTATGATAATATATATTATACCTGTATATAACAGTACAAATTTTCAAAAGTTTACATGAAATTTAGTCAGAATGGATTGAAATCATGTTTTATCGAAGAATAAGCATGAAGAATGTAACAAGTGTTTTGATTGGATATAGTGGCATAGGACTCCAACAACCCAAGAGACTGATGGGTTCCAAGTCAAACGCCCAGGGGACCAGAATGTCAAGTGCACAGTCCTTCTGATGCTTGACTATCAGGTTAATTTTTTAAGATAAGAATATACTTACCTTATTGTACGTCTAGAATATCAAAAGACGGTTATTTTAGAAAATTTATTAAGACTGTCATGATGTAAGATAAAAAAAATTAGAAATGAATGAAAAATATGGAATGTAAATTTTAAATAGGGAGAACCATGAAAGATATGTTTGCTGTTTAGAAAGATTAAAAATAATGTTGGAATATCAAAGAAAAGTACTTGTATATATGAAGTACTGAATAAAATGATTGTTTTTTCTGCATTACAGCCCCCTCAGTTTAAGTTGGACTCTCGGTTGGCCCGCATTCTTGGTGTTCACACCCAGACTCGCTCGGTCATCATCAACGCTCTGTGGCAGTACATCAAAACTCACCGCCTCCAGGACCATCACGAGCGCGAGTACATCAACTGTGACAAATACCTAGAACAGGTACACAAAAACAGGTGTAATGCTAGGTTATGCAGTTTGTGTTTAATGGACCAAATGTATTATCTGTTCTGTGCAATTTGGTACTAATTTTCTTGAAGAAATTATGTAGATTGAAATTTGAATGTGAATTATTTCAACCAACAGTCAACTGCAAGGCTATGCGGTTGTTTGATTTGTCAGAAGTATTTCTTTTTAAATTAAACAGTTTGATTTAAAAAAAACTTTGAAGAAAATTTGAAATTAAAAATTTGTTCAATTTTTCCAACATACTGTGAGGGTTAAAATTTGATGGAAATCATGCTGAAAGTTTTGTAAAAGAATGATAGTACAGGTGACACTCGATGGCTCAAACTTCGATCTCTCGAAGTTCTTGATCTCTCGAAGTGAACTCACGGTCCCAATTTTTATCTCTATATAACTAAGCAAATTTACTCTTGATCTCTCGAACTCCGATCTCTCGAAGTTCTTGATCTCTCGAAGTAAAACCTTGGTCCCTTTATACATATTTTATTGTTTTTCACTCTTGATAACTCGAAGTTGTTGCTGTGTACACACGCAGCCGATCAAGCGTATAATTATAGCTCCGCGTTGACCTTACCTGGATGGTTGAATGAACTCCTGGGGGCTAGCGTGGTAGTATTAATTGGTTGATTACGTAAGTGACACTACCCGTTGCTTCTTTCAAAGGGTAGATAGGTAATTTGTAAGTGATCTATAAATTTTAACAACTTGTGAATGTTACGGTAAATGCTCTTTATTTAAAATAAACGTAATGATTAAGAAAACATAATATGCTTAAAAGTTTTTTAACGTGAAAAAATACACTTAATAACCACACAAGTAAGTTCTGTAATGTTTAAATTGAATTAATGTAGCAGAAAATACGATTGAAATCAGGCTATCCTTCCATGTTATAAATATAAATTTCCGGCTACTATAATTTTAGAACCAAAATGACCGGAACAAAAATTTCTGGATTTTTTAAAACTTTCGATCACTCGAACTCTTGATCTCTCGAAGTTTAATCATGGTCCCCTGAAGTTTGAGTTATCAAGATTCACCTGTAATTTGTTCAAGTGGGACTTGTTCCATTGGTCAGTAGGATGAAATACCTTATAGCTGAACACTGCTTGTAAATTCGTGGGCTACTTGTTGTATTCCGTTCTTTATCTATGGATTTTATGCATTTATTTCTTATTTCATGTCCAAATTCTATTTGTAAATAACACATTGACCTGTTTATTTGATGTTGGTATTCTCCTGGATTGAAAAAAGTGTATAAAATTTTATAATTTCATCGATGACAGAGTAACACGGTGAGTAGGGATGGGACGATGCACCGGTGCATCACGGTATTTATTTTGACATATTTGGATCGATACATCTACCATTAATAGAACGATACCTTAGCAAACTTTTTTTATTTTCCAAAAATATCCGAGCTTCATATATCAACTATTTTTTGTCCGCGCGCCTAATATGAAAGTACAAAGATGGCGGAAAACCTTGTAAAGTTGTCAAAACTGTTATGAAGCTAAATCTCAAATGTAGAAAACTTTCGGATTACTTGTTTATGAAAAAGAAGTGAATACAAGACTAAATTAATTTGTAAATTGTGCAACACTCATTTTAAATATGATAAAGTCACTTTGGACATGCGGTAATACATTGACAGATTCAATAAATTTAAAGCCCTCATTCATTTTTTTCATTAAGTTGCAATGTATCGTGATAAATATCGTATCGCATCTCATGTATCGTGATATGTACCAAATTAGCTAAGTAAAGTATCATCCCAGCCCTAACGGTGAGGCAAGATATACTTCCACACAAGCGACTTGTCCAGCAAAACACTAAACTGTTAAGAGTTCAGCGGCTTATATTGGGGTTGTAGGAATAGCAGTGATAAAAGAGAAATATGGTGGACAGTGCCTATTTACAAGAAATTATACTCTAACAGTAAAATGTTTTTTTCTGGGAAAACTTTATTTTTATGTTACTTTCATTGTTCATTATTGATTTTCATTTCTTGATTTATGGCATTATTCTTGAGGAAGTTTAAGCTGCCAAGAATGATTAGTCTCTCTTTCATTACAAAAAAAAAATATGACATCAAGTGAAATTAATTTTGTATCTTGTCATTTTGAAGTTAAGGAGACAGAAACTGGCACCATTGCTATGAATACTTGATGACCAGAAATCTCTTTTGGAAAATCTTTTAGTCATTAAATTCCAATCTCAAGAGATGGCTTTGAAACCCTGTAGGACATTTGCACCTATTTGTAATGATATTGACTATTTTCCCCCTCTTTAATTATTCATTGCCTTATTATTGAATTTCAGATTTTTGAGTGCAAAAGAATGAAGTTTGCTGAGATTCCAGGGAAACTTCACGGTTTGTTGATGCCCCCGGACCCCATCGTCATCAACCACGTCATTACGTAAGTTGCCATGGCAACCACAATGTTTATAATGATAATAATCATTCTTCCTTGGATGTTATGTGTTTGATTGTGTGCAAAACTTTTCAAAAAAAAAAAAATAGATTTCACTCAAATACGTTTATTATTATAAAAATATTCTGCATGTTAATTGTTTTGATTATTTTGGGGGGTTTTTTTTGGTAATTTTTGGGGGGTTTTGGTGTGTGTCTGTTTGTTTGTTTTTTTTGGGGGGGATAATAGTTAGATGATGATACATTTAATGAATATGTAAATTCCATGCATACAACATTACTATTTGTTCAACCAAGCATTCCTCGTTGAAAATATTTTTTATAACCAAATATATCAGATATTAGATAACAAAAGGAAGCCAAGTTATAATTATCTAAATCATTTAACTTATAGTCCTCATTAACCTTAAAATCTGCTTGTCGTTTAAATTATTTATTGATGAAGTTTTCCTAAAGTCTGGGGTTTTTTTGCATTTTACATGATATGTTTAAAACACTATCAATTTACGTTTGTTTCACGATAAATATTTCAACAGCTGGTATTTGTCTTTCACACATTCTGTTGTGTATTATGTCACAGTTTGGCTACATTTAGTCATCCACTTTTCATACCTCTAGCATAGACTGCAGATGTTGTTTGGTTGATTTTTACTTCATCATGTATGCATTATGTTTATGTTGTATATCTCCCCATCTTGTCATTATGTTTTATGTTGTATATCCCCCATTGATATATCTTTTGTTATTGACAGTGTGGAGGGACCAGATGCCAGGAAGACGGCCTGTTATGACATTGATGTAGAAGTGGTAAGTCTCTACAATGATACATGTACCCAAAATAAAGAGAGCACTACACTGTACATGATAAGTAGTCTTACACCTGAATAGAAATTAACATATTTTACTGACAAATGTCAAAAGGATTAGACAAAAGTTCAAAAATTTATAAAGTCTTAGATCGATCTTAACCATAGGATAAGGATGTCAAGAAAGATATTAGAACTTAACTTCAACAGGGGAAAATATATTCCTAAAATTCAGTGCTAAACCACATTCAGACAACAAATATCTTGGCTATCATGAAAAAATGTTCATTGGACATAAACAAAAACGAAAAAAAAAAAAATAATTACAGTATACATTGAGTACTGGTAATTTGAATCTAGAAAGGCAGAGAGTGGAGTTTGGTAAAATGAACAAACTGTATTGATTTTTTTTTCTTTCTGTGACAGGATGACACACTAAAACAACAGATGAATTCTTTCCTCCTGTCAACAGCCAGCCAACATGAAATCGGGTCACTGGACTCCAAGGTACCTTGTTTAATATGTAAAAGAAAGAACACTTTGGTCACTCAGACTATAAAGAATTTTTCATATAGAACATGTAAAAGCATTAAAGTAAAAAATATATTGTTTTGGTCTTTTTTCGAAGACTTCAAAATTTCTCCTAATTTTTTGGCTGTTAAGATGTTGGACACTGTCCCATTTGTGATATTGAGGTCAAGATCAAACATGAATAACTCCTTAAGTTCAAGGTCATTTTAAGATCAAGATGTAGTAAAATATTCCAGAGGGTATTTTTGGTGCTAGAACCATGATGATGTCATAATTGATGAATGTAATGAATATTACGGCTTTGAAGGTATTATGTAGAAAATGGAACTATTTCTTGACATGCTATATTAAATCGTGGGAAAAGTAATCCTGACGACTATATCGTATTTGGCCTCATTTTAAAGAGGAGGTCAGAAGATTGTTTAATGCTGTGTTTGGATAGACTGTAGGCATATTGATAAATTATATTTCATTGGTCAAAAGCGGACAAAACTCCCAGATTTGGTACTTATTTCCTTCATATATCTAAGAAATGAAGTTAAAAACATGGTTTTTCATTGTGTTTACCTATATTTTAAGCTCCGGTACACCCTTTCAAACAAAGCTATTGTTATCAAGCATCACTGAAATATAGGATCTCTCATGGTTTTTATCCAACGAGTTGTGTGTTTTCTCTCCCCAAGCCTTTTTTATATGAATTCATGAAAAATAAATGAAACAACATTAAATGCTCCATATTTACAACACCTTTCAACTGAATTATTTATTTACTTTTATATTCTACATCAATCAACTGCCTAAACGTACGTAATATTTAATTATGACGTCACATGGCGTAAGACACAGTGTAATATCAAAAATAAATAATCAAAAAATCAAAAATATCATAAATAAACATGTGATAAAGAATTTATATCTTGAATTTCATAAACCTGTAGGCAACTTTCATTTACTAGATCTTGACTTATGGTTTCACTTGTAATTTCGGCCACTGTTGAAGCTGTTAATGGGTCGAGGTCTATAAACAATCTGTTGATTATAATTTGTAGATCCATGAAACCGTGGAGACGATCAATCAGCTGAAAACCAACAGAGAGTTCTTTTTGAGCTTTGCCAAGAATCCTCAGGAGTTCATCAACAACTGGTTGATTTCGCAGTCAAGGGACCTCAAGGTAAATATCAGAACTTATTTTAGGATTGTTCTGTATGAATATTTAATATTTTTAAAAACACTTTGAGATTATTTTTGGTCGATGGTATTGCTCTTTTCTGTATTTTATCATCTCAGCTTTTAACATGTTTAAGGAGACTTTGAAATTGTTAAAGAAGTACTGTATTGTTAATGTTTGAAACAAATCATTTGAAATAGGTTTCAGTGTAGGTGATTTCATTATACATGTATTTGTTTATTTATCGCACATCAGATCAATATAGTGATATTTAAATTCAACAAAAATTTACCTCCTGCTTGAACTTTCTAGATTTTAAAGAACGCATATGTCTACTTCAATAAAGTTTATGCATTTATATCTTTTTTTCGAGAAATGAGTGACATTATTATGTACATTTTTAACAATTTCCTCCTGCATAGTTGGAATGCTACCAACCATAAATTTTTTAAAAAAACCTCAACTTCCTACCAGCATTTTAATAGTTAAGCTTGACTTTAAAAAAAAAAAGATGTAAAAAGTGGACAATAAGCCTGTGCCCTAAAATTGTGTCACTGTATCAATCACTGTCATCCAATAGATCCTATTCATAAGTCCTATAGAAGTGAAACCAGAGATTCAGGGTTACTTCTATGATTTGAGTAATGAATTTCATTTATTCTCATTGACTAACTATTGGTCAAGCTCAGTTTTCAGCAACAGGTGCTCTATTAAATCTATAGTTAACATTACTATTTCGTGAATGGGTTTTAGTCACATCAATCAAACTGAACAGCTGGAGTTGAGAATTATTGTAAAAATGTTTTGTTTTTTATGCACTTCTCCAAAACTTTTTGTTCAACGAGATACTGTAGTAAAGTAAGTTGAAGTCATGGTAAAACAATTTCCTCCATGTTAAGTTCACATATCTTGAGTTCACATATAATGCAGTCCTGGTATAACGTTCATCTTCAAACATTAACATATGGCGCCCTCTTTTTGTCCACAGACAATGACCGACGTAGTGGGTAACCCCGAGGAGGAGAGGCGGGCCGACTACTACTACCAGCCCTGGTCCCAGGAGGCAGTGTGTCGCTACTTTTACAGCAAGGTGGGTACTCAATCAAACCTCTCTATATATGTATGTATTGGTCCTAACTTCTACAGCAAGGTGGGTACCTGATCAAACCTCCCTACATATGTATAGGTCCTTGCTTCTACTGCAAGGTCAGTGTATAGAAACTGATACTCGATCAAACCTTCCTTACATGTATGGATCCTTACTTCAACAGCAAGGTTAATCCTAAGGGCTGCCCCATGTAGAGAATCTGTTACTTCTCAAAACTTGTTCTTTGTATAGCTTGGTCCCTACTTCTACATGGTTAGTTAATGGCTAATTTGACTTAACATTTGAGAGACTTGAAAACTGTTAGTTAAGGTATTCAGGGTATGATGGGAGAGTGTTGTATGTTTTTGAAAATTGCGAGGTAAAATTATTATTAGACTAATATATAAATCAAAGCTAGCAGAATGTTAGAAGTCACAACTAATTTGAACTTTTTCACATTACATGTATTTATTTGCCCATACATGATACAGGATTAAGGAAATACCTCAATTTTTTTTAGAAATACATGTATGAATTTGTGTGTTGTTTTATGAAGAGAGTTATAACAACATTTTACCAAGAGCTTATATAACAGGTAATTGAGTTATATAAAAGTTAATTCATGTAAAACTGTGGAAGTTTTCAGTGTAAATTTCAAACCAAGTACTTTACCCCAAAACACCCAGGTTGAATTATAAATCCTCAAAAAGTTACCTTTGAAAATTGAACTTCCTACCTCCAGTAAAAATAAAGTATTGTTCATAATCATGCATTAAAAATGAGAAATTGTAATGATCAAATCTGCATCTTTGTTCAGTTCTTTCTGTATGTCTATTTTGATTATTTGATCACAGTTGAGCATAATGCATCAGAAAATATTTAATATTGAAGTCCTAAACAATAGCCATGATAGTAGTGATCTCAGTTCCCAGAGAGAAGGAAAGGATCGTTTAGATATTTGATTAACCCATTATGTGTGTTCTTAATTTAAATGAATTGAGGTCTCCTGCAGCTGTACTTTTTTGCGATTTGACATAGGTTGAGGTATTCAGACAGGTTTATATTTTAATCACCATGATGGGGCTATAAAAGGATTAGTTTCAAATCAATGCGTCCTTCAAACTGTATCTGTTATATAAATAATGATAGATATTGATTTTTTTTTTATTGTATGGTTTTAAAAAGCCGTCAATTTGGATATTACTGTGAACTAAATGGGAAAAGTGGCATGCGTGACAAATTGAATCTATATTGAGCCATGAGATGCAAGATCAGGGAATAGTCTAGTATTGATAGATCTATGACTCTCTCTCTTTCTCTCTTTTTCAATATGCAAAATCAGATTTTTCATGAATTAGTTATGATCCATTAAAAATTAAGACTTTGTGTGGGATGAAAAAGAGCTTTATAGTGACTTAGTATACTTATTGCACAGGTAAAATAGGAGCTATACTGGTCTTTATTTTGTGTCAAGGTCAAATCTATGGCCTAAAGTCAATGTCATTACATGTACATGGTTGCAGGATTTGATAGCCACCATTGGTGAAACAGTGCATTGAAAATCAAAATGTCAAGAAATTTTCTGATTGAAATATTTGCATTTACAAATGCACCTATAAAATAGTGAAAACATTCAATTCTGTGTGAACTTTTTCATGACATCACAATAATTAACATGTGCCCTTATTGTTCGACGGTTGCATTATTGTAAGCATAAAAACACAGTTATGTTAATAATTCTAAACAATATGCCTTTCTCAAACGTAAGTATGAGTAATAAACAGAAATGATAAAAAGTTCACCGAAATATGAACTTGGTTAGTACATGATCAAATCTTCTGAGAAGCCTTTGGGCTTCACAGGTTTTGATCATGTGACCAACCAAGTTCATAGGGATATGAACTTGATTGGTAAACATGACCAACAAAGTTCATATCCCGGTGAGTTTTTTAACTTTCTGTTTATATCTTAAATTACCTTAAAAAATTATTTAAATATTTTTCATTGTCATTATATTTTCTTTTCTTTCCAGGTCCAACAGAGGAGAATGGAACTGGAGCAGGCTCTAGGAATACGCAATTCTTGAAGATCACAATCTGTAGGTTTCTTGTGTGACGCTGTTAAACTGTGACATGGTGTCGAAAAATCTAGGTGCTCTGTGAGTTTTACTTAAAGTGTTCAGGAGACAGCAACTGAAGTGTGAACATGTGATGGATATCGAGACGGAAAATTATCTTTGTTGTGTGAAGTTCCCCTAATAACTCTTCATTAGCTGACAGTCCAACGTTCTGTGAATCATTTTGACTGTCTTACTATTTGATTCCACTGCCATAATATTTGTTGTGTAGTAAGATAAAATAAGATTGGTAAAGTTGATTAAATTAACGAAAAATATTTTTATATTCACAAGGAAAGGAAAACATTTAATTTTGTTGCAGATGCAGCTCACCTTTTTATCTTTTTTTTTTTTTTGGGGGGGGGGGGGGGGGGGGACAACTTTATGGTCAGATATGGCATTTGCATTTATATATGGAGACAGTTTATGTTGTGTCATTGTCATTTTGTATGTCATTTTTCATCTATCCATGTATTCATAAAAACTGAACAAGCAAATGAAATTTGAACCAAAAAAATTTCTTGATTTTAATTTCTCCTACATACGCCTATTTTCACCTAGATGACTAAATATGATACGAGATGTGTTAGTAAGCATACATGTACGTGTCGGCTGTAATTTAGTAGTATTGTAATTTGTATTGACTGTTTGCCCTATAAAACTTTCAGCTCGCAATTTTTTCCCCCAGCTAGAAACTGTTACAGTACCAGTGTTTATCACTGATACTGATTATGAAAGACATATTGGTCTGGGGCCCCCGCTTGATTTCTCTGAGGACCTCCGTAATGGAATATTAAGCCGCATTATTTATGCAGATAGTCTGAAAGTAATTCTTTTCCTTTTTTTGTTCTGTCTACATGTTTGCCTACTGATTAATCTTTGAGTCAGATATTTCTAGAATTTGTATTTGTCTTTGCTGTAAGAGAAAAAAAAAATTGAGAAACATGCTAAAGCTAAGGTTGTAAAAGTCAAATTGAGTTGAACTTGTAAAAAGATATTTCTTCTTCTAAATCTACAATTTCAAATTATCAAAAGAAGATAAAGTAAACATGTTCTATACCATGAAGCCCCGGAGCCACTTTTTTACACATATTTTCATCACTTAATTTTTTTTTACATTTACTTAAATTATATTATTTCATGGATGAGTTACTTTGATATGTTTTTATACCAGTCCAGAGATAAAAAGATTGTCTGTGGATTGGGGAGGGGGTTCTGATAACTGAATCACTCACCGTGACGACAAGGTAACGACAATCCCCGATATAAGACACGCATCACTGATCCTGCATCAATATTAGCAAGGTCATCAATTTTTAGGATGATGGAGGGTCTACCCTTAATTTATTTAGCCGTAAATTAACTGGATAATTAATTAAAAGAAAAAAATCAGGGTTTAAGATTTGAATTTTCTCGTTATCTTTCGCCTCTACGAGATTAAGAAAAAAAACCCAGATTAATAAAGGTAAAAAAAAATGGCGACGACCACCCAACCCTTTTAAATTTATGAAAATAATTACGCAATCTTATTACACATAAACAAGAAGAATTAATTATCTTTCGTTTTAAGATTCAGACAAGATATATACGGATGTAGCTCCGGTCGCCAGCGGCTACAGTTAGTCACGGTGAATGAAGAAGGACCCCTTTCATGAAATTAGGAGTGTAAATATGTAGTAATTTATTGCGTGTATTGGGGCGTGGTAGTGTTTGTCATAAGACACAGATAACGCATGCATTTAAACTACGCGCCTTCCAATGTAATGACTCTCTACCTTCACCTTTTGAAAATAAATGTTACCTGTAGTTTTGGTTCAGTGGTTACTACACAAATACCAGACGACACTTTGAATGAGACGCATATGTATACGTAGAGCATACTATTGTAGTACATAGAGTATAAAAATACTTTCTCTCACTGACCGGCCAACCAGTTTGACACTGCCAAAGGGACCTCTGTGAAGAAATTGCAAGAAAAGGTTAACTTAAAAAAATGGCTGCCGCTCAGAAAAAGTTGTATGAAGACTTCTTCGACAAGACAGATGCAATGGGACAGAAAGATGGAAATGTTTCCATTCAGGAACTAAAGAAAATGGTGGTGGAGGGACTGGGTCAGAAGAAAACGGACCAAGAAATCGCGGTGAGTATTAAGAGTGGCGGATCGGAGAGGTGGAGGGAGCGGGGCGGCAAAAATATGCAGACAGCGCTAGCACGTTCACATAGTAAAACCTTTAAATTTTTACATTTTGCAACCCTCAATACTGCATGTACATGTACATGTGTGTATTGAACTGTTGAATAAACACTTTGTAATTTTTAAAACTATTGGGTGATCAAAAAGTTATTTAAGAAAACCCCTATTATAACGCGTAGTATATAAACCTCATATATATACGCAACCATGTACGCATGTTGTATGCATGTTGTTCCATATGCAAATTGTTCCAGTCTATATAGGTTAAAATATATTATGTAAATTATATAATTTATTGGCATGCACTGTGATCTTATTACCAAGAAACGCATTCCTACATGAATTGTTATTACACACGCCAAGGACACGAGCTGATTTAATGACGAGATTTTATATTGGTATATATCGCTGTGAAACATTAAATCCACCCGTCCGTCTTTTATTAAATTTACTTGTTACATATTTATAAAGAAACTGATAATGTCCCACTGCTGGGTAATAAACCTGGGGATAGTCAGGCGGATATAATGTGTCTGTGGTATTACTGGTATCTGGGTGGGCCGTGTGTCATGGTATTAAACTACCAACCCTGTGCCTTATAAAAATTGCGTAGACTTTTATGGTCTTACTTCAGGATTAGGTATTTGTATAGCTCAGACAGATTATAAAATATTCGGACATGAGTAGAAACTTCTATAAAAATTATGCAATAAAAAGAAAAAAGAATGTATAAATTTAAGTTAAGTGCATAATGTAATTTGTTGATGGTTTGTCAGATTTTAATGCAATCTCTCTCTCTCTCTCTCTCTCTCTCTCTCTCTCTCTCTCTCTCTCTCTCTCTCTCTCAGCTGAATAAAGAGTTTTAACAAACATTTTCAAATAGTCATGATATACGTGTACTTAATTAACTTTCAGTAAAGTTAGAATGTATAAGGTAGAATGCATCTGTTGATAATGAAACTATTGCTCTACAATTTATTTTAAACACTCCAAAAAATCTCGCGCTAAAATACACGGTGTAATCAATCCTCGCACTCATTTTCTTCCCTTCCCTATTTCCTGTCTAGCTTGCAAGAACTGTGACCATGATGACTGTCCCTCGCTGTCTGACCCCCGGGGACGGCGCGGTATCGCACGAGGTGCGAGGTTTCGGGGTTTCTGTCATTTGTCGCGAGACACGGGGGACGAATGATTCACATTTCTCGCCGCTCGTCTCAATGATCGTTCACACGTCATCCGGGCAGTTTGTGTTTGAAAAATTCCTTTCTTTGAAAATTAACTTGTTACAAGAAATATTTCTAGACAAATTTTGAATAGCATTGACATAGGCATTCGATTTCTGAAACGTTTAGAGAAATGAAATATTCAGTTGTGGAAGTGCGAAACTAAAACGACGTGAGTTTTAACAATTACTGCTTTTTCTCATGTTTCTGACACTCACACAAAATCCCCACAGTGGCACTAATACTTTGACAAATTTGTTCATTTTCTGTTCATAAGTTTTGCTGTTTTTTGGGGGGGTTTTTTGCAGCAAAATTCCTTAGATGAAAACAAGAATCAGTTAATATACAAACACTGATCTCTTGTGACGATAACTTCTTTAGTATGTTTTACATGAAACGGACTCTACCTATATTTACGATGCATAAAATTTGTTTTCTTAACAAAAAACATTAAAATGATACATGTATAAGACCCAATCCGCTTTGGCCTCAGACCAAGATAAACATGTAGTGTGTAAGTGTACCTGAACGTTTTTTTAACCCATGATTTAGCTATTATTTTTTAATTGTTAAAATTCACGCGATGAAATACGAATAACTGTCGGCAAAGACGGGGGTTTCCGACGATACGTTGTTGTTACCGAATGCGCATGCTCGTAATTAAATGCAACATTCGGATGAACAGCAAAGTTTAATTTTTAATTGCATTACTACATGTAGTGTATTGAAATTTAAACGAACTCAAAGAATTATGTAATATGTTGTCGTTAAAACAAAGTTATGTACATGTAAGTCACTGTTTTTGCTGATTGTAGCAAAAACATAAATGTATTACACTTGTATGTTCACTGTTGTACTTGGTGTTTCCTATGTCTTGTCAGGCTCCTAACATTTGATTAACACGCTAGGACAAAAACCACATAAAATTATGATGTAACACTTGGGGCTTTATATTACCATCGTTGATGTATCCGTGTACAATGCATACATTGGGGAGAATATTCATGAAATCGACAGGCCCCCGTACCTAATTCCCGTGGAGTATTCGCAATCAATAGGAAATTGTTTAAATAAACAGAAAATTTTCACACGAAGCCTTTTCTCATGCAGATTTAACGAGGGGGAAATTGCTTTAATTTCCTCACAAAGGTCCCTCCTTTTTACATTTTTCGCCAAAAAAAAAATGTTTATTAAAAGTCTTTTGAATTTAAATGTAATATTGATTCGGGGCGGGGTTTTTTTTTATCCCATCGGCCTCATGCGGTTGTTTTGGGGGTTTTTCTGGGGGGGGGGTAATTTTTGGACTGTATGGTATGTTGAGGCCTCCCCTCGGTTTCTCCCCTATTGATCAGTTGCTAATTGTCAGCTGTTAAGCTTTAGGGAATGCTTAAACGAATATATATGTATGTACACTCAAAAGAAAAATAAAGAGGAAGGTATAAAATTCGCTACATCGTTGTACGAACTTAGCGTCAGGGATTTTAATGAAAAGGAAGTGTGATCGGAAATAAATCTCAAATACTTCAATTACCGGCTTTGTAAAAAAAAAAAAAAAATACAAGTTACATAGGCTACTGTTGGATAAGTTGGCTGGGAGGAAGGATTTCATTTGAGTGAAAAAAAATTAACCAGAAACAAACAAAAAAACATTTAAGTGGATAGAAAGAAGAAAAAAATTTTGTGTTTCAACAATATTTGATACAAAAATTTGCAAAAAACAACAATGGCGGATAAATTGGTTAAATGTGAAGCGGCCTGGGAGAAGTTTTTTGAGAAAGCTGACGTGAACTCGGACGGAAGTGTCAGCATAGAGGAACTCAAACACATCCTCACGGTGGAGTACAACCAAAAGTTGTCAGACCGAGAAATCGCCGTAAGTCTCCTAATAAATCTCTCATTCCAGGCTTTTTTTTTTTTTTTTAATGAACAAATACGGTAATTTACGCATCCGTTACTATAAAAGATCCTGTTTCAGGTGTAGAGATATAAATTCATAATTCGAAATTCAGCATATGTTTTTTTTTAAAATATGCATTTTCATATTGTTTAAAACTTTAAAGGTTTAATCAAATTTATTAAACAATGTTTCATTATGAAAAACATAGAAAGGTTAAACAGCAGACTTTGTCTATGTAAGTCAACTCTATTGTTTAAGGTTAAAGTAACACCTGTATAGTTACACATTAAAACATTTTCCATTAGAAGTATTTAAGGACCGTGCCGGCTTTTGTTGGGAATAGGGTGGGTTGGGGTGGGGGTGATAAATTTTGGGATTTCGGATCATAATGATCTATAAAAAAATTACACAACAATGACTCGAGGAGGAAAAATGGATAGCTTTAATTTCCTCCTAAAATTTAACCCAATTCATATCTATTCGAGATTATTTGACGAATCCGGCCGGTGTATTGCTAAAATAGTACGGATATCGTCTTAATTAATTACCGATATATATAATATATCGCACAGCATTTTATACGTTACATGTATTTGTAAGAAGGTATAATTCTGTTACAGTTGGACGTGTAGATTAAACGCTCACTTTTTCTCTAGAAAGAATTAAATACTCGTACCTACATGTACATGTGTTGTTTTTATCATGAAATAGATAGTACCCTATAGTACACGATCATACTAGACCTATATATAGATCTAATATAGTCGAGTGCTATGAATTTAACGCACGCACACACAAACATTTGCTTGCTTTTGGTAAATACTGCTATCATTTCTTCGGCCGATCCAATACAAAAAAAAAAAATTGAAAATACGTTTGCGTGGGTAGTGAGATTTAAAAAAAAATTATTAATGATTGATCAGTTATTTTCAGAACTCCCTCGAGTTTAATCAATAAAAAGGCAATGAAATTTAAATACATTTGTTTAAGAGACAAAAAGACTTATTGTAATTAAATTATATTTACGAAATCAATCTGCTTTTTAAAAAAGTTGAATTGGAATCTCTCTCTCTCTCTCTCTCTCTCTCTCTCTCTCTCTCTCTCTCTCTCTCTCTCTCTCTCTCTCTCTCTCTCTCTCTCTCTCTCTCTCTCTCTCTCTCTCTCTGGTATACAGGTAACAGGGTAACAGATGTATTAAACGCGGTGCATTTAGAAAAATCGATAGTTTGAGATATCGTAAATTATTGATGACATAAAATGGGCGACGCGTTGTTTTGATAATCAGAAATCTTTTTTTGTTTTTTAAGTTGTAAAGTCAAGGGTTTTCCAGGGGAGAATTATAGGGAGAGGATTACAACACGGGAGATTTTTTCAGCGACGAAGAAATTCGAACTTCGAGTTCAGGATCTTTATTACTTTGAATTAAAAACTTCCTCACCAAATCCGATCTCGTGATATCAATTTTTTCCCTTCGTTTAACGGAACTGTAAATCGGTGAGGAACGAACTACTAGAAACAATGGCATTGAAAGCAGTGACAGAGGAATACTGGCTCAATTTCTTTGATAAAACGGATGAAAATAAAGACGGAACCTTGTCAATTTCTGAACTAAAACGGGCATTAGTCGAGGATTTTAATTGTACCGACTTATCGGATAACGAAATTGCAGTAAGCAAGCTCTCTCTCTCTCTCTCTCTCTCTCTCTCTCTCTCTCTCTCTCTCTCTCTCTCGTTTGAACATATGTTAATGTTAAAGTATGGCATAATATATAATAAGGTTGAACACAAGTTCTGTAAACTTTAAAACGCCCTCTCCTGTGAAATTTTGACACAAAATTTTCACTATATTACGAAAGAATTGCAATATCGAAGGTCATAATAAAACATCATCATTGAAGTTAAACTAAAGCAGACAAAAATCGACAAAAATAAATTAAAATTATAAGTTTTTATATCAAATTTTGAAAAAATCTCTCTTTATAAATAGCTGAACATTAAAAAACTAAATTTTCATTTTCTGCAATACTGAGGCAGTCTCTCTTCTTTAAATCACAAACACAATTTTTCCTGCATTGCTCTCTTCTCTTTTGCTCATTCGTGTAACTCTTTTAAATGTGTATATATCAGCGTCTTTTCTTTAATCTTACCATTGTTCAATTTTCACACATTTATATATTTAGATTTCCTCTTCCTATTTTTCTAGACCCCTATATTGTCCGATATCTAATTGTTTTAAAATTTCATATCTGTATATTAATTTTCCCCTCCTATTTATAATCGATATCTTCCTCTTTCTTTGAAATGAGATACTCTTGATTTTAGTATGAATCTGTTCTAATCTTGATCAAACGAGAGAGAAAGAGATATAATGTCAATAACAGAATTAAAAATTTAGAAATGAAAAAAGAACAAAATGAAAATACAAGCAACACAGGTAAAATTATTAATTTTAATGAGTTTTTTAATTTAATTAATATCAATGATAACTGTTACCTATTTTATCTTTGTCTTGTGTGAAAATTTAAAAAATTGCTTAACTTTGAAAACAGATGTAGGCCTATATGGTTATAGAAAGATTTTGTTCGTGTAACTGAATAGTTGGCATGACATGCACGAGAGAGAGAGAGAGAGAGAGAGCAAATATATGGCGCTAGAAAGCAAGGTGTTAACGATGTGTCAAGAAAACCTCTGAGGAAATAAGATCAATTTGCTGATTACAGAAACCTCAATACACTAATTTAGAAGCAATCCCAAAAGACAGAAAAACAGTTTATGAAAGGAGCGCGCAAGGTGACATCAAAGTTGACATTAATCTATAATGCAACAAGCACAGACTAGTCCTTTATTTCTGAGAGAAACTTTAAGCATACATTTGTACTCTCTGTCTACAAAAGTTTCTTGAAAGAAAACGAGTATTTTAAGTTGGCAGTGACAATGCGTGCAAAATGCAGATAACAATCTATGATCCCCGAGTTCCCCCAATTAAAGTTTTGTTATATTGCCATGGTAACAAAATACTCTTCGGTATAATTATAAGTATATAGCGCTCACCGTCTTCCGAGAACCTCAGCATTTAAAGTGTGCTTTGCCACATCAAACGTGGTCCGATGTGATTAAGTTTTGACGTTGGGGTTAATTTGTTTTTTTTCTTTCTACGGAGTTTTAACACAAAAAGGAAAAGGACAAGGAAAAACACTTAAGGTGTTAATTCCACTGTGTAGAGTTTCCAACTCCCGAAATGACATGAAATTGGTATCCGTCAATCAACTGGCAAATGACAGCGCATAAATTACGACTTTCATTTAGCTTTTATTTCATTTGGGTAACTGAATTTGAATTTAGAGGGAAATTATAACGATGACCCGCACCCCCCCCCCCCCCCGCCATTCACACCTCCACTATTTATTCGGGATATTGATAAATGTCAGTCCTAATTTAATTAAAATATTCATAATTATATTTACGGAAAAATGTGAAGGCCACATATGTTAAGTTCGAATGCCAGGAGATTGCATTGATCATACTATTAGGTCGGTCAGGTTGTTTCATAACGAGTCAGAGTGACCGACCCCTCGGGACTATAAACTATTTAAGTGTTCAACAAAAACACCACTTATGTTCAAAACAACAAAGCAAAATATCATATTGATCACAACAAACGTACTAACAGGTTTTTGGTTGGATCAATACAATCTGTGGGCTACTTATCGCTGATTATCTATTAATTTTACCGATTGAACCCCTTCCCCCCTCGCTCACAGCGAGGGTATACACTGAGTAAGCGCTATACTCGTACATGTAAATCAATAGTACATGGTTTACGTCATTGACCTTACATAATTAATACAATGTACTGTAGATTCCTTATTTTACGCGAGTACTTAATTCCGCGATTCATTCATTTACCAACAAATCGTGAGAACATAAAATCGCGAATGCCGAAATTTTATCGTAGTTTCATGTAGTTTTTATGTGTTCCAAAATTAAAAGCGAGATTCTAGAATTCCCGAGACGGGCTTCTCGCGATTTTACGCGGATATTAAATCCTCGCGTTTAATTAGGAATTTACAGAATATGCATGGTCAGTCAGTCTTAGATAGGTCAAAAGCTCCATGCAGCGGTGGGGTTAATACTCTGAACTAGCAGCGTTCACAGTGTATGATGAACATATATTTACCTTTTGAAGTTTTAAAAATTTCATGTTTTCGTCTTTTATAGGAAATGTTCAGGGACATCGACAAAAATGGAGATGGACAGATCACGAAGGAGGAATTCTTATCAGAAATGATGAAGACGGAGAGAAGGTAAATGACCTCTCACCCAGGACCTCCATACATTTATTGACCTAAATTGACTTTGAACTCAAAGGTCGTCATCTTTTTAAATCATGTTGACACGGACAGGGGCTGTTTGGTTTTTCCCAACACCGCTTAAATTTCAGTGGCATCAATTAAAATAAGAGTTAATGGACCCTTTCAGTGGCATCAATTAAATATATAAAAGTTAATGGACCCTTTTGGCCAATCTATCCTCGAGACAGAATTCGATCAGTAAGCAATGCGTTAAGTTAAACATCTCTGAATTTGATGTACTTTGATCCTTTTTTATGATAAAAAAAAATGATAGTCTCGTGTCCAGCGTATTAAGAATTATAAAAGAGACTACTTTAAATCAATGATGTTAATGAGTTGATAGGAGTATCCAGTAAAGAAACTAAATGCGAGCGTAACGTATACTGTAGTTTCTGAATTTAGATAAATTACTAGTGTATAACAATAAGATAATTCTTAGGTTTTGAGAATAAAACAGAAATATTTTACTCTAACAAGACAGAACATCGGTTAACGCCCTTTGTATCCTGGGCCGCGGCACCAAATCAAAAGTAAGTCCTTAAACCTCTAGCATCCTGGATAAGAATATGATAATCAACAACAGTGTATATCAAACTGGATAGAACTCTTTGAAGGTTCAAAGAGACATAAACATACTATTTTATAATTAAATTATGTATTTTCTTTAAACCAGGTGCCCAGTCTAGGTTGATTAGATTAATCGCTATTTCTTGCTTTGTTTTTTAATCAGTGTCAGCATTTCATTTCTTTCGTCTCTTGTTTTGCAGGACGGCAGTTAAAGAGGCTTTTCAGAAGATCGATAAGAACGGAGACGGGAAGCTACAGAAAGCGGAAGTTGCGGCCGCCTTAAGAGAGATCGGCCATTATACAGAGGACGAGATCGAGAAAATGATCAAAAAGGCAGACAAAAATAATGACGGTGTTATCGATTTGGGCGAATTCGAAAAAGAAGTTTATTAAAAGTGTTTCGTTTTTTTAATTCATGTTGGATTTACTTATTTCCTCTTTATCATACTTATCACGAATTTGTCGCACGTATATATACATGTATAGAAATATATATCGCTTGACAATTTCTTCTTAGGACATACAATGTGCAATTGTTCACCTATGATATTTGTAGCAATACGTTTCATAACTTTTAATGGCTAATTCGGGTTTTATTTTTTTTTTCAATATTTTGTTTCAATTGGATCATGAAGGCGCTATTGCATCCCAGCTGTCGTTTGATTCACTACTTGTTCTACCTGTAGTTATATAGGTATCCATTCTATTTACCTATCAATAAAAACAAGTTTAAAATAAATTTTTCCTTTTCTCATTTTCTGCATCTGTAGCTTCTTTATAATAATAAATAAATGTAGAGAAGACTGAGGTAAACCCTGGTTTGAACATTTTCTATATGTGTCTAGTTTTCAAAGTGGGTTAACCCTGGTCCAAAATTTAACGCACTTTGAAAAAATAATTCAAAGTGCGTTGATTTTGTCCAAAATTTAACGCTTTTTGGAAAAAAATTCAAAGTGTGTAATTTTTTCAAAGTGCGTTCCCACAAAGCGGTCTTTGTCACAGAAGATGGACTGCGTGACTTTTCCAATCAAAATTTACATGGCGTCTTTTCAGAAATAATTGGACCAAGTGTTGTATTCTCATGATTCAAGTTTGCTCAAACCATAAAGGCCTCAAACGGTGAATGTTGAAAAATTGGGAAAAAGACAAAGTATTCTTATGAAAAAATAACCTGGAGGATACTACTGGTATAAATAGTTCATTTTTAATATAAAAAATATTTTCAATAGTTCCGACGTAACTGAGCATATTTCAATATACTTAAAGTAATTGTGTACAGTTTATGTATACAAAGAATTAAAATTTGATGCACAATGTGAGGGATTTCAACTATTTCTGAAACATGTAGATATTGAAGCAAGCTAGCTAGTATAGATGAGTCAAGTCTTTTTTTTTTTTGTTCTTTTGAACTGAATTTGACCATAAATTGTATTACAATGATATGTTCAAACTAATCAGTTACATATTATCAGGAAATTAACCAGTGGAGTTGATTTTCGGGAAATTAAAAACCCACAATTTTAAAAGTTAAATGAAAAAATACGCAAAAGATAAAAATAGTTTTTATAATTCACTATTTAATACACGTTTACACTATGTGGTCAGACATTGTTGCCTACGTGAGCACAGTGGCCCATGGGCCTCTTGTTTAGTATTATTCTGTCAAGGGAATGTAAATGTGATAGCATTCTCTTTATGGTATAAAGTAATAATTAATCTTCAGACATGCTTATTTTATCATAATCATTTAAATGTACTTCATAACGAAGAAATTAAGATCCCTTATTCATTTTAATCACATTTTTTTTGCCAATAGTGAAATTTACATATACAGCTTTACTTCAAGAACATCACGTTAATAGATGACAAAACCGCTTATACCTTATCATCGGACATGTCCGTAGAAGGTTGAATGCAATACCTACAAGTATTACAAAATCATAAATATATGATGATAACGGTCTCAATCAAGCAATACAGCTTCGACCTTTGAACCACCATATCGTACATCAGAAAAGTCACATTCTATGAGAACAATCACCAAAGAAATAAATTTTATAGCGGTTTAATTCTTTTGATAAAAAAGGAAAATTGATTTCCTCCGGGCACATAACATCGTTTTTGAAAGTGGGAGAGGGGGTGGGGGTGGAACGGACTCGTCCAAAAAAGTTTGACAAGCATGAGAAAGTTGTTAGAACTGGTCTATGATCCCTTTGAACAATCAATAAAATACGTTCAAAACTAACTAAAGAAAAACAATTTTACTCGTATTTCCTCATTTTCGTTTCAATTTGTTTTACATACAAGGCACTTCCAAAAAAAATAGGGGGGGGGGGGAGGGGGGGGGGGGTACTCCATATGCATGATAATACATTTTTTCTTAATTTATAGAAAAATGTTCGCTGCAAGAAAAAGAGGAGGGGGGGGGGGGGGGGTTCAGTCCCCCTACTCCCCTCCCCTTTCCGATGCTACTCGCCTTCCTTCTAATCCAAATAATGCAGGACATCTTAAATGAAGTGTGTTCTTATTAAAAGAATAAGAAATCATTCTCTTAGGATGGGGTGTCTGATCAAATACGGCCGGGGGTGGTCAAATTCAATAAAGCTCGATATATTTGGTCACGCCTAGGTACCGTATTTAACTACCTCATTTTATTCATCGAATGGTTGCTTATTACTTATATTTAATATAGTTGTCACCATTTGTTCAATTTTTACGTTAATTTCATTTCGTATAATTATGCAAACCCCGCTTGCGCCTTACAAGACGTCATTTGCGTCATAAATGAACTGTATTGGACTATAATAACATGTACACATAACGATTCGTATTGTTTTCACAAAGACACTGAAAAATGTGATTATTAATTTATAACGACAAACTTTATATCCCCCCCCCTAACATTATGTATGTCTAAATGTCGGTATTGATTTCCCCATATCAAACCTTGATTCTCTCAGAAAACGAAGTAACATTTACATATGTATACTCTGATACTTTTTGAAAAATTGATAAATCAAAAAATAAATACTTTGAACAAAACCGTTTAAAAGCATTTTAAGTGCTTGCTTGACAATTAGTGATATGCGTATCAAGTTTCAAATAAACAGTCTTTCAGAACAGTTAATTAAACATGGAAAAATGATACAATTTATCTTCAAATTTCTTCACTATTTGTTCAATATGTATAGAAACCAACGCACTCTTCCTGTTATGGGTTTTATAACAAACGTACGTATGCATTTCCCGCACTTATTCCTGTACCCTTTATTTTACCTTTGGGATCTAGCCCAGACTTAAAACAGAACTTTTAAAGATGTAAACTGTCCAATTACTGGCTCTTTGGTCTGTCAATTAACTGGTTCCATGTCAGACAATAGCGCCGAATGTTCTCGTTGGGACTTTTTATCACCAAGTTTCGCTCGTTAATACATGTGGTTTGAAAGTTGAAAGGAGTTCTTTTTGTCATGGGTTAGGCCTAATCACTGAGAGAGAGAGAGAGAGAGAGAGAGAGAGAGAGAGAGAGAGAGAGAGAGAGAGAGAGAGAGAGAGAGAGAGAGAGAGAGAGAGGGGTGTCATTCATTGTCAATTTATTTAAAAAATGAATTTAAGTGCAGACATTAGCTTTTCCTTATCATAAGAACAATTAAACATATTTATGTCAGCAAGCTTGCTTTAAGTCTATTTTTGAGGTTAACTGCAATCCTTTTCTACACAAACATCCTTTTCTAAACAAACATTGGCCTTAAATGATTAAGTTTTCCTTTGGCCTTGAACTTGTAAAAATACAAAGCAGACACCAGTATCATAGATATCACAGTTTATTACAGGACACATTGTTGTTGAGTGTATTAAGAAATATCACAGTACATTAACCACACAGCAGTTTGTATAAAACATGGAAGTAAAAGTCTCAAATCCAAAATAATACAATAAACATAAATAATCATCAAGAAGTATTCAGCAGCACATATCACTTCTCTATCAAAAAATTGTTTATTTTTACTAAGAAATATACATTTTAATATCTTGAATATTCAATCACATCCAATCCTTTAAATTAGACTGTTTCTCTACCCCCCCCCCCCCCCCCCAACGAAAAAATATCTGAAAATGCAGATGTATTTTCCAAAACACAGTACCACACATTCTGCATTCATACCAAACAATCTCTTGTTCAAAATAACCACTCATTCAAATTGTTCTTCTTACATTCAATACATCCTTAATTATAAATGTTTCAGCCAGTATTCATCTTTCTGCACATAAAGGTCAAAGGTCAAATCACTCTTAGATTATCCATTAACAACATTCCTCAGAGGTGGCAAGTGGAACAAAAAGGCAGGTTCTCTTCGTAACGTCTCTTTCTATTGGCTGACTACTGTTGGTGTATGGCCTGCCTGGGACTGGGAGTAGTATTGCCCTTCCTCTCCTTTCATCTGTTTGTCTATCTGTCTATCTTCTGGGCTGTCTCTTCGTCTGTCAATCAAAACCATACTCTAATAAGAACCAGTTAAACATAATGCATTCAAGATTCTAAAGGAACGTCTTAACAGTGACTTCTTTGAAAATCTTTTTATGCAAAGCACTTCTCTTCAATATAAAAATTCAAAAGAACAAATATCTGGGCAATTAATTAAATTTTTTGTCTATAACACATAATAAAATCTTATTTGATCTTTTTCAGCAATAAAACATTTCGTTGCCTGAAAATAACTTTAATTTATGCCCTTAAGTTACATATAGTTACTTAATTAAGTCAAGGATGAAATAAAGTTGTACTATAAAGATTGAATCTAAAGTACAACTTGACCCTAAAGTTACTCACCGTGAGGGGGGAGGGGGAATGTGTTCCACATCTTCAGGCATCTGTTCTCCATCAGACATCACTTGGTTTTCTACATTATACAGAATAAAAAACATCAGGTCAGATTTTAAAAGTTAAAACAAAGGGAGATAAAATCAGCCATTTGGTGAAAGCATTGTGTCATGAAGAGTTGATCAAGAAACAGTTTGTTACCAGATTGTCACTTTGGAGTGATCCAGAAAAAAAATCAGAATGAGGAAAGTGGGGAGGGGGTGTCACTTACCATCGACAGACAACATGGCAGTGCCCCGCCCACTGGGGGCGGATACAGTGTAGGAGATATAGTCCTTGTCAAACACTCCCATCCCCCCAGCAGAGGTGTTCACATTCATGGCTGGGGTAGTGTTGGGTGGGGGCTTCTTTGGAATATCAGGCTAAAGTGTAAAGAAAAAAACATGAATATTGGTTTTACATCTTCAAAATTCAAATCATTGCAGCAACAACGTTATATTGAAATAAATATGAAATTTTTTCTGGCTTTTACGAAACTGGATTTATACCACATGCATAGGTACTGACAATATCTGTACCTAATAAAGGGTATTTGCGAGACACAAAGAACAGAGTCTCCTGTCTTTAATTGATAGCAACACTTTGATTTGATATTTTTCTATACATTATTAATGAAGATCATAAAGTGTTATAGACAGTATACATACAATAACTGGTTTTCTGGGGTAAGACTGCTGTTTCTGTGGAACAATTCCTACTGGGGTGTCCACCTTAAATCATCAAAATTTTTTTTTGAGAAACTGCCAATCACATGTATGAGGAGAAAAAGTGTAAAATCTGTGAAAATCTCATATCAAATAAACATATGCCATATTTATGGTATTTTTTTTGCTACTTATATATATTGCCATCATTTTCATTTTGCAAAATATTAAACCTGCAAAAATTATGTCAATTATTGTGTTCTTTATTAAACTTTTATTGTTGCAAAAAATGACTGATAAAAACTAAAACCAAAAGGTTGCAGTAGAGATTTTTCTCTCAGTCAAAATCACTGATGAATCTTTGTAGATATGATCGTTTATGCATCACTGACTCTCAAACACTTACGGCGTAACTAACTGCCGCGTGATGCAGTGCAGCAGCTTGCCTCTGTAGAGTCTGTCTGATATAGCTCTCGTCCTTCAGGGCATGCAAACTAAAAGAAAAAAAGACCTCTCTCAATCACTCAAAATTTTGCATCAATAAAAACAAACCAGTACAACTCAAAACATTGCATCGATGGCATGGTAATTTGCATGCCTGATAAACGAGACAAACAGAGCAGAAATCAAATCTGTAATCAGTCAAAAACACAAAGCTCTCCCAACAATAGCTAATAATGTCCCCAGCGCATTGTGAAAATTCAAAAACAGGCATCCACAAGAGTAAAAATTTGTAGTGTGATTACATGCTTTGACAGTGATTCATGTATTAATGAAATTGCAAGCTTTTGAAGTGATGCCTCTTTCCTGGTTTGAGCACTTTATCTAATAGAAATACAATATTTGAATGTGCAGTTCCCGATTTGTTTTCGTTATCGGAAATGTGTGAGCCAAAATGATTGGTTGCAAATCACAACAAAACATTGAGGACTTGCTAGCTAGCTGCGTTATATTATGAAAACATCAAATCTACCTTTCCTTCAAATTAAAACTGGGAAACAAGGTGGGCTTTAATGGATACTAGAAGCTGATAAAACAACGATTACTTTAAATTAAAAACATTTGAGTTTTTTTCACATACTTAGTAAGTAAACAACAATTTTTCAGGTTGTGGATCAAGGGCGTCTATTTATTTCTTCTAATTCAACATAAGCATTTGTTTATTATAATATGTTATGGTGAATAAGAACATCACTGATTAGAAAATGTGACCTTAATATCCAAGATCAAGATCATGTTGAGATTATGCATACCTCTGTTGTAATAAATTGTAAATATCAAACATCTGTTGTAATATTGTAAAATCATATATCTGTTGTAATATTGTAAAAAAAAAAAATGCCTTTGTGTAATATTGTAAAAACCAGGCCCCTGTTGAAATATTGTAAAAATTATACCTCTGTTGTAATATTGCAAACTTCTTTTCCCAGGTACGATGGATTCTTTCAATTTCCTTCTTTAATCTTAAAGAAAAAAAAACCAGCCAAACATAAAAAATCTGCACAGAATCAAATACAGTAGTACATGATTCTAACTACTGATTTAAAATTACTGTAATCTTTTTTGGATCTTCTTTTATAACTCTGATTGCAATGGGATACATGCAATATTATAGTTCATAACAGATTATATACTGTAAATTCCTAATTAACCGTGAGGAATAAATATCCATGTAAAATCGCGAGCAGCACATCTCGTGAATTTTAAATCTTGCTTTTATTTTTCTGAAATATGTAAACTACATGAATCTATGATAAAAATTAAGCAATCGCGATTTAATGTTCTTGCAATTTGATGGAAAACGGTTGAATCGCGGAATTAGGTACTCACATATAATAAGGAATCTGTAGTACCAGTTACAAGCAATACTTTTATTACAATAGGTTACATGGAATACTTTTAGTTTATCAAAATAAGATACATATATAGAATACTTTTATTACCATGTGTAAGATGCAATGCCTTTATTACAATGGGATACATGCTATATTTACTTTAATTGCCAGGAGTTAAAATATAAAATACTTTTATTACAATAGGTTGCATGCAATACTTTTATTACATTATTACCTTAGAATTTCATCCCTTAGCTTTTGTTCCACCTTCCTATATTTTTCCACATCCACTTCTTCCTGAGTTTTTGTGTTGTTCTTTTTCCTCTCCTAAAGAAACATGCCCTTATACAGTATCTGTGACGTTTTGTAATCAGTCATGTAAAATACTTACAAGTGAATAAACTCATATATATACCTAAATTTTGATTTAGATTTCTCTCAAGACCCAATTAATAATAACAATAATATGATGTTCAAATTCAAATAACAAACAGATATTTTAGTTGTTTAATTTTCTTTCCTAGAAACTTTTATACAGTATGTCACATAATTGATCCAGCAACTGATTCTATGGTTCACTCTAGTTGATCCCTAAGCTTATGATACATTCCCCATTATCTAATGGATCTCAAATATTTTTTTAAGGTTTTGGAGAAACTCAATATTTCATTTAGCAAAATCATTCCTTAATCCTATTTTGAAGAATGACTTGCAACTTATCAAACACTTTTAAGGATTTCATTCCATTAGCTAATTTATACAAACAAATCACCAAATTGATTGAAAATAAAATCCACTCAAGATAGAAATGAATACTAAAGAAAGAAAAGGACAGTTATGCTCTACTTTCCTCATACTGACGCCAGATAAAGAAAACAGAAGAAAATGAAAACAAGCACACTATTTTTCATATAAACATTAATGAAGATAAATGAAGATATTTTGATGTTGTTTTCATTCTTAGTGATTTCCTTCAATAACCATCAACTTTTTATTTTAAAGTTATCTTGATTGCCAGATTGGGAGAAACGAAAATTAAATAATAACAGCTACAGTCAAATTAAAACAAGATTTGAACCTTGTGGAATGAAAGATCAAGATTTCCAGCTAGAAAGTGTGCTCTATTGGTGCATGAGGTTGTACAATTGATAGTTTTCAAAATCAATTATGAGGTACTGAAGTTTGATATCATTTTTTTGGCCAAAATTTATATAAAAATCTAAAAGAATTAGTTATGAATAGATAAGTTTTTTGTGTTTGTGCACATGATTGATTGGTGTAATGAATCCATTTACTGAATTTCATTCAAGATACAGACTAGTCCTTTACCACAGCATAACAAGACATACCACCTAAAACTGACTCACACTTTTGTGATACTGTGTAAAGCTTGGGGCCTGAATATTACAACAAAAACATCAATTGTGACATCAATTTCAATGAAGCATACAACATGTTGGTTTGAGTGGCAAACTAGTTATGGTGCCATGACCAGGATCCTTGAACCATGAATATGGTTTCAATCCCGCTAAAAAGGATATTTCTTCAATTAAAAATCATGAATACAATTAATATTTTGATATGATCTTTACAAGAGATAAGCCAGTCCTCTCTCCATGTAATACTAAAGTAGATTATCCTAATCCCTTCATTTGACAGAAGATGAACCCCTTTAAAGCAGATGAGCCCCTTTCCTCTATTTTCATGATAGATACACCCCCTCTCCAAATTTACGGAAGATAAGCCCCCTCCCTCCATTGTATAATATAGTGTAGATGATCTTCCCTCTTTTAATATAAGGTGAATAAAACCCTCCTTACAGTTTAAAGTATGTGAGCCCCCCCCCCCCCCCCCCCCCCATATTTACAGTTTATGGTACATGAGCCTCTCTTTACCTGCATCAACTCCTGCTCCAGTAATTTCTTCTGGTCCATCAACAGCTTCAGCTTGCTGCTCTCTGCCTCCTTCAGAGATTTTGCCTCCTCATGCTTAGCATTCTCTGCCTAAATACAGAATGTAAATAATTAATTAACTGATAGGCATAAATTATTGTAGTATAAGTTTAATAAGGTCTAAGCAAGTACATACTATATAGACATAGAAAAGTGAAAGAAAATGTACAAGAATTGCATGTATACGACGGTATTATATGTTGAACGTAACACGTTTTTAAACTATACAAATTCAAAATCAAAATGATAATTCAGCAATTTTTAAAAGAATTAACAATATATTAGATATAAACAAGATAACCACAATATTATATTTTCTTTCACAATGCAAAATTTACATACACAGTAGATTCCTTATTTTACATGAGTACTTAATTCCAATATTCCACTATTTTGCATCAAAACACGAGAATATAAAATAGCGAACACCGAATTTTTGACATAGTTTCATTAAGTTTACATCTATTTTAAATCAATAAAATAAAACCGAGATTTTAAAATCCGCAAGATGTACCTTTCGCAATTTTACATGGATAATATTAGGAATCTACAGTACTGTAAAATCTTGCTTCACAAGTTGATGTTCAATATTTCCTTATTAATAGATATATAAGTTAAAGTATATTGTATTTTATTAATTACCTCTTCCTTGGCTCTCCTGATCTGTTCCTCCATCATTCTCTGCATCTCCTGCTTCTGTTTGGCTAGCTATATAAAATAATTGAGAAATAAAACTTCTAAACATGTTTATTGCAACAGTTAATAAAAATATATTAAGAAATTTTAGTCAAGTTCTATGACAGAGAAAAAAATTACCTATTAATATTATCAAAAATTTAACTTTTAGATATATGTAGCTCAAATTCTTAGGTAGATTAGTTCTTCAATTTTCAAAATCATACAAATGTATTTCAAAAATGTATATTTTAATTATCTAATAATACATAGGAATGCCTTTGTTTAATTTAGTGTCAAATCTAATTTTCATAAAATTAATACACTTCATCAGACAGTTGCAAACTCTCACTCAATGTCATGCATGCATGCATTCAAGTACACCCAGAGACACATGAGGGAAAGCTACATATATATACAGTACAGTCACCTTATTAGTTATAAAGTTAGCGTTAATACAGAGAAATTGCATTATCAAATGTCTGTAGTAGGGATGTAATTTTTTCTTTTTGAAAGAGGTGAAAGATACCTCAAATTTCCTATTTTTATTGTGTTCTTAGAACATATAAAGCAGATGAATATTGCTTCATGCAGGGTTGCTGCACATAAAAAAAATTGTGGTTTGAAACTCAAGCTTTTTGGGAATAAAAAATATGTGTTGAAAGAGACATAACGCAGTGTACAGTGTATTGGAATCAAGCATTGGTTAGTAACTTGGATATAAAATGCTTTATGATAAAGTCATTTTTTATTGATGGGGGGGGGGGGGGGGGGGCAATCTTGACTATAAAATCAAAATGTCCCATTTTTAATCTTAGTTTTCCATAATCTATGAAATGAATTTTAAATATAGAATTGAATTCTGTTGATTGTGCTTTTTTCATACGAGCATGTATTTAATGTAATTGTAATTTGATCATCTCGTGTTGAGTTTTAATTCAAATTTTTGTCAGCTTGAAACTTGATTGCCTTTGCATGGTGAAAAAAAAAAATCACCGTAAAAACTAATTTACCACATTAAAATAAATTCCAATTCTTACCTTTTTTTTTACTTCAAATGTGAAAGATATTTGATACCCATTTATTTTTTCCCGAACAAATTTCATCATTTTACGTTTTGAATAAAAACGTAGGTGTTTGAAATAGGTGTCAGGTATTAATTCAATTTAGTTTCCAGTTAATATGATGAAAATGAAGCCATTCCATGCACATATGATTAAATTCATGTTGATTGTTAACCATGAGTTTCTTGGATAGATTGAAAGGAAGGTGTGAAATTTGAGCAGACATTGTTATTAATTTTTTCTTAATATAGGAACATCTGATTAAATGACAAGTGTTAGTTTGTAAATAATTTGGATATATATGGCAAATGAAGAGGTGTGCAAAACTTACATCCGAGTTCTGTAAGGAATAATAATGAACAAATTAAATATATGATAAAACACACTAGGTATCAAAGCCATAATGAAAACATAGCAATATATAGAATTCTCATTTCTAATAAAATGCTACAAAAACAAGAGAAATCTTGTGAACATCCATAACCTAAATAAACTACAAAACATTTCATTTTCTCTTAAAAAACTTATTAATAAGAAATTTCACCGAAGATTGCTCTTTTGATTATCTGGATATTTAATACACTGCAAATATCATCATATTTACAATTGTACCATAAATCAAAATGGAAATCTAATAGAAATTTTCAGTCATGAAAAGTACTTTGTAAAAACTTTTTTTTATTACCAAATTAATTGTGCAACTTGATAAAATACTGCCCATTTTTATAATGTAATATTGGACAAAGAAATGATCCATAAATTGAAAATGTTTAGAAATAGATAATGAAGGCTTTGGCTTCCATTCATTATAATTTATGATTAATAATTAATAATATATTTAATATTAAGGCACTCTGTGATTAAAGTATCACTCCTAACAGTGCATGTTATTCTTCTGGGTAATAATATATATCAGACAACATTTTCTGTAAATGTTATAATATCTGAACTTGAATATTTTTAATCCAAAATTTGGTTAAAACAACTAGCACAAATTTTATTTTAAAAGTCATCTAGCATGGATTTTCTTGATCACATTGATATGGAGGCTCAACAAAAACATTATAGTCTGGCTAAATGCACTCTTATAATCAATCTATGCACACAAACAAAAGATCAACATGTAATCATAATTTAAAAAAAATATTAAATGCATGCACAAAAATTGGTAATAACTATGGGAGGATTTTCAAGTATAAGTACTTGTAATAAATGAATCGACACACAACTGATTGTTAATAGATATAAACTACAATCTTAAGGTTGTGTATATTACCAGAGCTTCTGCCTGAAAAAAATGAAATAACCAATAAATTTTATTTGTGAGTAAACTCATGACGGATGTTGAAAGAATTATAACATGCAGAATAGATCGAGAGACAGGTATAAGGGAGATAACTTATAACTAAAATATCTATCTAAGAATATATAATTTGGTAATGATGGAAAGCAAGTATCTAATTTATGAAAATATCAAAGGCAGCTTTAATAATTGTAGATTGAAAGATTTTAGGAAAATGGTTACAGTATGCTTTTTCAATCATAATTTGGAGAGAAAGTGATAACTGATTTGTTATAAAAATTTAGAAAATATTAAAGTTGTTTAAATTTGCATGTGTGAAACTGAATGGTCAAAATTCGTGTGACAGTTGCTATGACAAACCATGTGACTCTGTTTGCATATGTTAAATCAAAGGATTGTTGAATAAAAAGCCATACCATTTGGGTAGTGAGGTGATAGAATTTAAGTTAAAGTAATTCTCTTTCCTTAAAAACAATTTTCTAAAAAGCAATATTTCTTACTTATATAATTCTGTATATTTATAGAAATTACAATATCTAAATCATACTATAAATCAAATCCTTTGCAAGTACTGGGTAGAAGAATGAAGATACATTATTTATTACATTCAAACAGTTCTGCAGGTGTTCATATTGTCATTTTTTGTTACAAATCAAAGGACTAAAAATACTGAATGCCCACATTATTGAAATTTTAAAGTTTACAAAAAAAATATCTTTACAACAGAGATCATCAAAAAATTGTTAAAAATCTGACACAATTTTTAAATTGTTTGAAGAAGTTTGCAGCATATACAAGTAGAATTTTTGTTAGGAGATGCATAAAAAAGTTAGGTTACAGAGAGGATTGAGGGAAATATGCAATATGACAATTTTTTTTTATATATAGTTATAGCTGGAATAATGTGAATAAAAAAAGAAAGGGGGAAAAATAATGGGTTTACCTCCAGAGCCATCTAAAAGATGTTCATTTAGAAAATGTTATATGCCTTTGTTAACAATAATAGTCAATTGTTTGAAAAAAATATTCAAGGTACAACAAATGCCTAAAAACAAGTAAAATCAAAGGCCTGAAGGCCTGAGCGGCGCATCGCATTGAAGGTAGCTAAAAACATCACTACAAGTTGTTAAATATCGCCATTCTACACATGGGGAAGGTGGCGCGCTTTTCCTCATTCAGTTGGACATCGTCTTATTCGTTTTATCAAGTGATAAAATACGAAATATGTTCCTAGCTATAGGAAGACAGCAACTTACTCTCATTTTAAAATAAATATTTTATATACAAAATTATTTTATTTTTTTTACCTCCGATATTCGAACAATTAACGTCGCGGCTTTTAAATTGAAGTTATGCAAATTATCTCATCGGTTGACTGGTCCTCTGTCCCTATCGTACGTATATCGCATTGCAGGCATTGCCAGTCTATCTCATCTGCGTATTAATCTTTGTTTTGTTCTTTCATTGATGTTGATGTTTTTTCAATGTGTAAAGAAGATATCTGTTGTTATGATTTGTTGACATTTTTAAAACAAATACTGAATATATGTTCCTGGTTGAAAATACGTAACAATCAGAACGGCACTATATATCTATTTGCGCATTGATACTAGAGTTCTATGACGCCGCTTGTATATAAGCTGAGAGAAGTGGGCTGACAGCAATGAGGCTACATCGCTGATAGCGATGCGCCTCAAAAATCAATGAAAACATGCACACTTGTTTTCATTGATAATCATGCTATGAGTATACAGAAAATATGAAAAGGCCGATTGCAGGTTATCTACTTAAAAGTGCATATATCATTCATTCTTCACAAGTAAAATAATGATTCCACATAATATTCCATAGAACAAATGAATAACAATATAAGCATTTGCTCTGTTTGTTTTACAAAAACAAGTTTCATAATTATGATTAGGAGGAGAAAATAACTCAAAATGAATCTATACCGTAACTGAAATTTTCAGACTACAAAATGGAATGACTAAAAATGATCATGCAGTTATCTTACCTGATTCTTGGAGGACTGTTTTTCTTTCTCTGCCAATTTCTTTGTTTCATCAGCTTCATACTTCAGCTAGAAACAATAAGAAACTGATTAATGGTAAACATATTTTTCTGTGTACACTTTTGATACTTCAATCATTCATCTATTAAAGGATGAATATTAAAAATCAACCCTTTATCAATAAATCATCATAGACTGTGCAAATGAGTTCCTATGTAACTTAATTCATTTCAGATGTTCTAATTCTAGCAATTTTACAATCAGTATTGTTGACTTCATCATGCATTAAATACATGTAGGAGTTATGGAAAGAAGAAGGTACAGTTTCTTTTAATAGTTGCCCTAAAATTCAAAAGTGGTTTAAATCTCATGAAAATGCACATAATTATGCTATCTTGAACATGTGTGTATATAAAATACCAAGTCATACACTTTTATCTTGTTTCAAAAAATAAATTATGACTTCAACATTTTTGGCAAATTTCTAAGATTTAGTCAAAAATGATGAAAAATGGCTCATTTTCTCATAGTTTTTTGAAGAGGAAAATGTGTCCGCAGCCGTCGCCCACAACAAAATGAATATATTTTATGTGTCATAACATGATAAAGTTATAATGTGAGTATCATCGTGGGAGACGGCTGCGGACATAGTTTTCTATTCAAAAAACTACTGAGGAAATTGTGTCTTCTGCTCAGTTTTATGAAAATTACGGGAAAGTGCACTGTTTGTGACGTCACAATTACCCATGAGAACGTCTAATCAGGTAACTATTTATAGATTCTTAGTTTATGAATATTCGTGTGTAGATAAATGTTACATTTCCATTTTTGTGATATTTTTTAAAAATTACTCTAAAAAAGGGCAAAATATGACTGAAACTGTACCTAGTTCTTTCTAATCTCTGTTTCCATTTACTTTATACATATATGTAGACCAACACATTAAATAATAGTGCTTATATTGTTGAAAATGAAATTTTACATAAAATACAAAAATGTACATAACATATTATCAAGTTGCCTAGGAATAAAATATCTACAACTTTCCTATTAATTATGATAACTAAAAGATATCTTAAATTCCATGATCTCCATAGCTGGATACTTTTTTTTTTTCATCTCCATGTCATACCTGTTCCACCATGATTTTCTCTTTTTCCAGATTATTATTCAATTCGTTAATCTGCTCCGCTGAAAAAGTCAACAAATTGCCATGTCCAATTATTTTGGTTATGCAATCAATGAATTTCAAGACCTCAGATTCAAATATGGCATGCTTATCAAACAATCTGCATCCTCGGAATGATTATGTTGCATAGCAAGCTACTACACAGTAAACAATTTTATTTCAGAATATAAAGAAATGACTTCAAAATTCATACTTAACCACAGGGTTCACAAGGTATGAAGAGTTTAAAAACTTTGATAGAAAAACACAATTAAAAACTTTGATAGAAAAACACAAATAAGATTTCAACATCCTCCACCCACAATCATTTCACAAATTCTAATTACATTAAAGTATGCTTAATTTTTATTTTCATATTGCCATATAATACGAAATCTAATATTCAAGGTTAATTAAGTTCTAGTAAATGCATGATTTCAGATAGCCATTTTGGTGCAAGATGCACTAAGGGGTCATATAAAGTAAACACTCAATCCTCCTTTGAGTGATTGACTTAAGAATTTTTAGACTTAGATAGCAAATCACAAATCATGTGTCAACACCCTCTAACACTAATCATTTCACAAATTCCAATAAGAGTTATGTATGCTTAATCTTCACTTTCATGTACCATTGCCATATACTATCTAGTAGTCTCAAAGTTGCTTGCTCAATAAAAATTGCTCCATTGAGTAATTGACTTACAAAGGCTGAGATTTTCGTTTTCCTTGATGTCTAGTGCCTCCTCGAGGCGATCCACGCGTCTGTGGAGGCCGTCACACTCCTCTTTCAACGCCTCAAACTCCTCATTGACCTCGGGAGATTTAGATTTCACAGACAGCTCCTCAATCTGAAAGTATGACAGATTTATGCAATTAGCTTCATTGAGAGCAAATTTATTAAAGCATAAACAAACCAAAATTAAAAAATACATTTAAGGAAAAACAATTACAGTACAGAGTTTTAAGAAAATTTAATGAATCAGATGTACTTATCCTCATCATTATAATTTTATAATTACAAATACAAGTACAGTTGGACCATATAAATCATTTATATTTAATCCTTTCTATAAGCCATTCAGGTATATAAAACTTTTATCAGGATACATATCATTGTATTTAGTACACAGATTATCCAGCTAACAATATCACTGCAAACCATGTCTATATTAAAATCACAGCTGTAAATATAATGCTACATGCATGTACAACCACAAGCTTACAGTTACATAATTGAAACATATATTATTGAGACAGATATATTTTTACATACATGTATGCAAATTTTATGCAGTTTTCACACACTACAAAAACCAGCTAGTGTACCTTAACTTTATTTTCATGCAACAAATTAAAGCCCTTTAAAAACTCTCCTTGCAACTTTACTGTAATTTACCTAAAGTTGATTTTTTTCTGCTTGTTACTTGTAAATAAATCATCTGGTTATTGAACCATTAAAGCATTAATTTACAGAACAATATCAAAGTAAATTGCATAGGTATCATAATGGGGGTAAGTGTAACAAATTTGTCCCATGTCCATTTGTGCATACAGTAACTATGGAATCATCAGAATTTGTGGTGGCTCAATTTTTTTTGGTTTATTTTAGAGTTAGAGTTTTACCATAGAAGTATATACACAAAACTATACCCTGTGAAAAATTGACAATCCACAGAAATTGCCCCCCCCCCCCCTCAAATTTTAATGATTCCAATGTTTTTATTTCAGTGTCTTTCTGATCATTATATCCCGAATACATGCTTAACTCCTCAGCCTTGAAAACGTGTTGTCATAATGACCAAAGCCTTGTGTATTGTGCTTTTAGATTTTCAGATACCAATTCTTTTTACCACTTCTTGGAATGGTTGAAACTGAACTGTCTGAGTTCCTTTTGATTCTAAAACTACTTGTATTTCCTCTTGTATTTCTGCATTATCATTCTGAAATTTCAATTCTAAGCAAATTCATACTATTGTACATTATAATTAAGTGCAAAAACTTGGGTCCTCTTTTTATGGCTGCAAAATAGTTTGTTATTGAGATAATTAAAGAATGATAATTTAGCAAGATAGTGAGTAGAATTTTTTGTACAAAAACACTTTAGTCTGTTATATGATAGATGGTTCAAACTTGTTTAAACAATATTAAAGCTATATTTTTAAGAATCATATTTACTTAAAAGATCAATCAATAGACAGAGATGTCACTCTGAACAACACCCATACTTTTTTCCTTATTATAGGGCTATTAGTTGACTTATGAATATATTTTAAACTAATATGGTTTATGGTATGTAATATCAGTTTTGTAGTTGAAGCAATAGTATGTCTACTGTACAAACTGATTGTAAAATTTCTGGTAAAATATCCAAGACTTGTGAATACATGTAAAATCAAGAGTTATGTCATCTACTCTGGTTGTTAAAATGTATGTTATAAAGCAGAAGCTGCCAAAAAAATTCTCTTGTTACCTACAAACATACAAATTATTGAGATACATAGAGTTCACAAGGACAGGTCTGGACACTAATAACAATAGTATTAGACAGGAATGAGTCCCTTGTACAATATACATGTGTTACACAGGTGTCACTCCTGTAAAGTTGGTGTTAGACTGAGTTGAGTTCCTTATTACAATACATTTATCACACAGGAGACGGACACTTATTACAACGGTATTAGAAATGAGTCCCTAGTACAATTTACATGTGTTACACAGGTGTCACTCCTATAAAGTTGGTGTTAGACTGGGTTGAGTTCCTATTACATATACACATGTATCACACAGGTGACGTACCACGGGTGGCATCTTGGTCTGTTTTTTGGGGGGTGGTTTGGGTGAGGGTGGAGGGGATGGGGAGGGTGATTTAGCTTTTGGAGGGGGTGGGGGACGCTCTTTAGGGGGTGATGCCTCCTTTTTCTTCTTTTTCGCTTCCTGTAGTGCCAAAATTAGTAAAGTGAAAATCCACATTGAAAGTGATATTAAATTAGAAAGATAGAGTGTTAGACACTTTTTGTTGTGAATGATTTTCTTTTGGTTTTTTTTTGGATGGGGATTCAAATACCATTCAAGTTAATCTTTTTGGGTGTAAAACACTTAAAAAATAGTTGATGTTTATAACTATATATCATTCAATTTTTGTTTTCATGATTAAATTGACCAAATGTATGGAGAGAGAGAGAGAGAGAGAGAGAGAGAGAGAGAGAGAGAGAAGAGAGAGCACACACAACGATTAGTCAATCTGAATGTTTGATGTAGGATAGTAATGAGCACAATACTGACAATTAAGTCCATGTTTACACCAGAATTAATACTTCATGCAAAATCATATCAAAAATAAAAATAATAGATATATATGTACATAAGAGAGAGAGAAAAAATGTGCATCCACAAAATATCAATACAGTTAACATGTACCATAATCCCAAAATAAAAAATAAATTAAGGAGAAAGGTGTATTAAAATGGAGAGACTGTGTGTGATTTATTTTATATGTTCCACATTATTAGTTGAAAAGTTGGTTTGTTTAGACACCCTAAAACCCATTCATTACCAGAGAAGGAACCGGGGACCCTGCCGTTGTGTTTGATGGTCGATCGGAGGAAATGTCCGGCTAATCAAAAATAATCAAAGCAGTTCTACAGAAAAAAGCTGGCTAAGTAGCATTCTATAATAGTACAAATATCTCTAAATATATAATATAAATCCAACTCATGAAGCTTTAGGTAGCTGTTTTATTATGAAATTCTACTCTTTTTTGCATTGTTTACGACTAAAAAATAGTGCAGCTACCAGCTAGTATAAAAATGTTTGAGAGAAATGAAAAGTAATACATATCTTATAACAGTATAAATTCAATGATTCAGAAAAACAAAATTATCTTGCTACAGATAATTTTTTCCTAAAGATTATGTTTAATTAAAGAGATTGCATCTAAAAAACAAAAAAACATAAAAACCAAAGATCTGTAAAATCAATACACTGTATTTATCAATATAAATTTCTGATTACAAATCAAGCAATCTATGTGTAGCAGCTAGGATTTCTAACAAGCATTGTTCTCCTAAATTCATGCAATCATAACAACTTTACATTCATGTATCTACTTATTGCTATTCAAATTTAAATTCTTGATAGAATGAACAAAAATATATTAATGTCGCCTATTGCCTTAATCTATTAAAAATATGAAAAATTCTTTAACTCAAAATGAAAAAAAAATCTAAAAAATTTTAATTGCAAAGTAACAAACGCAATTTGATACAAACTTACACTTTCGACTTCACTGTTGCGCCGTTGTTGGAACTGAGCCAGCTGCATTTTGAGCATCTGTATGACGGTCTCGTTCCTCTGTATGGTGGCCTGCATCTCCTTGTATTTCTCATCGTGCTTACCCTGCCCTTCCTCCTGTTTCCGTTTCTCTTTCTTTATCTTGGATTCTAAGTTTTTCTGTGTTCAATATCAAATAGGGTTCAGTTGAAAATAAGTTTGAAAAAATAAAAATCAACAAAAATTAAAAATACAGCAAAATACATGTGCATGTATACCCTGGGTTGAAATGTGTAATTTGTCATGAGGATACCAATTGATCTATATAAAATATTCTAGGACAAATTGGACCATTTTTTTCATATATATTGAATAAATGAATAAAAAAATAATTATCTTCTGTTTGATTTTTGACTGATGAGGAACACTTCAATCAAGCCTGCAGATAATTCAAAGAGTTTAATTACTAATACATGTACTGATGAACTGGGAATTTAATAAAATCTTCATGAAGGTGGGTTTGGGGAGTGGGTGGGGGCAGACAGTAGGACCTACATTGTATAGTACAGCCACCCTGGCGATAGCATCAGATAGCTGCTGTCTGAAGGCTCTCCTTACTGTGGTCACTCTCTGAAAAAGAAGGTAAACAAAGTCAACATTAATAAAAATGTCGTGATAGTGGTGTTTTCAAAATCAGAATACCAGTGCATTAGATTACTGTATGTCAATGAAACAATGTTCCTCCTCTCTTCACCTACATCATGTACATGTTCATATTTGTTTACTTACATCTTCATGGATTCTCTCAAGTTCTCTCACTTTCTCGTTTATTCTGACATATCTGTAAAAAAATATATATATATTATTAGTAAATAGTATAGTAAAATTAGAAATTCGAAGAAAAAAAAAATACAGTTTTGCTTCAATCAAAGCAAAGGGGAAATATACACACTGAATGTAAATATATATTGAATTGTTGATATTCAACAAAACACATAGACCAGGGCTAGTGTAATAGCATATTTTGGTAGAAGAACTTTGTTGTAAAACATTATATTTATATTTGAAGTATAATTTAGAAATTTTCTTGTTCAAATTGTTGGGAAAATCTGTCAAGGCAATCTTTTCTCATGGGAATGGGTTTAATGTTTGGCTCAAAATTGAAAGAAGTGATTGCCCTGGAAGTGCTATGGATGACCCTATAGTAGCTAATCAGACTTACAGCTCCAGACTTTTTTCCTGTAGCTTGGACTCGTAGTCTGCCTGCATCACATGCTTGGTCAGGTTGATATCTCGACGGAGATTGGTCACATCCTGAAACGATGAAAAAATCATTAAATCACGAATGTACATCTAAATATTTTTTCAGGGATTACCCTCTGACCAAATATGTAGACACCAGTTGTTGAGGACATTTAATGTTGTTGAGTATACTGCATGACTGATGACGTCAGGTGGTATAATTATGAGAGGATTTGTTGTTGATGTCATATATAAATACACATGTATGAGAACACATTATTGTTGAGAGAAAGGGATGTTTGTAATTATAGGACATACAATGGTTGTTGAGGACACTAGTTGTTGAGGAGAGGTTATGCAAACAAATATTTATGAGGACACTAAATCTGGTTTTTGAGGACATCGGTTGTTGAGGACACTGGTTGTTGAGGACACTGGTTGTTGAGGATAATGGCATTACCTGTAGTAGGATCTGGAGGACCTCCGTCATTTCCTTGAGGTCGACGACCTCTGTGACCTCTGTCTGAGAACATCTGTCTAGTGTGAAGAACCCCACCTTGTGCTGGTCAGCAATGTTAGGCCTGTAAAGAGAAGGTCCATGTATCAATGTTAATGTATGGAAATGGAAATGGAAAAAAAACCATACAACTATCAATGATTACAGAGAATAAATAAATTTGATATCCATAAATACCTCTGGGTTCAATAGATATCATTTAAATGAATTTAAAAAATCCAAAGATTTTTGGTTTGAAAAACCTTTTTCATTTTTTTTTGGTTTTAAAGAAATAAAAATAGATTTCTTTTATATAGAGATCGATTTATAATCATGATAATGGTCAACTAATATTTTTTATTCATTCCAAAGTTCTCTGTACCTCTTTCAGTTTGTGATTGATCAATATCATCTGAGTACTTTCATTCTGATTGAATTATAAAATCACTTTTGACCTTTTAGGTTTGGCATAGCTACATTCTTAAACCTGAAGTGTTGAAGGGTGCCTAAATCTTTATTTTTCATACTTAAGTGACTGATAAACATTATTTTAACCCAAAAAGTGTTATAAATTTCAAGCAATTCAGCAAAAAGTCAGGACATCATGAAACAGAATTTTGCTAGCATTTCCTAGCATCATACACATCAGTTATAAACCTATTTATACAAAGTAATAAAGAGGGATTTATTGCCTGGTTCAGCACTTTATAAACACCCTTTGCTAAAAGATCATATCAGAATCAAAATGCAACAGTAACTTTAAGCAGTGTTTTTAAAAGGCAAGGCCACTATCTGACTTATAGCTCTTCTGAGAAAGATCAAATATATAAACCAACTGTGATTCGTCTGAGTCTACATCCACTGCACATTCGTCTTCATCAAAAGAACCTTTATAAATTCCTGCTTGAATCCCTAAAGTTCGATACTTAGGATGGGCTTCAATGAATCGCAACATGGCTGTGAAAGACTAGTCTTGACGTCATTGGATAGAGAAAAAAGATGCACGCATATTTTCCCAAACTAAAACTGAGGAAATTCGAACGGAGTATTCGTTTAGGCGAAAATACTCGATTTTCAAATAATAAGCAAGTAAATTGTTGGAATACCGATTATATCCTTCTTATTTCTACATTTTATTATGGAGAGAGTACATTTATATCTTTCTTATTGATCGCAAAACAATAACAAGTGCCCGTTCGAACTTCGTTTGGAGTTCAGTCTTAGATTCTCAAAGTATTACGTATATATTTAACCAAACTTCGCATTTTTTACCTGAATAAATCCACTTCATGTTCTCTTGTACCATACACATCGAGAACATGATCCTGTAATTCTGCCTCAGAACGACTAAACTCAATTCCTGGGTCGAAGCGCGATGCAACGACCGCCATTTTGTTGCTAATCAACACTTTGAAAGAGGGACAACTCAATCTACAATATACTCAGTTTACCTGTGTGCAGGTAATATTCTTTGGAATGTAATCAATGTTTTTAAAATTTCAATTTATACACGAATTATATGATTTAGGTTAATTTTCATTTAATTTTTTTGTAAAGATATAAAAAAAAATATAGCATGAAAAAATTGTGTCTCGTCTTTTCTCGAAATTCACTATTCAAATGAATATTTTTTTAAACAGAAATTGACAATACAAAAAAAGTAAGGTCAAATTATGTGTTCATGTGCTTTTTTGAATAATGAAATTATTCAGGTAGTGGGTACATGGCATCTGTCAATGATCTCTAATTGAACCGGGTTATAATAGACCTCAACTCTATAAATAGAAAGTCAAAAAGGCCAGTGCCTAAAAGCAGATTATAGCTGACAGACGATTAAACCAGGGAACAGTTAGAGATCTGGTACCTTAGGGGTGATAGTACAAGATACCGCACACCAGTAGCCACGAATACATTAATTTTAGCCATTTATTAACTGCCTAATTTTCTGCGTGACCACTGAATATTAAAATATATATGTATGTATACACACTATAATTATACATGTACGTGCCATCTCTTCGCTAAAAATTGAATATACATGTATATCTTTTAAATATAACCATATTTTTAAAAGATGCTGGCCAGTGATACGCAGTTCCATTTATTCTTTTTAGTGTATGTCAGTTAAAAAATACCCCACACACGCTGAATGACTATTAGAGCTAAATACATACATGTACGTCATGGTCGCATGTATTGTTAATTAATCATTTTTTTAAAGACAAAACATACATATGCATGTACATGTATCGAATAATGATAGGTAATTATAAGTTTAGTTAACAGCTCTTTTGGATGAAGAAATATAACTTCTTTATAACAAGAGAGAGAGAGAGAGAGAGAGAGAGAGAGAGAGAGAGAGAGAGAGAGAGAGAGAGAGAGAGAGAGAGAGAGAGAGAGAGAGAGAGAGAGAGAGAGAGAGAGAGTGTGTGTGTGTGTGAATGAAAGATAAAGAAGAAATATGCTTTTATTTTCGAGTTTTAATCTTGAGTTTTCATTATTCATGACATTATAACAAGTTTTAATACTTCTTATAAATGGATTGATTAAACATAAAAACAAGAAGTACATGTACGTAATGGGAGCATGACCCCCCCCCCCCCCTCCCCCCATCCCCGCCCCCTCTTTGTATCTCTACTCTGTTAGAATGAATACACGTTTATAATTAATGATCCCTATTGACCCATGAACTGCCTGTTTATGGTAGAAGTTAGCCATGAGAGAATAAGGTTGGGATGGTTTACAATACTGTGACCCTTCACTTGGTTTATATAAAGGCCGTGCCAATAAAAGATTTTATTGGGCCATTTAAATACCAACATCTTAAATGTACCTTGTTTTTTTTTTTTTTTTCATTTGCTTACTTTACATTTAACAGTATTCAGCCTTTTACGTTATGTGAACTTTTTGACAGAAAAATAAACTGGGTCTGATTAAACAATGAAATGCTTACAAATGTGGTTCATCCTGATGTGAAGAAAGCATATATGTAAATGTACTGCAAATCCAATTTTTCTGCAATAAATCATTTCATTTTGTTCAGTCATGTAATTGTTTTCTATGTATACTTTAATTGTTAGGTCATGTGTATAAAATTTTAAAACCATATTTTGGCTTTGAGAAGTATCTTGATATTTTACCTGTAAAACTAAGAAAAAAATTCATTAAATTTCGTACATCAAACTATCGTTTTCCTGTAGAGACAGGCAGATGGTACATGTATAACATTCCTTTGAATGAGAGGTTATGTCTTTTGTGTAATAAAGGTCTCATTGGTGATGAATTTCATTATATTTTAGAATGTTCGGCACTAGAAGAAATAAGGAAAAAATACCTAAACACAAAATATTGGAAAAGACCAAATTTTTTTTATGTTTTCTGAAGTAATGACTAATTGCAATTGTAATTCGCTAAGAAAATTATGAGTATTTATTTCAAATATTTTTGATGCTGTCTGCTCCTCTTAGTTGTTTTCCTATTATGATCCTTTATACCAAAATCTTACATACGTAGTGATTCTATAGTTTGTCCTCTTTTATTTATATTTTTTTCCTGTATGAAAATTTACCTGTTTGTATGTACCTCTGACGATTTGTATTTGTGTGTATTATATATATGTTTCACTTGTACCAAATTATTTGGTTTGAACGAATAAACTGAACTTGAACTTGTTATTGAAAATCATAGTCAGTTGAAATCATGCAGAGATTCATGTACTTGTAGGGTTCTCATACGCCCAATTTCATGTAAAAGTATACTTCATGCAAAATTAGAATAGCTAAATGCTATATAACATAAAGCTGATCGGTATACCTGAAATTCTACGAGTTTGGGCTTAACGACTTTATATAGAGGACAACTCACAGTAGGTCCAGAAACTGTCCATGCAACAAAACTGGGGGACCAAAACAAGTGAATTTATATACATGTATTCTGATTAATTACGATATTCATCAACCGCAAAAAGTTTTAACTATTATTATAATGTAATATACCAGTTAACACATTTCTTGTGCTTTGGAAATAATAGTTCGGAATAATTGGATTTCTAGAATATTGCATTTTGATAATCTTTTAATAAGATCTACAGAAAATTTATGAATGCGTTGTTAGTTCTTTGATTTGTATACCATGAGGACAGATCGATATGATATATAAAATGTCCCGCCGTTATAATAATTGCATTCCATGGACCGTAGACAGCCATGGTAAGAATATTCTTTTCTAATTTATCAGAATCTCACTGATTCAGTCACAGCTTATAAGAATTAATTTAAATATTCCATGAGGCGGTAATCCATGCATTAATTTAGTTTCAGAGCAAAAACATAAACCAACCCACCACATCGAACAACTTCAAAATCAACGCAAGATATGTTGAACATGCATTACTCAGGCGTTCATTTTCATTAACTTAAGATTTTTCATGTTTTACATGCATAACCCCCCCCCCCCACACACACACACACACACAAAAAACAAAAAAAAAAAACAAAAAAACAAAAAACAAAAACCGCGCGGTTTTGTCGCTTTTGGGCTTGATGACTAAAAAGCTGTTGGACAGTAGAAAGACGGTCATTTGGGGAATCGTGTGGGGACTTGTAAAAAAATCATTGATAATAAATTCCACACATACACACCTAGTGGCCACAGGTAAAGGCAAAGGGAAAGCTCTTTAATCAAAGCCCATCTATATTCGACATTCCAAATCTCTTACGCGACACTGAACGCCCCCATTCACAAAACTGGGCAGACGACACTTTACACGATCAACTCTCGCCAAACTTCACAGTTCTCACGAACGCCGAGAGAAACGCATCGATTTCTGTACAGAATTTAGACGGTTCATCTCAAGTCAAGGAAAAATGTCAAAAGTTGATGAAACCAGACAAAAATGGAGCGAAACCTTCGACTCCTTTGATACATCTGGAAACGGACAATTAACGATCCAAGAGTTGAAAGAAGCGCTGAAAGGAATGGGCGCAAATCTGTCGGACCAAGAAATTGTGGTAAGTACATTTTTTTCCATAAAAAACCGCCATATAACTTATTTATCTTTAAATCAAACTAGCATTAAAGTTAAGTTGTTTATATATAGAGAAAAAAATAAATGCGAAAAAAATATTTGCAGGATATTTTAGCGTTAACTCTCTGTTTGTGAGAGACCGCGAAAAAGGGGGGAGATGTTGGTGTAATGATGTACATAAGATGTGCATGAGAATTCGATTGTTTTATTGGTCGAGCTATAGCTCCTAAGGACAGTGGTCGAGATAATTAACCACTCAGAGATCAATAATGACCAGATATGCATGAATATATCTGACCTGAACTCGTGCGAAACTCTTAATAGAATAGAATATTTTATTCTCCCTTATGATCCAATCCCGCGCAACTTCTTTCCGAATGAAAATATTGCTCATATTTTATCAGAGTCAACGAATTTCTAGGCGTGTCAACATGTTGCTTTACAAGATAAGATGGTGACTGTATGCATTTGTGTAGATTCATTTTTTGCCTGCATTTTACCTTTTTACCTGTATGGTAGATTTGTGTGTTAACAAACGTTCCCACAGATCTATCATTCACAAACAGGTTTCAGGTATAGTCAACAACTTCCCTTGTCACGGGATGTTTCTTTTAAACTATGTAAGGGGGGGGGGGGGGGTGGTTGGTTGGTTGAACAACTAAAGAAATATACGTAATGTGAAATGCTCTGCTAATTCTTTTCATTAAATTTAATTTGTAATGGGTATGATGGGGACATTAAACTACAAAGTCGACCTGAAATACTCTATTTAATGTGCGACTTTTGACATTCTTCATATAATTTCAGTCTGGGTCAATGCACAAGTAGGTCTTGCATGCAGCCAAATTTATTTGAAAATCATACACCTGAAGTAAAAAATCAGACACCCACACCCATATGTAAAAGGGGGGGGGGGGTTAAACAACCAAAGAAATACGTGTAATGTGAAATGCTCTACTAGTTCTTTCCTTTAAATTTAGTATGTAATTGGTAAGATGGGGACATCAAACTACAAAGTCGACCTGAAATACTCTATTTAATGTCCGACTTTTGACATTCTCATATAATTTCAATCTGGGTCAATGCACAAGTAGGTTTTGCATGCAACCAATCATACACCTGAAGTAAAAAGTCAGACACCCACACGCATATTTGATCCCGTGTTCTATTTGCCTGGCAAAAGAACAATTTACCAATAAGCGCTGGCAATTTTTTTTCCACAGAGAAACCAAGTGGGAAAACGCCCTGCAAAGTTTTCCCAACTTTCCCAACTTTTTAAACGGTATTTAAATGCTTGTATACCGAGTATAATATTCATATGGATATGCTAAAAGTTCAAGTCCAAAATGTCTTTGCTACTGGCAGTGAGTGTGAGAAGATTATGCCTAAAGATAGATTAAACACAGGTGTAATAAAACTCATAAATATTTATTAGATCTAAATCAATGCCTGCCGCTGGGTGAATTGACAACATACTGCTTGACAGATCTTTAATTTTTTTAGTGGCGGATCATGGATATGACCGTTTAAGCATTCTCTATATATTTATACATGTACCTGTATATCTATACATGAATGTAAATGCATGAATCATGCAATAAGAATTTACGATACGCATGGTTTCACATTACTACACTTGTAGTAAATAAACGCTAAAACCTTATAGGTGTATACGCATTCTTTCGTCATAAGTGTCAAATAGGCTTGGGTTGTAAATGAATTTCTTTAGGTCACGGTTTGCTGGCAAGAATTTGTTGTGAATATGTTAAAAGTAACCTTTCAGTTGGAACGAACATAGGACCTATACTGGATTTAAATAATTTTTAAACCATTTTTTTGGTGGGGGGGGGGGGGTATGATGATGCTCTTGTTCAAAACGGGAGGGGTGGTGGGGTGGGGGTGACGATGCTCTAGTGCAAAACAAAGTCGATGACGATGATGATGATGGTGTGAATTCAAACTTGGGGAAGACATGGATCATTTATTTTTAAAACACCAGCTAGTTTTACAGAGCTGTCGCTTCGTTTTAACCTGTCAAAATGTTGTAATCGTATCATTACCACATATCAATGCAAAGGGGGTTTAGATATATAGGTTCTATCAATTTCAAAGGGGGGGGGGATTTATTATTAGATAAGTATTGAAAAGACTGGAATCTCTTTTGCGTTTACTTTAAAGCTTACGTGCTGTGCCTAATCGCGTATAATTGGGTAAATACTGCCAATCTTCCAAGTTTTTCCGTACGATGTTGAAAATGGACCAATTTTGAGACCATCTAAATAATCCATTATAGTGCAATGTGTCTGTGTGTGCAATGCAATGTTAATTGATAGATATACATATATGACTAACACGCTAATATTTGATAGGCTATAAAGCGAGATGAAGACCCTACAGATTTTCTCTGTAGGTTTATCTATATTAATGAGGAATTAATGGTTATTGGACTTGTTTCAAACACAGTCCATCTTTGAGAGTGATGCAGACAAACATGCTACAAATATTGAGAGAGAGAGAGAGAGAGAGAGAGAGAGAGAGAGAGAGAGAGAGAGAGAGAGAACTTGCTTAAGCTTTAATGTTAATTGTTTATACTTACATTTGCAGACCATTTTTAGTGACATAGATGGGGATGGAAGCAAGTCAATCTCAAAGGACGAGTTTATCCGGGAGATGACAAAGAAGAATAGGCAGTAAGTAAAATGTCCTTGAAAAGCAGTCAGAAATTAATCAATTTACAAGTTACTGTCCTTTAAAAAAGGACTACAATACGTGGACCATTTTGTGTGTTTCCAACGAAAACGTGAAAGCCTTATAATAACTTGAGATTATCAGAGATTCCACCGACTCTAGCCTCCTTCTTTTAACCACTAAATTTGTACGTTGTTTACGTATACATGTATGTATAGCCCTGACTTTTTATTTCAGAATTAAAAGGCTTCATACCTCCTAAATAATCATGATCTGTCTATGAATGAAGTTTGCATGTATAGTATCAGGCATTCGGTGAATTCTACTATTTGCTCACAAATTACGATTCGCACTACTTTGTTAACTATGCAGGGACAGCTTTGTGTAAATTCATATTTTAATGCATTTTTCTTGAGATTTAAACTTTTATACAGTAACATAATTATTCAATCATACTTATATGCTTAATAAATTTTAATAGGGAAGTAATAAATTTTAATAGGGAAGTACTCTAGCCTCGCGTACTATAAAGGTAAAGTTAAGTTACATGTGTATTCGGAAAACAACAATACATTGCAAATTATGCTATTTGATGCATGTTAGTTTCGGCATAACATTAACTTATTTCATAATACTGACAGTTCATATCACATACCGATCATTTCTTTAAAAGGAATACTTTGTTTCTGTACTGTTCACCGACAACTTTACAATATTACAGCGCCTTTGAACTTATATAAGTGTGCATATGGAACGGAATCTCGATCCCGATTCAGATAAACGTGTGCTAGCCTGGTTCCCTAAGCTACCCATCACGCACAGTAACCAGGCTAGCTCCTGCGCAGGTTGCATTTTCCCCATAGCATCCGGTTTAACCTCGCTTATATATTTTCTGCGTGGACCTCAGGGTCCACGCAATAAGACATGTTTGATACAAAGTGATATTTACTATATGATTAAATGCATTAATGCAATCTAATAAAAAAAATGCTTTCACAAATTAGGTCCGCGATGAAAAATATTTTCGGTTAGTACGTCTACTTTTTCACTTTTCACATTTAAACGTGTATATGACATTTGCGGGTATTGCAAAGAAAATACACTAATTTCACATTACATTACCAGGCTGATCTTAAAAAATAGTATTTATATCTTTATCTTTTTCTTTACTTTATTACATAACATATCATGGATCTGTTCGTCACATAAATGAAAGGGCTATAAAGTAATTTCATTTGACTTCCTAATTTTCTTCATCTTCCGCAATTTTTTTTCACATCTTTTTCTATTTGTTTGCAGAGACGCTTTCCGAGAGTTCTTTGCTGCCAATGATACCGACGGTTCCGGGGCGCTGACAGCCGATGAGATCCGAAAGTTTGCATCGGAAGATTCCGAGGCATCGGTGGAGGAAATCCTGGCGCAATGTGACGCCAACTCAGATGGAAAAATCACGTTGGAGGAATTCCTAAAAGGCATTGACGGCTAGACGCGGGCCTCTATGCAATAAAGTTTAACGCTCAGCTTAAAAAATCTCACACCAGTTACTTACTTTACTTTGAGAATAAGCACCAATTCTATTTGTCCCGCGTATGACGCAATAGCGACCTTTGATAGTGTTCGAATCGAATTCAATAAATTACGTATACTGCCAAGCTGTGAAGAGCAGTTTTCGCTGAAACAAGTGCATGTATGAATAACCATTTGTTGTTATTTGTCGCTTTTTTATGAGAAATATTATTGGTAAAAAACCGAATTTCGGCGAACTCGAACGCTAATAAGCGTAAAATTTCGGAATTTCAATAGTATTCTGTTTCGGAAAGAAAAAGAAAATGTTCTAATTTTTTTCTGATCATTGTTTTTGTTAACTTTACTTAAATCATAATAATGTTCTATAACTAGGACATTTCTTACAAATTTTTTGTATTATTTACGATGTACACAAAATGTAACCATTATTAACTGCAACATTGTAAAAAAAAGCCTCCTTTTTTTCTTAAGTGTAAAGCATATTTGAAGCGATACTATATGGACATTATAATTTTTTACATACTTCTCGTTCTTTAATAAACAATTGAAATTGCTAGCTGTTCCATTTTGAAATAAATTGTAGAAATAAACAAGCCTTCTTGTTGGATGAAGTTATAACCATTTTAACAAGACTTTTATCATGGACTTTCGATAGTACGTAACTATCTATTTCTTGCATCAAAACAGGTAACAAATCTTGTTGATTTCAAAGAGCTATGAGTTAGTGGCCACCAATGGCATATGTCACATTGCTGTTTGACACAATTTTTTTACTACCCAAATTCTAAGCTCTTGTTAAAATGGTAATTTTACCTACATGAATCTTTACTTCATTGCATTAGTACATTACTTCAAATCAATTGTACATATCTTTAGACAAATTAAAGAAACGAGGAATAATTGAGTAAAACCTACAATTCTTTTATAGACAGGTATAACTGATTTAAAGATAAGTACATTTGATTTGAAGATATGTACATGTACATATAAAATAAGTACAACAATTTGAAAATGTGTTTTGGCGTTCCATTGTGACGTAGCAGTCCAACAATTTTTATGTTGGATCGACAGTCAGGTCAACATGCATGCGTCTACTTTGTAAAATCGGTTGAATGACCATTTGTTGTGTTGGACATTTTGTTGGTAAGGACTAAATAGACGAAAATTTATGAGGATATAACAAGAATTTTATAGCTTACTACTACTTGAAATTATACTTAATTGCATCTATAACGAAGGGTAATACAATTCAGTTGTTGACTGGTATGAGGTTAACATATTATTTGTTGGACTCTCAGACAGAAATGTTGCCCTTGGCCTTCGTGGGCATTAGACGCCAAGTTCAGAATTAGAAATGAACAGTATATGCTGAGATATAAAAATCTTTATATAGAATTTGAAAAGACGTGTTTTTTTTTCAAACATGTTTGATATTAAAAATGCATAGGTTGATTGTTAAGAACGAATATGCCCCTTGATATCCATTATCGTTATTTTGCTAAGCTCTTTTGGAAAAGATTCGCAACTTGTGGGGTTTACATTGTACATGTAGTTCATGCATTGATCCAATTCAAGAAATTAAATAAGTATTCCTATTAAAGGAATGATCGGCATGTAATAACATTGGAATGTAATGTGAAAGTATTACGGTATATGCAGTAAACATCATAAATACTAGTAAGATATATCGCAACGTTTTGTTGATTATCCAACAAGGAAGACAACTCTCACTGCGATGGATGACTATATTTCTCGAGTTTAAAAAAGGTCCAGTTAAAGATCCAATGGTTGTTATGTTCTAGTATATTTGTGATAACACCACGAATCTATTTTGTATCTATACTATTACCCAAGTACATTTCATCAACAAAATTTTAATATTTAATCGTTCAACTGCTGAAAACTATTTGAATATAAGTAAATAAATAAGAAACCATTCTTTGAATATAATGATATAATTAAATATGGTCACGCGTGATCAAAACTATCATAAAACCATTCCCGGGCTTTATTGTATTTGATCACCCCAACCCTACTTGATCACCTCATAATACTCAAAGAATGGTTCATATTCCTAAACTCATGCCGATTTAACCTCGAGAATATGTAGAAATCAAATGTACGTATGATGAGACCCCTCTTAAACACGGTTTACAAATTTCATTGATCTCCCGAGCTCGCCTATTATGACAAAGGAGAAAAAAAATCATGTCCGTTTAAAACAGTAAATACATCGGAAAAAAACAACTACAGAGGACGCCATTTTTAATTACACTTTCATTTATCAGTTTTTCTTATTGAATTGTTCAACTACAGGCAAACGCGCTAACTCGTATTTCTTTATACTAGTAAATGATTCCCTCATTCTCATATGTCTCACCTTCTGTTTAACTCTTTTCAAAATCGACAACTCCTTGGCCTCTCAAGAGACGGATTCACGTGACACACTTCCGTCTTCTGCAGAAGCCAAGGAGTTGTAAATGTACGCGAAATATAGACAACTTTAAAAGTTACTGTTTAGCGAGGTAATTCATGTATCCGAAATAACACCCTTCTTAAAGGTTGTTATTTCTCCTCCGAAACACTTGCTTTTTTAACAGTATTTCATTTTCTACACCATTCCATGTGTTATAAAGAGAGATTTAAAAGTTTAAAAGTGCTTTCCAGTTTGTGACGGATACCGTGATAAAGCACTGAACACTCTATGATAAAGGCTTACAATGTATTGTTTTTTCAATGTTTTTATTTCTTATAGTTATCTTTATAAAATATTAACAAAGAAGCAAATCAATGAATTTTTCATCATACGTGCTTAACCTAAATTTTTCTTAGAATTCTACCTGCTCTACCTGTCCATGGCAAGAGCTTTCCAAAGTCACATTGAAATGTCATAAATGTTCTTTACTTCTTCATTAGCTCTTTATTTGAATTTCCTTAGAATTCTTCTTCTACTGCCTTTCCATGGCAAAGCGTGTCCGGAGTTGCAATAAAATGTTATCAATATTTCTCTATGGAAGCATGATGGACATCTTTTAGCAGCAAAGCTTCGCCTCCTTTTTGAAGCTGCTCCATATGTACGCCCATACATTAAAGGCAATCTGCTTGAAATATTCACAACTCCTGAGCATGGTCGGTAGGCCGGGGGGTTTGAACCACGGATAAGACAACGAGGCCTACATGCTCGACCACAGGAATCAAAGGCAGTTATGTAACTCCGCGTAACTCCCAAGTTAGGGTTTTTGACAGCGACATAAACAATGGATTTGGAAACCGGAAGTCTATTGTCAAAGACTGCATAATCTAAATACTGCCCTCGATATGAAAATCCAGTGGATTGCACAAACACTTTTGAGAATCTGTCATGATTTTTTAAACAAGCCAGAAAGGAAGCCGGTGTTTTCTTTGGTAAATTGCTAAGGAAGGGATAAACCTGAGGAGGATATTTGCTTTTATGAAATGAGAACGGAGACTTTACGACTGGTCCGATGTATCGTTTAGGGCTTCTAGTGTATATAATACGTATAGGTATATATACCCAGTGACGTTTATCAAACACACCGTCCATCTTAAATGTATTCTGAATCGGCAGATTTGGAAGATGTATCACACTTCGGATGTTGTTTAAGGCTAAAGGAAAGTTTCTTGAAGGTTTACTTTGTTGAAATGTATTGAAACGTAAACTTTGGTCCCATAGGTGTCTTATTGGGTTATGTGGTGTAATAAGATTTCTTAAACGCATGCTTTTAACATTGGCCCCGAATATACCTCCAACGTTGTTAAAGCTTGTTGTACGAGTTCTAGCGGAATTTCTGATGTTCGTCAAAGCACGGAATCCATTCAAAGGTACCTGATTTATGCCACCATTGATTCTCTGCATTCCAGTAAAAGGCGAAGCCAGTGATCCTCTGACACGGTGATTGACATTTTCGCATTCTCTAAAATTACCAGTATTGGGATCAATTAAGGCTGTCATACTTCCGGGACCTGTTCTGGGGTCAACAAAAACAGTTTTGAATCGAGCAGCCGCCGGTCGTTGCAATGAATCCAAAGAAATTCCAAAGGATGGCAATGAACTCATGACCTGTGCTGAAGATTTCTCTCCAATGTCACACGCAGTAACTGAAACGCAAACCCCTCTACGACAAGTTCAGAATCTAGAGTTGCCACAGTTGGTTTCACAGGAGGGCATATCTTCATAATGATAAAAGTTTTGTGTAAAGATGTCACTGTAAGAATCCAAATTTGTATAGTTACCAATCACTATAATGTCTGGTCTATGTAACTCATTATGCATTGGCCAGGGATAATCGGTTGTAGGATCTACGCCTTGCAGCCTAATTTTCTGTCTAAACTTTTCCCAAATGTAATCAATAAAGGTGTGATGTAGAAGGAAAACTGGATCAAAGGCAGCTTTGAAAGGATTGCTCATTGTACCTCCCACCCAGTTATGAACATTGCCGTGTTGGCCTTCAATGGTATAACGATCATCATCTCCAAAACCATTGACAACATCTCTGTGTCTTAAAGCTTCATTTCCTTCCAGAAATATTTTCATTCTACTCTTCACCATCAGGGCTGAATCCATTATGCTTATGTTTCTTACCAGAGGCAAAGTATCACCTTCTACCCACCAGTTTGCAAATGGACCATTGACGACCAGATTATTCCCATTGCCTACCAACTGAGATGTAAACATGGCAGATTCTTGCGGCCAATCCATGTCATTGTCCATGCTCGAGTCCCAGTAACAGAGTGAAACAGTGCTGTCTATTTTTCGAAGTTCAAATTCCAAACTGTAAAAATATGTTCGGAAATACATGTATCTGCATTTTGTTCTTTTTATGCAAAATAATAGACCCATACTTACAATGAAAAAGTTTTAAATATTTGTTAATTATCATAATCATCTATCATGATAATAAGGAAAGGTTTCTTACAGAAGTAGATAAATCCTATGAAAGCCTAGAAAATTTGGACCATCATGTCCTGCACGAAAAGCATCGGGACTACTGTGGACTTTGGCCCAAGCGTCGTAAAACTGTAATTTAATACTAAAACTCTCAAGACAAAAATAAACACAGAACCGAAGGAAACCAGATATTTTCAAATTGACGAAAATAGAAAAAGATCATCAAATACAGTACACAGTAACCTCACCCCATTTTCTTTAAGCCTATTTAGAGCGACGAAGAATCTCTGCCTTTCTTCGTCACTGAGGACTCGAAGCTCCCTACGAAGGGCCCGGTTGGCTTGTCTTTTGTGCCGCCTTGTACTGTGTACATTTTGTTGGAATTCACTGTACGCAGATTTTATATGATTTATTTCATTTTCAGTCATGTTGAATTTTCCTTGGACATTGGGAATTTGCCAGATGAATTTTCCCAGACAGTAGGTATGTACATCCTGACCCAGGGGGTCTGAGGTGAGATCGTGCGTGTGTTCTTCATAACATTGCTTCAACAGATTTGGCATGTCTGCTTCCCAAATGAGGGCGTTTGTTTGAACGGCAAAAACAACAGTTCCAACAATAACGCTAAGGATACACGTTAGTTCCATCTAAAATAAAGACCAACAAATAATAAAGAGCAATCTTCAATGATTTTTTTGTATCAGTTTAGTTTAAAAAAATCTTTATTTAGAAAGACAAACAGATGAATAGATAGATAGATAAACAGGCAGACAGGCAAAAAGATCGACAGACAGACAGACAGACAGATAGATAGATAGATAGATAGATAGATAGATAGATAGATAGGCACAATGAATGTCTGGAGTGATTAAAATATCATTGAATGATAAATATTAAAACATGTATAGAAGATCAAAACATTATCTAGAAAAGATGGGTTTAAAGTTGGTATGACAATGTTGATGAAGAAATTGACACTCAGTTCATTGTAATACGTTTCTAATGATAAACCAGTTTCAGATTTTCATCAACATTGAAATTTTGTTTTGTTTGTTCATTTATAACAAAAAAAGAAAGAAATTTAATGTTTTTCCTGCTATCGGTATCATATATACATGTAATAACATTGGTAATTTATTTATGATTTAAAAAAAACCTAAACATACACGTACATACTTAAACCCTCCAGACCACAAGTAGCAAAATTGATTTGTTGTTATCTTCCATTATACAAATGTATATATATATATTGCCTGGTTGGAAGGGTAACTGTTGAAATTGACGCCCAAAAAACCATGTCAACCGTCGAGGGGTGTCAATTTCAACAGTTACCCTCCCAACAGGCACTATTTATTTTATTATACTGAATGTCCTATTTTTTAAGAAAATTTTACTGATTTTATTTAAACAATAAAATGCTTTCCTTGGTGATTCATTCGGTATATGAAGGTAGCGAAATTGTTGGGAAAATACATAACCCGCGTATGAATCATCAAATAAAGCATTTATTATATATATTAACATCTTTCTTTTAACTAATTAATAAATTGATTATGAATAGTTAGTAAAATTCACTTAATTACTGTTAACGTACGTAAGTACGTTAGCTAAAAGAAACAGCCAAATCGTCTACTGTGAGACTTTGAGTCTGACATCATCATGATTATTTCGTGCAGTCCGTGATATTTCGTAGGTCGCTGTAGGTTCTGACCAATCAATAAACAGGGCGGGTCAATTTCAGTCATATCACTTTCATATCAGTTTTAACCGCTGTAGATTTCGACTAATCAATAAATGGGGCGCGTAGATTTCAGTCTGGCTGTTTCTATAGAGCTATGAATTAACTATAACTTTCCGCAATAAATAGATGAAATTATACTTGGTAGATGTAAATATATAGCAATAAAGTGAATTCTACGGCGAACCGTACGCGCATAATTTACGCGCATGTAACAATTAGTTGTGTTACCCGTTGCCATGTATGTTGCTAACGCTGAGGGTAATAAAACGGATTACCAACTGCGTCAAAACCAATCAGATTTCAGTATTTAACATGAAAGTATAATAATCTGCATTGCTGCACCCTTTAGAATGTAAATATTTTCTTCCGGAATTACAAATGCAAAAATATACATGTATTGGTGAAGACTGTTCAAAGATTAAGTTTGAAACCAGCATGAAAACACTTTTTTTTCTTACATAAATTGAAGTTTTAATCACTAAACTAATCACTGATGTTTGTGCAACAGTTTTATTAGTCCGACTGATTAACCGATTAACGGACTAGAAATTGCCTTCACAAGGTCGTTATGTTACAGTGAGATTTCAACCAATTCCAAAGTAAAACTAAACAATCTACCTAAATAAATACACCAATAAAAGGGAACTTCATATCCATTTCTTCAATTTGTACTCCCATTCTTTTCAATAACTTGTTGATTTAATAAAAGTAAATAAATGTTCCGATCATATCGTTTTTATGTGTATTTCGTTCAATTTCAATTTTTCATAGCTCACGTTTGCTTTAAAATGTGAAATAAAATAAGATATGTTATCATGTATATATTTCTTGATAAATAATCGTAATAACAAACTGGTTTTTAATAAATAAAAAAAATGATTATTTATAATCTAATCAACTGAATGCATTCTGAACAAAATTGTTTACTTACCCGATTTTGAATGTTTTTTAAAGAATGCAATTATCATAGAATGTAGCAGTTCGATTTTCTCTTTAAGAATTCAAGACACCTTATTAAACCCTAAAATTATTGAGTATATGCGCAGAGGACTTACCTTTATCGTTCTCTACACAAACTGTATATAAAATATCATAATCTACAAACCTTATATACATATTACTGGCGACAAAATTTTCCTCTCGTAAAATTCCCAGGAAATACCAAAACGTCTGAAAAGATCATTAAAATTTGAACAAAACTGATTGATAACAATATAAGATTAAAACATACACATGTACTTTCATTTGAACGATGGACTTGAAAGTACAAGATATTTTTTTCAAATCAAATTCTTAACAAGATGATTAAGGAAATGAATAATTAATTGCAATGAAATTATGATCAAACTTAAATTGTTTAATTTCAAATAATGAAAATTTATATGATAGAGATGGCAACGGCGCAGGTTTTGTTGTAAGTAATGGTGACATAACATTGACCTTTGATAAAAAGGTATTACAATTTTTGTGCCATCAAAAATATTCTTTATTTCAAATTGCTTCATAGCAAACATGGAGTATTGTTAATATTTTAATTCATTTCAAACATTGCTAAATATGTTGTAAATGAAGTCCTACTGAATTTCTTGAAAGTAATTTTTTGATTTCTAGATATTCTACAAGTGGTTTTATATCCCCTTTTAACTAAGTCAGCAACTAACTTTTACAATTCTATCTAATTATGTTCAAAATAGGTATCGAGAAAATTCGGTGAAAAGTCGAACCCGATAAGTAATAAAAAAAATTTTGTTTAATTACAATTTCTTCATCATTTAATTATTGATCAATCTAAATTAAACTTTCAAATCAATTCACTAAACCATAGGGCGAAAAAAGACTTCTGAAGGTTGTACAGAATTACTCACAGACAGTAATAAACGTCCTCTCCGGATTTACCTGTAAAAAAAAAACATACATGTATTTATGTAAATGATATAGAACAAATTACTTAATCATAGACTAATTCTAAAAATACATTTATATCCAAATAAATTGAACACTTTTCATCGTCATAGAATTCATTGTCCTTTTAACAATTTTTTTTTAAAAAGCACACAAACAAATATTTCAAATAGAAAAACGCATCCTTAATACCATATATATCACCGAATTTCAAAGATAAATTTGATATTGACAACTGTTCAAAAATATCAAATATCGTTTTGCACAACTTAAGTTTTACGAGGATCTTTCAAGAAAATGATAATGCCAGTATTACAAAAGCAGTGTATATAAATGTATGCGTAAACCAAAGCGATAAAATATATGTTGTATTATCTTTGTTTTAGAAAAGATAGGATAATGGCCGAAGAAGGTGGGTGGTCAGCAAATTTATCAGATCTTCCTAAAATTCATGGGTACGGTTTTTTTTTACCATAAGCCTTTATATAGCAAAATATAAAAATAATTCCATAATTTTTTTTTAAAAATTGGTCATTTTTTGGTATTCTCATTGTAGAAAAGTATATCAACGAGAAGTCATCTACAAAAACTATGTAAAGCGCTAATTTTGTTTTAAAGAAGATTGCTCTGGAAGCGTTTATTTCTCATGAACAAATGTTCAATGATAAAGTATGTAAAATAATAATAACTTAGGCAATTGTTATAAAAATAATGTCATCCTAAAAATTTTATTTACATTTTCAAGGGTAAGTGCACTACTAAACTTTCCCCAAGCTGGCCATATTCAATGTTACCAACATTATGAGGATTAGCGCATCTATAAACTCATATCTTATTTTATAGTAGTCGTCTTCGTTTCAATTTTTAAGGAAGCTGGGTGATGGTGGTAAGTTTTAAAGTGAAATATCGAGTCAAATTTTTTTGACTCGATAAAAAAAAGAAAAAAAAAGAATTCGAATATAATTCAACCAAACACACTGTATGGATAATTATTGCGTTTAGGTTTGCTTATGGAATTTCTGACTTCATCAATTACTTTTTCTCAGTGTTAGGTGCGCTATGCATATGTTTGTTTAAATTGCTCGTTAGCAAAAAAGAAAAAACCCAAAAGGTAATTGATATTCGTACACAACATTATGTCTTCATTAACTTACTTTTTTGTGATGTACTTTTATATTTTTTTTATTTTATTAAGTCAGCGCACATAACAACATACACGAAATAAAGACGATAATTTACATTTTATCAAAACCCTACTAAAATTGTTGACCACTCTTTTTTGGATTATAAAAAAAAACGTAATAGAATCGATTAGAACGTATGCATTCCCTATCCTAACTTTTTTCACAGAAAACATTTGCAAATTTGAAGCATTAACGACTAAAAACTGTCAAAATGAAGTATTTTTCAACGTTTATTTAGAATGCTCGATTACAAAAACGAAAAAAGCGAAAGAAAAGATTTTTCACCTGGGTGTTCACCATCTATAAGAGCTTCAAACACTTCCCTGTTGACGGTGATACAAGAGACCGCTCTCCCAAAGCATTGGATGTATGGTAATAAAAGTCCGAAATTGAGTATGAATAATTTTTATTACAAAGTAACTGCGAACTAAGCAAAAAAGTTGTTGCTGTCACCAATTTAAGCATTAATAAAGATATTAAATAAAATCATGCTTTACACTTCTTAACACATCTTTTTTTATTTTCCTGGATTTTTATGGACTGAATTCTATAATCAATGAATGATGTTAAAAGAAATCAGGTTTTACACTTCTTATTAAATTTGGTTAATTTTCTATGGATTGAATTCTATGATACAGTATCTTTTAAAAAATGTATATACAAGCATTAGAGTTTATAAAAATGTCCATCAAATCAACATTATGTAAAAAAGGAGACATTTCTCTATTTTATATCAGTAAAAATATACTTAGTAATTTCTCTATACTGTATGCAAAGCGTGGCTAACAAAAAGTAAAGTACAGAGACCCCCAAATAAAAAAATCAAATAAGATATCATTTCTAAACGAGTAAATTGGTATGGTCACGATTTTGGTTAAATTCTATTATTTACAATGTTTAAGGAATGCATATCTAATGATCAAATGAAATTTAAGAGTCAGTCGTTCAGTTATAAGCAAGATACAGAGCTCACAATTCTTTGTCATTTAACCCGTTTGTGTTAGCAAAGGTTCTATATACTGGTAAGAATTTTTTCGAACTGATTTGTCTATCATTTTATTTATTTTAAGCATAACAAAACAGATTCTTACTTTTAACACATTCATTTTAGGTAAAACAATTGGAATTTTAACATTATTCAACATGCAAAATGTAAACCAAAGCTTTGTTTACATAACAAAGAATTGTGAGCTCTGTTACTCGCTTATAACTCAACGAATGACACTCAACTTTGGTTGCCAATTTAAAATTTCTTACTGAAGCATTGTAAACATTAAAATCGTTCAAAAAAAATTTTGATCAAAATCGTGACCATGCCCCTTTAAAAGAGATGTAGGGTGGATGTAAAGGCGTCAGGGCGGTAAAAAAAGTAGCCGTCTTATCTATCGAAAATCTTGAGATATTGTGTTTAAGCTATGAACCATTTTTAGTATTTGAATATTTTATAATATTTTTAAACAGGGCTTTCCTTCGTAATGTAAGTAATATGTTCTAAAATGATCATGGCCATCTACATGCATATTTTTCTTAAATCATATAATCGGAACGCATCAATTTTTTTTTACTGTGCCTACAAGTACATATAACTTATAGTGCGAAATGTAAACAAAATCACCAGGCTTCAGGGCTACGAATGCTGAAATTTTTTTCCTGTTGGTAGCCCTGAGGTCAGGTGTGAAATTTATACGTTTATTCTCAATCAAGTTTTTTATTAATTCTTTGTAATTAATAAAACGTTAGTAATTGCACGAAGGCGTGCAAGTGCTTTGCAAAGATGCATTTCTTCTATGAATAAACATTGGATTATAAATTTTGTTGATTGATTATGAAACAAAACCGTTTTCCAAAAAAATGTTCACAATAGTCAAAGAGCAATGAAGTAGCCATCTTTTAATTACAAAAAGGAACCCCTGTACAATGAACGGTTTACAGAATGGAAAAATTTCCCCATTATTCTTAAAAATTGGCTTTATTCTTTACAAATAATGTCTTGGTTTAATTTTTATTACTTTTCCACTTTCGTTATTCGTATGATAACTTTATGTATATATTTTTTTTTCCTCTGCCCCTTTTTATATATATACTACATTGTAATCTTATATAATTAGGAAATATAGTACGACTTTTCGTTTATGTTGCAGAATAACCCCCACTGTCGAGTAATGTTGTTTGTGAAATATTAAATGTAATGTATTAGCAAAGGCTCTGCTATTTAAAACAACATTTGTTTGAGACCAAGGAACTTTATTTCTATTCAGCTAACAGCCCAGATTTTCCACTGACCCTTTCTTCTGCAGAGAGAACATGGTCATGTAGACTGCTGTGTTCCGTGTAACTATAAACTAACATAACTTTATAGTCGTCTGCATGTCCGTCTGATCGGTTTTTAGACAATTGCACACCTGTATGAAAATTAATTACTGTTAACTAATTAGCACACACCTGTGCAGTTGTCTAAAAACCGATCAAACTGATATGCAGACGACTTATTATTATATTTATTCGGTAATAGATTTAATACTCATGAAATATCTGTGACTAATGCTTCTTTTAATTTCAACGTTGATTTAATACGATTAATAATGCTACTATTTATTCATTAAATGTAAAATACGCAGTGCAAATGTGCTAGGGAGGTGGTTGGAACAGCAACATCGAGCTCTTCGAAATAATCATTTGAGGCAATACACATCGTTGACTGGGACTTAGATGTGAAATAAACATTGTTTCAATTATTTTCCTTTTTACGTTTTTAGACGGAGGCTCTGTGTATTTCCTCTATTGTTACCGCTCATCTGGCCAGTGACGTTTATAATAAAGTTAATAGATTCGACGGACACTACCTAGCGGCAAATGTTTTTATATTTGTTTAGGATTCATATTTCATTATTATTATAAAAAAAACGGAAAGCAAACTAATACACAATTACAAAATGCACAACAGATAGAATAATACTTATGGCAATTTATGAAAATCATTTCTGTCTCAAATTTCGGTTCATACGTCAAACTCACAATAATAATGAGTATACATAAGTTTAATCAATATTGATGGTCTTGGGGGCCCACAAGCAATAGTGCATAATCGTACGGTGGTTATTACTTTTTAAACATTGTAAATGGCTTGCCCGTGACGACAAAGAATGAAGATTACATAAGCACCATCTAGCGGTGGACGAAATTATTAAATATTATGAGATTCAATAAAGATTATTTGTCTCTATCGTAAATTATTTGCGCATTATCAAATATCAATGCTGGTCGAGAGATCATTTTTTTTATATTGAAAATTGACAAAATTTGTTCCCTGTTTTTCACCAAATAATAGAATAACGAATGATAATAACTATTTGCTTCTGAACACAGCAAAACAATCTGTATGTATTTTAACATGGCAGTCATATAAACAAAAATTTAATTAAATAAAAAATGAAAAAATAATTACGTCATAAAAATGTAAAATCACTATAATATTTTACGTTGGAAAATTTCGTTTTTGCACAATCTCTCAATTATTCAAATTGGTAGGGGGGGGGGGGGATTTTCCAACTTATTAGGATCAAAAGGTTAACAGGTATGCGTATATTTTATATCAAACATGCAAACTTGATTGCCAGACTATAAATGGAATAACGCATTTACAGGATCTATATCATATTTAAAATCAATTTTAAAGAAATATTCATAAAAGGTAATTTTTCCTCATATTGGTTATTTTCTTTTTTGAACACAGTTTGATGTAAAAAAAAAAACCAACAAAAAAAAAAACCAAACCCCCCCCCCCCCCCAAAAAAAAAACAAAAACAAAAACAATAAAAACAACAACAAAAAAAAAAACCAAAAAACAAAAAACAAAACAAAACAGGAATTGTGCATGTACAAAATATTGTGCAATTACAAAAAGATTGTGTCTTTTTAATGCAAAAATAAACTTGCAATTGCGTGCTAAAGGTTTTTCCGGAATTCAAAATTTCTATCTTTAAAATCCTTTTAAACCATATGACTTTGAATGACAGCATTTTTCAATGGAAATAGATGTACATGTATAATGGCGTGAAAAAAGTAAAGATAATGTAGTCTCTTCTTTCCTTTACTTTCGTCGATAACGGTAAGTTCATAGGTGAATATCTCGGTTAAAAATTCCAAGTTATTCCACTTGTTTTGCAAACTGAAAGTTGTGACGTAGAAGTGTGACATCGTCTGCTAGTCTATATACAGCCTGTTAGTCCAACAATGGGAACAAAAAGACGAGAGTTGTCATTGTTATAAAGAAATGCGATTGTTGAGTAACTTAGATATCAAGGGGACATAGATTGCTAGGCAAACAGGAAATCCACTACCAACTGTGTATGGACTTTTGAGACGTTTGAAAGACCGAGGAAGTGTAGAAAACCATTGTCGAAGCGGGAGGGATATCGGAAACTTGGATCTTTCGTAAAAGCAAACAGAAGGCACTCCCTACATGATATATGTGCAATATTTAATGAGTTTAGACTTCAAACTATGTCAAAACGAACAATTCAGAGATAAATATACGAGGTAAAGTTCCACAAGTAAGTTGTGCGAAAAGGTATTTGAATTCATGCGGAAAACGTGCAAAAACGACTTGTATGGTGTAAATTGAAAAGCCAGAAAACTGTAAATGAGCGCTGGAGTAGAGTTATTTTTAGTGACGAGTGTAAGGTGTGGGTGTGGACAAACGTGTTTTAGTATGGAGACGACCAGAAGAAGAATGGAAACCCCCTTGTTTGAATCCTGGTCACGGAGCACGCATGAATTTAATGATATGGGGGTGTATTACATCCGAAGGTATGGGAACCATAACAATTAATTGTAAATGGTAACATCAGTGCTGCAAAATATATAGATATAATTGAAAACAACGTCTGGGCAGTTATTGCTCGCCATTTCCAAAATAATGATTACATATACCAAGATGACAATGCTCCTGTCCATCGAGCCCGAATTGTTAAAGAATATATCGATCAAAACCATATTAATTGTATGGAATGACCAGCCCAAAGTCCCGATCTTAACATAATAGAAAACATGTGGCGAAAACTAAAAACTAAACTGCAAAAACAAGCTCACAATATAACAAGTGTTGCCGTGCAAGAGGAAGCAATTCGGAACATCTAGATGGAGATCGACGTGAATTTCATGTTTAAAGTGATGGACATTGCAGTAGTTGATACATTTACATAAAGAGAGAAGAACAATAAAACGCACCATTTTAAATAGATTTTATCTAGTTATAACGAGATTTTTTCTCGTAATTACGAGATAATTAACTCGTTATAACGAGATCTTTTCTCGTAATTACGAGATAAATAACTCGTAATTACGAGAGTTCTTCTCGTGATAACGAGATAATTAAGTCGTTATTACGAGATCTTTCCTCGTAATTACGAGATAATTAACTCTTAATAACGAAATCTTTTCTTGTAATTACGAGATAAAAATATTTCCTATGTAGCACTATTCGTCTTTTGTAGTTTGTAACCATTAAGTATGTTTATTAATACTTGATATAGGTTGATAAACATAAGCAAATGCGTGTCAAAACCTTCAAATAGTGAAATATTTCAAACTTCAATGCCTTTTCCTTTATAGAGTGGGTCTGAGCTCTAAATTTTTGCCATGGTCCAAAAAAGTTTGATGGTAATCAAACCGATTTTAATCAACAAAAACATGGAGAGATGACCCAATATACTTTTAAAATGTCATTTGTATCCAAACAATTGGACTTTTTATAATCAAAGTACTGAAAAACTGATGGGAGTTGATTTTGTCGATGTTAATTTATTTTAAAATCAATGATACATGTATGTTATTTTGCATGACAAGTACATGTAGTTTCTAATTTGTATTTGAATTACGCACATTTTTATAATATGAATTTTTGGACTTTTTCGACAAGAATGTCAAAAACCCCCATATGAATCATGTTCAATAATATTTAATGATAAAATTAGTTCAATCAAACTATGTATCAGTAATAGGAATATTTTTCGAAAATTGTATGGATCCAAGCAATATCGAACTCTAGTTTCGTTCAAACAAACGCTCGACTGACACCGCAAATCTTCGACAAGCAAGAGAGACTCTCTGCTTGTCGGAGATTTACGGAGACAGCCGAGCGTCGAGTTGAACGAAAATATATTAAACTCTGGCGTAGGAATACATACGACTACAAAAATATCTAAATTGTTCGTACCATTTAAAATCTGAATATTTTGAAGGTATTCATAAATAAGTTTCCTTGAAAAACAATGCTTTAGCATACATTACATCGAATTTAATAATTATTCTTAGATCTAAGTCTTGTCAGCAGCGATGAATTGTGCTGAGGTCCGAACGCTGTTTCGCTTTCGGTTTGTTCGAGTAACTGCATAGGAGAGTTGATAAAAATCCACTCTCAAAAATAATACAAGTCCGTTTTTTCGTGGCCGTAGCCTCATATAGCATTGAACAAAAATATCTGTTGTGACTAAAATGACTCAATGGTTAGAGCACTAGTCTATAGGTAATTTATTTGAACTTGGATTTCCAGGTTGTTGGTTCGATACCACTAAAACTATAATCATTTTTTCTTATCTTTTGTTAAAATATTCTAAACTGAATATAGGTAGAAATTTCCCCTTGTTGACTTGTATTTTAATATATCAAATATACTTATTAAACAAAAACTAATTTTTAAATTGTATTATACGACTTAAACAAAAGGGCGTTTGCACTTTCTGGTTCCCCCATCTTCTTTAAAAAATCTTGAAAAAGTGTTATCATATTTAATTCTCTTCACATGACTATACTGTCCATCGAAAGAACCAAAATCAATCAGATCAAAGTTCTTAACCAGTATAACCTCACCATGATGTTAAATCCTACCGCAACTTAATTTCCATATAAAGAAAAGTCTGAAAAAGAATTTTTGGGCGACAATCGGAGACATTGTATTGTCTAAAAACTGGACAATAATTTTACCTCATCATAATAATTATTCCCCCAGAAAAATCTCATGAATTTTGTCATATATTTCGAACATTCCTTAAACGAGTAGCTTACTTGTTAAAGATTATGACGCATCACCGTTCTTTATAAATCATAATACAATATTAATAAATGAAAAACATTATTTTTTTTATTTAACTTAATCTTTCATTAAAAAAAAAACAAACTCAATGTACAAATAAATTTATGAAAAAAGTAGATACATGTTAACGTGCATTATTACACTTAAGCCGCATTTAAGTACGGCTTAAGTATAGCTTTTTAAAATACTATACTTTGACCTGTGCGTGCTCGAGTTGACATATGATATTAGACATTTACGAAATAGATAAATCTATGCACCGTATTGTTGACATTTACTCAACAATAATTAATGCTATTAATTTCTTTGCTTAGTTAGAATAATCTAACTGTGCCTCGGGACAGTTAAAATGTCTCCCATATACCTGTAATGTAGCAGAAAATTGTAGAATCGCTCCGAAACGATTTTGAACAAATGAATGAAATTACATTGAAAATAACAGTCAAATTATTTATAACAAACCATTTTGAGGCTAAAATTTTTATTCATATAATTAAAGAATACAACACTTTTCTTGTCCATCATTTTTTAATTGCTTCAAATTAACACACAATATTGACATTCAGAACTCTCGGGATTTTTCATAGTAAATGAAATGTGTTAAAGTTACCTCCAGTATGTTCTTTGATGAACAGAATATATAGCGAATTTCCAATGAAAATTTACACGTATTTGTATTATCTTTTCTGAGTTTACCAATATAAATGTGAACTAAAAAGCCCTCTATGATTAAGCGTGAATGCAATGCGCACGCGCAAGATTGTAAAATTATAAAAAATCCAGATGATTTCCGAAATTTATTTTAGCAATTGTTGAACTCTTGGTTGAGGAAAAAAACCCAAAAAGTTTATCTTTAAGTACCAATGATGTTTATAAAAATATAAAACAAAAGACAGCACTCTTCCGATTTATTGGTATTAAAGGCCAAAAATTCGAGTCTATTATTTTAATATAGTAGTAAAGATATCCCATTTACAGACATGTAAAATATATTTAGCAGATTCATGAAGCTGAATGTACAAATTCATATACATATACATAATATAAGCAGTTTGATATCACATCATAAACATTTCTCAAACATTTCTCAAACATTTCTCAAACAAAGCGACAGAGGATGAAACTCTGCTAATTAGCCAAATGAAAGATACTGAAAAGCTTACTGATAGGTGAATAAATAATAGTACATAATATTCATGGGATTATCCCGCATTTCCGTCTAATCAGAGTAACAAAAACCTTAAGCAAAATTTCATATGTCTGTCTAATGATAGTAGTGGTCTCTGTGAATCTGAGCTCGTTCCTTACTTCATTGAACTGATCCTTTGTATCAAAGATCAGCATACTTTCGCCTGAAACACATCGCATAACGTTAGTTTTAATTTACTTTGTATGCATTCTTTTCTTTCAAACATATATATATATATATATATATATATATATATATATATATATATATATATATATATATATATATATATATATATACACACACACGCAATGCCTTTTGTCTATTGATCAATGAATAAAATGGCTGGACATGCGAATAGTGATACGATGCATTTTTTTGCTTCAAAGGACAGAAATTACCAAAAAAATGTGCTGGAATTGACATATCGACCTTAATTTGAGTTCTAGTGAACAGGGTACCCTTAACGGGGTTCCAATATCTAATATGAGCATATTTCATATTAATAGATAACTTAGACTAGGAATGTGAACGACTACTCGAGTACTCGACAATCGCTTGGTCACGCCGTTCATCGACTTAAATTTTCTTAGTCGATTACTCGTTATAAAGTGAAGAAAAAAATTCAAGCCATTTTTTTTCTTACCACAGCAGTTTTTTGGGCTTCAAACAAAAAAAAGAGTTTTCTTTTCTCTGCATTTTTTATCATGTTACATTCTGTTCCGTCGTAAGTGTGTTCCTGATATATTTTGAAGCGACTAAAAATTGGTGTCGTCTGAATTTATAGACCAAATAATTGTTTTGAATAGAAGAACTTGTGCAAACATGTACTTGAAGAGATCAATTTGTGGTTCTTCTAATCAGTTTTTATTGGATTAAATGTTTGTATTCATCAAACAATGAATCATAATATGATGATATTATAATCTCAAGGCGTTTGTTCTCATAATCATTAACTTTAACTGTTGATTTGGTACGGCACGGGACATTGATTAACATGAAACAGGTCACGTTTACTTTCCTTTAGACTGAATGGATCTCAATTACGTGTAAGCGTCACAAGAAAAGGAAAGCTACGACATTAGCTACCGGATATTTAAATTAAATACTCTTTTTCGTTTTTTGTGTATATCAAATACATCTAGTGCGTATTATCAAACATTAAATGAGTTTAAGATACGATGCGTGTGACAGTAGATTTATTTTATTTGAAAATGACAAACAGTTTTAAATAAATCAACGAGTACTCGACTATCGCTCGACTACAGGCTCCGAATAATCGACTAAGCCAAACGAATAAAATTCTCATCCCTAATTTAGATAAAAAGAAACCATACGCTCTGAAGGAAAGTTAAGAATATGTTCTTGCATAACGAGCTATATTTTAAAGCTGCGTTCATGACTTCTTGAAGAGACCTGGACAAAGTGATCGCACATTAGATAGTTCAATATATTCATCGATTGCAAAAAGAGTAGTTTGTTACACAGACACGTAGCATCGTTTTTGAAAGTGGGGGGGGGGGGGGCCAGACTCATCCAAAAAATCTTGACAAGCAAAAAAAAAAAAAAAAGGAAAATATTACGTTTCCCAAAATCTTCAAAATCCTAATCGGTGGGTGGGGGGGGGGGGGGGGCTCGCTACTATATAACTTCAATTTCACTACTCATTTCCTTATTTTCATATCAATTTTTTTACATACTCCCAAAAAAGTTGGGGGGGGGGGGGGCAACTAAATGATAATTCCATTTTTTAAATGTAAATTTTAAAAAAATTGTTGCTGCGAGAAAAAGTGGGGGGGGGGGGGGGGCAGCCCCCCCCCCTGATGCTACGTGCCTGTTACATTATTAAAAAAAATTGACAAAGACAATGTGTTAAGAGCATCGTGGCCAATTTGTATAGAGTACTAAATTATGAGATTCTACCAGAAGGCCAATGAGCTAGAATTTACGTTACTAGCGTGCGGCGACTATCATTACACTGCGCTCTTATAAAATATATCTTCTTCGGAAATAATTATCACAATGCATGAAAATTTTTAGATTTGAACTGAAATAGGTAGATATATCAAAGTACAAGTTTTTGTCACTTTAAGCAAATTTTTCACGATTTTATCGCATCTATGACATTACTTTTGGATCAACCCTCGTATATATATCTATCATAACTTATTAAATATTTGATGTTTATGGTTTATACATCAGATGATTATAGTTACATTATATTTAATGGTTCTTGTATTAATACTTTTACAGGGCCATTTATTTATTTATCTATAACATTTACCACCGAGGATAAAAAGTTGCTGAGCCACACAAGCCTTGTTGTTTATTACTAAAATAACCAAGGTTTACAAAGGTAAGTGACAATAGGTGCTGGAGTTTTTTGTGGGCTTTTTTTAAACAAAGAATAAAAATGATTTACCTACTACTACGTATACTTAACGAAACAGTCGAACACTTAAAAAAGCAATAAATTTAGCAACATCACCTTACAAATTCACAAACCGATTGAAAACCAGCTAATTAATAGAAATCATGTTTCTTTGGTTTTGATACCTATCTTATCCAGATGATCGCAGATACATTCCTGGTACATCCGGTAACGAACCAAAGAAGGGATAAACTCTCTTCTCGTAAAATTTAAATCTTCTCTGCGTTTCATATTAAGTAACCTTTGTTCCGAACCGCGATCATATATTGACACCCTTTTTCTGTCCTTATAAGCACGGTTCACCGACAAATTGTAATCCGACGATCGCTGGGTAGTATTTGTAATGAAAAATAAATCTTCAAAAACGTCATCTTCCTTGGGAGGGTGAGTCTTCTCTGCACTGAAAACTAGTTTTTAAAACAAAAAGCAAGTTTTATATTTTTTAAACAGTGCATAATCAAGATTTTTGACAATTTTGAACGATAAATATTACACAAAATTCAAATATTCTTTTAAAATGCCAATGTCAAACCCGTAATTTCTCTGTGTAGTGAAAGATTACACTTCGTATGCTGTACATATTTATGATACAATCGGCGACTAACATTTCCTTAATGACCTGGAAGTCTTGTCATGATTTTTTCAATTTTACTTTTCAAAGGACTATATTTGGTATTGTCAAATATATGCCCCTAATTTTAACCAATTTTTAAACAGTATCGTATAAAAATCAAATCTTTATAAATAATTGTACAGAGGATGTTTATCACGCTAATCTTGATTTTAGTAATCATAGCTCATTTGCTGTTTATCTATGAAAATGAAAATATGTTATTATTGTCTATATATTTTGCCTTCGGAAGTATAGGGCGCAGGTCTGCTAAAGTATGATTTACACATATGTTTTTCTTCATATGATAATTCACAACATACTAAAAATTGTAAAAATGGTACTTTGGCAATCCTGCGCTCGATGTTTCACAGAAATGTTTAAATAGAATATCGGAAAACATCCATATTTGCTACAAAACATCAATTTGTCAAAATAAGACAATATTCATGACGTCATTTCCACATTTTGTCTCACTGTTGTGATAATCTTATACACACATATTTTTAATATGATTTTAACTATCTTCCACATTATTTTTCAAGCTCTTTAAAAAACTTGTTTTGTTATGTTTGACATTGTTAGACAACCTTTGTAAAGAAAAATATGGCACGTGCTTTAAAACTGTTTGCTCTGTATCTTGCTTATTATATAATAAATAAAAAACGGACGGTAATATTTTAGATGACCATCATTAACACTCTAGGAAATCTTCTCAAAACTGGAAATGTAAAATTTGAAGAAAAATAAAATCGGGATTAAGCCCCTTCAAAATATAATTAAGCAAATTACTTTATAACAAGATCAATTTTTTGCACTAAACAAAAGATTTGACAAACTTTCACGTCAAATGTATCGAGGAAATCGACAAAATGTTTTTAAATCTTACCTCTTGTAGAACTGCAAACCAAATCTCTTAACTCTTCACTTTCGGCTTCCATAGGCTCTGTACAAACTGGGCAGCCCTTTAAAAACATTTTGAGATGTTAATAATAACATGCATTATTCATGATAAAATTGTCAACATATATTATTTTACCTCTACTTATTTATCACTATGTAAGGAATAAGGAATCCAATAAAGCCCAAGGGCATTTATGATAGATTTTATCACGCCCCTGCCGAAATTGACGCCTTATAATATTCAAAGAATAATACCTTGTTGCTTACACCTTTATGATTTTTATCAATTGTACGATTAAATATTTGAATATAAATAGGCAATCCTCGCTTGCGCCCCATATGTCATTTGAATTTATTTGGACAGTATAGAACAAAATCGATAAATTGTGTTATCATAGGCAAAAACACTGAAAAATGTAAATATATTATCATGGTAATTCGATATATTTCGCTGATATCCTGAAAATCGCCGTAAACAGACTGATTCCCTGCAAAAGGTCTAATGCACTGATGCACACCTATACGGGGCACTTTCTGTTAGATAAAGGAAAAGTTCCGAAATATTCTGAATAAAATCGTAAATATTCATAACCATATAATTTAATTCTAGTTATGTCATTTTTAATTGGCTATTTTTATTCGTCTTTATCGTATAACATAACTTGCCTACAGTATACGTCACAATACGACGCGCGTGCAATTTAATTTTATTTATTTTAATGTTAAAATGTTTTGGATACATCAAGAGTTATATTAATTTGAACTTTATTGATTGATTGTTTGTATCGGTGTAATAACAGTAATAATATACCATTGAGGGATTTTCCATCCCCCGAGAGCAAGTCTATTTCCCGAGGCGAATATTAATATTTAGCATTTCGAAATGTACAAACATTCATTTTAAGTAATAAGACTCAACATAAAGGCATAAATGTACACATTAGAAGTTACAAAAAAAGAAAAGAAATTTATGGTCTTTTACAGTAGATTTAAAGAAAAAATATTTTACAAAATGTGTATCTTTTTACTTTTTTTTAATATGTTTCCATATCATCAGAAAGAATCCACTAAGAATACCACTAGTTGTATTGACCTTTAACAACCGAATAAGTATAAAATAGGAATAATCTATACATTTGAATTCAAATTTCAACTCGCGTTCACTGTTTAATCGAACACACAGCAAAAACTATAAAGTTAACATTCAGTTAAACCAACAAACATTTTAAGAAATCTTTTTTCAAGTGATTTGTTGTTTTGGAAATGAGCACGCAGACTTTATAGATACCTTCAAATACTGTGGAGTGATTTTTATTCGTAGGGGTCAATGTTAATTGGTAAACAGAATTTTCCTGGTTCGTGGGGACATAGTTTCTGGTAGCAAGTTCGGGATATATTTAAAACTGTATACAGGAATATTTTCGCCCCGTGTAATTTTTGCCATTCTCCACTTGCAAACAGTTTTGCCCCGTCTTGAATTCGCCATGACATAGTTGTGATTAAAGAGAGATAATTTGAGACCTTTTAGGTCGCCCAGTCTTACATTAGCCCACTGACAAGGAGGGCGAAAGGGGCGAAAATAAAACAGTGGCAAATCTTTCCCAGTATACAATAGATATTTGCAGAAAAAAGTTCTGTATGAAAATAAGCGGACAGTTTCGAGGCCCATTTGGGTGAGAACTGTCTAATATGTTTTCATACAGAAGTGTTTACATGTAAGGCATACATTGTACTTAAGACACCGCTATTAAAATTCATTGTTGATAAACCTGATACAATCCGATTTTGAAGGATATCAATACTGTAACCACTGGTAACGGTCTGATATTAAAAATCTCACTATTATCGGACTGTCACAGGTAAAATTCTAGAATGCCGTAACAAAGGAATTACATAACAGCGGTGTTATTATGATAAATATTAAACAAATGCAAGTATATGCGTACTTGGGGATGCAAATTTATGGGCAAGAATAACTGACGAATGCAAACATAGGTTCCCGACGAACAATGACGATTCCATTGTATTTACCACAAGGACTATAAATGTTGACTAAAAACATATTGATTTAAACTATAAAACATTTTTTTTTCAATAAATGTCACCTTAATATACAAATGCTCAACTCAGGTAAATGGACTTGCTCTGGTCACGTGATGATATTTATAACAAATGCCGTTAAATAAATCATTTACCACAACTGTCTCGGTGCAGTATTGTATAGTTGTTGTCTGTTTTTGATTATAAAAATATTTATGGAAATTTAACAGTAACGCAGCACTGTTAAGGACTAATTTGTGGTCGCGCCGACCAGAAAGTACGGGAAATGTTAACTATGACATCACACAAAACAACAAGTCGTTAAAAATGATAATTAATAAAGTAATTTCCACTTGTTATGGGTACGAAAACATTAAACTACATTAAAAATTACCTATGCGTGCAACTTTGTAGTCAAATAAGTCCAACAACAATAAATATAAACAAAAGACTGATCGATGTGACGTCATATTGTAAATTTTGACGCATATTATGTGTAGAGAGAAGCGGATCAATCATTTTTTTGAGAAATGCATTTTATAAATGAACGGATCATAATCATAAAACAATTATTATACCATTAAATACAATCTACTATGCTTGTTTTGATTCGGCATTTGATTATTTTTTAGAGCGTGTATTATTTCTCTTTTAGAGTGTTTAATGTACAAGTTCGATGTGTTTGACATAAGGAAGCCTATCTAAATACACTTTTTACAAGGGCATACACTTAACAGATCATTTTGATCTTTTAGATATTAATTAAGGTAATGTCAAAATTAATAAAAAGTGCTGCTGCTTCAATAAGATCTACAGAATGAATTATTAAATACGTAAAATATTAAGCGAAGGTCATATAAATTCCAACCGGAGCTCATTTCTTTGATATTTGTTCTAATAAAAGATGAACTCTATACAAAGAAGCAGCACTTTTCAGAATCTACTAGAATAGTAGAATTTAATTATCATTTAAAATTTTCACTCAAAAAAGGGTATGCCCTTGTAATATTGAAATTTGTTTATGACCTCCAATGGGGAGAATTATCAACACATATCACGTGACCATCAATTCAGGGGACCACACTAAGTGTCATCCAAAGTAGCATTCAATGTACGCTTTCATTTAATATCACATTTATATCATAATAAAATAACTTTACATAAATATTTTGTAATAATAGATGTATCGTTTTTATGAACGTTTAAATCCGTTGATATTTTCATAGCAAGCCTTAACAGTGCTGCGAAATTGTTAAGCAATCAAGACATGTATTTCAGCAAGCAGAAACCAAAGAATTAAAAAAGCACCGCAAGTTTTATGATAGTAATTCAAATTCCTTGTATGTCATATAATTATTATTTACTTCTTTACAGGTTATGAGTACGATAGCAGGATTAACCCCCCCCCCTCCCAGGCAGCAGCTATTTCCTGAGAGGAAGCCAAATAGTAAGGAGATAGGCATTTAATTATTTATACAAAACAATTTTTTAATTTACAGGTAATGAAAAGGTGATGAAAAGAATGCAATCAGGTTTAAGTAATTTGTTTTTAAATTTAACGCAGCGCCAAAATAATATCAAAGGGAAATAAAACAGTGCATCGGTTAAATTGGATAATAAAAGCAAAGTCAACAAGAATTCTGATATCCATAAGGACCAAGTCGGAACAATAATCTTCAATCAAAAATTCATACATTTTCCCTTTTCTCAGTACTTACCGATTTATGTGCAATATCTGAAAAGATAAGGTCATAAGCATTAGAAAAAAGAAGCCTGATTTAAATACCTTACCCTTAAAAACATAGAACAAAAATCTTGTATTTAATTGCCTTCATTTTTTTTGCTAGTGCATCATATTCTGCTGTATGTCTGAATGGTACCCGAAGCTGCATAAAAGATGGCTTACTTAGACGACGTTTTTCCGGCGTCCCACGTATTGTTTTCATGTCGTATTCTTTAGTTACTGATGAATCTATGTAGAAAAGATTAATAAGTGAAACCTATATCACTGCTAATATCTTTTTCACTCAAACATTTTATAAAGCATGCGTTTAAAATTGAAATCTAATTATTTAAAGCGCGTGTACGCTTTTCAAGTTTAAAGTAGATATATATTCATACAAGGTCCTTGCAAGAAATAAAAAAAACATTTTATTTATCACCTGTGTCATAGTAGTCATATATCTTTACGTAAGCTGGTTGAGGGTTCTTTAATTCAATTTCCTGCACTACATCTAAGTTAAAACACTTCTGTTCTGCATCAAACTAAAACAAATGATACAAATGCCTATAAAATGAAAAAAAGTTAAATGTTTTGATAAAGGCAGCAATACACGTACAAAATGTTCACATGAAAATTCGCTATTGATAATTCATAGTTCGATCTTACCGATATACAGTTTACAAATATTGTACAATTTTATAATGCATGAATAGTCAGTAGACCATTATATTTTCCCGATGTGCATTGGACAGCTCAGTGTGTTCAAATGCCCTTGGCCAACGACATCATATAATTGTTTTATCACCTTATTCCATATTAGTATTCAGATCTAATATATTGCAGTCTATTGACTGGGGGTCTAATACATGTAAGTCAAATAAAATATATACAGACTAATTTGACAACAATATTGAATCTGCAATTAAATCACAAGCTTCCTTAGGTAAACATAAATATTAAGATTTGAAACAAATTGTACTTATAAAAGTTTATCCTACGTATTTGTCAACGACAACACTTCGCACATATATATATATATATAGAGAGAGAGAGAGAGAGAGAGAGAGAGAGAGAGAGAGAGAGAGAGAGAGAGAGAGAGAACAACCACCACCCCTCTCCCCAAAAACAAAAAATATGCAACAACATATCTGCACGTTTTAAATATATCATTCATTAGTATTTATTTTGTTGCTTAGAACAACATAATCTTTATACCTGGCTGTAAAACTTCAACGTTTTGAGTATTTATTACAAAATTTAAATAAATATAAACTAAGAAGGTAAATAAACGCAATCATGCTGGCATTCAGGAGAATGAAAATAGCTCACGTGTTCAAAATAAAAGTGGACAACATTTCCGTCGATTTCATATTTTTGAAGGCCTGTTGTGTTTTTAATATCATCGGAGATAACCTGTAAAATTGAAAGATAACTATTCATTAAGATAGTATAAACAAATCAGTTACGAAACAAAACACCTGCAGCAATTTTATTTAATTTTTTTCTTTTATTTAAATCGCGTGCGACTGATTATGGTTATACATCTATAAGTCTGAAACATCATCTTAAATTTTTGACACACAAATTTTTTAAAAGATTTTATAAATCATTATCAATCAGTCTGAATAATACCACCCCTCTTCACCATACATTCGGCCGATAAGAGGTCATCTTCACTTGACTTCTACATTTACATAGAATCTAAGTATGCAAACCAATTATATACATTCGTTTATCTGTTTTATGTGAGGTGTAGCTCTTCAATACTGGATAATACATGGAAAAATCAAAGTACAGAAGAACTGACGGGAGTTGATTTTGTCCATGTTTATTTATTTATTTTGAAATCAATGATATGTTATTTTCTATGACAAGTACATGTCTTTTCTAATTTGAATTACGCACATTTTTATAATATGAATTTTTTTGACTTTTTCGACAAGAATGTCGGAAACCCCCATATGAATGTTAAATAATATTTAAAGATCTAGTCTCTTTCAACTAAACACTCAGCTGACACCGTAAATCTCCGACAAGGATTTACGGAGACAGCCGAGCGTCGAGTTGAACCAGACTATATTGAACTCTGGCGTAGGAATACATACGACTATAAAAAATATTTAAATTGTTCGTACCATTTAAAATCTGACTATTTTCAAGGTATATATAAATAAGTTTCCTTGAAAAACAATGCTTTAGCATACATTACATAGAATTCATCAATTATTTCAAGAACCAAGTCTTGTCAGCAGCAATGATTTGTGCTGAGGTCCAAACACTGTTTCACTTTCGGTTTGTCTGATTAACTGCATAGGAGAGTTGATTAAAATCAACTCCCAAAAACCCATTAATTGTCTCTCTCCTTTTAGATTTTCTAAAGCAGTGGAAGCCTTTTCCTGATTAGTCGGAAGTAAAGGTCGTGTGAAGATGACCTCATATCGATACTTGTTAGACCCCGAAAAGTGTATGGAGAAGAAGGGTGATTAACTAAGACTGTAACTCGGCAAGATTAAAACATGTAAAGTTTATTATATTTGTTTATAATTAAGCGTTCGATACAAACCGGGATCCAACCAGTCTGCATTTTGACATCAGCAATCGCCATCTTCGTTCGACCACTTCTACCGTTATAACTAGAAATAAAACCACTTTTAACAAATCTTTTCCCATTAATATCTGAACAAATATTGTGGGGTTCATAATTTTTAATTTTATAATTGCCTAAATTTTCAATAGTGTACATGATAACCTTTTGATCAGGCTAATACATGTTTTTATAAATCCAGTAAGAACAAAGCAATTTAGCGTAAAATGTTTTATAATAATAAGAGAAAAGGTATTAAACTTCAAGATTATAACAATAAATATTTGAATCATGATGATGCTTTGGGATGTCATTATAACGCACATTCAAAAATTATTCTTACAGAATATGTGTATATCTATTCTTTTTTTATTATCATAAAGACGTACATTATTATGTATGCACTAGTTTTTTTAAACACGACTGATTTTGAACACAAGTATTAAATGCATCAATACAAGTGATGCTCACCTTATCATCGTCGCTTTTTGAATTCAACTTTATTATATAATCAGTGTTTTGATGTTTGGCTTACAAAGAAATAATATATTAAGGGTTCAAAAACGCTCTTAAGGAAATGCTTCGCGATTCAAGCAGTATTATGTAATCAGGAAATGATATTTAAACCGTTATTAAGTATAAGCCTGTTTCGTTGGAAAATATTTGCCACACTCTACAAATTCAACAAACCAAAAATGTTAGCAAAGATCATCACGCACAAAGGATGCTTTTAAAAGGCATTTTGTGTTGGTGTAAACCAAATCTACTTGAGCATGCTTGACTATAAGTTTTTGATATAGAAGCAATAAGTCTTAACCCTTTTGACATTTACATTAACAAAATGAAATAATAGGTTTCTATTACATTTTTCTACTTGCTTGGTTGACAAATGATGCCTTAACACGAATGATATTAAATGTACCTTGCACATATATTGATAATTCTTTTGGAACAATGGCTATGTTTTTGCTGAGATCTGCGGATTGAGACATTCAAAGCAAAGTCCGGATCAGCCTTCACCTTTGGAGTGTTGTATTTCACGTTTGCCTGAAAGGAAACGACTTTTTATCAGACAATGTTTAAATGAATAACAATGACTTTTAAATATAAATCTTTGAATTTATAACCTCCAGTAGAATCATGGCAAAACTATTTCTGAAGGTGATTGGCTATTAATCAAAGCTCAGATTATTGTAATTAACACCATAGGTCAAACCTGTATTTATGGAAATGATGTAAATCCAATGCCTTACTGTTTGTACTAGATAAATCGAATGACTGTAAATTTTACAGCTCTTATATAATTAATATGCCTTTTTTCAAATTTCTACAATAAAAGTTATACTTTAACGCTTTGAAATATCAAACAACAGGACAAGTAGATGTATAGACATACAATCTTCTACAAAATAAACTCAATCTTAGAAATTAACAAAATCCGAGTAGGTTTTTTCTGTTACTAATGGATACCTGTACTAAGGCACATCCCACTCCCCGCACTGTCACATTCAGTGCATTTGGTAAGCGTAAGATGGGCACCGTTTGAAGAATTAGTCTATTTTCATTGCTGATGTTATACGTTGAAGACATCTGATCTCCAGTGACTACTACTGTGACATTTGTCTCACCATTGTGTAGCAAACTTCCATACACAGAAAGGGCCTGTAAAGCAATAACGGTGTCCTACAACAATAACATTTAATATTGCACATTAACTTGTTACTATCAAATGACTATGTTAGGATTTTGTGTCACTTAAAATTCGTTCTTACAAGTTGTGGTTAAAAAGTAAAGCTTCACATTTTAAACAGAACACTTTTTGAGTGTACCCATTGTGAGTAAATGTGGCAAAATTAAAAAAAATTCTCTTAGAAATATTTTATGTTCTAAATTAAAACCTTTTTTTTATTCTTTCAGATCGTCCGCGAAAAAAGTTAGGAAATAGTTTACACATATTTTTGAATAATACCTGAGTTGAACTGAAGCCACCTTGTGCATTTCTTTGTCTGGTGAGCCACAGGACAATTGGTGCAATATAGCCGGCGGCCATAGACTGATTTCCAACTGTCAAAGCTAGCAATGCGTATGACGTCATTTCCACCTCCGCTGAAGATGCGTGTTTATAGGGAAAATCAAGGAAATCTTGACTTTGTTCCTTCGGTTGAGGATATCGAGACCAGTAAATCATATCAACTATAAAATAAAGTTAAGTTTTTCAATTGTAATGATAACTTCCCAACAATAAACATGTTTTTTTTTATTGAATTCAAAATGATTGAAAGGGTGCGTTACTTCCTATTCTCTTCATTTTAGACCGCAGCAGGAACATAATTTCTAGTCGTCTTGCGGAGTTGATGTCATAAAGCGAGTAGGCATACGCCATGAGAGTCAACAAGTAGGTGTTCTTGACATCCTGGCGGTCAAGGCAACGAATAGCACTTCGAACGGCGAGGTCCTAAGAATAATCACAGAAAATTTATCCAATTTTAAGACAAATGGAACATTTTACCTTTGAATCCTATTAGGACAAGAGACTATGAGGCCACACCGCTTACCTAAACAACAATTGCAAACAAAAGACTCTTTTAGAATGTTAAATACAGAAAATCTCAAGGGTATATATCTTGGTTTTTAAATACAATTGGGTTTTCTCCATTTAATTCTAATTCAAACATTCAGCTCCTTTCATTGTTTTCAGATTTTGAGAAAAAAATGTTTTTCTCTGTAATTTCCTATGTGAATATTCAAACCCATTGTGACCACATCTTACCCAATGCTTTGAATAAACTACGCATGTTTAAACATTATTTTACAATTTTTCTGGCCAACTATTTTTAAGTCTATTTAATCCTATATTAAAATCACCCCACCCCATTTCCCAGTAATCATGACTTGAACAAACCTATATCTACTTTTACCCACCCTATTTAAAGATTCTTCAACACAGGATTACTTTTTTCTGGCCTATGGGTTTTTTGATTACGGTAGTAGATTGTCAACGATATGTTTTCTCTATAATAGACCTACATAAGAAATCGAACCCATCCTAGTCCTGGACACATGATTTGAGCTTATTTGAATCTACTTGAGGATGCACCCATCAAAGATACAGCTTTTCAGATTAAATTGTTTTCAGAAGTAGATTTTTCAAACATTTTCTATGTATACATATTCCTATGGATTATGATTCGAATACACTTGAATCTACACTGCCTGAAGATGTGTTCATCTTACTTAAATTATGTGAAGAATATTTTGAAATATTTTCTCTGTTTATTTCTATGTAAAAAATGGCCTTAATCCCCCCCCCCAGGAATGCTGATTTAAGCAAACCTGAATCGTTACTGTCTGAGGATGTTTCCACCTAATTTGATTAATTGAAATGCAATATGCCTTGATATTTTTTATGGAAACTATTTTTAATTCAATAGTATCACCCCTTTTAACAAGGCGTGGCCATTCGTTTAAAAACACGTGAATTCCTATGAATTCCCTTCAGCCAAAAATGTTTGAAAGTTTGCTTGGAATTGGCTAAATGGTTTTGAAGAAGAAGCTGCAATATGAAAAGTTTACGACGCCAGCAACATCGCCAGACAACGGACAAATTTTGATCATGTGAGCTAACAAACTTTTTAATATGTTCATTCTGACAAAGCATGTGTATGCTTGGAAACTAACATTTTTCGGGAGTCCTGCTTCCAACATGGCTATAAGTACAAATGCTGTGAGAGTCCCCTCTTCGTCGTTGCCCTTCCCCCAACCCCCCTTCAGGTAGTAGCTATGGGTATATCCAACCTTGGGGAAGCAGCCAAACTCATTTTGTTGACGTTTGAACCAAGCGATACTGGTGTAAAGGTCAGTTTGATCAATATCGATGTACTTCTGTGATTGTCCCAAACATTTTACGACAAATGCCGTCAGCCATGTGCTTCCGCTTCTGCCATCTGTCTCCCCGAATGCGGAATACGATCCGTCTTTGTGTCTGTACTTCAGTTGTCTTTGATAACCTTAACAGTTTTTAAGTAAAAAAATAACAATTAATATATGCATCTGGAAAATTAAAAAAAAATGATATTAAACTGCTGAATTATTATTAATAGCAAGAGTCATCATTTTAGATTAATTTATAAAAGAATGCATATGCAACAATTGCAAAATTATAGCGGAATGTATACGGACTTCAATGGAGCACTACATCTACCTCATATAAAAGGAAATATGTATATTTTGTTAAATATAACTTGTTCAGGACAAGGTCATGCTTCTCAAACCGGAAGGCACGCGTAGAACACATGAATTGAGTCTACGCGTAAGAAAATAGTGCAGAAAGTTTTCATGCATTTCAGTAAATGTGTATTATAAAAACACGCATTGAATCTTTAAGTCCTCGGTTTATAAACAAAATTCTATTTAGAAAATAAACAAATAGTTTTATTGATCAAAATATTCTTGCTCGGGTTCAAATGTGGAATGAGTTGCGTAACTTAATGCACAACGCCGTTGAAGATTAATTTGGTGTACGAGCTCATTAATCAATAGAAGTGGTAGATGGTGGAATCGAAATTAAAGTTCCCAAACGTAATGTGCCATTTTTGAAAAGTTGTGCACTTTATTTTGACAATCTTTCACCTAAATGCTACCAAACTTCATGCGCAAGCCGAAGTTAAAATCGGGACGGGTTATACACAGATGTTTTACAAATTAAATAGGCGTTTCATTGTCTTCCAGTCTACTTGCGGTATGACTGCTGTTCCCCTCTAGAAGAATTTTGTACAAAGAAAAAAAAAAGTCTGAATTTGCCTTCTCGTTCGTTGGCTCTTTAGCTGATTAAACTGAATTTAAATTTTAAACAATGCATTGTAATCGAAATCTATAATAGATTATACATTTTGGAAGACTAATACCTCATATAAAATATACAATCTTATCGATTGAAAAACCAAGTTTAATGTTAATGTTTATGTTTTCCGGCTTAGTTGGAATCAGGCTTGGGGTGAATTACATTGTAAAGTAATGCATTACATTACCATTACTTCATGAATTAGGGCATTAAATTACCATTACAATTACTTAATTTTCTTGAAGTAATGCATTAAATTACTATTACATGCGTAAAGTAATGCATTACCATTACTTTGTGAAAGTCAATAAGTTTTAAAAAAGTAATTTAAAAACTAAATAAAAAGTTTTTGTAAATATTTTATGAATAAAACAATCTTAAACATATTTACAGGTTCATTTTCATGTTCACTATCAGGTTCAAATTAAATGACTTATACAAGATTGCTGTTGCACTTGTAGTTCGCAAAGTGAGGTTGGTCCCGTAACATTTACACGCTAATGGCAGAGTTGCCAATCTCTGTTATTTATGTCTCTGATTTTCGGAGTATGATTTTTAATGAAAGGAACGGTTGTATTGTAATTCGTGTAGATGATGCACGAGCTTACACAAAGAAGTAGCAAGCGGCGAACGGATTTATTTTCACCTATTAATTTTTCATGAATTGCAAATGAAGAAAATCGTGTCAGATAAGTCGGTCTTAAAAATCAAAATGGCGACCGTGACAAATCTTTTTATTGTTTATGTTCTTGGAACCTTATTGTAAAAAATAATATTTCTAACGTCAGGTGCCTGTGTTTGTTATCGGTATCCAAATGTTCACTTTGTTTGTTAATTCAGCAGTTTTAGAGTATTGGGGGTTTTCATAAAACTTCTATTACGGATACCGTCCGACTTGCGGATTTTCCCTTGGTATCACAAAATTGAATAAATATAATGATAAAAATTTTCTACTTTGATATAGTTGTTTGATTTTCCGGGTTAGTAGTAACTTTTAAAATTTTTCTCCAGGGTCTTTTTTTTTACATAAAATACCGTTATGTCAATTTTCTACAATTATGAAGACAGGGATTGAGTAAAATTAAGACAAAGTATCAGACAATTGCAAAAGAGCCGAATTAACATAGATTGTAACAACTAATTCAAACTCATAATTTTTGGAAGCATTTTCGAGAAAATCCAGGACAATTACAAATTCAAACTTTCACGACCCCGTCTTTCAGTACTCTCAGTACTTTGATTATGTAAAGGTGGTTGTTAATTTCATGTAAAGATGGATTTTTTTTATATAAAGGTTGTGCTTTTATGCAATTTGTTTTTTAAAAAGAGTTAAGTTCTTGTGTGGCCATTTAAATTACAAATTATTTGTTTGAGCGTTAGCGGAGATTGACAAATAGATGTAGCGAAACTTTTCAATATCAGCAATTTTCTCATAGAGAAATAAAATAAGTATCCTTTTAAGCGGGATATAATTTTGGCGAATTTGAGCCTACAAGAAATATCACTTTTTGGCGGACATAGTTTTGGTGAATCCCTTTCCTTTATTAAAAACCTACTGACGGTTTATTATTATCAGCAGAGTAGTACATGTACATGTTATTTTTAATAAGCAAAACTCATAAGTCGCCTTTACAACAGCAAAAAAAATATATTTTTCTATCTCGACTCATTTAATATTTTTAACAGAAAAATCTAGCATAAGTTAATATATGGTTCAAAAAAGTATACGTTAATATCAATCAATTTTAATCTAATTATTGGGGAAGATCCCATTTGTCAGAAATTATTTGCACCTAAGTCGGAAATGGTCATATGTCTCCTAAAACATCACAAGCTAACACCCTTATCACTGGGGTTAATAACACACCTGAAGGGTCAGAAAAGTAAAATACTTCTTTCATTCAAAATGATGTTTAGTTTTAATTAACCATATTTTTTTTTTTTTGCTTACTATCAATTGTACATTTGTATTTGTAACACTGTATGCAACTAACAATTGTTCTTTTTGATTATGCCCACAGACTTCCCAAATTGTGTTCAAAGTTAGACTTAAAAACTATATGTTTGTCAATATACATGTAAGTATTCAAATTTAATAATTTTGATTTTGATGAATTTCCTAAAATCGCGAAAATAGGCCAAAATCATATCCCAACCAAAAATCCAACTTCACGATATTTATCAATTTTTAGTGTTTAGCGATTTGTAAATAGAGAACAAAGAGTTTAATATTTTAAGGTAATGAAAATGAAATGCCCGTTTGATGAAAGAACGCTTTAAATATGAAAATGACAAACTGAAATGAAGAAAAATCTACATTTAAAATGTAATAAAAAGGATTGTTTAAACCATACTATATTTTTCATGTCACTTAATTCATTTAACGCTTATACATTAAAATTGTGTGTTTCATCTTCAGTAAAAGTTTATAACCTTTGGGTGGGGGGAACCAATTTGCAATTGGATTGTGGCGTTTTTATATTTTGTATATCCCACCATTTTTTGATGATTGGCGTATCAGGGCCATACTTTTCTATGTTTTTTTATGTAGGGGGTCAGATGCTATATTATATGTTGCCAAAAATTTTGAAAATGCATCAGCGGTGTTTTTCTAGTCCCGTCTGACCCCCTCAATATTTACTGTTTTTTTTTTTTTACATCTTTGTCATTTATTTAAATAAATGGCCTTTTTCATCTTTAACTATGTTATGTGTTTCTATTCTCATAACAAAATCTAGTGCAGTCGTCTTGCCTCTTAATAACAAAGGAACATAAAATAGTTATTATTATTGACAGATGATAATACCCTTTATGTGACGTGTGAATTTATTTCATGTATGTCTTTTTATATGCAAGTAAATCTGTATATGTTTATTGTTTCTGTCTGTTCATCTGAAATGTTTGACGACGTGTTATGTAATAGCATGTGCTACGTCTTGGTCTTATTTGCTTAATTTAACTGTCCTGCATTATGCAAAAATCTTAACCAATTAGAAAAGCCCCAAAGGTCGCGCATTTGTTTGTCCTCTGGGTCAATGTTCTATTTTTAAACCGATTCTGAGAATTCGATAGGATTTGACCAATCAGCGTGGCTTCTCAGATCACGTGACTTCATTGTTTGTTTGTAAGTAATAGGTGAAGCCACGCCCAAATAGGCTAAGAATTATTTTCGGCAAAAAACAATAGTTGAAGATGAAAATAGGCCATTGATTCAAATAAGTGACAAAGATGTAAAAAACAGTAAATATTGAGGGGGTCAGACGAGACAAACACCGCTGATACATATTCAAAATATTTGGCAACATATAATATAGCATCTGACCCCCTACATAGAAAACATAGAAAAATATGGCCCTGATACGCCAATCATCAAAAAAGGGTGGGATATACAAAATATAAAAACGCAAACATGAAGATGACCCAGAGACAAACAAATGCGCGACCTTTGGGGCTTTTCTAATTGGTTAAGATTTTTGCATAATGCAGGACAGTTAAATTAAGCAAATAAGACCAAGAGGTAGCACCTGCTATTACATAACACGTCGTCAAACATTTCAGATGAACAGACAGAAACAATAAACATATACAGATTTACATGTATATAAAAAGACATACATGAAATAAATTCACACGTCACATAAAGGGTATTATCATCTGTCAATAGTAATAACTATTATTTGATTGCGGCGTTCTTCAGATAAATTAATTTGTAAACAAAACACAAATTTATTTTCCCCTGCAAATGCTATAGCTGTTTTTTTATTATCACCTAAAGAAAACAAATCCATCATTTCATCAATCTTCAAGATGTTTCTAGGCATAAAAGATTTTTTTTTCATAACGTGAAGTTTTCTTTATTAAACGTTTCAATCATACAGTTGTAAGTATATATATCTAAAAGTATAAATGCATTGTTTTTCAAAGTAGAGCTGGACATAAAATGTAGCAAGTTTTTGGCTAATATACGATTTAGAATTGAAGATAGTTATTCAAATCTGCTTATAATAATCAAAGTACTTAGAGTACTGAAAGACGGGGTCTTGAAAGTTTGAATTTGTAATTGTCATGGATTTCCTCGAATATGCTTCCAAAATTTATGACTTTGAATTAGTTGTTACAATCTACATTGCATTTTAATTCGGCTTTTTTGCAATTGTCTGATACTTTGTCTAAATTTTACTCAATCCCGGCCTTCATAATTATGGAAAATTGATACAACGGTATGTTATGTAAAATAAGACCCCAAGGAAAAATTTTAAAAATTACTACTAACCGGGAAAATCAAACAACTATATCAAAGTAGATAATTTTAATACATATTTACTAAAATGCATGAAAACTCTCTGCACTATTTTCTTACGCGTAGACTCAATTCATGTGGTCTACGCGTGTCTTCCGGTTTGAGACTTCGGCTGACAGTAAACCAATAAACGGGGTCATATGACCCCGTCTAAAAATGAATAAGTTTTATTCAAAGTGACCTTTTCAGATGAAATAAGAACAACATTTGATAAAATAAATCACCTTTACATAAGAAGGCATATGTTCATACCAAAAAACACACCAACATGGAAAAGCGTCTGCAGTGAAAATACATTCCATAAAAAACAACGTTATCACAATTGAAAGTACTTTTTTTACGAATAAAGAGCACCAGGGAATCCCATTATTTTTGAATTTTGAAGCAGATAAGAAATTTATTCTTCTCAATTCTTTTCGCACCTTTTGTGATAGTTCCCTTCCCGCGCGCTAGCAACGCAAATAACACATTTAAGATTTAATCGTTTGTTGTCCTAAAAAGAAAAAAAACATACCAATTCTCATGTATCTCAGTGCATCGTCTAACACACGACTCACGTCCATATTGTTGTTGTAGAGATACTGTAAAAGGAAGATATTCGGAGCAAATGCGGCCATATTCTGTTCGCCACAGCCATTAGGCATTTTCAGCAGGCCCTTCAAATTCTTAAGAGCAGGTCCCATTACATCACCTGGTCAACATGGGGAAAAGGAAGACGATTATGACATTTTCTCTAAAATTAATCATTTTACTGTAAAGGATAAATATTTACCAATGATGTTCATAAATCCTCTTTCAGAGTCTTGGATTCTATTAAAAGGAAGCTGCAATTGTATATTTTCTGTCAAAGTTCCGGGTTCCCCTGCATAAAATATTTGTCAATTTTTATCACATGCACAAGGAAAGTAATTTACAATGTAAATAAAACTCTTTGTTGTCCATGTATCAGCTTGAAGGAAATAACCTAACCGCATATTTCACTCACCTGATGGACATACAAAAGAAGAATATGTATACTCGTTTTCTAGTCCCTCTGCATCTACCTGAAGTTGTCGCCGGACGGCGTCGGACACCCCTGTTGCATCGCTACTAACCGAACTGTTACCGCACGTTCCGTCATCAGCAATGGATTCAGCCTGAAAGAGTTCTCAGACACTAACAACAAACAAAAAAAAATCTAGAAAAACGTTTAAACAGGCACGAAGCGCAGTAAAGAGTAAAGAGTTTTTCTTAATTATCATATAAAAAATTGAAATAACATGGAGTTGCCCCCCCCCTCCCACCTTTTCTGGGACCATTAAATAATTGAATTGAAAATAGGAAAATAAACACCGAAGTTAAAAGTATAGCTGCTTCCCCCACTCCCACCACACACACACACACGGATTAGGATTTTAAAAATTTAGAAACGAAACCGGTTTTCCCTTTTTTTTTCCTTGGCAAGATTTTCTGGATGATCCCCCCCCCCTCCCCTTACTTTTAAAAACGATGCTACTCTCTGTAAAAAACCGAATTGTCACCAAAATAGAAATGACGGTGAAAGAAATACAATGAGCCAAACTTAAGAAAATTAATTGTAATATTTTTGTCATCATGCATCATAAAAGGGATTATTAAAACATTCAAAATAAGGACAATCATGACATTCCTTATAAATCTCACCTTTGTATTGGTAAATAAAAAAATTGCGATTATGCCAAGCAATACTTAACCATTTATTATGACTCTTTTACACCGAATAGTTTAAGATTGATCACAGGAAAGCGATGAAAATGGAAATGTTGCAACTTACTATCATCTTCATAACTCATATTATCGTTATTGCATTGTTATCTTATCAAGCAAATCTTACCTCAGCTTGGATGCTGATTTCCCCAATTTTCAGAGGGATAATCAGATAATGCAGAGTATTGGATTCGCCCCCACAGACACAAACGGTCTTGGTTTTCATGAAAATCGTGTTTTTGAGCCTAAACTCCATTGAGTCTCTTAAAGACACCTTCATCTGAATGTTGTACATGATCAATCGTTATTAACATTGGAAAGTTTAAGACCTAACAGCAGCGTTTCATATTTTAATTTTGGTGTAAGTTTCGGGGATTTCCCCCAACAAACACAAATTTTGGGGGTTGTCAAATCCACAATGAAGGATGTTCTTTATATTTCACTTTGAAAAATGGGAAAGATTCTTTTTTCAAAATCTAACAAAATATTGCTGGCATTTCTTTTTTTATTGACTTTAATGGAAATTTCTGATGATTTTTTCTCTGATCTTTGCTACGGATTGGAATTTATTTACATCGTCTTACAATACATGTATATGACTTTCAATGAGCATATATTTGTTTTATAATTTTGTTTTATAGAAAAAAAAATCAAATGTTATTCATCATTATAGATTTTTTTTATTTATACACAAATCATGATGGATCTTACAATGATATAAATTCTATTGATTTCCTTAACAAGCTTAATAAAATCTTTATATATAAATGGGATTCTTACCACAAGGCATTGCGTCAGATAGTTGAAGACTGTAACAAGGACAGGAACTTCCTCATTCCGGACAGCTGAGTACGGAAGTGTGAAGGACAGGAAGAAAGGCTGGAAGGCCGTGATACCGGAAATGTATGATATTCCAAGACCGGAAGCAGAATTCATACATATAGCAGATCCTTTCCATTCAGTTATAGTATCAGGGATTTTTCGGACAAGAGTATTTTCCCCGGAGTCGCTACGAGGAAAGCAAAACGACAGCATAAACCATGTAGTTAGTTATGACAATATGTACATACAGTTCAGCAAATTCTTTTAAGCAAATCCTTTATGATTTTTTTTTGGTCATCATTACAAACATAAATAAAATGCAATGTGATGAGAAGATTGGTTCTACGTTTGTTTTATGTTTATACACCCTCAAATCAACGATGTTTATATTTTTATAGTATAAATCTTGCCGGTTTTTTTTTTTTTTTTGGGGGGGGGGGGGGTCAATTACTCGACCAGTAATGCCCTGTTTATCGGACCATCCTGTAAAAATGGTTTCCCATTTTACGCTTTCACTAGAATAAGAAAGATAAATAAAATTAAGGACTATATGTGCACATTGTAAATTTAATGGTGTGACGTCACAATGGTTTTCTAGCACATTGATCCGACAAAATTTTCGGCGTCAATAAATTTCGACCCACACTACATTCCAAACATTGCAAATAGCGTTCTCACGTTCTCGCAAGAATCAAAGAAAAACATATGAGTAACAGATAAAATGTTTTATTTCAAGAACGTCACGCATTTTGGATAAATAAATTTGACTAATTCGCGTATTTTTGATTATCGGAGATAATTAAAATAACTAAAATCTGAAATCCTCTACAAATTTTGCTAAGGCTAACGAATTAGGTCATTTCTTCAGAGATATGAAAGTATTGTAACTCGCACTCGTTTGAATGCTCACGTTTATTAGTTTTCGAGAGAATTCCTGTGATTTTCGCAAATTTTGGGTATTCCTGTCTCTTGATTCTTAAAGGAGTTTTACCAATCAAGCCTATAAATGCAGCACTATAACACCAACAATGCCATATTGAACTGACGTTACAATAAGTTTCGGATTGGAAAACATAGCTCTGCATTGCACATTTTGTTAATGGAATTTATCCCTACAGATAAATTCATTTATACAAGTAACAACAACTAATTATATTAACACTAAAATATTTTGACGGAGTTGGCTTTTACAAATCAATCGGGTTAGATTGACCTGATTAATATCGGGTTCAACATCCTTTTCTTCTCTACCCATCCATCACATTGCATCCCTGAAAAATTCAACGTTGAGAATCCAGGGAATCTGGCGTCATCGACAAACATCTTCACATATCATAGGGGTTAAGTATATCTCCAATCACGGTAAGTACTGGCTCTCATACAATTCAACTCATATGGCCGTATTTCGACAATTATTTCGTCGATAATTGGGTAACGTTGCACTTCCCTTTGTGTGATAGAATTACACCACCTGGGGTGCAGTATTTTGTTACACACAAAAGTTCCATTGTTTTGACAACACATCATTTATAACCTCAATTATTATTATACATATGTTACTTACTTTATTATCATAAAACGTAAATCATGTAATCATTATATTATATAATTATATATATCGTCGCAACATTACATTGGTACACTTAGCTTATCAGTGTTATATAGCATTGTAAAGCTATGCCAATAAATGGCAGTACACTGTCAGTATTGCTACATTATTAATATAACTAAATTGTAACAATTGGCTTAAATTGTTATACAACATTGTAGAACTATGCCAAAAGTCAAATCAAAAAATACCCCGGCAAGGCCACCCACTTCTAGGACACGCAGACCGGCCCGCAAAGATGCGGAACCTCTTAATTCAGCTCCAACCACGGTACCTAATTCCCCCACTGCTGGACCACAACATCAGTTAGTTGCAGCACCCATGTCTTTTCCCTGTGGATTCCTACAGACAGAAGTCGTATCTATTGCAGCACCGATTCCGACGCTAATCTCCGACACTCAAGACATACAACGCCTGCATATATCAGGTACTGCGAGCATGCAATTTTCACCTCAACCCCTTGTTAGCGTAGGGTCCTCTCTTGGGAATCATGTATCGCAACCAATTAAACAAAAGATACTTAAGGGGGAATACATTGACTTAGCCAACATGTTGCAATCAGGCTCAGACTCCTCTGATGCTGACCACCATAAACTTACAGTTAAAGACGGCCAGCTGGCCATTGTTTCAAATGCACAAAAACCAGGCAAACTAACTTCCATAGAGAGGTGGACCGATGCAATGCTTGTGTTCGCCGGCATCTACATCTATGGCCATATTGACCAAGCCCCCCCATTTGCTTAAATATATTGACATCATTCGCACAGGGGCTTCCCGCAACCCTAACAGTCAAGGCTGGCTTGATTATGTCAAGCAATTTAGACTTCGATCCATCAATTAGCTGGTCAGTAATCGACTCAGGGCTTTGGCTTATCTACATGGCCTCAACAACAAACAACCCCACAGCTTCACACAAGTGCTACGATTACAAGTTTAAGGGCTATTGTTCTCGCCAGTTCTGCTTTTACTCTCACCTATGCATGTATTGCTCCGGTTCACACCCCCAAGTTCACTGTGCTCGACAAAGGCGAGAAGCTCACAGCAACGCATCACCCGCCTACAATAAGCCCTTTCGGAGCCCAGGCTCCGCACATTTTAGAATCTCTGGCCCATCACCCCCCCCCCCCCCCGCTTCAACTTCACCAGACCTCGCCACGCCCAACCACATATGTCAGGTCCAAGACAATATAAACAAATGGCAACTAGGAGCTACCCCAATAATATTTGAGCAATTACATATGTACATTCAAAACTACTACCATCAAGAGGACAAGCAGTTTCTATTACAAGGTTTTTCAAAGGGTTTTAAACTCAACTTCGCAGGCCCTAGAACCCTCATTGAATCAAAAAATTTAAAATCCGCTCAGCAACACCCTGATCAAATTAAAAATATATTATATCAAGAAATTAAGCTAGGTAGAATGGCTGGTCCTTATCCTGTCAGACCCTTTTCAAACTTGCGCATTTCTTCAATTGGCATTGTTCCCAAAAAATCGGGCGGCTGGAGGTTAATTACTCATTTGTCTGCTCCGGAAGAAAACAATATTAATGACTTCATTGACCCCAAATATTGTTCAGTTAAGTACTCTTCTTTTGACGAAGCAGTTACTCTTGTACAGTCGCAAGGTCCAGCTTGCCTGATCGGTAAGATGGACCTAAAGTCCGCCTTTCGGCTACTTCCTATTCATTCCAGTGATTTCTGCTTACTTGGTATCAAGTTCCAAGATTGCTATTATTTTGATAAATGCCTTCCTTTTGGGTGTGCACTGTCATGCGCGTTATTTGAAAAATTCTCAAAATTCTTACATTGGGCATTAAGCCATACTACAAAGTCCAGTAACATTTGTCACTAACTTGATGACTTTCTGTTTGTCGGTCCAAATGCGTCAAACGAGTGCGATAGATTGATGCAGCAATTCAGCCACATTTGCGAAGATTTGGGTGTGCCAATCGCGGCTGACAAGACTGAAGGTCCCACAACTAACATAACTTATTTAGGGTTAGGGATTAATACAGTATCTCAAACACTTTTTATCCCACATGATAAAGTCACATCCCTTAATGACCAACTTAGGGACCTCTGCAATCGTACAAAAATCACTCTACAACAGTTACAATCACTTTGCGGGTTATTAGCATTTTGCGGCAGGGCATCACCAGCAGCTCGGGCATTTGTCAGAAGGTTCTATGGTGCTATGTCTACCGCTTACAGACCTCCCCACATGATTAGAGTCACATCAGGAATGCGGCAAGATGTACTCCTTCTGCTCAAGTTCATTCACTCCTTTAATGGAACCTGCCCCTTCCCTGATCAGTCGTGGTCTCTGGACACGGATCTGGAATTTTTCACAGATAGCGCTAAATTAACAGGCGGTGGTGTTTATTTCCATGGGGAATGGGCTTACATCTCATGGCCCGAAAATTGGGACTCAGCCACTAGGCAAGATATATCCTACTTAGAATTAATTCCAATTGTAATGGGCATTTATATTTGGGGCTGTCAGTTGTCAAATTCCAAACTCTTGCTTCACACAGATAACATGGCCTTGGTATCCATTATCAACTCCAAATCATCTAAGTCTCAACGCATCATGTCCCTCATTATGCCATTGGTCCTTAAATGCTTACATTTAAACCTTTAAATGAAGGCTCAACATATAGCGGGCAAACTTAATGAAATAGCTGATTTCAGTGTCATCGCCTTCGTCAGCTGGCACCAGCAGCATCACCCAACCCGCAACCAATCCCATCAGAGTTCTGGAGCCTTTTGTAGAGGAGGTCCAAACACTACTGTCGGCATCGATTTCAACAAATACTCAGCTCACTTATTCCAATGGCATGACTGCTGTCTCCCAGTTTCGTGAATCATACCATTTACCACACACCAATCCTCCTGATTAATTTCATAGCTTATAAGTCTGCTTCAAAATAAGCCCCCTCTACCATCAAAACGTACATGTCAGCAATAGCCTTCCATAAAACAAGAGGCCCATGGGGCCACATTGCTCACCTGAGCAACAATTGGCGTTCAAAAGATATTGTGCCATATGGTCCCTCGGTAGAATAACAAAAAATAAATATTGTCAAGTATTCGAATTTTACAATTATTTTTGCATACACGTAATCTTTGACATTGTACCTTCATGAAATACTATTTTTTACCAGAATAAGAAAATCCTACGCAAGATATAAAACTAAACATTTGGTAGGGGTACACTGTTAAGTTGTTAACTTCCAATTCCCTATATTTTCGTTCTGCCCCCCCCCCCCCCACACACACACTTTGTAAAGCGATCAAAATATATGAGAGCATATAGGTACATTTGTTTCATCAACTACTTACTTGTTATTGTATTTAAAAAAAATATATAATAGTTATTGTATTTTATTTAAAAAATCCTTCATGTATAGATGTGAAGAAGAAAATTGTACCTCAATGTGCTCAATTCCTCAAATTAAAACATTCAAAAATTTAATTTGTTTTCCATTATAATTAAATGACTGTTATTTACCTCGCGTACAAACCAGGATAATTTTCCTCTGTGATATTTTCTTAGGAATAGCGATAATTATTTTATCCCCATAACAGAAATGTGTCAAAACTATAGTGTTTTAAAGATGTCGTTTTTATTTACTCGTGTCTGAAAAACTATCAAAATTGATGTAGATTTCACATTATTTATTGTATAATGAGGGGACCCCAGAGAGTAGGTATATACAGAATATCATTCTTTTATTTTTTTTGTTCAAGTATTTAACATACTCTAATTCATATAGAATTTCAAATGTTCAACCAAAATTTCAGCGTCAATCGTAGAATTATAAGCAAGATACAGAGCTCACAGTTTCCCTAGGTTTGAGTCATATTTTGTTGACATGATTTTATTACATTCAGCTTAAGATTTTTAACTTGGTATTTCCTATTCACCATTAAAAATGGAAAAAAAGAATGGCCTAAGATTTTCAATTCTTTTATTCACTCAAGACCAGTTCATTGGTATTTAAGGTTCAAAATCAGTTTATACAAATGTACACAAACACAGTCAAGGATCACATGTACAGTAGGAGTAATAATGACGAAAAAAGGTTAAGTTTACAATACAATAAGTTGTTAAAATTGGTTTCTGGAAGAACAGACTTTGAAAATTTTCTTAATAAATATTGACAAATGTTTTACTTTTTTAATCTTTAGTTTTTAAGATCTGTGTACAAACATAGAATTGTGAGCAAATCTCTGTATCTTAATTGCTTATAATTCGAAGCTTAACACTCAAATATGGTTAGTAAATAGAAATTGTAAACAATTAAACACAAGAAACATGCATGCACTATAACAAATAAAGAACACAATTTATTTTTTCGAAATGAATCATATATACACTGTAACACATGTATATATACCTACATATTTCCTTCAGCGATATCAAACTCTATTTAAACTGAATAAACTCGAGAAAATGCCGAGCATCGATCTCAACAAAACCTATTGCATTAACCTACCATTACGCAAAAGATAATGCCGAATTACCGATAGAATGAATTGTATTTCAGTACTTTTTTGATACATCAGATTTTGCTTAATTTGCGCAGGTAAAGAGTTAACTGTTTGATCTACCGAAGTCTCTGTTTGAATTGATACGTAAAAATCACGAAATACGAGAGTTCCCAGGTTAAAATACAAAGCATAAATAATGCATACGAAACGAAAATCAGTCCTAGCTAACACCAACGTCATGTGTGAAATCTGTCAACGCATTGAAATATTTAGCCTCAATTTACTTCACAAAATCGGCACCAATATATTTTGCATGTTTCAAAAATTTCCCTTCATACACGAACTGTTGCATAAACAAGCAAATTTATCATAGTCAGATCGACCCTTTTTCGTATAACGTCATGGCTGCTTTAAACAAAGAACCTCGTTTTAGAAGTATGGAATACGAGTCTTGGTAAAATGGGTATGCAAACCCGGGCCGTGGCAAATTAAAAGCCGGGGTAGATCGGCAATCGTCAATTCCAAATACGCATTATTTTGCGGCAATATTTACAGCGAATACAAATATAACTGGTCCATCAAATATCCTGAAATTTTAATGAGATTGGCAGATTAATAACTGCCAATCTTTTGTTTTGACCAGGCCAAGTCTTGCCTACCCATTTTACCGGATGCCGAACCGAACCGAGGCTGAAACACGCCTTTCCTTTATCATTATTTTAGTAATAACTCAGACTTGAAACTGAATTAGACCTTAATTTTTGCAATTTATATTTTCCTTCCCATAAGGATAATTTATGCTAAACTACGTTGAATTTGCCTCGGTAGTTCTTGAGAAGAAGATTTTTTAAAATGCACCCCCCTTTTTCTACAGTTTCAAGGTTTTCTCCGCTTTGAATACAGATCGTATTTTTATTTCTGCAATTTATATTCGCCATCCCATAAGGATGCTTTGTGCCAAATTTGGTTGAAATTGGATAAGCGGTTTTAGAGAAGAAGTTCAAAATGTAAAAAGTTTACAGACGGACGGACAGACAGACGGACAGACGGACGACGGACAAAATGTGATCAGAATAGCTCACTTGAGCTTTCAGCTCAGGTGAGCTAAAAATTAATAACTTCCCTGACACTACTAAATCCTTCATAAATCAAAAGCTCCTGATTGGCCTTTCCAGGAAAAACCCTTCTCTCGACATTCGTAGACCTATCACATTACCTCTTCTTCATGCAATAATTCAGGCCCTACCACACACATGCCACTCCACTTACGAGTCAATTCTCTTCACTGCTGCTTACCTTTTAGCTTATTTTGGCTTCTTGCGTGTTGGTGAATTAACAGTCACAATAGGTACATCCCCTAGTAGAATTCTGCAAGCCAACGCAGTTTCAATTGCATCTCAAACCATACGATTATTCCTGCAGTTTTGAAAAGCAGATCAAACTGGCAGGGGAACCACCATAGTTATACCTATTGATCAGGAATCTTAAATATTACAACAAGCTCTGACAAAATTTCCCTCTGTAAGACCACCTGTTGAAGGCCCACTACTTTGCCATTTCGATAATACCAATTTTCCACAGTCCTTAACAAGACTTTACAGCATCTTAAGATCCCTCACGCAGCCTTTAAATCCCACTCTTTTCGCATAGGCGCTGCCACGGCCGCTTTCATTAAAGGTATCCCAGAACACCAAATTCAGTCTAAGGGGCGTTGGAAGTCAATGTGTTACAAGAAATACATAGGGCTATAGTCTTAAATTCTTTATTATTGCATCATTTTAACACGAATGCTAACATATAACAAGACTTTCAGGTCAAGCGCCACACATATGGTTAGTCGGATCATCAATTATTTCCAAAGCTAAAATACACAGCCAAACGCGCGCCGGAGGCAATTCAATGGGCCTTCACGACTTGATTGGGGCTGAGGTACGCTGGATAAGCAGACCTGGTATGAGGTGGGGGGACGTATTTACAAGCATTTCTACCGAGCTATGTTACACTACTCCTCCTGACATGTTAGTGATACATTGCGGAGGCAACAGTATTGGCGCATTACCTTTATTGGACCTTCGACTAAAAATGTTTGAAACTATATCTGAACTAGCTACAATTTTGCCTAACACTTTGTTGGGTTGGTCCGAAATTTTGCCACTGTCATGTTGGCGTTATATGTCTAGTACTATTGCAGCAGAAAAGTCCAGAATTCGTCTTAACATCGTAATTGCAACTCATGTTTTGAACTTGGGAGGGGCTTATATTAAGCACCTCGAATTAAATAAATATAACAACCAAATGTTTAGCTTAGACGGAGTACATTTATCCGAATTGGGCAATAATGTTTTCCTTGACACATTGCAGGGTGCACTTTATCTGTTCTCACAAACCCATTCATCAGTATATCCTGATCATATGTATTAGCTTATCCTTGTCACAAACACAACCTTATCCCCACCCCCTACTCTTTCCCTTTACTTTATCCCCAATAACCTGGTCATGGCTTGACCTTAAACTTGCCCCCAATTCCCCTGAACATATTCCCCTCTCTCGATGGGTTTGGGGTTGCAAATTGTCTGGCGGACAAACACCTTTAGCAAAGCTGTTTGTATGGCGGAATTAGCACCATGGCAAGGTTTCTCAAGTCTTTGATGTAGGCAACTGTTCCCAGGGCCTGCTCAAAGCTTGGGAATAGGTGGTCAACTGTTCCCAGGGTCCACCTAACCTAGCCAGCAACCCGCTTAAAGCAAAGCCACATTGATATTGACTTTCATATTTGAACTTTGATTGATTGATTGATTGATTGAACTTTGATTATTGATTTATTAATTATTTATTGATTGAATAACTTGATTGTTGAACTATTGATTTTGATTGATTTATTGTGCAGCCATATACCTGTTCATCAAGTGGGTGACAGGTCGGTTGTTAAACGTATTGCTAATTAATAAATAAGCCATGACCAAATCGCCAGCTTATGTTTAGCTGTTATCTTTTATTAAATCTTTATTTTTCATCGACATTGTATCCTAGATAAAAGTAGTTCTGCAGGGGTCGTAATATTATGCATTAATAAAAATTATTGAAACCTAAATAATGAGAAAAAATGTATTAATTTGCATTCAAATTCACAAGTCATTTACTTTGTTGCATTGTAAAACCATAGTATTTTAAAATGATTTATTATAATGATACGCATAAACATATTAAATCATAAGCTGCGCTCGCCCCAACGGTCGCCCCAACGAAATATTACGGTTTATATCAATCTAAATTTATACATTAAATATACGTACATAAACGACCTGTTCACTAATAGCAAGTACTGCAAATGCCAATTACTGTCATGCTACCTTTTTACGTCATATATATATATATATATATATATATATATATATATATATATATATATATATATATATATATATATATATATATATATATATATATATATATAAAGTTTTGCGCCGACACTAAAATTAAATAATGAATAAAGAATTATAGTTTTACCCTATTATCTGTAACTCCCATAGCCAAGTCTCGGGGAATAATTGTCTGACTCTTTTAATGGTGGGCTTATCTTCTGATGGTATCCCTTTTTCTATTTTCGTCTCTGTAACGAAGAAAAGATCGGTATGAAAAAATTTGTCAAGCCTGTTTTGTTCCTATTTTATTTATTGTATTATTGTATTATGTTTTACTATAAATTGACAAATTCCATGGTCCTTAACGATACCTATTCCTAAATTTGACAACATATAGTTTATATGCTAGTAAATATTGATAATCCAGAATAAATACTTTGCTTCAGTGTCAGGAAATTGTCATTTCGCTAAGGATAATATAAGACCTATTTTTTGTTAATATCTTTTAAAAAATGATTTCTTAAAACGTCCCCATCTTTTGTACACGTGCAAGCACTTGCCACTGTTGATTATGGTTAAATTGTAAATCATAAACCAAGAAATAAAAATATAAATTCTGAAAACGGATAATGCTCAATTAGATCCAGCTAAATAATAATTTTCCTACACACTCAAAGAATACCAACGAGAGATCCCAAGGCCTTGGCGGTCACTTTAGTACCATTGTCAGTAGCTTACCTGTTTAATTGCATTTTAAGCTTAATTTTGGAGAGTATCAATACCTATTTGCCATATTCCGCTAAAATAGACGCTAATATTCTTGCAGTTTGGAAATTTAAACATTATTGTGCATATTAAAAAAAGAGAAAGCTCTTTAAAAGTAAGAAAAAAAATGATGTTTTTGACTATACTTAACCAAAAACTTTAATATTTATAAATAACTGGCTATTTGCATCAATTAACGGTTTTATACTATTGTTATTTTGCATTGTTCACTTGTATATGTTCATTACAACAGTGCTGTTTGAATTACTCAACAGACAATATTATTAAAAAATATTACCATAGCCCTACCGAAGGACCTGAACTTCTGACAAAGAGTTAATGATTTTTATCATTTGGTAGTTTGAGGGTTTTATTGGCATAATCATGCATTCAGTCATCTAATCTACAGTAAATGAAGAGAAGATTTTCCTCGATCTAATACCATTTTCCTATAGAACCATATTAGCCACACACTAAGTAACAGAATCTCTGTTCCAGGGGTAATGAATTTTACATTTTTGGAGTTGGTTCGTTGTCATTATCAACAGGCATTTTCCCTTACATGTGAAGGAGTAGAATACTTAAAAGGTTTTTGAAATTTTGGCTTTTTTCATTTTGGCGTTATCTATTCAGCCCATTGGATGATAAGGTCAACAATTGTACAACTGAAATTCTTTCTGTAGTTTTCAAGAGGAATTTAAAAAAGAAAAATTGTTAACTCACGATGCATGGCGGAAGACGTACTAGGACCAATGACAGTTGGTCACATTAGTTACTCAGATGACCAAGAAATCTTAAGACAATAAAAGATAAATAAAATTTTACAATTGTCATTAAATGTACCAAAATGTCCGAAACTCGGGGTATACTGCACACAGGGTTTGGTCTTCAACTTTAAATTTGTCAATAAATGCAATCCAAAATTCTACAAATAAGTAAAAATATGATCACGTCATTGTATGAAATTAAAACAGGCATTTATGGCAGATCTAGTTCAACTCTCTCTCTCTCTCTCTCTCTCTCTCTCTCTCTCTCTCTCTCTCTCTCTCTCTACGGTAATAGAGAACTGTTCATTTTCTTTTTTCTTTTTTTATACTGTGTGATATCACCTTTCACTCTTTTTGGATTATATATATATATATATATATATATATATATATATATATATATATATATATATATATATATATATATATATATATCACTATGGGCAGGTATATGTCAAATGGAGAGTTATTGCACTGTTTGTGCTTATTATATATGTATTTATCTCTACAATGTGTATCGTTCCGATCCTCTCAAATTGTCATTTGACTTTATTCCATCGGTATCTCAAACGACTGTGCAATGCGCGGCCAGTGCGCTAGGTTCCGTTCGTCATCGAAAGCAAGTTTTTTGTCTTGCCTAGATCGTTAGCGCAGTGGCTGTTCACTGCTAGGAGAATGGGTTCCAGAGGTGGTGAGTTCAAGCCTCGCTAGGGGCGGCGGTGGAGCTCTTACAAAAAGTGAATTTCCTTGTGCTTTATATATATATATATATATATATATATATATATATATATATATATATATATATATATATATATATATATATATATATATATATATATGCGAATATATTACAATCAAACGTTTTCGTAAGGACCTTTTCGTGCTGAAATTTAAAATCACAAACCTTTTGTTTACTCTCAATAATAATCAAATCACTAAAAACAAAGTATTAAATGTCGAAGAAAACATTCAAAATTGAAATGAAAATTGCAACGTTGCTAAATATTATTAAAAGAGTAAATTATTATCATGCCTAGAAGCTACATCTCCGGCATTTATGATTTTACACGCAATAATTTTTTTTTAAAAAGTTCTGTAGCAGAAAATAATTAAAATCTAAAAACAAAATCCATGCTATATAAAGAAGATCAATAAAGTCGTATAATGACCGCGATCACCTAGTTTAATTTCACCTGAAAAGCTCGGAATGAATCCACAGGGCCATCATTTGGACGTTGAATTCTCACATTCTTATCTAAAAAAAAAACAACCAAATTCAAATATGAAGTATATACAATAATACAATGTCTTAAAATTAGAAATATTTCGGTAATTAAAATTAATTTAATTTAAATCAACTTCTCTTAGTGTATGTTAAAATCTGGTATGTTTAGCAAATCATTTCGACCGTAAAACTTTTACATATCAACCATATTGTAATCATATTTTAATTACAAAAAAACTGTCGACGTATCACATTTACAGTGTACAATATTTGGCGTAAATGCTTTTCACATAAGTTAGCGTGTATTTAAATTAGCGTTTTTTCTGGCAAAAGTTCCCCCCAAACATTTATGCAAGGCATGCATATACATGGATATATAACATTGTTATATTATTAATAAATTGCTAGCACTCTGATTGGCTCATATCCAACTATCTAGAAAAAACAGAACGTTTTATTCATCTGCATATGCCGAAGAGCTCAAATAACATTTGTTTTTCTCTACGTTGTACTTAAAATAGATTGTCCAATGAAATATCGCGTTTCTTCTTTTGGACGGCCATGGCTTCATATTAAATTATCGCTTAATAACACTGAATGAGATATGTCCCTATTAATTCGTCGCTGATCATATAATACAATATGTATTGCTGTTTTTCGATTAATACGGTGATTTAGCTACCCTCGAACTACAACTTTGTACTTCTCGGGTAGCTAAATCATCGTATTGACCTCAAAAACAGAAATAATTGTATAATGTATTTGATTGAACGGAATCCGTTTCCGCTAAAATGCTAAAAGAATATACAGCTAAATGTGATACGTTTACAGTAAGCAATACATCTTTCCGCTCCGTTTTCCGTGTCCTTTTGATAACAATTTTTTCGCCCGTTAATTATGCTTAACACGTCGAATGAGTCGATGTTTCTGTGGTGAATCTCATTACTTAACATCGTCGTTCTGATTGTGCTGTAAAACTGAAAGGCGATTTTGTAATTAGAATCAATCTTTTTTATTTGTATGTATTTGTTTAAACTGCTTTCAAGTCCATAACAAATATCTCAGTCAAAATTACATTAAAAGTTTTTAATGTCTTTGTAAGTCATACATGTATGAATGTTATATGAACTCTAAAAATGAATTGTTTACACTTTGAATTGAACATGTGGGCATGTAAAAATTTACTGACCAAAAAATAGAGAATCGTTAACAACAAAAGTGTTACAAAGAGCAGGTAAGATTTTTTTTTCGTCAAGTCGATAATACATGTTGCGCATGAAGAACATATACAAACTTGAGCATTTTATCAAATACAGTTCCTGATTATGATGCAAATAATTTAAAGTACATATGTACATGTATAATATATGAGTTTATCCATTAAAGGTTAATGTTTAACTTAGAAATAAATAAAAGGAACGCTAATTGTTGTAGAAACTGTTCAAATGTGCATTTTTCGGGTCTGAATATGACATTTGTTAAAATTTCCAACAAAGAATAACTGTAACAAAATAGTACCTTCTCAGGCGTCAATTGATGGTCTGCTTTTAGAAGCTCTATGCTTTTGTCCAATACCCCTATGGAGCAGACAGACCCAGGATCTCCTGTCACCCGGATGGTGGTGTTAGAACCGGGTTTAATTGGACTTTTAACGAATTCCATATTGACCTAGTGAAAAATACACCGCTTCATGTAAGCAATCTATATCTTGTCAGAAAAAAAACTGCTTGATATATTTCTATATCGGGTTGAAAGATCGGCATTGCTTTGTCGTCTATAAAATTGATCAATTACACAACATAATGTATATGTAGTTATCGACAGAAAAAATAAAATAGAGAAAAAAAGTGTAGTTGTCATTACTTTTAAAGGAGGTTTAGTGGTACATCAATTAGCAATCAAATTTACCGTAGCCTTTTTAACGATATGAGTTTGATGCTATAAACTATTATTTAGTAAAAAAAAAATATATTTTAGATTTTTTATTTCAATAATTTCTTATATCTTTGTAAAGTGTTCTTCTAATGACGATTTAATATGTCTAAAAAAATTCCTACCTTGTTATCAAAACAGTTCTCAACTTCAAGCCTTGTGAAACTGGATACCACTTCACCGTCAGTTCTGACGTAATAAACAATGACCTGGGACTCTGGGGCAAAGGCTGCCGTGATGGGTAGGGCGATTTGTACTCTCCCTACAAGGTTGCTCCTCTTGACCATATCATCTGGACATACGCCATCACAACAGGTTCCCTCTGTACAATCTTGAAATGTTTTTGAATGCGTTAGTTGAAATTCAAAGAAAAAAGTAAATCATAAAACAATATGTAAAGATGTTTTTTGAAGTTTTGTTTATCAATATAGCATTTGGAATGAATTATCATTTTTTAAAACTTAAAGCAAGATGCTGCTGAAAATATTATCGTAATTCAAGTAAATTAGGGAAAAGTCATACTTGTTGCCATTGACGTTGCTGTCGGAACAATTTGCATTTGAAGGTAGTGGTGGGGATCTGTGAATGTTGTCTGATGAAAATCACCCACGGTATACTGATGTTTCTTGTTTGTTGCATAGATTATACGCCCTCTAGACATAACCTGTGAAAGTTTGATACGAAATTGTATTTTTTTTTTTTTGGGGGGGGGGGGCTTCATTTCAGGTGATAAAAAATTGAATTACGGTGTTCCAAAACACGATATTTTGTGCATCTATAAAAATAACTGAAATGAAAAGACAAAAGCCTTTTACATTACCTTTATTTCACTATTATCCAATATAAAGAAAAATATATAAAAAATAAATCAAAGAATATTGAATTTTTTGTAATCATAGCTAAATTGTACATTGAAATTCTTTTCAAACATATAAATTGTTATATCAAAAAATTTTCACCTATTTATTCAGGAATTAAGAACTGTATTATCTAATATTGATAAAGAGATCCATTACTATGTTCATAAACAATTTATTCGACTTAATAAATACGTAATACAATTTACATTCTTTTTTATTTTTAAGAGAAAGTCTTAATTGGTGTTAAGGACTTTTGTCACAGAAATAACAAAAAGGGTAAGCGTAGACAGCCTCAATATCAATATCCATCGAAGGGACATAGTCATGACATTGATCAAAATTAATTTTGGTATTTTTATTGTTTATATGGTTTAGTAATATTTATGCTTTCTAAATATCAACCAAAATTTCGTTGTCAGTCGAAAAGTTATAATTTGTATATGAGCAAGATACGGAGCTTACAATTCTTAGTTATGTAAACAAGGCTCGTGCCCCGTTTTTGTTTGTAAACATTGGCTCAACCTGTACAATTAAATCCAAAATGTTTGGTTTATAACTTACCATGATATAAAAGTTTAAATTAGTGTCATTAGGAGTAGAATAGAGGAGACCAAGCTGGGAAACCTTGCCACATGCCAATGGTTGTTGAATATGTTCAATCTGTATATAACTATCTGAAGGTGAAAACCAACGCCTCACATTTTTGTGAGCAGAACCAATATAATGTCTGGGATACTGTTCTCCGTCTCCATTTTGAATAGAAAGTCCAACTGCCTGTGAAATATTTTCAAAATTTACAACATTTGTGAATCAGGAGGTTTATTTTGTTTTGTAAAACTAATATGTTTTCTTTTAAAATATACAGTTGTTTCAACATTGAAATCGTTTCAATATAATGTTTTTGCAAACATTATATTTTAATGGAAAAATAGATACAATTATTTATCAATTTTTTATACCGAAATTGAAAATGTAGTAATATTCTCAGGAAAATTATTTATGGCGAAAAATGCTGTTCCGTTCTCATCCGTATTGACTGTCAAAGTTAAATGCCAGGGCATCTGATATGTTGAAGCTTTAATTCGTATTCTTTCTTGTGGAATAGGAATACCCATGGGATTCTTAGCAGTAACCTATTAAAGATCATAATTTGCCATTAATATAATACAAATTAAATACCATTCTACAAAATGCATGCATACCTTACTTTAACTGTTCAAACGATCGATTACATGAAATGACTTATCACGAGAGTAAAAAGAAAACATTCAGGAGCAATTGCCTTTTTATTCCTCTTTGTTGAATATTAGTCCAATAGGCGTCGAAAACGGGGTTGAAGTGGGGGCGGGGCTTATGGTATCGTCTACACAAGTGTCAAGATAAAACAATTAATTGCTTTGACTAGATCAATCAACAGAGTTGTACCTTTCCGCGATATGGGAGTCCTTGTTTGAAATATCCACGATTTTCGTCGATGATTTTCAGAGTAGAGAACACATACGTAAAACCCGGCCCCTGATATTGGCTGGACACAATCACTCCTTGTGAATTAAAAAAACATAATTCTTCTACATCTATGCACTTCCAAACTGAGATTTTACATTTGTAGTTCGTCGATAAACTTACTTTATTCAGGATTATTTTTGCTCTTCTTCACTTATAAAAGGTTTGGCCTCATCTTCAATTTGCTTTAAGTTTTATTTTAAAAAGATAATTTTGCTGAATTCTCCAAGTCTTATTTTCGCCAGTTCAGGACGAAAAGGCCAAAAAATAAACCTGATTGCGAACGATATATATCGTTATTATATTAATTAATGAATGCTGATTAAATCATAAACGTACATAATGGCATGATTTTTTTTTCCTTTTGTTAACTGTTAAGTGCTTTTATCGCACACGTTGACGTGGAAACATATCTTTATTTATCCCACCCTGTTATGTAAGGCATGATAAAATAGCTTTTTAAATTAAATCTGGCCAAACATTTCTGTTATATCTTTTATGATTAATTTCCTTACTTCAATATGATAAAAAATAAACTGTTGACACCTAGACAAAATCTCTCGGAAAATATTTCATATTTTTATGTCACAACTTTGATCTATAAAACCAGAATCATCCTCAAAAAACGATTCTTCTGCTACAAAACTTCTAAGATACTATGTTTATACTTTTCCATTTTAAAAAATACAATATACTGTATAAAACCTAGATATTTGAAGAAGTTGCCAAACTTTTCTTTTAATAAGTAGCTTGTGAACTTCTTGTTCAGAACAATAAATAACCATTTACTCTAGATTAAGGATTGCAAAAGAAAATATTTAGCCTAGAGTGTGTTGAACATTAAATGTTCCCACATACCTGTTCCCTCCTCAGTGACGGAAGCGTTGATCTGAAGGTTTCCTGCACTATTTATCCTTGATGCGTTCACTGTGACCTTATAACAACCGTTGATCTAATAAGGAACACAATTTGTATTAGTACGATATGATTATAACACTTTTAAACGTCAATTTTGTCACAATAAATTTAGAAAACAAAAAAGGAAACAAAGAAAAAAGACACGAATTAACACCAACCCCCTCCCAAAATTAAAGAAAACAAGAGGCCCATGAGGCCACATCGCTCACCTGAGCAACAATGGCTTAATATGGGTGTTCAAAGGATGCTGTGCCGTATTGCCCCTCAGTAGAAAAACAAGAAAAAAGAATAACATAATAAAATATCGAAATTTTATACTTATTTTCCTACTTTTAATCTTTGACATTGTAACGTTATGAAATACCATTTTTTAATCAAAAACAAGATATTAAACTAAATTTTTAATAGGGGTACACTCTTAACGTCAAATTCCCTTTATTTTAGCTCTGCCCCCTCACTTTATGAAATGATCAAATTATATATGAGAGCATGAATATAGGTACATAAGTACATTTTCGTCTTTAACTACTAGCTAGTTATTGTATTCTATTTAAAAAATTCCTATGTTTGAAAGAAAAAAGTGAAAAGCTGTCAATGTGACAGCAAACCGGGTTTTCTTTTATGTGAACTGTATCCATAATCCATATCAACCCGTATCAAGTGAAATGGAGTACCCTATATGGAATATTTTGCCAAAAAATGATTAGGTTCAAAAGCTGTTATTTTTCCATAAATTATCAGACATCAAAATCCTAGCAATATGCGCACCTTTAAATTTGATATATGTACAATTGATCTGCAAAAGAACAATTTCTTATCTTGAGAACTGTAGAATGAGTTTTCCATACAATGAGGGAACCCTATATGCAATATTTTGCCAAAAATGACAAAGTTCCAAAAAATTGGTATTTTTTCATAAATTATCGGAAATCAAAATCCTAGCAATATGCACATCTCTAATATATGTACAATTGATTTCCAAAGAACAACTTCCTATCTTGAAAACTGTATGAGGAGTTACCCGTACAATGAGGGTACCCTTTTGGCAGCCGCCCGCCCGCCATTTTCACCATTTTAATATACGGATTTTTTCCGTTGGAAAACCTGGTTAAAAATTGTACCTCAATGCGCTCAAATTACAAACATTTCAAAATTTCATTGGTCTTCTGCATTTTAAACGATTGTTGTTTAGCAGGCGTGAACCCGTGTGACGTTTTATAACCATACTCACTTGATCAATGAATACACTTGAATAAAAATTGTTGTCATGTGATATGTGAAAGAGATATAATTTTAATCAATGCATATCAATCAATGCGTCGGAACCGGGGTCCCCCCCCCCCCCACACTTTTTTTGCAAAGTTAGACATAGCCGAATCCAAAATTAATTTTTTTTGCTTGTCAAGATTTCTGACAAGGTCTAGCCCCCTCTCAATAAGCTTCCGACTGCAATGTATTGACGGGCATATCACTTTATTTTAAGGCCCACCCTTTATTTTCATCATTATTCAAAATCAACATGAACAAATGGCTACAAATCAAGATGATTTTCCACTGTAATATTTTCTTAAGAATAAAGATAATACATTTATCCCTGTAACAGTAATGTTTGAAACTGTTTTGAAGAGGTCGTTTTTATTTAACTGTGTCTGGAAAAACCATCAAAGTTGGTGTAGATTTCATTTAATTCATTGTATAAAGAGAGGCCCCCAGAAAGTTGTTACATCATATCATCCTTTGAATTTTTTTGTTCAGGCATTTAACGTTTAGCGAGACATTTCTAGTGATCAATCAATATTTCAGCGTTAATCGTAGAATTAAATACAAGATACAGAGCTCACAATTCAATTTCTGTGCATTTTATTACATTCAACTTAAAGATTTTTAAACTTGGTATTTGCTATCAGAATGAACAAACGCATGACCTCAGTTCTGTGAGTAAAGCTCCGTATCTTGCTTTTAATTCGAAACTTGACACAGCTGAATATGGTAAGTAAAGAGAAAATTGTAAACAATTAAAACAGAAGAAACTTGCTGTAAAACAAGGGAAGAGCCCAATTTATTTTTCATAAAATATATATATATATATATATATATATATATATATATATATATATATATATATATATATATATATATTTATATATATATATATATATATATATATATATATATATATATATATATATATATATATATATATATTAATGGGTGAATGGTGAGAGAGTTATTTGGGATCACCTCGGAACCAATGGACAACAACTTAGAAGCATGGCACGGGAAGCTGAAAAGGATGGCCCTACCGTTCAACGTTCAAGTTTTTTGACGTCACGTTACTATGTTACCATTATATAGCTTCTGAAGATTTTAAAATGAAAGCGCTTAAGCTATATTGAACGTTTTTCGTGTTTTCTTATATATATATATATATATATATATATATATATATATATATATATATATATATATATATATATATATATATATATATATCTTTCTAGCAGCGAAAACAATCTCCGTTTAGACTGAAAATGCCGATCATCTTAACAAAACACGCTTTATTAATAAACCATTACATAAGGATCGTACCGAATTACCATTAGGATGTATAGAATCATAAACAAAACAAAAACAATAAGCTGTCTGATTTACCGAAGTCTAGTATATTTGATTCGATGCGTAAAAATTCCAATATACAGGTGATAGTTCCCTCAAGTTAAAAAGCATAATTAACGAAAATGAAACGAAAATCAAAACAACCTAAAACCACTGTCACAAGTGAAAATGTCAACGCATTGAATAATTTAACCTCAATTTACTTCAAATATATTTTACATGTTTCAAGTATCATTTCGCATGTAAGCTGTTGCACAACAAGCAAATTCATCTTCGTAAGTTTGACCTGTTTGTTAAGCGTCAACATTCAAACATGGCTGCCTCAACCACAAGGAACTTTCGTTTTCGATATGGAATACCGAACCCGAAGTTATAAACTGATTGACCGCGATGACCTCCGTAAATTACTTACATTTAGAACAGAATTCGCCCATAATTTTTGCAATTTAAATTTTCCTTTCCATAAGGATTATTTATGCTAAATTACGTTGAATTTCACTCAGTAGTTCTTGAGAAGAAGATTTTTTAAAATGCACCCCCTTTTTCTACAGTTTCGAGGTTTTTCCGATTTATATAAAGATCGGTCTTTCATTTCTGCAATTTATAATCACCTTTCCATAGGAATGCTTTGTGCCAAATTTGTTTGAAATTGGCCAAGTGGTTTTTGAGAAGAAGCTCAAATGTGAAAAGTTTACAGACAGACAGACGGACAAACGGACAGACGGACTGACGGACAGACGGACGACTGACAAAATGTGATCAGAATAGCTCACTTTAGCTTTCAGCCCATGGGAGTTAAAAAACAAAACAAAAACAAAATTAGTGAATATCTGATTCTCTGTTTGGGTTATTATTACATGTACGTAAAGGAAAGACATTCATCTATCATAAATATACCATTGAACGTTTATTGTGTGTGGTATAGAACAGCGCTTCTGATTTGTCAAAACTTTCAATAAAATAGAATATATAGAATAGAATATATAGACTTTCACCCGCGATAATTTGTTTGGACTTCTGATTGCACACAATCAAATTAAAGGATCATGGATTGATAAGAAACTAATAATGTAATTGGATCATTTTTATTTTCAAAAGTTTAATTTGGTCAATTTAACACTCTGGGGAAAAACGTTTTATTTTGTGAATTGAAAGGATGTTATTAAAAGATAAATCTTTCTAAACTTCTTTTTTAAAAAAGTATCAAAAAGGAAATATGCTCAAAAGAAATAATTTTTTCAGTGCACAGTACGCATTGATGCATCATGCCATTTTCCCTTTTGATGCGTCGACAAAATCAAGAAGTATTAATTTTTTTCATGGAGAAAATGTAATTATGATGTAGTTCAAATCAAGATTTGAATTAGTTTACAAAAAACCAAGACGTTCCTATACCACATATGCGTTGTAGAATGATGATCATACTTTCGCAAATGAGTCTAAAACAGTTACGAAATATCATTTTTGAAAAATAAGGTAATAACCTACCTCTGTTTTGAGGCTCTTTGAACAATGTGTTTCATACCGACTACTTCTATACCAACTTCTTGATTTATACCAAGTTTTATAGCACATTTTAACTTCCAACATTCCTTTCACTGGTTGTCCATGCGTGTAACTATAAACCAACGACATGAACAATAATGTAAAATATTGTCAAACTCTGAGGACGAACTGTCCCATTATTGGGAAAAAACAACATAAGGAAGGAAAAAAATCTACAAACCGAGCATTAAACTAAACTCTAAAAATAAAAAACAGTGGAACACTGGATTTAAACGTGTTAACTAAATCTTAGATTATAAATCAAAAGTCTGAGAAATAAAAACAACGTCTTACTCCGTCTGTGTAGGAGTGCTGAAAGATAACGCGTACGAATTTTCGAATTAATAAATACTCTGTGAATAAGCCAATAAATATGATACGTATACGTATATATGACTATATCCTTTTTGGATAAAAGAATCACTCCAGTACAAAAACCCCAAATTCTAGCGGTTCAACAAAATATGCAATTTGTATTTTCAACAAGAACCTACTACTTATCGAGGGGCTAGGTCAAAGTTGGACAAACCATACCCCTGTTTTAAAACCGAATACTCATATCAAATGAGGCAATGTGCCACATCAAAGCCTAAATGTATTTTTACCAACTGAAAAAAAAATCCCGAAAATTATTTCTATTGACTTTTGACGCTTAAATTCAATGCTTGTTCTCAGCATACTTAAAAATATATATCTTTATACAATTTGACGAGTGTTTACTATACATAACCATTTGATGTATAATTATATAAATATATATACAATATTTTATAATTATATAATTCAAGTTTCATTCATAAAATACACAACATAATAATCAATTGGGTCTTACAGGCCCAAATTTTATATTTGGAGTTGTCTGTTTAGGTATTATTGGTGCCAAACCAAGAATTTATTAAAATTGTTTAAAATTAGCGTTTTAACTTTAAAAAATGCTTCACATTTTTTTTTATTGAGGTCTTACTTGGCACAAATTTCAGCATCAATGATCCGTGAAAACCCCAGCAGGTAGGCCGGGGGTGTAATAACGACTTCATACTTTGGCAAAACTACAAAAAGAAAATACACTTGTGTTTTTAAACAACCATCTCAGCACATTTCGGATCATTCGTCATAAGTTACTGGCAAAATATTTTTAAAAATCACAATTTTTTTTTGATATAAACAAGCTGTAGTTATGTTTTGTTAACATATCTTGAATGAACCCTTATAAGTTTTGCTTTTTATAATTTTTCTATCTGGATATCTATTGTTAACTTAACAGTAATATCATATCACTAGTACTTCCGAGTATTGCAACTGTTTTGCTAAGTAACGTGTTTCCCATTCAGCAATCTATATGTAAACTACAACAGGCCAATAGGCCTTAACGGTCACCTGAGTAGCATATAACCCATACACAAACTTGTCGAGGAGTCTCATATATGCATTTAATTAGGTTACATTCTGGAGTAGAGAAATCATAAATTTGTAATAACTACCACTTCCCTGCCTGAAATCTTTCAAAAAGAACTGTGAAACCTATAATTTTTTCGAAAAACTTAAAGATCTGGTCTACAAAATCATGAATTCAGTTTTTCTTTCAGGTGTGTGGGAGTAAAAAAGTTAATTTTTTAAAAACTTTATGCATTAACACCAATACATCCATTTTGACCCTGCCCTAGAGTCAAAACCCATACTCCAGGGGACATGAAATTTAAAATTGTTGTAGGGGTCTTCCTGTTATACATAATTATGAAGTCAGTTTTTCATAGATATGTGTGAGAATAGAGAAGATTTTTAAACATAATATGCCAAAACACTATATTGTGTGGGAGTAAAAATGAAGATTTTTTAAAGATTTAATACATTTTTACTATATGGCCATATTGGCCCCACCATAGAGGCTGAACCCCGACCAAGGGGCCATGAATTTCACAATTTTTGTAGAGGGCTTAATGGACATTTAAATCTTGCATTTAGTTTTTAACAAATATATATGGGAGAAGAGAAGAAGATTTTCTAAGATTTAATACAATTTTACTATATGGCCATATTGGCCCCACCATAGAGCCAGAACCCATGACCCAGGGGCCATGAATTTCATAATTTTGGTAGAGGGCTTCATGGACATCATAACCATGCAACCAGTTTTTTCCTCGCACGTATCGGAGTAGAGAAGAAGTTTTTTTTTTAATTTGGCTCTTTTCCTGCATATTTGGCCCCACCTGTGGTGCCCCGGGGGTGATAGAGCCATGAATTTCACATTTTAGATTCCTCTTACCATAGAGATGCCTGACATCAAAAATGGTAACAATTAGCTTTGTAGTTGTTAAGAAGAAGTTAGAAATGTAAAATTGTTAACGCACGACGACGGACGAAAACGGATAGCAATAGGTCATCTGAGTTTACTCAGGTGACCTAAAAAGATGGCACCCACCTTTGTTTAAATAACAAAAAATCAGGAACCCTTTTTTTCCCTTATCATTTGATATTGATAAATATCAAGTTATATTCAACTTTTTAATGAAGTTTTGACATTTTGAAAAATTAAACCAGAATAATATGGTTCTCTTCCTTAACTTACAATTTGTTTTAAAATGTAGCCTTTGTAGTTTCTATCGCATTTAATAGTAATTCACTTAGTTTTATGTAGATTTATAATGAGAGCTTGAAACCACCAATCAGCCGTTGTTTTTGTTTATGTAAAGACTTCTGATGTATTTATATAAAAATCTCACCTAAATCTACGGAACAATAACTATTAGATACAGTAAATTTAATCAATAAAAAGATACGGTGTATACAGTTGACGAATCAAAAATGAAAGAAAGTTGCTTGACAAAAGCAATCCTTTAGTGCTATTCTATACAACGTTATAAACATTTCAGATAGCTAAAAATGTGTGTTGGACTCGGTAGTGTTAATGACACAGACTTACCTGTTTCAATCTTTTATTGGCTGATCCCATTCAATTTTGTGATATTTTGTTTTAATTTTAAACATTTGAAAATAATATGATTGTTAACTTAATTACATAAAAGTGATTAATGGTGTGTATACGTCTTTATATATGCGTTCTTACTAGTATATGATGCACATGCATCAGTAAAACTTTGTATATGCAAATCTTGAAATAAATTACAATAACGCTTTTATCTTCCAAAAAAATATGTGAGGCAAAGTTTAGCTCACCTCATGCTTGTATCATGACACAGAGTATCACGTACAAAAAAATATTCTTCAGGGTTTAGTTTCATGAACCAATGTTTTTAACAGAAACTCTCTTCGGTATATGCTTTATTTCGTTGTCGGTTTATGAGATATCATATTTATTTATGGGTCAAATACTTTTTTCTATAGCTCATTTTGTGTAGCGTTCACCCATTTGCTATCAGGCATTGTCTTCCTGGAAAGTGAATGCTAACAAAATACACATAAGATCAACATTAAATATAAGATTTCATTCTTTTTTGTCCTAACTTATTATTTTTAAGTAAAAACTCCTTATGTTTTTTATTTAGAAATTAAAAGAGACTTTCTACATTTCTATAAAAAGCTATCCTTTTAAAGGAAATTAAAATAGTATATTAATGACACGACCTTCGAGCCCTCTTAATATTGTCATGTTACCGTATTCTTCCACAGAGAAGGTGTTGCTGTACTCTTTGCTGTCATTGTATATGGCTTTGATGGACCAGGTTCCTAGAGGGGGGTCATTGGACAGTACCATTTCGAGACTGGCTATACCTTGTGTGAAAATAGTCATATTCTCAATCACCAAAAACATATTGTTTCGGTCTTTAGTTTGTAATTTTAGAGATAAATAATTTTAATTAGAGATTAAAAATGATGGATGATTACAAAATTACCCTTCCGATTCAGATATACAGTTTGGTCAGATATAGAGTTTAATTTGGCAAAGAAAATTTAAAATTTTTAAAATATCTGTATTTTTAATTTGGGTTGTTTCCCATATCTTTATACGGATCTCTTTTTCTCTCAGAGATACCAACATGGTCTAAAAGGGAACTGGGCTTTCAAATCTCATATAAACAATAAATTATGGGGAATGTTCCAAGTATTTTTAGTTAATGAAGTGTTTTTTATTTCATTCGTTAAACGTCTTTATTCATTATATCATACCATGGGTCGTGGGAACGTCTTTCCATTGCATTATGCGAATATCTGCTGGGCTTTTGACGTGCACTGCTTTGATCTTTGCAAAAAAATCACATCAAAATGTCCATTTACTGTAATTTTCTTTATATTCGTTGGCATGAATGTTAAATATTTATTAATGCTAGTAAATTTCAAGAAAACGTTATCTCGTGGAAAATGATCATATAAAATATCCTTTTAGAAATTGCAGTCAATAAATTCCTAATTTTGTTAATCATCTTAACATATCGAAAGGTATAAAAATTAATATTCAATGAATGTTAATGAAACCACAGGACTCGAATTAGTTGCATGATGAATTTAAACAGTTTTCTAACTTCTATTTAACTGCAACAATCAAGAGATAACGATATTTGCTATAATTATCTTTTCAAAAGATTAACAAAACATATGTATTGAAGACAAACATTTACCTTGTCAATATCAGGTCGAAAATTGCGATTCAGTCTCAGAATTCGGAATTTCACTGAAATTGAAATTTTTACAAACATTTGCATGCATATCACAGTTTGAATAAGTAATCAGTGGTTGGAGTTGTTGATTAATGCAGGTCAATGATGATAACTAATTTATGCATAAAAAGTATTTAATTTGTATAAAAACGGCCACATTATGCATGTATGTTTAATAGTTTAATATTTTTTCCACCACGTTCTGGGATACTGTAGGCAACTGAGAAAGAAGTTTTTTCCCACATTGATTTTTTTATGATAAAGTAATACTTTCATAAACATTATTTAATCAAAGGGAATGTTAGATTACAACATCACATATGAGACAAAATGCATTAACTGTACCAAAACTGCTCCACCCCCCCCTCTCTCTCTCTCTCTCTCTCTCTCTCTCTCTCTCTCTCTCTCTCTTCACATACCCGTTTGTCCAGGTTTGTAAACCGGTTTGTCTGTCTGTATCAGTGTTATGTATACATTTCCTGGCCGGGCATTTAAATGTAAAGGGTAACTATTTGTGAGACTCGTGTTGTCAGGGGAAGTAAACAATGACGGAATATAGTCAGCGTCTTTTTGTAGTGAAACTATCACTGTATAAGGACCAGCTTGTTCTGGGGCTCTGCGTTTTTGGCATTTGATAGTTCCTGGCGCTGCAAAGACAGATTAATCCGAAAGAGATGTTAATAGATTATAAAAAAAGACATGATAAATCTAACAAAGGGATTAATAGATTTTTAAAACGACATATTAAATCCAAAAGAGATATAGATTTAAAAAAAAAAGATTAATTCAAAGTATTTTAGATTTAAAAAAGACAGATCAATCCAAAAACATATAGACTCAAAAAGATCTCACACTTTCATTAATACACAAACAATCATCTATAGTAAATATTCGATTAATGAAGAAGTACATTGTATTATCATAATCATCGTATTTATAAGTAATGTAACTATATGTAATTCCTGAAAAAAAATTGTAACATATCAGTAGAATTAGGTTGAATTTTGTGCTACCATGATATTCATATGTAAAATCCTGACACTACATAGAGTATAACCAATATTTTGTTTAATATTAAACATTTGATTCAATGTAATAATTCTTGATATGATGATTTTTTAAAAGTTGTTTTTGTATATTTCCGGAAAATCTGGCTTTGACTGGCAAAACATTGTTCTAGAGATCAGGGCTCGAACAAATAATCAAAAGATGATGGCAAAGTGTTAAAAAATAAATATAAATATAAATATAATTTTTATATGCATATTGAATAAAGATTTTCTTAATTCAATCTTTTCACAAAAATTGCTTTCATATATTTTTTTATTCCCCGTTATTTAAAACATGATGTTCATGTATATTTTGAAATTTCATGAGCATTGTCTCTTTATTTATAAGATTTTCCACTATGAAGTTTAGTTCTTTTATGTAAATAAGGTTAAGAGCTCTATACACAAGAATACTGATAGGTAAATGTTATTGAATTTAGCTGAGTAGTTTCAAAATAAGAACAAAGCTGCTTTTAAAAACATTAATATGTTTTACGGTGCTACCGTTCTGGCGAGCGCAGAAAGAATTACACATACCTTGCATCATTGTCAAATTATAGTTTTATTTAGGTATCAACGAACGTCAAAGAATTATTTAGAGAGTATTGCTCTTCAATACGTATGCCAAAGGTACTAATTTTAATGGTTATTATACATACAGCGCAACCCCCTACCCAGAGAGAGAGAGAGAGAGAGAGAGAGAGAGAGAGAGAGAGAGAGAGAGAGAGAGAGAGAGATATGTTTGTAGGTGTGTAATTTCCCACCTTTAAATTTAATGGTCTGACTATATGCAATATCTACATAATTTTTTTACCTGTTTATTTTATCATTTTATTCCTTTTTTATTTAGTTCAAAATGTCCTATTGTTTATTTCCTCCCTACTCATATACTTACCTGCCTACTGTACATGCATGCACAATTAGTTTAAATATGGATCGATGTGGCAGTAAAGTAAGGCTCTTGCAAGTATATATTATTTATAAAATCTCTATATTAAAAAAAGATTAAAAACAAATCATATGTCAATGAGGCAGGTATCGCAGACTATACTGAAATAGCCAGTACACTCATTACAGATGTTTGATCCACCTCTAAATTTTTCGCGGGAAATATAGCGCGAGTGCACTGTGACGTCATCCATGACTTTGTTCGTCTTTGTTTACGTTTCTCGACTCAATACGAAGGTATGGAAGCATGTAACAAATCTTTTGAGTCTCGCCAAAGCATATGCGGTACTCAAAACGTGTCTTCAAACTTTAAGTCACCGTAAATTACGAGTTAAAAGTCGGCCATTTTTGGCATAGCACCACGGGTGTAAACATTAGAGAGCATTATGGGACGTAGACAAAAAATTTTGTTTGATGAACTGTAGGTTTAGCTCGTTCTTTTTCCCGCGCACACTGGTTCTTAGAGCTCGCTTCGCTAGCCGGCGCTGCGCGCCGGCGAGCTGCGCTCGCTATAAACGAACGAACATACATATTGACATACACGTTTGGTGATTCGAAAGAAGCGCGCAATGACAATGTCGGCCACTTTAAATAGGCTTGATGTTCGTAGCCATAACCTCCTTAAGAAGGAGGGGTTTTTTTAAAGAAATTTTGTCTTCCCATTAACTAGAGTTATCGTTACTTAAAGAGTTATATTTCCTTTATAACTAGTATGCATAACTCCCGGTTACGTGAAAGATTAGAAATCAGTCCAGGAGCTTCCGACAAGAATTGTTTTGTCAACAACTTTGGATATTTGAATTACCAAACAAAAAACATTAAACGTTATCCAAAATAAAAAAAAATTAAAGTCGGCGTATCTTATTTAATACGACATGCTTAATCGCCTTTTATTCTTTCTCAGATTAAGTCAAATCTCTCAGTGTTATATACACATTGATGATCAAACTGTAAACATCAATGAGCTAAATCTTTGTGCGTAATTTACATATTGTTGACCAACTGTAAACCTCCGGTATGAAAAGCTTTTGAATTTTTTTTTTTTGGGGGGGGGGGGGCAATCTTCTTTTGTCTATATCAGAGCTAACGAATGAATGGTTTAAGGATTTCCCTGATAAAATAAACCCAAACCTAACAGGGGCTGGAGTTAAAATCCGACTTTTTTCTAGAAATTAATTATAGAACTATAAATTAATAACAAGTTGTTATATTAAATCTTAGGGCTTAAAGATAACAACAACACAAACCAGCCAGGTATGTCTTGGGCTGGTCACGGTATACACTGGTTTTGTTCACTGTCGAGTACATCAAAGTATTGACTTTCACAGAACCATTGTAGAAGACTCCTGGTATCGTCACACATAGATCAAACTCCTCCCCTGCGTATACTTTGGAATTTGGTACTGCAATCAGGAAGTCTCTGTGTAAAGGAAGAGAACAATATATTATATTTTGTAAATTTTGTTTATTGTCATTAAAGATTTTATTTCTAAGTTCATTTGCAACAAAGTATATTTCAGTTCTTCATAAAAGATGGAGAAAATTATACATTGATTTGAAACTAAAAATTTATGAAATGTTATTTGGAAATTTTATTTGCATAATTTACCTTCAAAACTACATGTAGTTGTTTTAAAAGGTCTTTAAAGAAGACATTATTGTTTTTGCGAAATAGTAAATACAATTCTTTAACCAATATTTTTTTAAGAAATAAAACGAGGAGGGACATTTTTAAATTAAGATAAGCTCAAGCATATTAAGACAATCCCACTAGCTTCCAAAAAACACAGAAAGTAGTGCTCAAATCTTTGATTGCATTTTGGAACTTTAAGTTTTACTCATAGCTTCGCTGCTATAAAATGAACAAAACGCGAATTTCTATATAAGTTTTTGGATTTAGGTTTTAAATAGTTTGGATTAATGAACTAAGCTTAAATTTATTTACCTGATATCTGTTTAAAGTATAATGTAGTTTTACTCTCTAGCAGATACCTGATTAATGACTTAAAGCAATATGAACTATATTTTTTAGAATTTTATTTTGCTGCAAATACCTGCTAGTATGATAAGTCTGTACATAACTTAAACTTTTATGATAAATAAGATTTGAAAAAATCATTAATTTTTGTCAAAGCAAATATTTCTCTTCTAAGGAATATATAGGAAATCAATTGTTGTACAGGACGAGAATAATTCAATTTTGCTCCAAATAAGGCTTCTTAACGGCCTATTCCACAAAAATATAGCACACAGAAATTTAAAAACCATGATATTTTTGTCATTTTAGTAGAAAAGAACATTTCAGTAAAAAAAAAATTCAACATGAAAAATGCAGCCCATATTGCTTTATTTATAATTACATAATCACATTTGACTTTTTTTTTATGAAATGAAAACTTTATTTAGTTCTAAACTCTTATACAGTAGAACATTTCTGTCTATCAAACAAGAACACTTTACCACAATTATCATACTACAGATACTTAGTCTTTTTAAAAAAGTCAGGTTATCTTATCCTCGCCCAGATATACTTTATATTTCAAGACAATAACCATATATTTTTAGGAACAGTTCAACTTTCATTGTGAAGCCTTTTTCACTACTTTTGGAATTTTATAAATGAAAAACATAAGAGCCTTTATCACTAAAGGACTATATTTGACATGGTTAAATATCTGTCCCCATTTTAAACAGATTTTCAAATATTATGAAATAGGTATATTTAAAATTCATAAACTATTATGCAGAGGATGCTGATCACTTTAATCTTGACAAAGTCACAATTGTCTATTAGATGTTTATTTATGACGTCACCATAATGAGCTAATTCGCACAATTTTGACAAATATATGAACATTTTGTTTGATTTTTCATTTGGAAGGATACCGCGGAGGACTGCTCAAGTGCGATTTTTACATTTATAATTACACATATCATTTATTAAAATTGTACTTAAACAGGTATCATCTTCTCTAGCAAAGGGTTTACGATCTACTCCGCTCCTCTACAACTTCGCTAGCCATAAAAAAAACACCCATATTTATCTTCTAAACATTAATTTATCAAAAAGAAAAAGAAAATGGTTACTTCTTCATTATCAGTGTATTGATAAACCTTAACACACTAATTTTCAATATGATTGTTTTTTTAATTTCTGTTTTTATTCAATATGATTGATTTTAACTATCCTTAGCCTTATTTTCAAAGCTGTTTATAGAACGTAAACTTTGGGAGCGAGAATTGCATCATACTTCATAAAAACCCTTTTTTACGCATACATTACTAGATTGATAACATTTTATAAAATCTGACTCTCTAAGGGCCAAGTGTCTGTTCCTTTCGATGTTATACAAAGATGCATCGCCACATGGACTCATCACAATTAAGATATATATGAGTAAATTCGATTTTTTCTTATACTTTTACAACTGGCTTTACCGATCACGCTCGTGTATATTGTATATATTGTATAACATATATATTTACAATCTCAAATTGGGGAATTAGAATACGCTGTTAAATATGTTTGGAGTTTTTGCTTAATCCATAAACAGAATTGTTTATTAGCTTATCTTTAAACACGATCAACGAATTCTTTGCGTAATATTCTTTTTTTTCATGTCTTTGGCACTAACATAACTTCTTTTTATAAATGCAGGGCAAAGTAAGTGCTCTTAAGGAGTTCGTTGACTAAGATGAAAGTTAACTGGAAAGGAACACATCCATTATAGATTAGGAAAGACTCAGGTGATGAATAGACGCAACATGCATTGTTTATCTTTATCTAAGCATGAGTTATTACTTTGTTTTTATAAAAAAAAAACATGAATTGTTAAATTAGCTAAGTGACGACAATAATTTAAAAGTTGTACTTTTCTCGTAAGAGGTAGTTTTACGGTATTGCACTACGTTCTAACGCTTCAGTTTTTTGTCTCTATTATGCTATTCTTGTAAAACAGAAGGAATGATTTTTAACTCTCATTTGTATGTTAGCCGTTGCTGGGATTTGAATCATTTCTTTGATGTTAGAAAAAGAAGTTCGAAAAATATGTAATTTATGTTTGAATTGCTGATTATATTCTATAGAAGCACATATATTCGTTTGGTTAAAATTTCGGTTTTTTTTTTTATATATCAAATTCAATCTCGCTGGGATTTAATTTCGTCATATCGTAACCTCTAAAATGTATAACATATAAACTCTGTATTTATGAATACTTTGACGATAATTTCATCATGGGTATATGAAAATAATGAAACTTAATCCTCAACGAATATTTTTGCTTCTACAGTAAGTCAGAGTGTAACAAACCTATACATCAATTTTTTTTTTAATTGGTTATGAAAATATATTTCTTTTTGCAATTTTCCCAGTAATCATACATTTAATCTTTTTTCAGACTAGAAAAAACTAAAATAGCAGATTCAAATAAGGAAGATATGAATATACTCTTAAAATTGGTTCTCTAAAGTTTAATTTTACGTCAGTATTTCTTTATATTAATTTTTTCGTTGATTTATGTTTTGAAATAACAAACAAAATGTATATTGACTAGTTTTCCAATTCAACACTTGTGTTGTTTAATCTTTACAATACACATTAATTTTGTTGTTGCATTAAAAAATGATAATAGCATTTCAGTATGACTTTCACAATGTACAACAATTTTTGTTTTTAAACTCATAGATTGCGTATTTAAAACACGAAAAACAAAATTTTATTATCGATAAATCTTTTTTATTTTATCATGCCATGGCGTTTGCTAAAAAGTCTATATTTTGCGACAGCAATTTACTACATTTGTTTGTTAAAATAGCATTGACGTCATCGCAAAATTGCGTTTTAAAACAATTCTATTTTAAATTTATAAACCGATTGGTATCGGTTACTACTTCTAAGTTGTGATAAAAAAAATATTTTTATCCATAACTTACGGTGAGGAGTAGGCTGCAAGCACATATTGTAAGAGACCCAACCATAGTGGCCAGTGTTCCATGGCGAAATGATCTAATCCAATTTCATACAAAAGATTTATGAAAAACTTTCAAGGTAAGAAAATCACCGAATGTATTTGTACTGGCTGTGTATGAATAATTCAAAGACTCGATTTTTTCGGGTTTTCCTCTCAAACTAGATTTGGGACGAGTGCATCGCAATTGATGCAAGATAGAATAATCATGTTAACATGAGGTTCATGGGACAGTGAAGACATTCACTTTTAAAAAACCCCAAGAGTTTCCTGAAATCATTGAGAATAAAGGAATAATACATATTGTTTTTTTTTAAATCTAGATTTACCTCATTCAAAAGCAAGACAATTTTACAAAACAAACCCAATGATATATGATATTTAATTGAATTGAGTTTTAGCACCAATTGCGTTGAAATATTTGATTTTATTAGCTTTTTAGATTAAAATATTATCATATTTCCAATTGAATGTTATTTTATTTAATTTAAAGGTTATAATTACTTTCCTTAATGTTCATTTAAAATCTGGTATATACAGTCTGTTGAGAATGTTCTCTAGACGAAGATTCGGTTACTTTTGTTCAATTTGATGATGAACTGTACATTCATCAATACTGTGGTTTAACCAATATTTGAGACCATAGTTTTCGTGGATTTAATGGAAATTACAGTATTAATGATATGTAAACCCCTGACCAATAATCATATATCAGTTAAATGTCCCTTTAATTAGTTATTCGTTTGTTATTTTTTTTTAATTCGATGAACATCTAGTTTTGTGGATCAACTCAGCAATGAGATCCAATAGAATTGTTTTTCAACGAATTTTGATAAAACCACAGTGTCTGACAAATTGACACGTTTTTGTTATCATTTGTTTTATTTTTTTAGATGCATTAATGAGAAAACGAAAATAGAAATACATAAATTTTAATTTATTATGTACCAGGCGTTGTTGAACAAACAGTAATTCATGAATGTAAAAAACATTTCTTTTAAGCCTAAAAGTATATATCATAAACATAAAACAGTCTTTTACCACAATATTAACATTTCTTGTTCTTTTTGAAAATCTTGCGTTCAAAGAGCTTTGTCATCTGTAGGATTGTTGTCGACTTGGAAAGATTAAGATCTTTCTTTGATATACTGTACTGATCCCTTGTATCAAAGATCTTTAGTTTTTCATCTGAAATGCATTATCACATCGTGAATCTTTAACTAATTCTCTTAGTGAACATAAGTAACAAATTGGGATTTTAGTTAATTTTTATCTTTAAAACATTGAAAAAGTGACTGTATGATATAGCTTCGCTTCAGCCACTTTTCAATTCCTTCAATGACAAGAGTTATATATTTTCTACATTATATGAAACATTGAGACTTTTAAGCATAATAGTATTCACAATTGATTATTGTAACCATTGGTTATTAATGTCAATGGAATTCTATTGTTAAGTTGAATTACTTAATTAAAACGTTTATATATGCAGTATCTAATAGCAAAGGACATTTGTCCTGAATTTTACCTAACTCTGTAATTAAAACTTTAATTATAAAATTTTATTCACACAAATGTTTGTAAAACCGCAGTTTGTAGCTATTATTGATCATTTAGCTGCATCTGATAGTTAACAACTTCTGGATGGACACCTTCCTCCTGGGCTTCATATCAGCATAAACCTTGATCGAGTACTTGGTGTTGTCTTTTTGAGCAGTTTTCACCTTGAAACCTAAACTAGAAAATAATATTAAAAGTGTTATACATAGCTGTTAATAATCGAAATGTTACTGCTGTTATGTATGTGCATTATGACCAGTTTAAAAACTGGGCCTCAAGACGGATTTATAAATATAAAAATTTTTTTCGAAAAAAGTGAGATTAGCTAAACAATATTAATCTAGGCATAGTTTAGTAGGCTAGGTCAATTGATTAATTATTGAAGATTGGCTAGTAACAACGATTATATTAATTCACTATATGAACTATTATTTTCCGCGATGTTAAACCCATTGTGAAAAAACACAGTTTAAAATAAATGTGTCCAATATCATAGAAATTTCCTTATGAACCTTCATTGAGTACCTGACGTCGACTTTTAGACCAATTTTCACCTTGTAAACTAAAACAATAGTATTTAAACTACTAAATCTACTTGTTAATTAAGTTTTATGTGATACTTATTTTCTTAATCTTACAGTATCGAAAAATGGCTTTATGAATGGTTTACATGGATATGAACATAACAGAGTAAGTTAAAATTTTTAATTTAGGCATTAAGGTCAAATACGTAAAAAGCCATACATTTTACCGCCGCTCGTTTTGCCATGTCCAGACTTCAAAATGTTGCAATTGTTGCTTGTCTATTAAGTTTAAAACAGTAGTTCAGAGTTTGATTCACGTGGTTCTTAAACAGATGATCGAACTATATATTTCCAATTGTGTAAATGCTTTGTAAAATTGCTATAACTTTGTGTAGAGAGTAGTAGCGTTTGCAAGCACATGCCACCTGCAATGCCGATCTGTTTCCACAGGTCATACTTTGAGCTTCGTTTATAAAAGTTACCTTGCAAATTTACAAATTGATGAAAAAACCTTCGCAAGAAGATGCAAGTATACACTTGGTTGATTCAATAGAGGAAATTACAATGTTGTAGGTGAATCACCTAAATAAAAATTTCCATACTCAACTTACTTCTGGCAGAATTGCAGACTAAGTCAGTGAACTCTCTGCTTTTAATATCCATGGATTCTTTACAAACTGGACAATACTAAACATGAAGATACGAACTCTTGCTAACGACCTATAGAACAAATATGTCTTTAAAAAAAGAAAGAAAAAATTTCTCCTATATATGTCGAGAAAATCATTTTGTGTACAAATTAAAAGAATCCCTGTGATAAAATGAAGAGTCGATTACAGCAGTGAATTTTTAACGGGTGTTTTATACTACCTTTAATATCAAGATGGGGACTAAAAATTTTCATTTATATGTCACTTGCCTATTTAACAAAATTTTGGGGCCCCAAACAAAAATTATTATTCATTAACTCTTGCTAAAATTTTAGATGGAAAATGATTATTTCAAGAAAACATATTTATGGTTTCATCTATTTTTCAATTATGATTTTGATGCAATGTAATGTTGAACACATATAGTGAATATTAGAGTAAAAGTTTAGACAACATTTTAAAAGCCAACCCGGTGGCTTTAAATCCTCAAATACTGGAACATGTACTTAGGTTATCACAAAACGTTTAAGGAATCAAATTATAACGCATTGGTTTTTTTTAAATCGATAGTAAAGCCATTTTCTTAAAACTTTGCATACAAATAGACATAATTTTTTCATTACATTTGTATATTTCACGTCGGATTAAACAAAGGGTGGGGTCAAATTTCAAAAAATAAAGTTAAGCCCGATTTCTTCTGATTTCAAATATTATTGAGTTTCTATTAACTTTCAGTGTCTGGATTTAATTGGCGAGATACGCAAATATCTATCGATAGAAATATTTTAAAAAGATGAACAAATATGTTTTTGGAACAACAAAAGATGTACAAATATGTTTAGGGAACAAAATGGAGAAATCGGAATGCATAAAGAGTTTGTAAATTTATTCTGCACTGACCCTTGGGAAGCATAATGAGAGTCTTCAAAACTATAAGTTATGAAAACTGTTCACTTTCTTCTTAAAAACCCCCACCAAATATAGAACTGTACCTACCTCTGTAAATATATATTTTGTTTTTAAATTTTTTTAATCAACTTCATTTATTTGACAAAGTTGAATAGAATTATAGAAGTGGATCTAAAATACATGTAGAAATTATTAGTACAATTTTCAGGCTAGATGTAACAAACAATGTTCATCCGAAAACAGATGAAAAAACAATTCTAGATATTTAGAGTATTATTGTAGTATAATATTATATTAAAATATTTTCCTCGAATTTCGAATTTCTTTAGTTTTAAGCAATAAAAACTATTATGCAACAATTATTGTGAAATTTTGATTAAAAATGAAAAAAGGATCTGGTATTTCACAGGAAGAGGCCCATGGGCCATATAGCTTGCCAGAACAAAAATAATTCCACCACTTTCATGTTTTATATACTCATACATTGAAAAAATCAAAAAATAAGTCCTTGAAACCTTCTTTCCTTAGTTTTTGACAGAATAGTTTTTAACATTTTCTATTTATATTTTTAAATTGAACTTTGAACTTCGGACCTCATTTATTGTCTTGAAATAAACGATTTTACTAATTCAGAATTTACATTATTTGTAGATGCAAAGTAATATCACAAATTGTAAAACTGAAGAACTTGAACAGAACATTTTTTAACATTTTCTTTATATTTCTATATTGAATTTTGAATTTATCTGTGGCCCCTAGAAGTAATTATAGATAGTTATTGTTTTTTAGATTAATCATTCCATAATTTATTTTCTTTCGGTGCATATGGATGTCTCTACCGCGTTTGACATAGTGGTTCTAGAAAATAAAAAAAATGTGTGAATTTTTTACAAGCGGACGTAAAGACAGCAAGACGGACGACAGATAACATTCTAAATGTATTTAGAAGCTCAATTGAATCTGTTGCTCAGGTGAACTAAATACAGACCAGTGGGTGTATTTCCGAGAAATACAGTACCGATCAGACCCAACCTAACAGAAAGTAAACCCCAACGAAACCCTGGGTTTACTCTGGGTTTACCTCGGGTTTACTAGATTGGACCCAGAGTAAACCCAAAGTAAACCCAGAGTGGACACAGAGAGTAAACCCAGTCAGAAGTATACCCCTTAAAGCAGACGCTAACTGTGTATTCGGAATATACAAAGGGAAGGAATTACAGGCAATAGGATGGTAAGATAAAATACTAGTCTGCTTCACACTTCAGTGCATACAGTTGACTTCAAAAGCAATTTCAAAGTAAACCCCAAGTAATCCCCGAGTAAACCAAAAGTTAACCACGAGTGGACCCAAATTTTCAAAAAGTAAACCCCAAGTAAACCCAAAAAGTAAACCCAGGGTTTAGTTGGGGTTTACTCTGGTATTAGGTTGGGTCTGAACGGTACTGTATGTGCATTAGTATTTCTCTAGATTTAAAGTAGGTTCAATATTTGAATATAATGAACAAATTTCAAACACAAAATTTAATGAAATTGTCTCAATATAAAAAAATAAAATATATGCATACAATCCCCATATGAGACTTAATTGTAATTAAATGGTAATTGATTTAATTATACAGCAAAATACATTTTCATGCAATATAGATTATCAAAAGAAGCACAAATTACGTAGCATTTAATATAGAATTAAAGGTAGCGACCAAATTACACAAGAGAGAGAATTCAAAGCCTTCGAAGACTATTGATTACGAGCAAACAACACAGAAACTATTCCAATGTTGGATAAAAAAGATGTTTGTTCGTCATAGTTGTTGTTTTTTACAAAAAATATACATGTACACATATGTATTGTAATTCTAAATATTGTCAAACAGTGCATTTAGTCCTCCCGTGCAACTCTTTATTCGCATTCTGATCTGACATGCGAATCAACAAAAGTACTGATTTAAAGAACCAACCAGGAACAAAAATCTTTAATATAAACTTTAGACATTTTCCTATTTTCCAGTCCCGTCCGGAATTGGTGCTAAGTCTGGAAAAAAATGAAAAGCATGCAGTCGATCAAAAAAAGAGACTTAAAAAATATGAAAAAAGAGTTTTAAATAATTATTCTTAATACATACAACCAAAAAAAATTACACTTATCTACCTTTATACAATTTTAGCAAAATACAAACTGTTACATCAAATTTACCTGGATGGTTGAGTGGTACTCGGGCCTGCATGATTGGTGGCAAACGATCATACTCCTCTGGCGTCAGGAAAGGCAACTCTTCCTTTGTCCCACATGTTGTCTTTATGTCGTATTCTCTAGTTACTGATGAATCTTTAAAAAAAAAATATGATTGAAATCTATCTTACCGGCTTTGTTTGAATCAATATTCATCGCTTAAAAACTTAACAAGGCACAATCTTAAATATACAGGTTTTTGAAATAAATATAAAAACGTTTGTTGCATCACCTGTATCATAGTAGTCATATATCTTCACGTAGGCTGGTTTAGGATTCCATAATTTATTTTTCTGCTCTACATCTAAGTTAAAACACTTCTGTTCTGCATCAAGCTGAAACAAATTATATAAATGACTACTTGATTGAGTAACAGTTTTATAAAAGAAATATTACATACGAAATATGTTCATTTTGGGGCTTGAAATCGAATTATGAATTCCCAAGCAATAATTTTACTTCGATCTTACTGATTAACATAAAGCCAATATCAAAAACCATATATCTTTTTACAAACATTTTTTGCCAGAGGCAGAATATTTTGGTCTTTTGACTTCTCAGGCATTAAATATTTGTTTAATTAGGTAAATCCTTGTTAATTGTCTAGTGTTTTGGCCAGAGAGATTGCAGTCAAATGACCGACAATTCAGAAGATTGGCCTCGGTAGTTGAGAATAACTGAATACAAATACAAAGTGGAAAAAAAATATGTCATCTGTTATTACACAACAAATTGTGCTAACAGAGGTTTACCGAACGTATTTGTCAAGAATATACAAAATATATATAGACAAAAACACCCCACAACAACCCCCCCCCCCCCCCCCCCGAAAAAAACATATGACATTAAATCTTGAATTTTTAAACATTAAATGACTATTATATAAAAGTTAATCCCCTCGTAGAGTTGATTGTCTTGAACAATAATGTCTTTATATATAACTGTGTAGACATTTTGCAGTATTTGTAACAGAATGTAAATATAATGAATTTTTTATAATTTTTTTTATAATGTCGTAATTAAAATTAAATTGAGGTCATTTAAAAGGATTTACATAAAAAGATTTGTTTTTTAAAAGTCAAATACCAAAAAAAATTATAAGGTTAGGCATAATTAATTTGTATTTAATATCGATTTTATTAAATTTCGGTGTTACCATTAAAATGCTCTTCATATCATTGTATCACATTATTAAGATTTAAAACATGGATCAGAAAGCAGTTAATGCAAAGCTTTCAACATCAATGAAACTAACGTACGTCTTCAAAATAAAAGTTGACAATATCTCCGGTGAGTTCATATTTTTGAAGACCCGTTCTTTTTTTAAGATCATCGGATATTTTCTGTGAAATAGAAAATAACTATTGATTAAGCAATCCTATATAAGTCTGAACAATTATTTTAAATCTTAAAGGATCCAAGATACGATTTGAATTAAAACTTTTACAGTCTATGTGGGGTTTTTTTAAGTCTCTAAAATGGTAGATATGAATATCTTTTTAATTATAAGTGAAAGTTTAAAAACAAAATTGAGTGCAAGCAAAATAGTTATACATGTAGTATTCCAAATTCATTGTTACATTATATCTGAACAAAGTCTTGCTATTGATCACATTGAGTGGTATTAGTATGAGTTTAATTATTTTTTTTCATAATGTTATCTATGAACACTTTCAATTAGATTTTCTGGTTTAGAATGCGTATTTTTTTCAAAGAAATGAAAATTTTTCTACCATGCATTATTTCTAACAAATATAAGATTCAAGGTTTACATAACAATGAGTTAATATCTCTGTATCTCGCTTGAAACATGACTACTAACAGTCAATATTTGTCAATCATTCAAAATGTACAAGTAAACAACTTTAACCATATAAATAAAAATATTTTCTTTTATTTCGAATCGTATCAAGGATCCCTTGAAAACACAAACAACTCTGCAATCTATTACTCAGTAAGATTAAAATTGTGAAGTAACATCTTATTTTTGTTCATAATTCAACGTTTTATACGAACCGGGATCCAACCAGTCTGCATTTTGACTTCAACTATAGTCATGTTGTTTCGAACACTACTTCCGTTATAACTACAAATAAAATAATTTATATTAAAACCCTTTCCTGTTGTCTTTAGGGTGAAATGACAACACTGTTACGGTTTAGAGAATGGAAGTTATAATTCACAATTCATTACAGCATTATAGCTTTTAATGAGGAAATTACATATTTTAATGAATCTGATGAGAATAAAGCGACCGAGAGTAAAACTGTTTTATTATAATGAATGAAAGATTATGACAATCAATGTTTGTTTTATGATGTAAAAATGCTTGAATAGGAGCTGGTGTCCACTTGTGACGTCATAACAATTCACATGCAAAACTTACGGGGTTTTTTCAAAAAAATATATTGATTTTATTTTTTAGCCTTATAAGTATTTTTAAGGTTTAGTTAGAATATTTATAACAATCTTTATCTAATTGTGTAAACCAGATTTTCCTGAGCATGTTTACTATGATTTGAATATTGATGTATTCTATCTGAAACCTTCGACATGCACATCGGATAATATTACTTTGCTTATAGATGAAGCATCAAAATACATCATGTTACATGTACCTTGCACATATATTGATGGTTCTCTTGGAACAATGGCCATGTTTTTGCTTCGATCTGATGATGGAGACCTTTAAAGTAAAGTCCGGATCAGCCTTAACTTTTGGCTTTACGATTTTCATGGTTGCCTGAAACGAGATTACTATTTTTCAGATATTTTTAAATGTGTAACAATTCTGGTTGTTTTTTTTTAGATTTAGATTCTTTTGTAAAATTGTTGCAAAACTATTTTCGAAGATGATTGTCTGATTAAATAGTCCCAACGTGTACATATGAATTTGTATAAAAATTATACGCACAATTCCACGAAAGCAAAAGCAACATGAATACTGATTTTGTGATGACCACGTCGAAGCAAAAATATTCACTTTAAAGTGTATATACTTTCCTATTTGTCGATTCTTACCGGCTTTGGTGCAAAACCTGAAGAAAAAAATCAAAATCAATAGATAGAAGAAGAGATTGATTTCAACACCCTATCCTTAAAGGAGCATGGTAAAGATTTTGGCTAAAACTTATTACTCTGTTATTATTATTTACAATGCTTTAGAAATGCCTTTCTTATGATCCAAAGAAGTTTGAAAGTCATTTGTAGAGTTAAAAGCAAGATAGAGGGCTCACAATTCTTTGTCATGTAAACAAGGTCCGTGCCCTGTTTTTGTTTATAAAGGTACATTATACCAGTAAAAAATATTGTTAAGCTGATCTGTCTATAAAACATGAAAAAAACTTATCTCCCTTAAAACAGTTATTGCAGAATAATTGATTGAAATCACTTGGTAGAACATAGGACTGATTTACATGTAATCGCCCTATCTTTAAAAGCAAAGACAAAAGAAAGTGTGCTTATCAAAACTGGTGCATCATTATTTACTTGGATGATTCATTGGTACTCGGAGCTGCATGACCGGTTGCATGCTTGAACGACGATCAAACTCCTCCGGCGTAAGGAAAGGCAACTCTTCCTTTGTCCCGCATGTTGTTCTAATGTCGTATTCTTTAGTTATTGATAAACCTATGTAGAAACGATTAATCATTGAATTCTATTTCATTTGCTTTCTAAAATTAAATTCATCGTTCAAATTAACCGAGCATACTTCTAAAATTGACATCAGATAATCAAACAATTTTTACGTTTTTAAAGTAGATGAATATTCAATAAAGATAATACAATACATGTAAATTTTAATAACTTTTGTTGTACCTGTATCACCTGTTTCATCGTCAAATATCTTCACGTAGGCTGGTTTCGGGTTCCCTAATATCACTTTCTGCTCTACATCTAAGTTAAAACATTTTCGTTCTGCGTGAAGCTAAACCAAATGATACAAATGACTATTAACGTAAGAAACAGTTTGATAAAAGAAGTACTGCATATAAAATGTGTTCTAATTGGGGATTAAAATTAAATTCCCAAGCGGTGATTTTTATTTTTATTTTACTGATTGACAGAATGCTTAAATCATTCAATTATTTATTTATTAACAATACCCTTTTCCACCACACCCCTTCCCCATTCAATTGTACAACATATCTTTTTTATTAATCAATGCCTAGTTATAAAACATAATTCCTGCGTAGATACTTTTTTGCTAGAACAACGACATTTTTATATTTGGTTGTGTTAGCATCAAAGTTTGAAGTGTTGATAACAAAACGTAAATGATTATGTCATTTTAAAAGTTTACCAAAATTGATAATTTGGTAAAATTAATAAAGATTAATAAAGATACGCATAAATGATGTATTTTAAATATTTTTCAAATGTCGGTTTTACCTTAGAAAGAATTATTCAAAGTAATTGTAGTCTTGGATTAGTAATATTAAAAATGATTAAAAAGCAGTTAATGCAATTTTTCAAAGTAAACGAAATTAACGTACGTCTTTAAAATAAAAGTTGACAATATCTCCGTTGACTTCATACTTTTGAAGACCGGTTGTATTTTTAAGATCATTGGAAATAACCTGTGATGTGAAAATATAACATCTGATTAAGACGTCCAATAAAATAAAAAGACCAGCATTAATTAAAAATAAAACAAAACAATTGCAAAACAAAATTTGAACCACAAATGTTTACTTTTTATGTTTTCATTTTAAGTATCTAGAATGGTAAATATGTGTATTTTTAACTATTTGTCAAAGTTAAAATATCGATATTGAGTAACAAGCAATATCGTTACGGATTTCAAAACTCGTAGTTAGGTAAACCAAGCTTCGAGTCCTGTTATTGTTTACATATGTGTAGTATTACAATGTAGTATAAGTTTTAATTAAAAGATTTTTTTTTCATCATATTATTTATGATATTATTCAATTCGTTTATCTTGCTGAGAAAGAGTCACTTTGTCAAAGAAATGATTTTAATTTTTGTACTTTGCATTATGTGTGAACAAATATAAGACTCAATATTTGTTTACATACATGTTACAATGAGTTTTCATCTTTGTATTTTCCTTGAAACTTGACAATTTACTTTAAATTGTTGGCAACCATTCAGAATGCCCAAGTAAATAACCATAAAAATAAAAACAACTTTTGATCTCAAATTGTGTCTAGTTCCTTTTATAACACAAACAATAATAATCTATTACTCGACAAGAGTAAAATCGTGATAAGATTTTTAATTTTTATTCATAGTGAACGAAACGTTTAATACGAACCGGGATCCAACCAATTTGCATTTTTACTCTAACCACTGCCATCTGGGTTCCGTTACTTCCGTTATAACTACAAATAAAATCATTTGAATAAATTCTTTTCCCATTGTCTTCTGAGTCAACTGGCAACACTTTAATGGTTAATTTTCTAAAAGATATAATTTTACGATTGCTTAATTTCTCAATACTATACAAGTATAGCATTATAATCAGGCCAATGCATGTTTTATGTATAAAAAGGAATCTACAGTTGTTTTACTATTATTTTTTAATGTTTCAGCCAACTGTCTTTACGCTTTTACATGCACATTGAATGATGTTAAATAATATGCTTATGATACATCTTTCTACATGCTTGGTTGACAAATGGCTCCTCAACATGAATAATGTTGCATGTACCTTGCACATATATTGATGATTCTTTTAGAACAATGTCCATGTTTTTGCTTTGATCTGCGAATTGAGACCTTTAAAGCAAAGTCGGGATCAACCTCCACGTTTGTCTGAAACAAATTTACTTTTTATCAGAACATGTTTAAAAAGAAAACAGTTATTTTTTTAAAATAAATCTTAAGATTAAGATTCTCTAGTAAAGTTATGGCAAACTATTTTCGAAATTATTGTCTGTTAATTAGTCACAAAAAACAACATGAATTTGTACTATTGTTTGATGTTCGATTTCACGAAAGCAAAAGCAACGCGGATACTGATTTTGTAAGGACAACGTCGAAAGATAGATATTCAATAAAAAAAAAGTAATAGTTTATACATTTTTTATTTCCTCGGTCCTTCCCGGCTTTGATGCGAAATCTGAAATAAGATCAAAATCATACGACAGAAAAATAGACTGATTTAACCACCCTACCCGTAAAATACAGAGACAAAAAAAGAAGTTATATGTATCTTCAATAGCTATGATATATCAATTGGATGACGTTTTAAATTACTGTATACAACTGAAAGTAGATTTTGGAACTAAGAATTATATTATTACATACAACTTTCGTAAATATTATTTAATGAGAAAGAGAGTTAGATTGAAACCTTACAAATAAGACAAATGCCTAAAAAAATGTCCCACACGTTTTAGAATGGTCATATAAGTGCAGTAGCAAAGCCACTCCATACACTTCTCTCTCTCTCTCTCTCTCTCTCTCTCTCTCTCTCTCTCTCTCTCTCTCTCTCTCTCTCTCTCTCTCTCTCTCTCTCTCTCTCTCCACGTACCTGTTTCTTCAGGTTTGTGAATTGTTTTGTCCGTCTTTATCAAAGTTATGTTGCTGCTGTAAAATTAAACTTCTAAATTTCTGTAACTTAAATATAAAGATTTACATACTATCAAAATATCAGTATGATGTTTTGTAAAGTTTGTGAAAGTTGGGGGGGGGGGGCAGATATTAGACCTTATCGAATATGGTCCTTTGTTCTATATGTCATTTAGAAATTATTAATTTTTCATTTTATTTGCAGAATATTACTTCAGGTTTTGATAAAGAAGGAGAAAAATATACAGGTAATTTACATTGTAAATTTGTTGCATGTCATTTATCAATGTTATTTAAAGACTTAACCTAAAGAAAAAAATATCGCTAGTTCTGATTTTTCCATAAAATACATTATTATCATTATTAAGTACTTAAATTGTCATATTTACACATGAACTGATCTTTTCAATCAATATAATTGTAATTTTACCAATTTTAAAAGTAAGCTTTTAGATTTACATTTAAAAATGTTCCATGATGAAAAGCAAGGAAATTGAATGTTGTTGCTAAAACAATACGTGGAAAAATTAAAAGTGAGAAAACGTTTAGATATCAAATTATGTCTAGATTTAAAACGAAATTAAATTGATATGTCAAAATAAAAGATAGATACTGATCAAACAATCAATAAAATTTATGTTTTACTTCATCTTTTTTACTTTACTTTTAGAGAAAAAAGAAACACCAGCTTAGCAACGTGTCAGTTTAATTTATCTTAAGATTACGTGTTGAATACGCCATAGGGTTTTAAGAAATGAAGATAATAATTTTTCCTGTTGATCGACGTATCAAAGAAAGAATTGACCGAATACGATCAATAGAAAAATTATCATTTTCATTTCCTATCATTTAATAAAACATTTTCAAATAAAAAAATGTGAAGTGTCATTGATCACAAATGTAAATAATGTAAATGAAGCGGCGCGTATGAATACAAAAGAACAACAGCAACAAATATTCAAAATGGATGCGCCTTCAGCTGATGCAGAGCTATTGAGCTGAATTTAACGGATTAAACCAATATAGTGAGTTAAAATCTGAACCGGCTGAATTGAAAACGAAAGGAAAATACATGCGATAGCTTGTGGTATTATTCACTGTGCAGAGAGATTCGTAATAAAACTAGTTTTCATGTGAGATCGCTGGAATATGCAACTGGACATAACCATCCAAGGAGGGACGATCGTGGACGAAAATAGTTGATATGTCGACAAATAATAGTATGTATAAGCGACCTTTGTAAACTTTGTGGTAACTAGATAGCCAGTGATTTACTTAAATGGTAGGAATTGATGCATTACTCATAGCTTTGCTTGACGATGCTTATTCTTATGTCCGATCATGTACGAGTGTAAATTTAAAAATCATCGTTACCAAATTTGAACAGCCGTGTTACCGTAAAGGTGTATTAGCATTTATGTTCGTAATGATTTTTCTGGAAAAGGAACAGCCAGCTTCGCAGATATGTTGATTGATCTCAAGCGACGAAATCGTGAGAAGACTCTTAATTTTCTCTTTCGTGAATCAAATAATGCGTTTTATTTATTTTTAAAGGTTAAACTTTCAAATTTTTTTGTTTAAAAAGTGGTATTTTGTTTCCAGACAATGAAACAGAAACAACTTTACATTTTGTTGACAGTGTTTAATTTGGAAATTTCCGTTCTATAAATAGTGTTAGATCAGAACAGTTGAGAAAAGTAGATCAAGCAAAATTTTATTGATACAGGTATCAAACAGAAGTTTTTTGACCAATCAGAAGCGACAATATCTCATCAAACGAATTAATATTAAATGATTGATATATCAATTTATATTTTATTGAATTGATTAAAAAGGAGAGAAAAAGTGTTTACCAAACAATTTGCTGATACTGTGAAATCATTTAAATTCGTGGGGGCCAATTTTCGTGGATTGTGAATTCTTTGTTCATCCGAGGGGATGTAATATCGTGGATGCGTCGGTTACTCTTTCAGTAACAAAGATAACTCTTTCTAAAATTGTTTACGTTGAGGATTTAAATTCGTGGGGGAGGGCTACCCACGAATACCACGAAAATTGAGCCACCACGAATTCTAATGAATCCACAGTATTCTTTTTGCCAAGTTTTGAAAATCAGATTCTTTATACTCGTTTAAAGTGTATTTAATACATGTCAATACTGGATCAGTTGATCATAAGTCTATTGCATACAAAAGAACACGTTCCTGCGAGTAATAATGGGATGTGAGTCGGAGAGGAACTAAAATAAGGACCCCGTTGATTTTAGGACCTTCAACCCTGTATTGAATTGAATCATAGAAAGAAAATTTGGTTATCTATCTCGTTGGTTTTCGTTGCTACCTATTACAAGGAACGATTTAACGTAAGGTCGGTATATAAAGATATAACCTTATATATATACATGCATAAGTGTAAAAGCTTGTTAGTAATTTGTAAATAATAGTAAAACTATTACGATGCTTGCAAATACTCTGTTGTGCAAGATAACGCTTAGAATAAGGATGACGTATAAATGAGATTTATCTCCCCCATGTTCGTACACAATGCTGTTCACTAGACGTCCTATTGCGATGCTTGCAAATACTATAATGTGACCTATTGCCATGTAATATGACGCTTAAAATAAGGATGACGTACAAACAAGATGTATCTCCCCATGTTCGAATATGATTAATTTACTAGATGTCCGCACTTGCTGTTCATAGATGCATAACAGTTGTAGAGCGAGAGTCATTTGTTATCCCATCACATCTGTCCTAGATGGTTTTTCGCCCATCTTTGGATAACTTTGAATAAGCCATAAATAATAGCAGAGATACGATATTTGTTGACATACGACAAATATTGTCGGATTACTCGGAGATGTATGATGTACGTTAGCAAAAGAGGATAAGTACATTTGTACTTTAAGTATGTTTTTAATTTAATTTACCATTTAATAAAAAAGAAGTAGCACGCGGTCAATTGCATATACTGCGTATCATGCTAAAAATGTTATATCTTTGAAAAAATTTGTCAACTACAATAAAAAACGAAATGGTAAATAAAAAAAATGAAAATCATTTTTGTCATCATTATATATCTTATTCACACATAATCTTAAATACTCCTGAGTATGTAAAACCGTCGTTTATACTTTAGACTAAAGGTTGACGTTATTATTTATGTTAATGCATATTATACATATATACCAGTATGATGAATGTTTTAAATGTTCTAAATCAAGAAATCGAGAATACTGTAAAATAGGTTTAGAATGTTTGAATATACCATAATCATAACCGGTATCTTATTTACGTATACCTTAAAAATGAGTATGCAATGATTTCTAAAATATTCTTCATTTGCACAAACGGAAGATTTTTAAGAAAAGTCATTGTAAGTCGAAGAGAGGTTATTTGGACACAGTTTTTTGACAAATATTTACCACAAAGGTGCGCCTCAATATCATTTTTAGTAAAGAGTCAGATGATGAATTAACGCAACATACACTACTTATCTTTATCACAACATGAATTTCGCTTTGTGTTGAGAAAAAAAATGAACTTATCTTTCTTATCTGACAGAAAACAACAATATATTTGTACTTTTCTCACCAGAGGTTTTAATGCGCTGCGCTCCAACGCCTCCGCTATCTTATAAGTCTTATAAGACATAAGCAATTTGTTTACTCTAACTGACATGTTATTTAGATCTGTTAGTAAAAACTGGGTTTTTACTCAATACAATGAGGTCAGTAAAAAGTACCGAGAACGATGTTGATTGTATTTGCACTGTAAGATACAATAGTCAGAATGTTATGAACCGGGTTATAAATTCTGTAAATCATTTTTGGAAATTTTGTTTCCTACAAACATTCACACTAGTTATGGAGTTGCTTTTAACTTAAACAAGAGAAAACCAATTAAATTCAATCAGAAAACATTCTCTTGAAATTGGTTCTCTGAAGTTTTTATTTTACATTATTATAGAAAACTTCAAGGTGTAATAAAAAAAAAATGCATACGCGCTTTAACATGTTTTTGTCTTATGTTTTACAGTTTGTAATGAAAAATAAAATATTCATCACTAAGATCATGTAAGGAACACAATTGTGTGTTTTTGTCATTCTTAACAATGCGGATCTTATGTTGCATAAATTAAGGGATTTTAACATTTCAAAATGAGTTAGACAAATTTATAACTGATTGATGAGTTATTAAAAACAAAAACAAACATATTATTCTCCTTTAACTTTCTATGACATGTTAAATAAACGTTTATATTCTGCGACGACATCGAACCAAAATATGCGACATAAAAAGTCGTCAACGTAATCGCAGAATTGCGTTTTAAAACACGCTGATGCGTCTATAATTAAAATTTTTAAAACAAATTGATTTCGTCTTACTTCTTCTATGTTTCTATGTTCCGATAAGAAAAAATGTAAATATAATACTTACGGGGAGGTGTAGGCTGCTATCACACAATGTAGTAAACCCAACCATAGCAGTCGGTGTTCCATGACGAAATGATACATTTTACCATCAAACGTCAGGTATTATTTAAAAAAAAATGGGATTTTTTCCAGGTAAGAAAACAACTCAATTAGCTAGCTAATGTCGATTCTAGATGGTTTAGAGACTCAATTTTGAAATTAGTTTATGTTCTCATTAATTTGCAATAAGTGCATCGCATCTATGCAAATTGGAAAATTTACTTACGAAACATCATATTAATGGAACACAACACTCACCTAGTTACTTAATACATGCAGTTATTTAGTTGGTACTTTAAAGACTTGAAATTTCAGAAAAAACAATCGTAAAGCTCAATGAGAGGATAGGCATGTTTTTAAGCTGAACCTTCATTTGATTCATATACAATATGTTTTGATAAAAGAAAACCTATACGGTATTCCTTTAATTACATTGTAAACATATTTTAGATAAAAATTAATCAAAAGTTACTATTTTATCGAATGTTATGATATTTGATATCAAAAGGTCAATGAACAGTAATTATAAGTGATTTCTTTTATATTCTCTGCAAAATGTGGAAATTCGGAGTACACCATGCATCCGTTTAGAATGTTCTCCAGCAACGAAATGTACAAAATTTGGTATTTAAATAATGCATTTCAATTCGTAAAACCATTATGATACTGCTTGAATTAAAATAACAATTTTTTGTTATCAAAATATTTTTTTTATTTCATATATTGAACTAGATGCATAAATGAGAAAATGAAATGAGAAATACATAAATTTGAATTTGTCATGTACCGGGCGTGTTGAAACAAAAAGTAAGTTCTAAAGAATAAACAGGTACGTTCATATTACAAGAAAACACGTCTTTGCAACCTTTGAGTACATACTATATACATACAACAGTTTATTACAACAATATTAACATTTCCTGTTCTTCTTGAAAACGTTGCGCTCAAAGATCTTTGTCCATTGTACGATTGTTGTCGACTTGGAAAGGTTAAGTTCTTTCTTAGACTCACTGTACTGATCCATTGTGTCAAAGATCATTAGTTTTTCATCTGAAACGAATTATCATAATATGATAACTTTAATTACTTCTCCATATATTGGGAATTAAAAATGAAATAAAACACAAATAAGGATCTAAACAGTTTCTTTTTTCATTACATTATGGAACTCTTTCCCTCAGTTATCATAATTTTTGTTTTTAAAAATGGAAATGTTGCTGAATGGAAGAGCCCTGGCATTCAGCCATCTTTTAGTTGTTTCAATGGCAAGACTTTTAGTTTAAGACAACTTTCGCTTAAACCATTATTTACATTCATTAAGCCAGTATAATTACAATATATCTAATCTGAGAAATTTTTAGCACAACAGTATTCTAAATCAAATACTGCTATTTCATTAATATTCATTAGATATCAACTTTCGTAGATTTGTTTGGCTAAGCTTATTAAATTATGTAGAAGGTTTTAATGTAATTTCTAATTTAACACACTGTACTGACAAGACCATTGTCCTCAAATTTACTTCAATTTTTGCATTAAACTAAAACAACGAAACTTGATGTCCACGAATATTTTTTGGAACTACAGTAGGCAGCAATTTATGATATTTCATTATTATTATTTTTTTTGTTTTTACCTTTTTGTTCCAAAATATCACATGAACACGCTTTCTGCATCTGATGGTTGACAAACTCGTGGATAGGCACCTTCCTCTTAGGCTTCATATCAGCATAAATCTTCATCGAGTACCTGACGTTGTCTTTCCGTGCAGTGTTCACCTTGAAAACTGGAAAATAATGTTCAAAATGTTATTACTAGGTTTTTAAAATAAAAATGTTATTGTTAATATAACTAGGGGTTTATGACAGGTATATTTGCGCATTATAAGCAGTTGTTTTTCAAAAGTTTGTTTCAAGACAGCTTCATAAATCTCTTTTTTTAAGTAAAGTGAGATTAGGTAAGAAAAATAAAAATCTGGTCTAAGGTTTGAAAGGCTAAGTTAATTGATAAATTACTGTATATTGACAAATAATCACGATTTTAATTCGCTATGGAAGTGATTGACCATTTTCACCAAAATCAACCCATTGTGAATACACAATACAGATAAGTGTATTCAATGTCATTTAAACGATTTTACTGCTCACTTTCTTGCAGCGTGAAATAAAAATCATCATTCATATAGTATTTTTGAGAAATTGTGAATTCCACATCATGCCATTAAAACGTTTAATGGTGGACAAAAGCATAATAACATAATTACACATTCATCCGCACACGTTATTGATGCAATGCATTTCAACTAAAATATTTCTTACTTTGAAACCGCCTTTACAAAGGTTATCTTGCAAATTGATAAATTCTTAAAAACCATACGTATTTAACCGTGACTGATATCTATAAGTAACTTTCAATGTTGGTAGTAAAATAAAAAAATTCATAGAACTTACTTCTGGCAGAATTGCAGACTATGTCAGTAAACTCCGGGCTTTTGACATCCATGGATTCTGTACAAACAGGGCAGGACTAAACATGAAGAAAAAAAGTTTGTTTACAAGTTTATGTAAGTATTTAAAGTGTAAACATTATCTTTATATACAGATAATAAGTTAAAGTGGGTTTAAAAGGGATCCTATGACAATATAGCGTATAAGTAAAAGCAGTGAATTTTTGCTTTTTTTTTGGTAAATAACAATGACCATCCTAAGAGATACATTCTTTTTATTTATGAGTTGTTTGTTCGTGTAGAAATTAAGCCGCTATGGTACTTAAATTCTTTGTCTCGCATTTTGAATTCAGTAAAGCAGTAAAAACAATTATCCAAAAAGTGAAATTCTACATAAACGTTGAACATGACGACGCCACTCGCCAAAACCGAGGTCATAGATGGGAAACTCTGGGTGTTATGTGCATTCGTGTTTGTCAAGATCAAAAGTAATTTCGACGATGAATAAAATGATGGAGAAACAAATCAAACACCAGGGGTCGACACTAACTTTTTAAAATTATCAAATCACCCATAAAATCCTGCATACCTCTGTTGTTTTCACTCGGTAACTCTATAATCACCAAAATGTATCATATATCAATTTACTGTAAAAATAAACTCGGCGTTTTCCAGGAAGTTGTCGACAATATTGCCGTGGCTTTGCAACATCGATAGTTTACACATCTTTTTAAGCAGATTTTTTTATTAGTCCAACCGGACTGATTAGACAGAAATTTTGTTAGTCCGACTCAAAATCATTTAGTCTGTGACTAACGGACTAAGGTTAATGTCGAACCCTGAACACAAAATGTAAAGATATTCGTTTCAAAATAATCATGTGTAAACACACCTTAATACCAGGAGGTCCAGGTTGGCTTGAATCTGAAAAGTAAATTATGAATAATACTCTAGAAAGTAAATCTGATTGAAATGCAACCAAAATTAGATCAAATGCATATATGAATGTATGTAGAAATCGTTTTTCATAAAGACATACGAGATCATAGCTTTTCAGACTTATTAATAAAACATTTAAAATCCTGGATGGAAATATGAAAGGAAAAGGAAAAAATATTGATATTACTATTTATCATTTATGTTATATATGCTTTAACATTTATATTACAAATTGTAGCGTATTTTTTCTTGGCAATTTTATTTTAGTTTCCATATCCGCTAAACTAAAGGTTAAGGTAAATATAATCAATGACGTGGCAATTTTTTTATATTTACTTATTCGTTCAATGGGAATTCTGACTTGTACAATTTCATCATCAGGGGTCATACTCAGACCGAACTCATACTCCTCGGGCGTCAGGAAAGGCAACTCTTCCTTTGTCCCACATATTGTCTTTATGTCGTATTCAACTGTCACAGAGGAGTCTTAACGTAGAAAACACAAATAATTAAATATTAGTAAAATTAATTAAATGGAAATAATAGTTTTGAGAAAGCCAGGGTTTTGATGAAATTATCATCAAATTTATCTAAAGTTGTATTACTTTGAGAGTTTAGATAATATTATACATGTGCATCTAAGTAATATTTTTTTTCAATTGTTAACGTTTATGGTAACCTTTAAGAAAATCATATTCATACATTTATAATGATAATTTAGAAGAGTGGTTTTTTTTAGAAAATTAAAGTATCATCTATTGATTTTATCTTTTTTAGTATTTAAAGCACCATCAACCTATTTACAAATTATCTACAATGTAATTCTATTATGTTTAAAAGCTCGAAGGTATTTTCATCATATCATATTCTTATAACAAACTGAAATATAAATACTACTGCAATAAACACAACCTTTGGTAATTTACCTGTTTCATAGTAGTCATATATTTTCACGTAGGCAGGTTTGGGGTCGCTTAGTTCAATGTCTTGTTCTACATCAAAAACAAAACATCTTCGGTGTACATCAAACTAAAAAGAAACGACGAAATGAATGAGAAGTTTGATTGTAAATAACAGGAGATAATCAGGTGGTATTGTGTCAATGGGTCAAGCTACAATACTACATGCTATTACAGAGTGTTCATTTGATATATGCTTCGTTCTTTTCTTTTTATCATTTGACGGGAAAGTCATATCATTACGACAAAATAATCAATTACTTAACATCATGTGAACATGGAACTGTTTCGTTGAGGGTATGTATGAACATTTTACGATAACTTAATTTTTTACTTATAAGAGCGGTTTTCGAAAAAAAGTTAATGTCCTGTAATGCAGGATTTGTGAACGTATTTGAAAAAGTAAAAAATTATGAATAAAACTCACGTATTCGAAATATAGGTGGACAATATTTCCGTCGATTTCATACTTCTGAAGGCCAATTGTGTTCATTATCCTATCGGAAAGTATCTGAAACATAATATAAGAATTTCATAGTAAATAAATAAAACTGCTATTCGTTTTGTAAAGTTTACCAAATTTGTTGCATTTGTATTTAATAATGATTTAATTTCATATGAAAAACAAATGTATTCCTAGAATGTTTCGATGCAAAAAAGTAAGATTGTTTCAATTATTGACAGGAAAATATAAAATTAGTAGAAAATTTGATGTCATAATACCTTATTCAGCGTATCACGAACCGGAACCCAACCAGTCTGCATTTTTACGTCAACGATCGCCATCTTAGTTTGACCACTTGCTCCCTTGTAACTACAAAACATAAGACTTTATGAAATTGTTTGCACAATTGCCTACATATGGATTGCGTGCAACTACTACGTTAAGTACTACAACATGTAAGTGTTGAAAAGTTTGCGTTCAGAGATTTGTTCAAGGTTTAGTGTTTAATTTATTGGAATGTGAATATTGCCAAAGTACTTCTGCATGACTAGCGAAACTGTTTTGTTATTTCTCCTTTATCATTATCACAAAATTTACAATTTAACTGTAAAATTCTACAGAACAAAACCATTCATCGAACTTCATCGAACTTGGAGTAACTCATCTGATTCAAAACCTGTGAAGGAATAATTATTGAAGGAATAATGATTCCTTAATGAGAATTCAGCAAACTATTTTTTCATACAACATACATAACTTAAAGCATGACGCTTAGTCACAGAATAATCCTTGTTTGCACAACAATTTTGTAGCATAAACTATATTTTTGTTTAAGACTGTTAAGAAAATTACTACCTCTTAAGTATTTTTTAGTCCGTAGAAAACATTGCAGTTTGTACTGATTATGATTATGAGCACAGATTAGCTACTTGGTACTCATAGTCATACACACATACAATATTATCTTTACCTGGCACAGATGTTGATAGTTCTTTTGGCACAATTGTTGGGTTCATACTTAGATCTGTGTGTTGATATCTTCAACTCGAAGTCAGGTTCAGCCTCCAGCTTAGGAGTGTTGAATTTTACGTTGGCCTTTAAGATAAGTTGTTTTATAATAGAATATTGTAAAAAAAAAAAATACCGCTAAAAGCTAAAATCTAATTATTCTAAAAAATATTGTAAAAGGTAAAGTAGAAAAACATGGGTGTTAAAAAATCTGGCAAACCTAAAAAATTATTTTTTGTTAAATTGTAATAAAAGATAATAAGAATCACGAAAGACAAAAAATGGATCCAGAAAAAAATAGATATTCAATGAAATCACCCGTGAACATGACTACTGCAGAATGTATGTGACCACCAAACATGAATGGGCCCTACCTGTACCAAAGCACACCCCACTCCTCGCACTGTCACACTCAGGTCATTGGGTAGTTTGGGGATGGGCGCTGTTTGAAGAACCAGGTTATTCTCGTCGCTGATTCCGTACGCGGCAGACATTTGGTCTCCCATGATTTCTACCGTGATGTCTGTCCCGCCCTGGTGTACCAAACTTCCGTATACAGACAGAGCTTGTAGGGCAATGATGGTATCCTACAGTATCAACAGACATCATTCTACATTTAAGCTTCAGTATTTCTTTAACAATAGAACAAAGTTGTCTAAGTAACAACACTTGGGCTTGGAAACATTTCCACCTTTTGGAGGAGTATCAAAATGGTTGTGAAATATCGTTCTAAGAAATTTTGAAGAACACCCCATATTCTGGATCGCTTTTATCACCAGCACTTAAACTCAATCCAATGCATCGTTGCATAAATATTTATCATAGTTTTTAATTTTAAAAATAAAATTATCAGCTCATTTATGAAATAATTTGTGTAGTTTTGTCGCTATGTTCTGTGAGACATAAGAAGTAGGAAAATGAAAGTCCTTCTGTTCTTCCGGGTACCTGGGTTGAACTGAAGCCTCCTTGAGCGTTTCTCTGCTTGCTGAGCCACATAACAATTGGTTTAGAGTTGATAACGGCTTCCGGCTGATTTCCCACTGTGTATGCTAACAACGCATATGATGTCATTTCAACCTCCGCTGAAGGTGCGCGGTAGTATCCCCAAGGAGATGTTGGTTCCTCTTTCGGTTCTGAATCTCGTGACCAGTAAACCATGTCGGCTGCAACAAAATGACAAAACAATTAATTTGTTAGTGTACAATGGTAAAAACAACCTTATTGTAGACAACATGGATTGATGAAAGTTTATTACTTCCTTTCCTCTTCACTTTAGACCGCAGCATGGACATAATTTCTAGTCGTCTTGTGGATTTGATATCATAAAGGGAGTAGGCATACGCCATTAGAGTCAGCATGTAGGTATCCTTGACGTCTTGAAGGTCAAGGCAACGAAGAGCACCGAGAATAGCAGGATCCTTGGGAAATTCAAATGTATATGTCATTACACAGTTTCGATCGTCTCAAAAATGAAATAACAAAATAGTTCTATCTCAATTTTTGGACTGATAAAAAATAATCAAGAAATTGTCTTTTCCTGAAAGAAAATGAAATTGTTATCCACTTACATCCTTCGGAAGACCAGCTTCCAACATTGCAATAAGAACAAATGCTGTCAAAGTCCCCTCTTCGTCGTTGCCCTTCCCCCAACCTCCCTTCAGGTAGTAGCTATGGGTATATCCAACCTTGGGGAAGCAGCCAATCTCGTTTTGTTGACGTCTGAACCAAGCGATACTGGTGTTGAGATCAGATCGGTCAATATCGATGTACTTCTGTGATTGTCCCAAACATTTTACGACAAATGCCGTCAACCATGTACTTCCGCTTTTACCGTCCGACTCACCGAATGCGGAATATGATCCATCTGAGTGCCTGTATCTCAGCTGTCTTTGATAGCCTTGAAAAACAAATTTGAAAGTTAACTTATTGCATTTACATGAAGCAATCAAAACTTGACATTCGTTTGGTAATCTCAATGTACCTATCAAGGAAAGTGTTTGATTAACCACAATCACAGAATCTGAAATACAGTCTGTGTGTAGCATCGTATGACATTATAAACAACGCATAAAGCAAAACACTCGCAGTATCAACATTCTGTAACAACATCTGTTCCATTAGTAAATAACAATGAAAATATACCATTGCAATTTCAATTTGCAATTGAAAATATACATCTAGCAAAAATAATACTGTAAGAAGTAACTCATTTGTTCGCCTTAACGCAGGTCACTTTCATGTCTTAAAGTGAGTAATGCATCAATGAACAAAAACAATTTGTAGTAATTTAGTGTTATTAATAATATAACTAAAATATAACTGATTTGTGCTCCAAAGTACCTACCCACTCTCATATATCTCAGAGCATCGTCCAACACACGACTCACGTCCATATTGGTGTTATAGAAGTACTGCAAGACGAAGATATTTGGAGCGAAGGAGGCCATGTTCTGTTCTCCACAACCATACGGCATTTTCAAGAGATCCTTTAGGTTAGTGAGGGCAGGACCCATTACATCACCTGGTCAATATAAAAAATAATCTTTTTATAGAATTTATATACATTTAGTCAACGTTCTTGGTTCACTTGAATATCTTAAATATGTTCTTCTCAACGGAAAGGAAAAGAAAAAGTGCAAATCTTTACAGATACAATAATTTGTATATTTACCAATGATGTTCACAAATCCTCTCTCGGAATCTTGGATTCTATCTGAAGGAAGCTGCAACTTAATATTCTCTGTCAAAGTTAGTCCGGGTTCTCCTGTTAAAAGTGAAAAACGCATGACAATCCTTATGAACATATGTAACTTACTTTTGTTGTCTAGGCTCAATAAATTACAATGTATAAGAATGTCAGTGTTCAGCAGGATTTCAGTATGAATAGTTTGTAATATGAGTCGGATATCTAATTTTAAAGTTAAACATGTTGATAAAAGTGTTATAATAATGATTTATTATAAAAATTAATAACAAATTTGTTTTAAAAATATGACAAAGGTTTCTCTTTTTGGGATGCAAATGAAGACACAAATAATGTTTACGCACCTGATGGACATAAATAAGACGAAAATGTATACTCGTTTTCTAGTCCCTCCGCCTCTACCGGAAGTTGTCGTCGGACGGCGTCAGACACTCCCATTGCCTCCCTACTCACCAAACTGTTGCCACATGTTCCGTCATCAGCAATGGATTCCGCCTGGAAGAGGCCACAACGACACAGTAAGTAACAACCATCAGCAAAATCATATATTACATTAGAATGAACAAAATACAGTGAATTTGAGAAAATTTTAAAGGTTTATTAGTTTAAAAAACACAATGTATTTTATCATAAGAGAAGATCAAATATTGCATAAGAATGAACAAAAAAAAAACCCAGAATCTTTGAAAATGTTAAGGTTTGCGATGTCGTTAAAATTTAATTAGTTTAAAAAAATACAATGCATTTCATCATAAGAGCAGATCAAATATTGCATAAGAATGAACAAAAAACCCCAGATTCTTTGAAAAGTCCTACCTCAGCTTGAATGCTGATTTCCCCAATTTTCAGCGGAATAACCAGGTAACGCAGGGTTTCTGATTCTCCCCCGCAGACACAAACTGTCCTAGTTCTCATGAAAGTCGCCTCCTGGAGCCTAAACTCCACTGAGTCTCTCAGAGAAACCCTCATCTGAATGAAGCAAAAGATGAACCGTTATCAATAATATAATGTCAAGCAATGTTAAATCAATTTGTCCATTTTGGTTTTGTTCATTCTCAACTAAACTGATAACACATTTTCGACAAAATGAAGGGTTTTATAATTTTGTAATTTATGATTTACTCAGAAATAACAGAACAATTAAAAATATCACAAGCTGTGTCATTTTTAACCAGTTTTCTCTATTAAAAAATGGAAAGATGCATATACTACTGACATTTCTTTTTTATTAAAAAATATATAACTTAATACAGCTCATAACTATTTGCACTAATGAGTAACCAAAATAATGGTGTTTATATATATAATTGCTACTTATTTAGAAATTAGATAATCAAAATTATAATATTAATTCATAATTATACTAATAAGAATTCAAATAATAATTTTAATGTAGATTTGCATCCTAATGAAAATTATAGTGTCTTAATATTTAACATTGGAATGGGTAACCAAAATAATCATCTATTTATTTAGAAGTACTCCCTTAATATCATATATTAAGGAAATATTTTATATCCCTTAGAATTAAAATTTCTAATTATTGATAATGATTAAAAGAACCCATATTAATACCCTGTTTATATAAAATTGCATCTTTAAGAGAATTTTAATCTATAAATATTTATAATAGTAAAGAGTAACCAAAATAATAATATGTCTTTATGCATGTAAAATTGCTCCCTTATCAAAATATTAATTTCTAATAATTAATAATGAGTAACCAGAATGATAATCTGTTTGGAAACATGTAGTATTGAATCTTTACGAAAATTATTATTTCTAATTATTCATAATACTAAAGTGAATCCAAATTAAAAAAAAAACCCTTTAACATAAAGATGCATATCCTTTCAAAATTTTCAACTTCGTAAGGTTATTCATTGTAATGAGTAGCCAAATCAATAGTCTCTTCTTTTTTTTTTTTTAAATAAAACTGTATTTTTACGAAAAAATATTTGTTTCTAATTATTTATAACACTAATGATTAACCGTAAAAAAAATTGTTTAGAGTTCCATCCTTACCACGAGGCATTCCGTCAGATAATTGAACACAGTAACAAGGACAGGAACTACTTCATTACGGACGGCTGAGTACGGAAGTGTGAAGGACAGGAAGAAAGGCTGGAAGGCCGTGATACCGGAAATGGATGAAATTCCAAGACCGGAGGCAGTATTCAAACATATTGCATTTCCTTTCCACTCAGTTATCGTATCAGGGATTTTACGAACCAAGGTATTTTGACCTGAATCTCTACAAGATCAGAATAAACATACATCCCGTTTAAAGGTTCACAGGTATATGAACTTCTTTGTCGTGTGATTAACTTCTGTAAAGCCAAAATTGCTTTACGGTAGGTCTAATTACGTACCTACTAAAATTGCTTTTTTTTTTACTTTCATTGTATGCTTGAGAAAGACAGATTTCAATAACTGTGCTGTTATGTTCATAATAAATAAATTCAAGGTTTATTAAACGATAAGCACGTGCAGTTATCATTGTGACAATATTAAAAAGTATACACAGACCAGAAATGAAGGTTTTTGCTATCCTATAGGTTCATATTAGAATACATATTTGCAAATATGAATATTATATTAACATATAAACATTGTATTGATTAACATGTAATAAGGGTCTTATGATGTGCATAAATTACCATTCTAAAAGAATAAATGCAATAGCCTCAGAATGCAAAATACATACCAACATAAACTGGATTTGACAGTTTATGGTTTATAAACCTTAATGCAGTTTAAATAAATGGGTGAACTACTTCAATACTATTTAACGAAAATCAATTTTTGATCATTTTTGGGAGTTGATTTTAATCAACTCTCCTATGCACTTACTCGGGCAAAGCGAAAGTGAAACAGTGTTTGGACCTAAGCACAAATCAATTATACCGCTGACAACACTTAGTTCTTGAAAATAATCGATAATTCGATGCTATGTATTCTGAAGCATTGTTTTTCAAGAAAACTGATTCATAAATACCATGAAAATAGTAAGATTTTAAATTGTACAAACTGTTTAGATATTTTTTAAAGTCGTATGTATTCCTACGCTAGAGTTCAATGTAGTCTCGTTCAACCAGACGCTTGGCTGTCTCCATTGATATACGATAAAACAGAGTCTCTCTTGCTTGTCGGATATAAACGGAGACAGCCGAGCATTTGGTTGAACGAGACAAGATTTCAATCTTGCCTTGATCCATACAATTTCTCAGAAATATTTCGATTACTGATCCTTCTTGCCATGCAAAATCACATATCGTTGAATTTGAATAAATGATAATCTATAAAATAAACTCCCGTCAGTACTTCAGTACTTTGATTTTTATTTTACGTCAAGCAGATTGATACGGTTTTTTTGGCGCAAGCCATTGTCTCGTCATCAAAAAGATATACATATCAAACATATGAATATCAGATCTACAAAACATAAAGACGAGCCTTTTAATCTAACCAATGAAATAGCGTGTCCCAAACAGATGGACATATTTATGACATAAATTATTTAATTGCCACGTGTTTGAAATAAAACTCTTACAAAGTCAAGTCCGATTGTATGATAAGTGTATAACAATGGTTTTTTCCAAAAGGTCTTAGATGCAACTGGATCTGATGAGAAAAAGTTGTAATGGAAAACATTTAAAACAATACAAATTAACATGTAGTTTTTCTTACCCAATAAGTTCTAGCTCCCACAACCAAGTCTCTGGGAAAAAACTCCTGACATTTTTAGCAGCATTGGTGTTTCCCAATGATGGAACCATCATATCCACTGAATTCTCTGAAAACCAAGCAATTATAATGTTTTTAAATGAGGTAAGATGTTTTTAATTATCTCTATAATATTTATTCATATAAATATTTATTGATATATACCCTTCTTTAAGGGAAATCTGCATCTTTCGACTTAGTTTATAACGCGTTTTCCATATTGAAATCAAGATGTAAGATAAATGATAGTCTTATAAGCCAATATCATTATTTATGTCCTGCAAAGCCGTAAAAATTTTAAAATCAGGTCAAATTCAATGTTTATCTTTATAAGATTAAAAAATAGTTCCTAACCTGCATACACCCGATGATACATTGGATAAATATACTGTACACACGGTCTGGTTTCCAATTTCAAATTTGTAAACACTCTCAATCCGAAATTCTACGAAAAACGAATTAGCGAACAAATTACAGTTACATGTAAAATATACGCTAAGCATGATAAAATGTATATCTGGTCAAATGATACATAATTCCAGATTTTATGTAAGTTAAAGTTAGTAATGGCGTTATAAACACACAATTAAAAAAGAAATCATCATTATAATTAAGGAATTATTGTTTTAATTCTCAGCATAAATACAGATAACGTTAGATCTACCTCACTTTTAACAATTATAATTAAAGTCAAAAGAAAACGCGTTTATTTTTGAAATGTCTTTACAGTTTATATTTCTACTGATTACAATTCTTTAGAAAGTAAAAAAAAAAAATTCATATAATTTTTTTACCCCCATTTATTGTAAAATTATCTGCCGAAAAAAATATGTGAAAAAGTGAGATTTATCCCTCGAGCTGGTAAAAATTTTGTGTACTTGCAATTATCCTTATAACCTTGTCAGCCAATTTTTACCATTAACAAATATTTTTATCTATAAATTTCATTACAGTAAAAATTGTAAAATAAGGTATGTGCATTCGACAATGGACTTAATTTTAGAATTAACAAACGAGTAGCAAGACGGACAGACACTGTTATTATCTTTCGTTACATTTAAGTATACACACGTGATGATATACTTTATATCTTATTCATATTATCATATTATACATAAAAATGGTATATACAAAAGATGATGTATTCAATATTTTACCTTAAACGCCTGGTATGAGTCCACAGGAACGTCATATGGATTTCTTAGGATTTCTACAGCTAATAAAAAAATATTGCTTACAAGGTATGCATAAATTCTGGACATTTACGTTAAGAGAGACAATATTTTAAATAAGTACAAGTAACATCATAGTATCAACATGTTTCTTTCAATCATTTTTATAAGGTCCTGTAAAAAAGTTCTCTTAAAGTAGACATCAAGTTTAGGAAATGTTTTATTACACATATTACTTGTGGTATTTCCACGTATATTCATAGGGGAAAATCTCGCTAAATTTTAAAATTGTTGTCTTTGTTTCCTTTTTTTTTACGTTGAACATTCGAGTTAATCTCGCTCAATTTTAAAATTGTTGTCTTGGTTTCATTTTTTTTACGTTAAACATTCAAGTTAGTTTGTATGCTCAACAATGAACTCTACGTAAATTGATTCCTTGCAATTAAGAAGAAAACCACAGTTATTGGAACATATTTCACACGGAAATCAATCCGATGACTGAATTAAATTCAAAATATACCTTTTTCTGTCCCATTTTCTGTGTTCTTATCTCTGCAGTTTCTATCGAAGTGGTCGTTTATTGAATAATAATGATCATACATCATGTCCGTGCTAAGTAAGCTGTAAAACTAGATATAACGAGAGAAAACCGAGAGTTGAGTTCAATTTACAAGTTTATTGAGGCTCTGTCTTATAAGATAACAGGTACGTTTAAAATTTATAATTTCTTCTTGGATTCTTGGATTCTTTGTTATGGCGCATATATAAAAATGTCAAATAAGAAAACATTGCAGTATAAATCAGAACCACTGACCGTCTATTTCGTGATTCATTAGATATTTGGTTTACCAATGTCAAGAAAAATTGCTTATATTTATATAAAATAATGCTTTTGTTTGCATTCCATGAAAAGGAGAAATATTATGATAGTGAAAAAGTTGCAACAATCAATAATTATATGTGTTCTACCTTCTCAGGCGTCAACTGATGGTCTGCTTTCAAAAGCTCTATGCTTTTGTCCACAACCCCTATAGAACAGGCAGACCCTGGATCTCCTGACACTCGAATGGTGGCGTTAGTTCCGGGTTTAATTGGACTGTTAACGAATTCCATATTCACCTGAAAGACATCAGAAATACATGTATGACTCGCTTACTGCAGGTTTAAGGTATTTTCATCTATAACATGCAATTGTACATTAAACATTAAATTCCTAGGAGATGTTTGTTCAATAAATAATTTGGATCAACTTTTCTTATAAACAGTATTTTACCAATAAAACAAAATCACCTTAAATCTTTTGTAAGAGTAACTACCTTGTTATCAAAACATTTCTCCACTTCTAGCCTCGTGCTACTGGAAACCACTTCGCCGTCAGATCTGACGTAAAAAACAATGACCTGGGACTCTGGGGCAAAGGCCGCCGTGATGGGTAGGGCGATTTGTACTCTACCTACAAGGTTGCTCCTCTTGACCATATCATCTAGACACACGCCATCACAACATGTTCCCTCTGTATGTTGGAAGTTGCGACATACTGGGATTTTGCAAAGTTGTTCTGCACAGAAGAGGTTTCCCATTTCACATGTACATATTTTACAAGGATCCTGTGGATTCACTGCTTCCTCTCCATTTGGTATCGCGTTTCCCAATTCATCAATGCAAGCCAGGGGTTCTAAATATATATTCAATTATAATTGTTCAATATTTATATAGTCAGAAGAAAGTCTTTTTTTTTTAAAAAAGGTTTGTTTTATGTTTCATATTTACTTGTTTATTAGAGATATTCTTTTTTACATATTGAAAGAGAACATTCTTTGAGAAAATGATATGAAAAAAGGTGTCATTCGGAAAGGTGACAATTCGGAATTTTTTTGTCAATAAAACACAATGAATAATAACATTAAAAAGCCAAATATTAATAATTTTGGAGAGAATTTTAATATATCCTATCAAACGTTAATTTTTATCAAATTATCAGAATGAAATAATCACATTTCTTTGACAGCTTGAATTCCTTACACCTATATTTATGTTCACTGTAAACACGTATTTTCATATTATTTAATGTTGATCCTTTATAAGCGTAATTTACAATATACGATCAGTTGATATAAATTTCGAAAATTATAAAAATAAATTCAACTTTTCTGTTAGCGCGAATTCGTTTAAAGTATGTCTTATGCAACCGTGTTTTACTTTACTGTCAACGTTAACTTTATTAATAGATTATTAACTTTTATTCATTGCTGGCAATACCTTCGGGTTCGTTGGTATTCTCTAGACATATGAAGCCACAGCAGGTGCCCGGGACCAACTTGTATCGCTCACAGGGTGGGGCATCACAGTAGATATAGTTACATTTGGTGGTCTCTCCGTTCTCACACGAGCACATTCTACAAGGGTCGGAACGATTCGGGGCAAAGACCTCTCCATCCGAAACTAAATTACCTCGCAAATCCATGCATCCATTTGGAACCCCAGCTGTAAGTATTTTTACGGGAAAATTATGTATTGATATACGTGCAAGTTTGTACAATACGCAGATATATCAAGTGTTTTACAACATATCTTTGTACCGTTGTTAAGATTTTTTTAAATCAAGGCAAAACAGATATACCGTTTGTGTTTTTTGCATTAGAATAAAATACCATGTTTTTAAAATGCAGAAAGATTACATAGCACACATTTCTTATACTTTTAAAACTAACGCCAGAATATGTTTTCTTGATATGAGAAGGTTTTTCTAACCAACTTCTACAATTTTAGTAGATTGATTGATTTTATTTTTATTTGACATAATGACTGTAAAAAATGGCATTTGTATCAGAAAAACTTGATCAACAGTCAACTCTTTTTTTATATTAAAATTCCACTTACCTGGAGGTTCAATAGTACTGTCCAGGCATATAAATCCACAGCATGTGCCTGGTATCATTTCATACTGATCACAGGCGGGGGCGTCACAATACATGTACTCACATCCAGTGGCCTGGCCATAGTCACAAGTACAACTTTTGCATGGATCGGACAGATCGGGAGAAAACACTTGTCCATGGGGGATTTCTTCCCCACTCTTGTCTACACAGTTATCTACGTAAACGAAAGACAACTAACTTTAACCTTGTAAAAATCGCGTTATATAGAATAATGGGATCATAATGATTATTTGAATCACTCGCTGAATGAACATTACTAAAAGAAACGATTGGTAATAGGAAGTCAAATAATCCGAGTCAAATTCAAGAGATCTAATGGCCTAATCATCCATTACCCTGTATGTACATGTACATTGTAGCAAAAATTATAAGTCACTTTATTAACTGGAATCTATATTATATTTGAAAGCAAAAACAATATACTCAATATTTTTACTATTTCAATTAAACAGTTCTAGTGCTACAACACGTTCAGATCTGAGGAACTTATGTATTTATGTCAATAACATTTCTCAAAGTCAACAATTAAGATACTAGTATTTAAAAATGTTGAAAGAGCTTAATTTGAAACTGAATTTTATTCAAAATGCAACATTTGTATCCATGATATTAAGATATTTCCACACAGTAGAATTTTGCGGAATCTGTTGGGTTTTTTTGTAAAATCTCCCGTATTTCATTTTTATATTCTTAAAGGTGAGTAAGATTGTGTCATGTAGCTCTATAACAAAACTTTTACATTTAAAAAGTTGAATAATTCTGTCAAAAACATTAGCTTATTTTGCCTAAATACTTTTTGGCTTATCTTTTCTTATTTGATTTTGTTCATTTGTAAATAGATTTGTTTTATTATTTAATATTGAAGTTGTTTTGTATGATTAAAAAGAAACAAACTAACAGAATATTGTTAGTTTGAATTGTGTTCGGTAGCATAACTCTTACAAATGACACCTATGTTTGTTATCTCCCCTTTTGATAGCTCTTTAATCATAAAGAGTTAGTGTTTGTATAGATTGAATAACGTACATGTTCCAATGGTGGTACACGTAGCAGAACGTGGTTTAAACAAAGTGTGACAGTGTGTTTATCATACAATACCTGTGCCGTCCCCAATACAGATGCCTTTCAGATTCTGGAGACTCTGTTCAGTGATTTCATACAACGTGTTACCCTTGCAGACAGTGCTCATCTTCTTCATACAAGCCTGCAGGGCTTTAAACGCATTACTGTCAAACAAATTAAGATGATCATTAAGTCAAACGTCGAGGAGGCTAGACTGTCACCAAATTACCAATCTGATCTTCATTTTAATATCGGATAATTTTTTCCTTTAACTATTATATTGTAATGAAATATATTATGTAACAATTGTTTTAGCTTTTAAATTTAAAAATTTTATAATTCTTCATATATATGTATAATTATTGAAAATCACATTCGTTTCTAGCAAACTTAAAACTGACTTTTTTAAACTAGTGGGTTTTGAACTCATTACTGGCATTTGAATAGCTGAGACCGGGAACAATTACCTTGGACAAATTTATATTGCTATTGCTGTATCCAATACCTTTTATGCATTTTTTTAACCATAAACTTTCTACATTTAAAGTAAAATAGTTTTGTCTCATTTGGATTTTTAAACAATTTAGAAATGCTTCACCAATAGATAAAAAGAACAAGTGGTTTAAATTCCAGTGGAGAAGATTAAATGTGACAAATGTTTGTTTTTGTAATGAAAGATTATACAAAATTTATGCTCGTTAACAATATTTTGGAATTTGAATTAAAACGTTGTTCCAACATGTCGATTCCAGTGCTTTGTGTATTCATCTGATGTATTCTCTTTTCCTAATTCTGTTTTTTGTTAATTAAATCATGTTTTCCAATCAAACAGAAAAACTCGTAAGTTGTACATACTCTTTTGTAAAATTCTTTATAGTGTCATGCATGATTTTGTTCTGTAAGTAATGAATTATTGACGATTTAATATATTTTTAATAGTGATACAAAAATGTATGGATATCTATGTGTCTAATGAAAAAACATCTCATTTTTCTCAAAAGTTACATAGAAAAAAAAACAGGTAAATAAGATAATGACATATTTACTAAAATTACCATTGTGGCATGGAACTTAAGCCAGTTAGGTCAATTCCGGCATCTTCGTAACATTTCTGTACGTTGCACTGAGCACCATCTAAGGTTAAATAAACATTTACAAATCATACTTCACATCACAAATAAAATACATGATAAATATAATTTAACATATAACTAATAAGCGAAACACTTTTCGTAAGCAAAATACCATTATAGAAGTTAACCAATTTGCGATTCTTTTTTACTACGCTACTATTACATGTTAATTTCCAAAACTTTTTTGATACCTACCTTTGGTTCAATACCTTATTAAATTGGTTGGTCTTACTTTGTAGAGTTTTCGTATCATATTATGTTATTTTTATTTCGGATATTTTACCATGGGTAATTAACAATTATTTATCATCGTAGCACATTTACCTGTGCCACTACAGATTGCTTCCAGACCCTGTAGACTTTGCTTTGTCATGTCATAGATAGCGTTACCCTCACACACACCACCGATGCCCGCCATACAGGTCTGAAGAGTCTTAAAGGTGTCGCTAAAAACAAAACAGCTTTAGAATTTTTATATTGTTCATTAAAATAATTGTATTTTTTTAAATCTCGTGCGTTTTAAAGTGGAGAGCATTTTTTTTTAAATATAGTATGCTCAAGTCTTAACCAGTTTACTCCAACTTGTTGGTGTAAAATACGATAAAAATAAACCATCAGATCTGCCTTAAACTTTCAAATCTGATATTTTTGTCAAAACACTTTTACATGGTAAAGAATGATTTTCATTCTAAAATTTTAACAATTTTTATATCTATTAAGTAAATACTGAGCTCTCCATGTAAAGAACCTCATTAGTCTGAAAATGGACATGACCAGCCTGACCTCTTATCAAGCAGTCTATTGTGCTGCTCTGTTGTACATACATCAAGAGACTGAGTGAAAATTAGAGTTTTAAGGTAAAGTTAATTTTAAAGCTTTGAAATGAACACAGTAGGTTATATACCCCGTGGATTATAACTTCTGTAAAATCCTTTTGTATTTCATAAATGATTATAATATGTATGCAAAAATTGTGTTATATGTTATATATAAAATGTTAAAGACATCTGCCTTCTTAAATAGCTAAAATGAAAATAATGAATGAAGGATTGACTTATTCTAAAAGTAATAAAAAAGCAAGACAATGCAAAAAAAAATTAATCAAAATACCAGTTTGGCGTGGAACTTGAGCCCCCCGTTAGGTCAATACCGGCATCTTCGTAACATTTCTGAACGTTACATTTGGCGGCACCTGAAGTTTATAGAAGACAGAAATACCCTGCAATCACTGTTTACATAATGTAAATGATAACTTTTTTTCTTTTAAGTTCATTTGCAAGTGACATATCCCACTTGAATTTTTTTCCTTTTAAAGAGACTGAATGGTATACAATATATCCATCAAATATACTTTCGAATTATAGAATGATATGATAATTTTGGTAAGTATATAGAAGACAGAAATACATGTACCAATCCTTGTTTACATAATTTAAATGTTAACTGTTTTTTTTTTCTTTTAAGCTCATTTGACATATCCTATTTTAGTTTTCCTTTTAAGGAAGCTGGATGGTGTACAAAATACCCATCAAATCTACTTTCGAATTTTAGGACATGATCACTTTGGCCATTAACTATCATTTAGTTAGGAAGGATCCGACTGTTTTAGTCTTGAAATGTTATGTTCTTGTCTATTTTTGTACAAAGCTCTTTGTCGCAATGAGAATAATCATTTGGCTGAAAATGGTTACAATCATCCGGCCCTCTGTGGCTGAGAGAGAGAATTTGATTTCAGTGTAATTGAGGGACTGATTGTCGTAGACATTTTCAGACTATATCATTGAGACAAAGAGTTCTGCTCTTAATGAAAACCATTTGTATCTTAAATGTTTTCATAATATAAGAACTTTTTTTCAATTTCAAGAATGTTTTTTTACTTAAACACAAATTCAAAACGTTGAGGTATATAGTTTGGATATAATTTGTTTTGTATCTGTATACATTAAATTTAAACTACCTGCGCAAAACGGTTCAACAGAGGTAAGTGAGACAATGGCAGTCTGGAAATTTTCGTCTGATTCGCAGTTTTCCTCGTGAGGTGCCAAACAAGCCTTCGCTTTTTCAAGATTCCTGCAATGGTGATTGGAATGAATATAAGACTGAACCTCATCGTTACTCAACAAGCGTTACAGGTGCGTGTGATGGTTAGATCTTATCATCAATATTTATCAGTTTTTAATATTATTGTTGTTTTTTTCATAGCTTATTTGACGTTCAAGAAATTTATTGTAAAAGCTGGTACTATTAATTGTCGTGCCATTCAAAATATGCCGTCTTTTTATTTAAAAAAATGCATTTAAATTTCTTATAAAGATTAAAATCATAAAATCTAATCAGGTTTCAAACTCAGGAGCATTTAGGTTTCTTATATAAAGATTAAAATCATAAAACCTAATCAGGTTTCAAACTCAGGAGCATTTGGATTTCTCAAAAAGGTTAAAATCATTAACTCTAATCAGGTTTCAAACTCGGGAGCATTACATTGCCGTCTGTCCATTACTTTTATGTCAATCATTATCGGACGGACGGTTTGAGACAACATGAAAAGGTCCAATACCAGATTTACATAACAGTCATATCATTAACCTATATCATCGTATGTGAATATAAATCATTTTCCTGGGCTTAAGTTTAGAAAAAACTTTCGCAAAACAAGATCAAAACACATTGTCTTGTTAAACAGTCGACAGTTATTACTTGTAAAAAGCCGACAAAAAATGGCTTTTGCTAACCGATGGCTTTTGGTTAACCTGTGGGCTTTTTTAGTAGTAAATTTGACTTACGAGCAAGTCGCTGCCATGTCCGTTTGAGGAAGGCTACTAAAGCAGGTCATAGCAGAAACAAAATCACAAGGTTGTTTAACGGAAGCTGAAAAATAAATAATAATGTCACGTCATAGCTTCCATTACTCTTCAGAAAGTTCTTCAGTTTGGCTTACATCACTGCTGGTTGTGTGTTGACTCTGTATGTAATATTTACTTGTAAACTAACGTCATTTTTAAAATGATAGGCCTAATTTTCTGATTTTTGTTGTAGAAAATCAATTTGTCATGATAAATTTTGTCATGAGTTATACCTTTGCGGCTTATAAAGCGCAAACTGTTATTTTATATCTTACAACCCAGGTAGAAATTAAATTCATTTCTTAAATATTGTTAATAAAACTTTAATACATGCATGTACATGTACGTGTGTACTTCATAAAATTATCAAGTAACTTTTCATGATTTGTGAAAAAATATAGAGAAGCAGCAAACGCGGATATAAATGTACCATCAGGAAATTTTGGCGCAGGTAAATTTCAAAGTGTCATATTCACATTCTATTGTGTTTTTTGTGAAAAAAAAACCCACTACGAATCATTTTTGTAATGTATAGTCCAATATGTTTTATCAATGATACCCTAATATTTAATTGTACAATTGCTGAAAATTATACAAATAAAAGTACATGTACTAGGTTATTATTCTTGGAAAATAGTGAAGCGACCCCCCCCCCCCCCCCATTACCAACTTTCCTCCATTCAATGCTCAGCCTCAGGTCAGAGCTTTGCCCTAAAAATAATACTTTTTTCATATAAATATTTGAGTTGAGGACCGAGTTGAGTTATTTGAAAATTTTTGTGACGGCGGGGCCAGATCTGACCGGTCGGGCGTGATGAAACCTATCATTACCTTATTTGGACTCTATTTGATTTGACCGTATTTAAGCATCTTATGCACGTACTAGGTATACTCAAAGAATAAAAAAATCATTAGAATCACTTTAAAGAAAATGATTAAATAAAAGAATAAACTAAATCAAATTTACATTAATATTAACAGTAAACTTTGAACACAAATCTTGTGAACGAAAGAAAGGAATGATTAGTATAACAAAATTGATCTAATGTATAAATTTTCTAACCGTTGAAATGTGAAATTATCTCACCTGGTTGGTCTTCTTCAGGACAGACGAATCCACAGCATGTGCCCTCGATGAGCGTATAGTTGCTGCACTGAGGCTCGTCGCACATTTGCATTGCACAATATTTTATAGATCCCTCGACACAATTGCATATCCAGCAAGGTTCCGAAACATTGGGGGCAAAATTTGACCCGTCCTCAAACACCTTTCCAGCATTGTCAATACAGGATTCTAAACCAAAAAAAAAAGAATATTTTCAAGTAGGAGGTAAATTGTTGATACCTGTACATTTTGCGTTGAAGAAAGCATTTCTCTTTAATAAGTATGTTAAATTTGTAAAATAATTTTTTAAATATTAGTAAAATACCGATATTTCTTTAACCAATGTCTGTTCATTCTCGTATAATAATATGAAATGCTTTACTGTATTTTAAAACAATCTTCGATAGTTTAAACTAAAAAGAAAAACTCTGATGAAGCCTTATGCTGAAATAATAGTTTGTAGGACAGACTGACTTTCGCTTCGGCGTTTCCTGTATAGAATTGGCGGAAGTCCGGTAATTGCCTCAATTGTCTCATTCTAAAAGCAGAATTAAGAGAGAAATCGTATTGCACGCCATAAATAGATGTACATTTGAGAGATTAAAACATTTTTTAAAAATCATTCCAAAAAGAGTAAAATTTCAGAAATGATGGCATTTAAAATTAAATTTAGGTGAATTTTACTCACTAGAATCTTCGGTATAGGTGGAGTCGGGTATGAAATAATTACTGAAAGAAAAGAGGTTTCATAACTTTTAAAATGGGATAGTTTTTAACAATTCTGAAAATCAAAAAAGAACAAAGCTTTACGTAAATTTAGTGGACGATTCGTGATTTGAAAATGTTGCAAAAATACTAGTACATAAATTGAAAAATGAATTAAAAGAAACACAGTATAGTTAAAACGAAATGACTACAGTGGGTTGGTATAACTACGCCTGAGGAGTTTGTGATAACATTCTGCAAACCAATGAAAACAATGTTATTGGTGGCCCGGGCAAAAGTTTAGAATTCCAATCAATCAAACATAATTAATTATAGAGAGCTGTACTTTTTGGTCTTGGTGTTGTCGTTGGGATTTTTTGTATTTGAAGATACTGGTGGGGATCTGAGGATGTTGTCTGTATGGAGTCTGCCTCGGTAAACTGGTGTTTCTTGTTTGTGGTATAGATAATACGTCCTCTGGACATAACCTGTATATGGTGAATACATCAATTTAATGATAGGGAAAATTAATTTGTTTTATTTTATTATTCTTAATTTAATAATTATTATAATCATTATTGATTAGCAAAACTTTTAATAAATCTCTTATAGAGTTTGCAGTTTGACCATTTTCACTTAATCATTATTGATATAATTACAAAACATAAGAACAGTAACCAATTACAAAACAGAAAAATACTAGTACTTTCTGGGGCATTTCAAATACAATACTTTCTGAGGAGTTACAATTAATCCTTATTATTCTATCCATCACCAGTTGCTCACACGACATTAAAACAGCAATCAAACATAATACAAAAAAAAATTCTTAAGTAAGACACGCACAACCAAACATTTTCCAAATCCTCTAACATAACATTCAAACATTAAAATAGTTCCATAACAAAATAGTATTATGTTTGAACAGTTTGCTTCTAATATCATCGGGTTGTTTGTTTATTTGATTTGTTTTGGGGGTTTTCAATTTTGGTATTTTCGCCCATTCTGAAAAAATGTGACATTAGAGCTGACAACAGTCATTTGAGCCATGAAGCACAAAACAGTTACCATTACATTGTATTTGTCAAGTATCAACATGTTGAAATTATAATTAAAAGTATAATTTCTGTATTTTTATCTGTGAAAATGAGGGCAGAAATGGTCAAAATTGACATCAATTCTTCTGTTTTTGTCAATGCTAAAAAATAGTAGATTTGAAATTTGAAAACTCACCATGACATAAAAATTATAATTAGTGTCGCTCGGAGTAGAATAAAGAATGTCAAGCTTGAAATCCTTGCCGCATGCCACTGGTTGTTCAAAACTATCAATCTGTATGTAACTGTTGGAAGGCGAGTACCAACGAGTCACGCCTTTATATGCATTGCCAGGAGACATCTTGTGATAAACATTGTCACTTTCAAATTGAATATCTACGTCTTGTGCCTAGAAAAAATACACATTACAGCTACAATTTTCAATTTTGATTACGAAAAATACATCTAGCAATCCGTAATACCTGCAGTTACAAATAATGATAATTCAATTCATGCATCTAAAATTTTTATATTAATTAAGGTGAAAAAACTTACAATAATGTAATATGTTCATATTTTGCTATCAGTTACTTTGCATTTTTCCAGATGCATGTTACATCTATTTTTTTTGACAAAATCAAAAGAGTATATTGGACATTACAGACGGTATTGTTAATATGATTTTACCGATATAGAAAACGAAGTAATGTTTTCTGGAAGGTCCTCAATTGCAAAAAGAGCTGTTCCGTTGTCGTCTGTTGTGACATTCAAAGCTACCCGCCAAGAATCCAGCTGATAGGTCGAGGCACTGATTTGTATCCTCTTCTTTGGGATCGGACTCTCATCCGGGTTCTTAGCAGTAACCTAATTGTGCAAAATATTTGCTTGTATATTAAATCAATTTGTAAAGTATATTGGAAACATATTAAACGCAATCAGACATCAACAGATTAAAAAGGTGAATAGCAATGAAAATGGATTCATATAACATTAGAAAAATAAGGTAAAGTGAAAAACTATATCAAGTATTTTAAACGAAATTTTTTTTGGAATGAGACTAAATACAAATTTATACTTAAAATAGATAGACGTTAAGAGGTTCAAAACAGAAACATATTTTTGCTTTAACGTTTAAAAATCACTGAAAAAGTTACAGTACTTTTCCTCGGTAAGGAAATGCTGGTTTAAAAGATCCATCTGTCTCATCAGTGATTTCTAAGGTGGAAGAAACAATCGTCACTTCCGGTCCCTGCGACTGGCCAGACAAGACAACACCTGATAATTAAAAGAAAAAAATGTTATTAATAAGCAGACGTTTTTATTTTCGTTTAAAGTGTAATTATTTACAAAATTGTAAAGGATTTTGTTATGCTCTTAATAAAAGTAGCATTCATTTGTTACTTTAGAGGGATTTTTTTTCACAATTTAAATTTAGAACAGTTTTTCATAACTATAAGTATTATCAGTCTAATGATACATTTCAGATTTAATGTAATAGCCATTTATTTACTAATTGTTAAACAGAATAAAATTGTTTTTCTTCTATTCATCCTCACAGATTTTTTATTGACTAAAAAGTCGAAATTATTTTAATTTCTGCGATCATTGCAAATCATAAATATCACTATATTTCAGAACCTTTAACACTTAATTTAAGGGTAAGCAGTTGTCATCTCTGATTTATCTTATTTAATTTCGAATCAGAAACATGCAGTGATTCATAACATATATTAGTTTAAAACAGTATATGATGCATGGCATTCTAATTACATGTATGTTGATTAGGTATATGTATTTTTAAGAGGGGTGAAAAGTCGAGGCTTTTTTAATATCCTTTAGAAAAGAGATTTTTTATAAAGATATAGGAAAATATTCAATCATTATTTTTCTTTACTTAATACGTCTAGTCTATGACTTGAAAAATCATAGTTTATCAATAATTTTAAGGTAGATCTAATGAATAACTTGTCGATCATTCATTATGGTTCCTTAAGGTACATTTACATTCAATGTACGCCTTACCAGTCCCCGCCTCTGTGACCGTTGCGTTGATTTTGAGCTTTCCCCAGATAGCGTATCGCCTGGAGTTTAGTTCGATTTCTGATGCGTTAACAGACACCATCGTACAACCATTTATCTAAAAATCAGAAAATGTCACATGATGCATATCATTCAAATGAAGCAAATCAAAAATCATATTTTTTACCCATTTTTTATAACAACTTTAGTATCTATAAACGTTGTAAATGAAACGATAGTTGTAACTAATGAAACAAAGCCCATTGGCAAAAATTCTTTGTAAGCTAGACATATTAATAATTATGTATTGACACTACACAAAAGTTAGACTGTCCTATTTTACTTCATATACTGTTTACTGAATAAATTTTCAAACAAATAACCAGCTGAAATTCACATACATGTATTAGCTAAACATATTTTGCATGAGTTATCCATGTTGCAACGGAATGTAACAGTCTCTATCATGTCTATTGTAGTTATTTTGAAAGACTGAATTGGAAACCACCTCCACTACACACAGGTTTGCACTCACTTGTTCTACTGTGTTTACACCTTATTTACAGAGAAAGATATTTCAATCTTATATATTAAGTCAATATTCATTTCATAAAGTCGACCTAATGCGTTCATGGTTAAATCTATTCAGCATTTTGCTATTTTAGCTAGTTTAGCTAGTTAGTTTTAGCAATTTAGCTAATCCTGATAAAATAACCACCTCCAATAGTCTTTCTGTGCATGGTCTTATGAACTGGGGCCCTCGACGTCGCCAGCCATACCCGTAGGGAGAGTTATAGCAGACCTTTACTTGCAGCTGTCCTTTTACTGGCTTTCCATACGTATATCTAAAATACAAAGTAGTTTTGAATCGGATCCATTGATGCAGTTTATGTTAAGAATACAATGTACTTAGTTTAGTAATAAGAGTAATATTTTTGTTCTTTTAAAAGATAATATACGTGCATTTTATATAAAAGTTTGTAAGTTTGTGTTAAATCTGTTTTGTTTGTTGTTTCAATTTCGATAAAGCAAACGTTAAATCAAGAGAGCAGAGTTGCTAGCATGTTCAAATTTAGAGCTCCCATTTCAGAAGGTGGCAATCGTATTGTAAATTAATAAAAGTCATGAAAGACCCAAATGATAAGGTAACGATTTTTCTTGTTTTGTATAGAGGGCGCTGAACCGGATATCGGCTAATGATTGTTATACGTATGTAGTATATATGTATACTGTATACTAGGGTACATTTGTCCCGTGCAATTTCGTCCTGCTACACTTGTAAACAGATTCCCACGTTTTGAATTGGTCCAGAAACAGTTGTGCTTAAAAAAAGATAACAAAGAGACATTGGAGTTCGCCCAGTTTTTAAATGTTCCCGCTGACAATGTGAGCGACAGGGGCGAAAATAAAACGGGGGCAAATATTTCCCCGTACACAGTATACACCCAATTAGTTCTACCCTTACTTGGCACAGACTTTGAAATCGATGGTCTGAGTGTCGACCAGCAAGTATGCTGGGGGTGTTAAGGATACTTCATACTTCGGCAAAACTGAAAATAGACAACGTGACCATGACACTTAGCGGTAACTTTCCTCACATGAGTTATATCTTATTCAGGTTGTTTTGAATGCCTTTACACTATTAATATGCAGTTTGGGGAGAGATTTCCGGATTTTGTTAAAAATCTGAAGATATTTTGGAAATTGCGACCCTATAGGTAAATGCATAAAGTCAATAGTAAATGCATAAAGCCACCGTTTGTATGGGTGTTTTCTTTACAGTTATGTATATAAAAATTCAGATTTCGTATTTTTTATGTATAAGTTTGACGCTTTGTATATGCTGGGGTTTTTGTTTCTGGCAAATTGAATCACTAACGCAATTCATTATGCCATATATTATCGCTAGAAAATGTTTATATAATCTATACTCTGAGTTATTATAACTAAAATTTGTGATTGGAACTACTGCATTCATGAAGTTATGAACACAACTGACGAGTGGTAGGAATATAGACCAAGAATTTGATAGTTATGCAAATATGTTGTAATGTTACCGTATTCTTCCACAGAGAAGGTATTGCTGTACTCCTTGCTGTCATTGTAGATGGCTTTGATGACCCAGTTTCCCTGTGGGGGGTCATTGGACAGTAACATCTCCAGACTGGCTATACCTTATGCGAGAATTACCAAATAAATATTAGGAATCAACGCAAGGGGTACCATCTTCGCTTAAATAAACGTTGATATCATTGAAAGACAGCATAAAAAAGTTAGTGAATTTGTAATGAATTAATTTTAATCTGTATATATCAATGTTGGCGTAAGATTAGAGAACAGTAAAAAAAATATAATATTTTAAGTAATCATTCAGTTTAATTTTAAGTAACCAACAGTTTCCTTTCATTAACTATTCCATTTCATATCTGTATCCATTCTGTTTCCCTTAAATAACCATTTAGTTTCCTTTCAGTAACCACTCAGCAACATTTTAGTCAAATATGATAAACGACAGAGAATTGTTCTTTGATCTGTGCTCAAACTTTATCTTTAAAATTAATGCACTTAACTATCAATTCACTTCTTTTTTTTACCAGGGCTACCTACCTTGAGTCGTTGGGACGTCCTTCCATTGCATAACCCGGATGTTACTTGGGTTCTCAACATAGACCCATTTGATCTTTAAAATAAAAACCACAATTCCAATAAGTACAATCATATCTTTCAGGTTCTAGTTTTTAACCTAGATATCAAACGCCTTTAACTCCGACCTGGCGGCAGTATTTCAACTGCAGAATATACGTAAAAGAAGCCAATAAGATTTTTCCAATAATTACATAGTGCAACAGCAAGAACTTTTTTTGGATATACAAGTCAATTCAAAGCATGCTATAAAAAAAATAACAGTAACAGTGTTTTACAACCTTGTCGGTGTCAGGGCGAAGTCTGTTGTTGGCCTTAAGTCGCAGGATCCGGAATTTCACTGTTAACAGTAATAAAATTACGTTAAACTCATATGCAGATAAAGAGTTTTAAGATGCTGTGATCTAAATTGGAATTAGTTTCTTCAACATTGTGTACGGATGCTGTTATTGTTGGATGATTGTCACTAATGTAAATGGAGATTGGTGAGGCGGGTAATGGTCAGTGAGAAAAGGGCTTCAGGTGATACATGTATTACACGTCGACCAAAATCACAGGAGTATGTTTCAAAAGCAAGAATTGGTAATTATAAAAAAGGGTCCACTTTTAACCAGTTCCTGGGCATCTCTCTCTCTCTCTCTCTCTCTCTCTCTCTCTCATCATACCTGTCTGCCCAGGTTTGTACAATGGTTTGTCTGTCTGTATCAGTGTTATATCTGCATCCTCTCGTCGGGTTTTTACGTTCACCCTCTCAGTTTGAGTAGTACTCAGATTGCCCCTGGGAGGATACCATTGTGGAAGGTTCGGGACGTAGCTCCCATGACTCTGCAACGTGACATTGAATGTCCAATATCCCTCACGCTTTGGGGCTACGAGTTTCTGGCATTTTATGGCTTCTGAAACTGCAGAGACATGTTAATGAGGTATACAGTACTATAGTATATAATGTGCGCCAGTTAAACTCGTATTTGTACACAGTAAGTATTATTTTCTAAATGGTGCGGTCAAAAGTTTTAAAACCATGACTGCTTGTTCAAACACCTATAAACTGATATTTTAACTAGGTGGGAAAATTCAATTTTTAAATTCAACAAGATCATCCCAAACTAATAATGAAATTTTACCAATAATCGTCTTAAACAGTATGTTTCTATTCTCAAAAAGCTTAATCTATGTGTTATCATAAAGGTAATAATAATATATCTACCAACCTGTAAGATAAGTCTGGGGTGGATATCTGACGACATCTGTGTCATCTAGCTGCATCTGAGCGTTGACCTCTACAGAACCATCCTGGAAGGTTCCGGGAAACGTCACGCAGAAATCAAACTCCTCCCCTCTGTAGACTGACGCGGGTACTGTGATCAGGAAGTCCCTATAGAAAACGAATAACATTTGTATACATTGTTGACTCTCTCTCTCTCTCTCTCTCTCTCTCTCTCTCTCTCTCTCTCTCTCTCTCTCTCTGTCGTTGAATGGACGTTCAATATGTTTGTTTTTGTTGAAAAAGACCATATAAGAGTACATTCATTTAGTTTTTTCTTTTACTGATCACTGATCAGTAAACTTTTTTTAAAAGCAACTTTCAATATCCTCTTAAAAATCACCTTTTAAAAAAACAACACGCGCTTAATTTTAATTCCAGTATACATTGTACACCTGTATGTTGTTTTGTCGAACTTTCTTATTACAATACTGCACAAGTAGAGTTATGTAGACTAATTGATTCAATTTTAAAAAAATCCCTAGAAAGAACTCTCTCTCTCTCTCTCTCTCTCTCTCTCTCTCTCTCTCTCTCTCTCTCTCTCTCTCTCTCCGTGGATTTCGGCAAAAACAAATCTAGAATTAAGATGCACGGTTCTTCTAGGGAATTTTTTTTTAAGTAATTGAATGATAGTAATATTGTACAATGTAGGGTTATTTAATTTCGATTAATGGTTAGATTATAAGGGTTAAATCATTAGATACGTAGCTCAGCTTTGTTGTGAGTGTTTTTGTCCAAGTAGTGACGTAAATATTTAATTGCTGAGGGGTCATATTTTAATTCATCAGGGAAAATTTATTTTTTAACGACAGTATGACCCATAAACCATTTCGCAACAATAAATAAATATGATTGTCTCCGTCATGAAACATCTGTACCGGAAGTGAGCCCGTGGTATCTTCAAGAATTCTGTGGTATCGTGTGAAATCAGCTGACGTAGGTCTACATTAAGGAATAACTACACTTAACCTACTTGTTCTAAAGTGGACAGTGCCCTAGAAATGTATAGAAACTTAAAAACATTGAAAATGAATATCATATCATAACATTTTCTGGAGAGAAATCAAAAGTTACAATTCCAACTATCAAACTATTAATTTAGACACCTTGCCCTTAAAGCCATAAAAATAAGACGAGCTCACTTTTGATATCAGTCTCAGTTTTCCACTATATACTTGTGTGGGACATCAGAGATCAAAAATCAGCTCGTCTAAGTTTTATGGCCCCGGGGCCCGTCTCATGAACTATCCAGCTAAGTTGAACTGACTTTTGATATCAGTTTCATTTTCCCATAATATATAATCTTATGTAAGGATGAGTCTGAGATCAAAAGTCCATTGCCCAGGGTCTGTATTAAACCAAGTATCACATTTTTCTCATGCGCGGATCATTTTTGCCAGGGGTGGAGTGCAAGGAATGATTTTGGTTTGCCCGGTGGGGGGGGGGGGGGGGGGGTTGCTACTTTGACTAAATTCTGTCTAAAATCTTGAATTTTCCAGACCGGACCCCTCCCCCTCTAGATCTTCACGTGGTTCTTTTATACCTTGTGTACATACATGTCAGTAAAATTTAGATATACATGTAGTATGTCAAAAGTCATGCCCCTTTTCGCTTTATCCCTGCACGTTTTGCACAAATAGTTTTCCTTAATTATGATGTTGCATTTTTATGATCTAATAAGTAGTGTTTCTAGATATATACGGTCAATCAGCTGTTTGACGGTTTCGCTGTACAAAAGTTTCTTTTTTCTAGTTTCTTGTTATAAGCGAATAGATCATTCAAGACGAAGGCATTTAAATAACTAGTTTCGTCGTTATCTCATAATAAATTAATTGATTAAGCGATATACATGTATTAACAAAAGTTTATATGTTCGAATAAAAATCACTACCAAAACATGCATCCCCCCCCCCCCCGCCCTTCCTCAAGTGATGACAAATTTAGAAGAAAAACATCTACATGTATCTTTCCACTGCCGCCGACTTTGGAAACGTTCAACCACAACTGTATGACTACTGACCACAAAATTCGTAATAAATAGATGCTGTGGCGAGCCACTTTGTCTGTTAATCTCCTTATCACGCAGGGCCTCTCAAACAAGCTGACAAAAAGGAAATCCAGCTCTTCAGTTTTCTCGACCTGGGTAGGGAAAACTCGGTCTCCGTGTTGAAATTCTAAGTGGATATTTACCGTCATAAACAGCTTCATAAAATACTTTTCCTCGCAACTTTCCCTCCACTTGGTGGTCAAATTCTTGTGTTCGGTGGTATAAGGTCAATCTAACCTTAGATTATGTAATATTTCATTTTCAGGATGGACGAATATTTAATATCTATTATACATGTTCCCTGTATTTGGCATGATCCAAAAGTACTTCATCATGAAATCACTCAAAAATTCTGTCTTACTTAGTCATTTTAAAATTTGTGCATAAATTCTGGGTATTCATGTACTAATTTTTCCTATGTTATTTTTTTCCGTAACTGAGAATTTATTAATGCAAAGCTTAAGTTTATTAATGTTGGCTCAGAGCGCATTTTACTATTTTTGAGTTTTGAGATCTTCAGCTTACTCCCCATCAAATAGGAAAACATAATTCAATTTTGACACTGTTTTGCTAAGATGCTGGGCGGAAGTCTATCACAAAAGATTGCAAATATTTAGACACCCATGAGATTCGGACTTTTTGTGCCTTTCTGATCCCATGGACAATGGCACTTGTCACTCTATTGAGAAAGTTACAAAGAGTCAATATTATCGCAGACGACAGTGGCATTGTCGCAGACGACAGCGGCGAAAGGTGTGAAGCTCGCACGTGCGTTGTAAATGTTTTTAGATCTCTATTGTTTGAGGCAATTACATGTACATATTTATATGCATTATATAAACTACTCTGAGTTTAACGTTTAGGTCAAGAAAAAGAGGGATACGGTCAATTAATGAAAAGTCATATTGTGCGTTTCCAACTATGTTTTAAAATTATCTATTGATAAACATTGATAAAGTTTCAATTTCTTTTAACATTTTCATTGTATACATGAACTTACAGAAATATGCTATATGTACTAAAAATAGTTTTAGTGCATACGACTCACTAAGTTTACACAGTTGTTGAAAAAAAATAAACTAAGGATTTTTTTAACATTTAAAATATTTTTCCATATATGTAACGAAATTATGTTACCGAATTAAAAATGTCATTTAATATGAAGATTAACTGTGTGCTAGCTTCGCATCTTGCAAACATAATGCATGTTTATACATTCGAGCTGTGAGTATGAACAATGCACTTAAATTGCGGTATATTTATGTACTTGAACATGTCTCATAATCGCCTGTATACTAAAACAAAAATCTTATCTCCTTTATTTAAAACTCCATATACTTTGATGACTATCAGTACTAATGCGTTTATTTATCATTTGCAACGCCATTGAAATACTTCATAACCTATCGTAACTTTCAAGTAGACTTTGTTCTCATCTAATTTCCTTGTCCAATGTTAAAAAAATGAGCAAACTTTACCGACAGTTAGACAAACGTTTGATCCATTATGCACTAGTAAAAATTTTACAAATTGTCCTGTAATTTTCTTTCTATTCAAAATGATTGGTATTCTTAATCGAATTCGAAAACCGAAAATATTTTTAAAGTATATCAACTTACTGTGAGACATACGCTGCAAGCAGATAAAATGTATGCTAGTAAAAAATAATAGCATCAATTTTCCCGATAAGTTTTTCGCTCTTTTTTGATTGGTTTTGGAAATAACTAAGAAAATGAATATAAAGGGACTTCAACTTACGGGGAGGCGTTCGCTGCTAGCAAACAGTGTAGGAGCCCCAACCAGAGCAGTCGGCGTTCCATGGTGAAATGACGGGAAAGTGGGAGCTGCCACCCCCCTCCACTCAAAAACTACTTAGCTTTCTACGTTGTATACACAGCGGCGCGGATCAAAGGGTTTGATATAATTGGGATATTGAGCGAGTGTATCTCTAACAATGACCATGATTAAGAAACGGCTTCTCGTCAGGCAGGGAGTAATTAGATTCCTATTGTCCACTTATTCAAATCAATTCAATTTATTATCCTTGAGCTTTACAACTCATCGGAATACAAATTATAATACATATAAAATTATATACAAATGTGCAATGTGCAGTAAGTGAGTGGACATATTATGACAATATAATCATGTACATATCTTAAGATATGAATGGACATAAATTATGATAAGTGGCTTAAACTGTAGTATTATTACAATGCTGCGCATTCATTTTGGAAGCGCTAGACAAATATTTTCCTAAATTATTGAGTTCCTTTGTATTGTTCACACTTAAAAGTTTAGCTAGCTTAAAAACACTTGGTTTTTTGTAATAAAAATTTCTTTCGTAATTCAGCGTAAAAAGGACATATGAGTATAAAGTGGAACTCATCTTCTAAATCTTTTTTATTACAATGATTGCAAAATCTTTCATTTCTTGGCACCTTGTTGTGTCGACCACTTATAGTTTGTATGTATGTGTACACAGGTATGAGTTCAGTACTTAAATCATTCATGTCGTAAATATTGCAATAATTTATAAGCGAGTTTTTGTGGGTCATTATTTGGTTTAAAAATTTTTTTTTATTGTAACAACAAAATAAATGACAACGAAGGCAGCAGGAAAGCCCTTGTGATATATAAGTCTTCTCCGTATAGTGAGTAATAAATTTACACGGTATATACAAGTATTGTACTCGTGCATATACTAGTACATATGTATACTTAGATAAGTTCAGCATTCAATACACGTAAAATCTCTCTCTCTCTCTCTCTCTCTCTCTCTCTCTCTCTCTCTCTCTCTCTCTCTCTCTCTCTGATAAATATTCAAAGGGCTACACGCTTACTTAGATTGTATCAGTGACAGTTTTTGTATTAACTTTATCAGGGCTTTATTGTGTTTTGTGATTTTTATTATTAACCAAACATCTTGTAAGAAACGCTTGATTGCAATCAATGTACGAATGGTTGATCAAAAGGTTGTGGTTCATAATGTATCGCGCCTCGCTGTTTATTGAACAAAAATTTTTTTCCCTTCAAATTGTTTAGAAAAGCAGTTGGAAAAAAGAACAGAAAATCTACGCCGATAGTGTAAATTTGACAATTTTAGCCGAGGTGATTAATGGTTATTATATCTTTTAAAAAAAAAAGACACCCGGGGAATGAAGTAGTTTTATTACCAGAAATTGTCCTTGGGCGTTTATAACATTATAACTTTTTTCCAGTGATTAAAATTCATTCACTTGCTTTACATGTACATCTCATGTAATTACATGTACAATGTACATGTACCTGATTACATGTACGTGTTCATCATGTATTTATTTGCTGAACTATATTTTATATGCCATGAGAGATGATATCCTTTCATGTGTTAATTTATGGTTAATGGGAACTTTTAATGTAATTTGCTTAGAAAAGTAAAAACAAGAGCACGGCGCAAACTTTTTCTTCATAAATTATATGAGCCCACTTTAATTTTGGACATTCAAATGATTCATTTTTCAAAACTCGGCATTGCAATAAAGGATTAAACATTATCAGTTAACGTGTTTCTATGCTCTTTTAGCTACATGTACAATCTAAATCACACGCCCTAGTGAAAATTAAGTATACGCAAATTAATTGTACATGATTCATGCCTGCATAAAACCTCTTTGTTTGGTCATTCTTTTCTGTCTGTAAACCTTCCAACTTTTTTTCCACGGTATTTCACAAGCATTAGATGTTTACTTTGCAAGTTTTCAATCGATTCCCTTCATCTACAGCTCTAATTATAATCACTTTATTTTCAACGCAGCTGGTTCTTTTTTCCATTTCATGCATATTTTCCTATTGCATCTCCACTGATTGCTGAATGCAATCAAAATAAAAAAGAAAAACAAAGAACATTTTATTTAGTTTCATGGTTTTATTTCAACAAACTTCTGTTGTGAACACCTTTAAAAAATTAAAATGGCCCAGTAAGGGTATAAAATTGATGGTACAATTAAACTTAATGAGTAGGTTGAAAGACATTTCAATGACCCAGCATTTCATAAAAATGAAAAAAGATAAGGCAGTAGATCATTTTGACTAGAAAAAGAAAGTTGGCACATTATTGCGTATAATTATATGAAGATTAACAAATAAAGGGGGGGGGGGTTGAAAGTTGAGGAAATGATAAATATGATAAAGATGTAGAAACAAATGAAATGGTAAAAAATATGGAGTAGTTAATCAAATGTACATGACAGTGTTTATCTGAAAAATTATGATAAAAAACCTAATATTAGTGAGGGGGCCGATTTTTACAGTCTTAATCCTGTGAATTTAAAGTAGAAAAAACTATACATAAACATTACAAAAGAGTTGTTGAGGAAAATTAAAAGTTATGAGGAATATGTAGCACTGAAAAGGAGTAAAATTATGGAAAACTTTGTCACATACTTGTTTTTATATATTCTTTTGAAAAATTAATTACAAACATTATTTAGTCAAAAAATTGAGATTTATAGATTTCTAACATTTTTTCTTTTATCTTGAAATTTCAAAACAGAAGAGGGTTAAAAATGAAAATGACAAATAACTTTTAAAATTTTCTTTCTGAAATTTTGCTAATTCAAAAATTAATGAAATAAGAGGCAAATTGCAAAAAAAGGTGAAGTCCTAGTCTTATTTTGAGCATTCAAGATGGAAAAATAAAAGATTAATAAATTTTAAAAAAAATGAGATGATAAACAAATTAAAGATTAAAATAAAAAGCTAAATACGAGAAGAAATTTTGAATCCATTAACCTGTATCCCTTGACCTAATCCTGACTTCACCCTCCCCCTCCCCAACCTTTCCCTTTCATCTCATTTCAAGGAAGTCCCAGGGCAGGGGCCGTCATCCCCCATCCACCTCCCCTCATGCCAATACAAGCATAGAAGCAGAATAAAAAAGACGGAAGAGGAAAAGAAAGCAAAAGGGAGGTAAACAGGAGAGAAGAGAGCAAAGGAGAGGAAAACAGGAGAGGAAACAGAAGGGGAGGAAACAGGAGAGAGCAAAGAAGAGGATACAGGAGAGGAGAGCAAAGGGGAGGAAAACGGGAGAGGAGAGCAAAGGAGAGGACACAGGAGAGGAAAGGACACAGGAGAGGAGAGCAAATACGAGGAAACAGAAGAGGAGGGCAAAGGAAAGGATACAGGAGAGGAAACAGGAGAGGAGAGCAGAAGGGAGAAAAACAGGAGAGGAAAGCAAAAGAGAGGAAACAGAAGAGGAGAGCAAAGGTGAGGAAAACAGGAGAGGAGAGCAAATAAGAGGAAACAGGAAAGAAGAGCAAAGGAGAGGACACAAGAGAGGAGAGCAAAGGAGATGACACAGGAGAGGAAAGGAAAGGAGATGACACAGGAGAGGAGAGCAAAGAAGAGGACACAGGAGAGGAGAGCAAAGGAGATGACACAGGAGAGGAGAGCAAATAAGAGGAAACAGGAGAGGAGAGCAAAGAAGAGGACACAGGAGAGGAGGGCAAAGGAGAGGAAAACAGGAGAGGAGAGCAAAGAAGAGGACACAGAAGAGAAGAGCAAAGGAGAGGACACAGGAGAGGAGAGCAAAGAAGAGGAAACAGAAGAGGAGGGCAAAGAAGAGGACACAGGAGAGGAAACAGGATAGGAGAGCAGAAGGGAGATAAACAGGAGATGAAAGCAAAGGACAGGAAACAGAAGAGGAGAGCAAAGGTGAGGAAAACAGTAGAAGAGAGCAAAGAAGAGGATACAGGAGAGGGAGGAGAACAAAGAAGAGGTTACAGGGATGAGAGCAAAAAAGAGGAAACAGGAGAGGAGAGCAAAGAGGAAACAGGAGAGGAAACAGAAGAGAGGACAAACGAGAGGAGAGCAAAGGAGAGGAAAACAGGAGAGGAGAGCAAAGAAGAGGACACAGAAGAGAAGAGCAAAGGAGAGGATACAGGAGAGGAGAGCAAAGAAGAGAAAACAGAAGTGGAGAGCAAAAGAGAAGACACAGGAGAGGAGAGCAAAGAAGAGGAAACAGAAGCGGAGAGCAAAGGAGAGGACACAGGAGAGGAGAGCAAAGGAGATGACACAGGAGAGGAGAGCAAAGAAGAGGACACAGGAGAGGAGAGCAAAGAAGAGGACACAGGAGAGGAGGGCAAAGAAGAGGACACAGGAGAGGAGAGCAAAGGAGAGGACACTGGAGAGGAGAGCAAAGAAGAGGACACATGAGAGGAAAGCAAAGGAGAGGACACTGGAGAGGAGAGCTAAGAAGAGGATACAGGAGAGGAGAGCAAAGGTGAGGAAAACAGGAGAGGGAAGCAAAGAAGAGGAAACAGGAGAGAAGAGCAAAGGAGAGGACACAGGAGAGGAGAGCAAAAAAGAGGAAACAGAAGAGGAGAGCAAAAAAGAGGAAACAGGAGAAGAGAGCAGAAGGGAGAAAAACAGGAGAGGAAAGCAAAGAAGAGGACACAGGAGAGGAGAGCAAAGAAGAGGAAACAGAAGCAGAGAGCAAAGGAGAGGAAACAGAAGCGGAGAGCAAAGGAGAGGACACAGGAGAGGAGAGCAAAGAAGAGGACACAGGAGAGGAGGGCAAAGAAGAGGACACAGGAGAGGAGAGCAAAGGGAGAGCAAAGGAGAGGACACTGGAGAGGAGAGCTAAGAAGGGGATACAGGAGAGGAGAGCAAAGGTGAAGAAAACAGGAGAGGGGAGCAAAGAAGAGGAAGCAGGAGAAAAGAGCAAAGGAGACGACACAGGAGAGGAGAGCAAAGGGAGGACACAGGAGAGGAAAGCAAAAAAGAGACAACAGGAGAGAAGAGCAAAGAAGAGGACACAGGAGAGGAGAGCAAAGAAGAGGATACAGGAGAGGATAGCAAAGAAGGGGATACAGGAGAGGAGAGCAAAGGGGAGGAAACAGAAGAGGTGAGCAGAAGGGGGAAAACAGGAGATGAAAGCAAAGGAGAGGAAACAGAAGAGGAGAGCATAGGGGATGAAAACAGGAGAGGGGAGCAAAGGAGAGGATACAGGAGAGGAGAGCAAAGAAGAGGAAACAGAAGAGGAGAGTAAAGGAGAGGACACAGGAGAGGAGAGCAAAGGGGTGGAAAACAGGAGAGGAAAGCAAAGGGTATTAAAATAGGAGAAGGGAGCTAAAGCGGAAGAAAAACATGATAGGAGTGTGCAGGAAATGAAAACAGTGGAGGGAAAATGAAATTAAAACGGAAGGAGAGCGTAAAGAGAATGAAGGACAAAGATTTATTTAGAGGAAAATGTAAAAAGGGAAATAGGTTAAAGAGAATGAATTTAGAAAATGTTTTATAGGAAGAGTTTAGAGGGAAGTTTTAAAAAATGGGAGAAGGCTGGCTATGCTTGTATTGGAATGAGGGGAGGTGGGTGAGGGAAGAATGCTCATGCCTTGGAATTTCTTTGACCTGAGATGGAAGGGTGGGTATGGAGGAAAAGGGAAAAGGTGGGATAGGGGCAAAGGATGCAGGTAAAGAGCTGTTTAACATAAGCTTTTTATCTTTATCAGCCGAAATGTGTAAACTTAAAATCTTAAATATACTACAGGAGAGATTGAGACGAATGCAAAATAAAAACTGATGGAATAAGGATACACAGAAAAAATTAATTTTACATGAAGAAAAAAATTAACTTACAATTTAGGAATAAATTTGTGACAAAGCTTGTGATGTTATAAATCTAAAAAAAGAAACTATGTTTGGGGGAAAAAGTAAAAGAGACAAGTACAAAATATAGTTTGGGTAAATGAAATAGAAATGGGAGAGAATGCATGTACAAATGATAAACTACTTCAAAAAGGGGAGAATGATGACTGAGCATTAAGCACTATTTTTCAATGAACATTTTAAAAAACATTATAAATAAATTAGCAGATTAAAGATAAAAAAAAAATAATTAAAAATTCAACAATAGTACTATCTGTTTAACAACTATTAAAAAAATTCTTTTGCAATCTGTTTAACAACTGTAAAAATTTCTAAAGGAACAATTGCACTCTCTGTTTAACAACTGTAAAAATCTGTTTAACAACTGTAAAAATACTATTAACAAAAACATATACATTTAACAAGGATATAAACTGTCTAAATCATGGTTTTAATGCTGATGAAAACCTGGCATGCTGCTTAAATATAATAATTGATGAAAACTGGCACATGTTAGAATGAAAACCATAAATACTTATATCAAAAGTAGAAAGGGCTATCGACTTAAAAGACCTAAAAAAATCACAATTCAAAACCAGCCATGAAAATTCAAATTAATTACAAAATATTGGCTGTCAATTTGATAAAATTTTTTAGAAAACATTCCGAAAAAGGTAAATATGTCTAAAAAAGACTTCAAAATATTAAAACTCTATAAAGAAAGCCCTTGAATATCGTATTGATCAATTCATGATATACATTCAAAATATTAAAAAAAAGAAAGGGCAAATGTCTTAAAAAAATTAAATAATCACAATTCAAAACCAGCCATAAAAATTCACATTAATTACAAAAAAACTGGCTGTCAATTTAATTATGACTTTGGAAAACGTTCCGAAAAAGGTAAATATGTCTAAAAAAAGACTTCAAATCATTACAACTCAAAGAATAAAGCCCTTGGATATCAAATCAGTTACAAAACTGTGTCTTTTACTTAGCATTCAATCCCATCTTTTGTAGATTTTGGCTCTAGCACTGTCCACTTCTGGAAGGCTCTTGGGATGCACAGCAGCCATTTTTCCAGGTTTCCTGAAGGTCGGAGCCAGCTCCACAACATTCTTCTTATAGGCCGGCATCTTGTTGTTCTTGAAGTCTGGCAAGATGGCGGTTCCGGTCATCATGGATCGCAGCTTGGCATTGCTCTTGGCAGCTGTAGAGGTTTCCTTGGGAGTGATCTCCTTCTGAGCACAGATGATTGGAACAGGAACCTGTCTGGGTCTGCGCGGCAAGGTCATGTCAATTTCAGGGTGGAATGGCATTTCCACTTTGACCACAGATGCTGGGATCTTTCGGCAGACTCTGTTGCTCTTTTGAGGCTTAATGGGGGAAAGCTCCTCTTCCTTGGGCTCACTGGAAACTTCAGTTGGTTGAGCATGTGATTTGGCTTTTGGTTTCAGAATCTTTGGTTGCTGCCTGTGGCTTTCTTTGTTGGAGTCCTCTGGGACTGGTACAGCCTCCTTTGACTCAGACCTCCTCTTTGTTTTGGGCTTTGCATCAGCATCATCAGTTTTCAGTGCAGATTTGGGCTTCCTTTGACTTTTCCTCTCAGTTTTATCACACACTGAAATACCAAAGTCTGCTTTTGTAGCTTTTTTGGTTCTTGGCTTGACGTCATTCAGCAAAGAGAGATCAAGTTGTGGAACGCACTCTGGTCTCACAACTTTAGGTTGCTTTTTTCTGAATTCCCTCTCGGATTCATTCACAACGGATATGAAAAGTTCTTCCTTTGATCTTGGGATGTGTGAGAAATCATCATCATCATACTTAGGAAGCTGGAGGGATGGAACCACAGGGTTTCCTTGGGATCTCCCAGGTTTTGGCTGCATGTCACTTTTTCCTTTTGATTCTTCCATTGTCTCATGGTCAAGGTTTGCTTTCTTGCCTTTCAACTTCTTGCTATCATTGTTGAGCTGAGATTGAATCAAAGGTGGAACATGCGGGTTTGCTCTGGGTTTCAGAATTTTGGGCTGCACATGGTTCTTCCACTCATTGTACACTGGAACGGCCATATCTTGATGAGGTCTTCCAAGTATGGGATTTCTCTCATAATACTGACTCTGCTGAGAGATATTCATGGGTGGAAACATCTGCTTTGCTTTAGGCTTCTGATTCTTTGGTTGATCAAAATTTCTATTCTCATAGAAATCATGAATTGGAAAGATCATTTCTCGCATGGTGTGCTGGGCCTGAGGCTTGGTGTCAAATCCCAACTTTGACACATCAAGAATGTCTGGTTTGGGCTTCAGGACTTTGGTTCGGACCATGATAGCTACTCCAGACATGGCTCTCATGGATTGTATCTCAGCTTCCAGTGTGTTGACCTGATGACAGATCATAGCTTCTTGTTCAATAAGCCTCTGGTAGAGGAAGACATCCCAGTGAATCAGGGATTGGATGCGATCGTCAAAACATCCCTCAAACTGGCCGAGTTCCTGGTGCATTGTGATGAGTTTCAACGACTGCACGGTCATTCTGTTGAGCACCTCGAGGTGGTACTGCCTCAATGCCTGCACTTCTTGCTCACCATCCTCCAGCCTGAGGATTCGGCGCCTCACCCCGTTCTGGACTCGCTGCACCACTTTGTTAGTGTGCTTGGCTTCAAGCCTCAATCTCTCTACTTCCACATCTTGCCTCCTGTCGCAGAACCTCTCCAAAAATTTGATCACCCTGCAAATGTAAGCGAAAGTCCTATGTCATGATGAAAAAAATAAAATTTATTTAAGTAAACAAAACTAGTTAAGTTAGTAAGTCTATTAAGCAAAACAAATCGAAATCAGACTAAAGTAAAATAGAAGATTACAATGATTTACTTACTTATCCTCCTTCTCTTGAGCTTCTGCAGTCTGAATCTCAGCAGAGGGGTTTGTTACTGCAATGCAAAAAAATATAATGAGAATATTTTATACAATTATAATCATAAATAATAAACTCAAATGTTTCTTATCATGATAATTGTTGCTATTGTAATTTAAAATACAAGTATAAACATATAATAAATAGAAAAGCCTTACCGTCTTTTACCAGAATTTGGCCCTGAGAAGCAATTCCTGTGCCTTGAAGCTTCTCCTTGTGGCTTTGAGGATGATACCCACTGCTATGTGGCTTATCCTGGCTTGGAACAACATTTCCAGTGCTGTGGAGCTTATCCTGGCTTGGAGCAACATTTACAGTGCTGTGTGGCTTATCCTGGTTTAGAATAACATTTCCAGTGCTATGGAGCCTATCCTGGCTTGGAGCAACATTTACAGTGCTGTGTGGCTTATCCTGGTTTAGAATAACATTTCCAGTGCTTTGGAGCCTATCCTGGCTTTGAGCAATATTTCCAGTGCTGTGTGGCTTATCCTGGCTTACAGCAACATTTCCAGTGCTGTGTGGCTTATCCTGGCTTATAGCAACATTTCCAGTGCTGTGTGGCTTATCCTGGCCTACAGCAACAGTTCCAGTGCTGTGAGGCATATCCTGGCTTGGAGCAACATTAACAGTGCTGTGAGGCATATCCTGGCTCTGACTTGCATATCCTAAGATGCTAAGCTTGTTGAGGTCTCTACGTTTATAGGCCCAGCGACCATTGTCTTCTGCAGTTTCTCCAGGCTTGATGTAAGCTGCTGGGGTCTCATCAAAACTGAATTCTCCAATTTCAAGGACAGTTCTGGTTGTCTCCACGAGTTCAATGGTAGATACATCGCTGACACTATCTGAGTACAGAACTGGTGGCTTCTTCATTGGTCTCATGGCTTCTGGAGTGACTGGCAGGTCCATTTCTGGCTCTGCCGTGGCATCTGAAACAATCATAGGTGCAGCCTTTTCCCCTGGAATATCATCAAGTTTGTGCACAGATCTTCTCCTCCTGAGTGGACACATGTACTGTGAGACAAGTTTTTTAGGGGATTCGCATGAGCTGGCAAGATCTCTGGGTGTTCCAAAACTGAAACTGTTTGAAGTGGAAATCATGCTCACAATTTCAAAGCTGTCCTCGTCCTCAACATCTATGATTTGCATGGAGGGTTCATTCAAACTGTCAAAGAAACTGTCCATCTGGATCTCCTTGCCGTTTGGGCTGAGAATGAAGCTCTCTGATCCGGACTGGTATATCGGCACTAGATTGCTAGGTGAGTAGACTCTTTCACTGTTGCTGTTACTGCTAGGGACAGTGAAAACTCGCTCAATAGTGCGGGAGCAGGAGATGTCCAATCTAACAGGAACAAAGTTCTCAGGTGAGGCAAACACATTATCCATCAGCATTCTGACTGATGCAGGAGAGAGGCTTCTTTCACTGGGAGTACCACATCGTTCCTCCATGTTCATCATAGCTTGCAATGCCTTGTTTTTCTTCAGGAATCTATTGGCTGTGGGTTGGATGAACTCTGGAGACTGTCTATCATCTGTGCTGTTAGAGACTTCATCCATCAATTTCTGTTCTCTTAGTTTTGCCTCTGCCTCCATCAATTTGATTCTTTCAAATAGTCCCTTAGGTGGTTTGTACTCATCTTCTCTGCTAGCACCAATGGGACGCACACTTCCGCCTGGGGGTTGCCAATTTCTTCCTCTGGCTGGGGGTCTCTGGGGGGAGATCTTCGTCCCAGTCAGCCCCATTTGTGGGGGAGATCTTGCCAAGGGTAGGGTGGTATCCAGAATGGTGTGCATCGCCATGTTAGACGCTGGCTTCTTGCAGCTCTTCTGTGGCCTGCTGGCTGAGAGAGGGACTCTGGGAATGGCTTTAGGCACACAGGGCACTGCAGAGATTTGCACATTCTCAGGTGTGATCAACCTGTTGTGGATCTGTGCTCTACCAGTAGGAATGAACTGCTGCATTGGAGCTTTGGCCTTTGGCATGTGGTCTGCAGCGCTGGTTGTAGCAATGTCACTTGTTGCTATAAGTTAAAAAATAAAAGATAATTTCATCTATTTCTAAAAATATAACAACTAAAACAATTTTCTTACTCAATATTGATGTATTTTAAAAATTTTCAAAGCTGCTAAGAAAAATAAATTCTACTTACTGGCTGCAACTGCCTGTGCCTGACTAGTTGTTGCCTCTGTATGTTCTTCACTTGTGCCCTGCATGGGGGAGGGTGAATCATCTCCTTGAGGGCTGCTAACCACTGAGAGTGGGGTGGGGATGGCTATGCCGACACCTCTCTGTGGGGTGGGGGCATTCATGCACATCCTGGTGCCGACAGACACTTGTCTGATGTTTCTCACTGTTAATTTACAAACAGCAAATTACAGACCAATTTTATATCATTAAATTAAAAGGTCCTCAGTTAAACAATACAAGGCTGATAATGAGAAAAGCATTTGATCTTTATATCAAAGATAATATCAGGTTATAACAGAGTTGATATAGCTCATGCGCAGACCCCCCCCCCCTCCCCCTCCACCCGGAAAATGAAAATTAGTTATAGTAAAAATTCTCGAAAATATGCCTCGGACCCCCCCCCCCCCCCCCCCCACCGGCAAACACAATTATCGTTTTCTGGATCCGCGTATGCATAGCCGATATTAAATAAGAACAGAGTCTATCAAAATAGAAATGAAGATATTTCAATGATTTGGTCATTATGAAGGATATTTCTCTATAGTATATACAAAAGCATTGATTTTATTATAATATACCAGTATATCAAGTGAGAAATGTATTACAATGTATCACTGTATTGCTATATCTGCAACACATTGTATCAGAGAATACGAGATAAATGAGATAACGGGTACTTACATGAGTCGGTGGGAACCACTGAGCTCCCTTGAGACTGGTTTGAAGGAATCTCTAGGAGAGTGACCGAGCTTGAGTCGGTGGTGTCTGACTTAACGTCGCCTGACCCTGGAACGCGACAATGAACTTCTTACAATTCAACTCTACACTTACGTTGTCCTGCACATTAGCAGATTATTGAATAGATTTTGAAGACAAAAGTTTACACCTACCTGTTTTCTTGTAACAAGGAATATTGTCGTTTTCTTCCATTACTCTGTAAGCAAAATGGAAACACAGCTTTACTCTACAGTCACAAAACTATAGTGATTAAATCTAAACAACATGCAATTGTACAACGAACATCTAACCCTGCCAGTCCATGATTCTTTAGAACATCATATATGTACTGTAGGAAATGATAATTAATCAATAAGGAATGCCAGGGATTGTTTTGCATTATCATTAAAATCATATCCATTCCCTGACACAAACGCAAAATATTCAAGAGTTATTCAGAATGATTATTTCGATACTAAAAAAAAATTTTGAAAACTATGTATTAGCATATTAACATCCATTCTCGTTCATTTGAAAATTATTTATCAACCTTGAAACCCCCAAAAGATCTAAAAACCCACGACAAAACTACCGTTGTTCTATAATTGGCAGTGAGCCAAAACATGCACCAGTGTAATTTACGGTAAACCTTTTACATTATGGACAGAAAACAGGTAACAGTCAATGAATAAACCATAAATAATAAATAAATCGTCGAAAACAGCGACAATTTTCTTAAATTCCAAGAAAATTTTAGTGGTTTTAAAGAATGGCGCCATACCAACTTATCTCTCTGGATCAATTTTCTGTTGTGCCTAACAACGATACTAGCGCCACTGGTGGCGAGAGTTTAGAGCTGGGCGGAAATAGCAAAGAGTTATCTCCCATAACGAGTTAAAAATAGCATATAAAAAAATAAAATAATGCCAAGGCGTGATAGGCAAGGATAACAGATACATTCTCTTTGTGAAAATGAGGTTTTTAATCTGTGGCTAGAATTGCAAGACTAAATTTTCACGTTAACAAACGTACATGCATGTTGCTTAAAGTTAAAGCAATATTCAGAATTTCAAAGTACAAAATACTGTAAGCATAGCAAAAAGTAGGCATTAAAAGAGGTTTTCTTAAAATTCAAAATCGTGCTCTGTAAGAGAGCTAAATCATAATTTGAGACAATTCGTAAGTATTTTCCCCTTAAAATTAAACGCCCCTCTGGGCCTCATCAACATCCATCATATATTTTCATTATGGCATGGAACAGAGACTGGCAGTATCAATTTAAAGGGATGCTTATGAACAAATACGTAAGAGTCGACTATTTAAAACACCGATAGAATAATTACTTACTTCAATAATCAAAACTATTCACACTTTGAATTACAACTCAGCCATCGAAAACCACATAAAATGTGAGAATTCGAAGGATGGCGCCAACAGCTACTTCTCTGTTGCGAAAACTCTGTCGTACTTGACAACGGAAGTTACGCTACTAGCGTCGTCTAACGGATAAAATTAGAGCTGGGCGGAAGTTGCAGATATCTCCATGCGCGGATCTAATTTTTTTCAGGGAGGAGGTCGAATGACATTTAACTTTTTCAGGGGGGTCCGAGGATATTTTCGGAAATTTTAATATGTAAATTTAAGAAATTTGAATTCTTAAATTATCCCCCTAAAGTTCAGCGCATGAGCTCCCATTAAGTTATTTGTATTTTTTTTTCATATAGCGGATTGTACATCAAATATTCCCTTTATTTGAATACTAAAAATCTGAGATTAAATTTTTTTAATATGAATTGAGCCCGCTATACGCGGCGAACTCGGGGGGGGGGGGGGGGTGCAAAGTATCTCAAATGTCATGAATCATAATCTGTAATCTCTAAATATGCAAAAATAACTTGAATATATTCTATCAACGCATGATCAATTTCCTAAGGAAAGAAATATGCATAACAAAAGGTGTTTGGTTATGGTTATGTACATGTATAACCCACCTCCCCGGTTTCTATGGAGTCACAAGGGATTGTGCATTGGGGGATCCGGGGGGGGGGGGGTGTCTGGGAGTTGGACCACCTCCTCCCCTCATTTGGAACATATGTTGTTGTTGTTTTTAAATCTTAAGGAAGGAGTCTTTTCATTATCAAACATACTTCTTATAATAAGAAATGCATCAAATTTTGACACAGTCAAACGGATCATATTACTTAATGATTCTATCAGTTTAATTAAATTTGACCTTTTTGTTTTCGGATAAAGGTCAGGTCAAGGTCACTACCTTTTTCCTCAACGTAAAGAGTGATAAAAATAAGTGTAGCTCTTTATAGTTCTGTAGACATTTGTTTAAGATTTGAAGATTCAAATCTTCAATGAAATCATAGACCATGAGAGTGTCTATCAGCTTATACCGGTACTACTAAATTGGAATAAATATTTATACTAAAATTGATATTGCTTAGCCCGCATTTCCTCTAATTTTCTTAAATTTTGAAGAAATTTTGATTATTTTTTTATGCTTCCAATAATAAAATATTTCTAATTTTTATGTATAATGAAGACTTTATATAAAGATATAAATTGACAGAAAAGCTAATATATTGACCATTTCATAAGAGAGAAAAACTGATTTTAGTGATTTTTTCACAAAAATCAATGTATAGAATGGGCGCTTTAAAAAGCTTATAAAAATGTTATTTGATAGGCAAATCATATTTTAAAAACATATTCTAAAACCCAAGTATCATATTATTAGTTCACATTAGTAAAAAAAAATCCAACATTATTGTTATTGTTTTTAAAATGCTAAATCAGACTCATTATATATATATAATCTGCAGCCATTCTGAATTGCGCAACATGTGATATTTTCCTACGCCAATATTACGCCAAAAATATAGTCCTTGTTCCATTTTAAACATTGATTACATTTTTCTATGCCAAGTTGTATGATAGTAAAAAAGAAAGAAAAATATACTATTTTAATTTCCTTTCATCTTGATTTAATGAACAATTAATCAAATTTACGTTTGACAAGTCGAAAACCAGAAAAGACTCCTTCCTTAATCCAACTTTTATTTACTTGAAACAAAATCAAATTTCGCGATTCTTATCTAATGGCGATTTTTAATTCGTTTCTTATAAAAAAAATCATATCGATGGAAAAAAAACTTTACATGTACATAACCCGCTTCTGCAGGTTAGGCACATGTATCTGCAATGCAATGAAACCCCATGAAACACCAAAACAATTGTTTAAATCATCATAGTTTCCAAGAATATCAATCAGAAATTCCGGTACACGAATTTCATGGAAAGAGCTTACATGCACGTAAATCATAAAAATGTGTAACTTTTCAAAAACCTTCCTGAATCTGATCTTGCATCTCCAATAGTGCCGGGTGATGTAGCGTACCCATTTAAAAGGTCACACCAAGCTTGATTTTAAGGAGACTGTCGTCAATAACTTGTAGAATTGTATTACATGTGTACATGTATATGTACATGTACCATTTATTTAAGCAAATCAATTATCCCCACTTTTTGTCTTATCCGATCATTTAGACCATTGTGTAACAGGACAATCGCTAAAACATCAATTTGCAAAAAGAGTTTCAGAATCAAAACATCAAAGATATAAAAAAAAATGTAAAAATAATTCCATTAAATTTATTATAAAAACTTATTGTAATTAGTCTGAATATTTTATGTGACCTTTTCTTTTAGGCACAGACGCGCCTTCTCATATTGCTAGCAATTTGTTATAATAATGATTAAGTTGTGCCAAGTCTGGAAAAAATGTGTTGGTCTTCAGAAATATGGCGTTAATTTTGACATTCACAATCAATGTTTGGGAGCGGATTGGACCGAAAACCCTTGGCTAAAGTAAAGTTGGGCTATCGATAATATGCAAATCATCCTACCAAAACCAAACACCTAAATTTTACCCACAGAAAATCTTCAGAAAGACTTTGTTTTTTGTGAATAAAATGGTAACTAGCACTAAATTTTACACGTCTTCCGAATTCGTCACGATTTTCAATGATTCCCCCCCCCCCCCCGCCACCCGTCCCACACATTCCAAATCGCTGTGGACCCGCGCCTCTGTTGTGTAGAAAAAATGCTGTTGCACTGCAACAGTTCACATTGATTACATTAGCACATAAATATATGTAAAAGTTCAATCACTAGGCCTATTTTAGATAATATCTTTAACGAACCCTTTTTCTGATATACCAACGTGCAAATTACAGGGGCTTGCATAGAAAGAAAAACATCGTTAAAAATGTGGGTACCTCGGAAGGAAAATAACGAGTACCCCTTTTTTAACGATTTTATTTTCTACACAAGCCCCTGTGCATCTTCACAACTTCAAGGCCTTGTGACTACGGAACCCACTGTGGCACATATGTTTGTGTGGAGTTCCGTAATCATAAAGACTTGACGTTGTGAAAATGGGTCCTGTGGTGCATGTGATGAATGAAATCTAAATAACATAATTTTTCGCTGGATATTGCAGAATAAATGTGAAACATTGAAACTATATCATCAAATTCTAATATTAAAACTATACTCACGTGCTTTCGGCTGCTTTCCGCTTATAAATCCGCGAAAAACTGCAAACACAAAACTGACATTCGAAGAATGGCGCCAATCGCTACTTCGTTGTCACGGAATCTGAGTTTATCTTGACAGCGGAAGCTCTTTATATCGCGCCACCTTTTGTCAACTCACTGCCAGAGTTATCCGCCCATCAATGAACTCTCCTTTTAATGAAAGTTTCAAAAAGCCCGAACAAAGCAAGGTGAAGGCCGAGAAGTTGTAAAGCACATTGAAATTTGGCGCTATACACAGTACTATTGTTTATATCTTTACAAAGATGTCGAAGAAAGCAGCGAAAGATTCCAAAAGATCCGCAACATTACAAAAGGTTTGTTCAATCCTATGATGTTTTTTTAATTAAAAAATATGGATAATTATTAAATGTTAACAGTGAACAACATGCACTAAAAAGGAAAATATTTTATATACCGAGGTGGGGGAAACGATAGAAATATAATCAAAAGCTAACGATGTTATTCATTGCACACAATGTAATTTCATGAATGACTGGCATTAACTTCTGTATAAACTCTAATTACATGTAGGTTGTCGAGCTATTTTAAGTTTTACCGAATTTACTCTATCTTACATTATCTGACTTGTCAACTTGTTGGATACAAATTAAACCAATTCACAATGACAGGGCATTCGTTGATTGATAATGAGCTTTGGTCTTGATGTTTAATAGTTTGAAGACAAATGTTCTAAACTTTGGATTGGCAGCAGATCTGATCAGCTGATCAGTGAGAGAAATGTTGAAATTTTTGTTCAATTTGATATCCTGTATATAGGTAATTTAACACATCTAAATATGTTGAGCCTATTTTTTATGAAAATTGAGATTTGAAAAATACCCAACTTAAGACACCACTTTTTATCAATTTCTAAAACAACAATTTGCAATATTTTGAATAACAAAGAGATAGTAATAATCAATTGATGCCAAAAAAAAAATGCTTTCTATAAAAATGATGTTTTCAGGGTTTTGTGTATGGTGGGTTTATAAATGATGTTCTGTTACTGTATTCATCAACATATACATTAAAAAACCATCAGAGAAGGACCTTATTACCCAAAGATCTCTGCCATAGAAAGAAAAAAAAGGGATTTGTTTACTCTTTATAGCGGTATTTGGTTGATATTGGGGTTAAAATCTTCATACAAATAAATAGAAAAAACAAACAGTAAAAAGACAAATATTTGATCAATTTTTATTTCTTATAGAATGAAGCTGGCTTATGCTAGCTACAGTGTTCTGACTTTTTGACCAAAAAAGCCCACCTTTTTGTCATTTCTGAAGCTTTAATTTTTTTTTAATAATTTACTATTTTTATGTTGGGAATTTTTAGGTATAAATTTTGGAAACTTAACTTAATTGTTATCATTGTTATATGACATGTGAGCTACATCCAGATAGCAAAGAGAAAGATGAAAGGTCTAGATATCCTCTTACCTAACTGGATATAGAATTGCTTTTTTTCACACTGAGATGAAACTAGAACTATTTAAACAAGAGCTTGGACTTTGTTTAGTTGTGTCGAAAAGCAATGTGACGTATGCCTGTCTATTTCATTGCTAGCCACTCAGCCATGGCTTTTTGAAATCAACCAGATTTGTCTGGCTTTTGAGCTAAGACTAAGCAATCGGTTCATATTTAGCTTGAAAACGCGTCATTTTAAACTTGTTTTGACGCAAGAAATTGATAGCTACGTCCAACCGAAAGTCCAAGGTCTTGTTAAAATGGTTCTAAAGTGAAAGTAAACATCTAAAATTAACAGTTTGACTTTTATTTTTTTTTAGACATTGTGAAGGTAAAAAACAATTGTTTTTAAGGATCGGAGAGTTAGAAAAATATATTGTAATACCGGTAGTTAAAAAGTGGAGTGAGCAGGGTATTTAAGTTCATAGTCTTTCCATTTTCATCGTAAAAAGCAGTTGAATTTTCAGGCCAAATTTCCAGAATTACTAAGAGGTAAAATTGTACAACTAGTCCGAGATCAGAAGAGACTTTTTCACAGGAAACTTGTTTCATATGAATAGCTGCAGAACTTTAACTTTGGGTTGACATGTACAACATACATACTTAAATTTTCCATCAGAGCAGACTACAGATCTAGATCGCTAGATCTTCAGCTTTGTTTCATTATGAAACATAAATTTGCTTGCTTAATTGAATTGTCAAATGAGTAATGCTTAATGCATTTAATGAAGCTACATTACTAAACTTTAAAGCATATGTGTTGGGTTTCTGTTAGGAATATGTGTGGAATTTCTTGTGTAAAGAAAAGAAATGTTATACAAATGTAATACCTAATATGTTACATCTACTTTGACCAAAGTTAAAATGTACATATGCATAATATATGACCTGAATTTCCATAGAACTATTTAGTCTCCTCAATTAATAATTAAGTCATAAATAATGCATTTTCCCCAGAATGGTGTGAGGGGATGCCCCACTTAGCAGTGCCCTTGTTTTAATAAGATTGGCTCTCCATATAATTAATGAAGAGGTATGAACTCAAAAGTTTACATTGATGCAGAGTAAGGTTTGAAATTTATATACCCATATCAGGCTACCGTCGTATATGTCTGGCTTGTGTTAACAATACACAAGTATCAGCAGTAGGCAGGGTTAATTGTATCTGAAAATTGAAGTAGAAGGAGGAAATGAAAAAGTAGAAGGGGGTCTGAGGGTCGTGTTTATAGTAAAATAGCTAGGTAATTAAGACAATATAGGTGGGGGAATCCCCCACCTCCCGAGTCTTAGAGACAACCCTGAGTAGGTATAATTGCATTTAATGTATTGTACAGTAATTAATATGCTATTAAAGGTTGGTTGACTGGTTTGTATTTGCATTTTCATGATTTTACAAAAAAAATTGTGTAGACAATGGCAACTAGCAATGTATGTTGTGTTTTGGACTTCATTATCATCAGTGAAAATAAAGTTAAATGAGAAAAATATGTTACATATGATTACTCTAATGTATACATATTAATATATTAGTTAATATTATAGATTTTCTTTATTTAAATTCCAGGTCAAAGAGTTCAAGGACAACTTCAAAGAAGAGGTACGTGTATTTATGATTATTTCATCTGATCATGTTTAAGTCTGATTAAAGTATAATGTAGATTCCTTATTTTACGCTGAATTTTTGTCATAGTTTTTTTTACCCGGTAGTTTACATCAGCCCGAAAAATTAATTTTGTCATAGTTTTATTTAGTTTATATACATCCATCAGAAAGATAAAAGCGAGATTATAAATTCCGGGAGATGTGCTTCTCACGATATTATGCGGATATTAGTTCCTCACGTTTAATTAGGAATCTACAGTGATTGTTGAATGATAGTTCATCGTGTTCATTCTGATTACCGGAACTTTATCATGTAACATATGTCACAATATTGACGATTGAGTTTACTATCTCAGATTCACTTTATTAGTTTGAAAATAGCTTTTCAATGTACATATTATGTAATTCATTTTACAATATGATCAACATTTTTGGTTGTTGGGTGTTCTTGGTCAATAATCTGTCATTAGATAAAGTGGTTTTTTTCATGTTCTGTTTTAGGGTGATCATTTAGTTCAAGATGTCTTTCCAGCAAAAATCTTGGAGTTAGAAGAGTTATATCAGGTAAAGCATAATACAGCAGTATTGACCATTTCTATAGTTTTAAACCACAAAGGTAATTACAGTCAAACTTGTATTTAGCAGTCACATCTGGGAGGTACCTAAAGTGACCTCTTTAGAGAGGTGACTTTTGAATAGAGACCTAGGAATTTGCCATCATCAAATATCTTACTGGAGTTATTAGATACTTGAAATTTAGCATAATGTATCAAGATAATAAATAAATTTATTGATTTGGGTTTTAAAAGAATTCATCATATTTACAAATAACAGTGAATTTTGCATGCAATTGTTTATTTATTTATTTTTTGAAAGTCATTTAGGGTTTAACTCTGCCTTGTCTCTGACATTTTCGCAAAAATAACACCAACTACATGTATTTTCATTAGTTTATATTGAAAACAAACACTGCTAATACAATTTAATAATTTATTTCGTAATTGACCGTGTCTGAATTCAAAATCATATTATTATACTAGACTTTGACCCGTGCATGCACGGGTTGACAATGCATATGATATCGGACATTTACGAAATAGATACATCTACACACCGTATTGTTGACATTACATAACCAAGCTTTAAGCCTTCAATAAAGCTATTAATTTCACTACACTCTGCTTAGTTAGAATCATCTAATGTGTCTCGGGACAGGCCTTTGCCACAGTTAAAATCATGGTCCCTGGGGGTAGGGTGGGGCCACAATTGGGAGATAAATTTTATTCAGGAATATATAGAGAAAAACTTTATTGGACTATATTGATTGATGTTTCAGAGTATGACGATGTCGTGTCTAGCAGATATCCATGTTGACCTGAACATTCCTGTGCCTGACCCCATTTTGTTTTCCAACAATGCATCTGGAGATGAGGTAAGTCTCCTCAAGTGAGAATTACTTTGTATACTCGTCTGGTAAATATAGAAAAAGGGAATCCTGTCTATATCGGTAGTTACTTCAGACTACTCTGGAGTATTTTTATAGCATTTTGAGTCCGAACATTTATATCTGCTAATTTGACAGACAGTTCATGTTTACACTTGCACAACTCTTTCATGCAAAATATTTCTGACATGTTTTTTAAAAGATAAAAATGTTTTTATGAGAAAAAAGGTGTAGTCTAGAGGGAACATATCTTTATTAATTTGAACCAAATATTAAATCTTATGAAATTTCCTGAAACGGTGAATAAATGCTTTCTTATATTTTATCCTGAAATTGAGAAAAAAATAGTAAAGAAACTATTAATATGATGATTGTTTCACTGTATTTGTTGGTGATTTAAGTTTTCAATTAGATAGGATTTACTGACTTGAGCATATTTTGATAAAATTACAATATTCTCTATTGCAGCCTAGTGGCAAGAAAAGGAAAATAGAAAATGATAACCATAACAATGTATCAGGTATGTGCATTGGTACAGTGTGCGATTCTTGGCACTGTGAAAGTGGAAACTTCAGCTGTTTGGAATTATTAACATGATTAATTAACAAATAAAGGCTATTCAATTCGACAAAAGAATTAAGTTTTGTGGAAACATGATTTTGTTTCACATGTTTTATAAACTGCTTTTCAAGTTTGAACAGTGTGTCAGAATTCATGTAGATACTGTCTAATTTTAAGGATGTTCATTTTGATAAATAATTCTTCCACATTCCAAGAAATATTGAACAACCTTTAACTTACACAAATAATGTACATGTAATTTGTGTAAAGAAATCTAAATGCTATATTTGAATGTGATGATATTTACAATGATATTATAGCTTGTGTTATCGTTTTGTAGGAACACCAGTCATGATATTACCAAATGGACCTGCTCCCTCAAATAAGAAACTAGTGGTTCTAGCAGAAAAGTTAAAACCATTAATACGAGACCTCATTGACCACGCAAATATGGTAAATTTTCGCAGTTAGTCTTTTTTACAGTATTATAACCCTATGACCTGTGACCTATGCTAACCCACTGAGGAACCTGACTGAATATTCCTTTCTTTTGTAAATAGCCTTAACAATTTTGTGAAAAAGAACCTTTTACATGCCTCCAAAAACTAAGGAACTCAATCAACTTTTTCATGTGTAATAATATGAAAGTGAAAAAGTTTGACAAGTTGGTCAACAGTCAGAAAGTGTATATGAGTCAATGCAATTTTTAACGAAGGTTTTTTTGTATCTACTCTTTAACTTATTCAGAAATATATCAATTAAATAAACATTACCTGTTGTAACTATGTTACTTGTTCCAAGTTGGGAATAATTTATTTTAAGAACATGATGGTACATGTATCTAGTTTAAACTTTGAAAATTTCTTCTCACTGTGTTTGTGTTATGTGTATAGTATATATGTGACGTTAAGATCTATAATTCTGACGACAACATATGACATATAATATCTTGATGTGTTGCAGATGAAGATGTGGATAGCCTTTCTTATTCCAAAAATAGAAGATGGGAATAATTTTGGTGTGTCAGTTCAGGTAAAGTGTACAGAAAAAAAAATGTGGGGTGTTGGATAAGACAGTAATATGGCTATATATGCTTTGTCCATGTTTAGATAGAATGGGATAACAGTAAAATTATGGCTTCTTGTGAGAAGGCGGGGTGGGGGGGGGGAGGGGTCAGCAAATTAATTAAACTACTGTGGTTTCATTAATATTCAAGGGTATCAATTTTCGTGGTTAAAGTGAAAATCACAGTTTCAAGGATACGTAAATTCGTGGCCAATGACCCTATCAATACAAAATTACATTTCAATGAACATTTAATTTCATGGATCAAATAAACAACGAAATCCACGAAAATTGGTATTCAACGAATATTGATGAAATCACAGTATCAGGTCTGCCGTAAACTTCGACAAATGATAACAATGGCGGCAAACTAACTTTTAGTGAAGAAAACACAAATATTTTAGCTTTGAAATTTTATTATTTTTCTATATCCTTACATAGAGCTCTTCCTCTTAGGGAAATTAAAGCACTGTGGAATCATTTTGAAATCGTGGGGGTCAATTTTTGTGGATTGTGGGATTTTTGCTTATTTGTACTGATGTAATTTTTTTGGATGATTTGGTTTTCAGTTTCAGTAAGAAAAAAAAAACACTTTTTCAAAATTTGTTTTTGTCGAGAATGTAAATTCGTGGGAGAGGATTATCCACGAATGCCATAAAAATTAAAGCCACCACAAATTCTAATGATTCCACAGTAATCTAAAATTAGCGACAACCAGTGAGCCCTCTTAGAAATACTTTTATGTTAAAATACATTTATTAGATTCAAAACATCGTATTTTTAGTACCAGTGAATCAGAGGATTGCATTGTAGTGATAAGAGACAATGACTGTTATTTTATTCAAACCTTTAGTGCATTAACACCCCTACCCCCTTTCTGTTTCAGGAGGAGACGATGGGTGAAGCCAGGCAGGTTGAGACTGAGGCAGCCACTTACCTGGACCAGGTGTCTCGCTACTTCATCTCCCGTGCAAAACTCATCTCCAAAGTGGCCAAGTACCCGCATATAGTAAGTTGTCAAGTACCATCATACAGTAAGTGGTAAAGTATCCACATATAGTAAGTGGTTAAAGGGGCATGGTCACGATTTTGGCCAAAAATTATTTTTCTGATTTTAATGTTTTCAATGCATTAGTAAGGCATTTTAATAGACAACCAAAATTTGAGTGTCATTCGTTGAGTTATAAGCAAGCTTCTTTGCTCTGTAAATAAAGCTATTGTTTACATTCTGAATGCTGAAGTTCAAATCCCAGTTTTGGTTTAGATCTAAAATGAATGTGTTAAATGCTAGAAACTGTTAAAATATCCATAAAATGAAACAGAAGATAGACATATCAGCTTGACAAACATGTTTTACTGGTTTATTGAACCTATGTAAACAAAAACAGGGTACGAGCCTTGTTTACATGACAAAGAACTGCGAGCCCTGCATCTTGCTTATAACTCTACGACTGATTCTTAAATTTCACTTCATCAGTAATATTAGAAATGCATTCCTAAAGTATTGTAAATAACAAAAACATAAAAAATAGAATTTTACCAAAATCATGACCATGTGATTGTCCCTTTAAGTACACGTACCTGCACATAGTTGTCAGATATCCACATATAGTACAATGTAAATGGTTAAGTACTCGCATGCAGTTAGTTGTCTAAAATCTCCTAAGTAAAGCTCATCTCCAACATGGCCATGTACAATTGTCAAGTACTCATATATAGTCCATATAAATTTGTTTAACCTGGTTTGCACGTCACAAGACAAGTCACAATGCACCAACGTCAAAAACGTACTAATCCGCTTGACGTTACGTTTGAATTTTGAACAGATTATTATCATTTTTAAAAGTAAAACGGACTCAATTTTTACAGCAAATTACAGAAAATTAAATTATAAGGAATGAACTCAATATCTACCCAAGTTATACGAGTATAACTTGGGTTGGAGCAATTTACGCTTTTTTATAATCCGCTTCGCGGATTACAAAGCGTAAATTGCCCCAACCCAGGGTATACTTGTAAAACTTGGGTAGATATTGAGTTCATTTCTTAAATAACAAAACCACTGGGGTATTTTATACTGAAGTCATAGTTGTGTTTTTTTCTTCATTAATTTGTCCTGCCATGGAATGTCTAAATAGTATTCACAGTGTCAATCTCATATCTTCCCTTTAGTTCATCATTTATTTCGTTATCAGTCATTTTGTCAATCCAGTAGTATGGTATTGCAGACTGCAGACGTTTAGTTGATATGAAGTGTTTTGTTAAACATTGATGACTTTCAGATTGAGTTTCATTTATTAGATAGTCTAAGATTTGTGTTTGCAGCCAGAGTTATGGTCCTTGTACTTTAAAGTTAAGCTCTTACCCTTCTTTCCAATCTTTATCCATCAATTAGTCAATACCTTTACCCAACTTACGTTTTTGGTGATTGCACAAATTAATTTTAGAATTAGCTTAATGGGTACATATTAAGCTACTTATAAGGCTGTTCTGGCTTTTGGAATTTCAAAGTTTTCAAAATTTCAAAGATTTGCAGCTTTTTTTAAAATGTTACTTATATTCATATACTATTTGCTCAGTGTTCAAATGTAAATTCATGCAGTCATTAATTGTTTCGTCTGTACTGCAATGATCATACCATATTGTCATTATTTTAACTGTTGAGATAAGTAATATTTGTTAAAAATAAGCTTCCTAGAAAGAAAATAATTAAAATATTGATGATTTAAAATAGAGTAGACATTTTTTTGTTAAAATGGTCTTAAAATTGATGCAGTATTTTAGTTCAGATTAAAACCCACAGAATATTGCGTACGTCTTATGATTTATCAAGTTTCCCTACACAAAAATGTTACTCATATGTCAAGAAAGAAGCCATTAATTTTTGACATACTGATGTTATTATATTTTTTAGATGTAAGTACATGTATACCTTAATACAAGTTTGAAACAAAAGTGTCTTATATTCTTTTGCATTGCATTTATACTGTATATAAATAGTAATATAGAATGTGTTTTATTTTTAGGAAGACTACCGACAAGCAGTGCGAGAGTTGGACGAGAAAGAGTTTGTGAGTCTGCGATTAATCTGCTGTGAGGTCAGGAACCACTACGTAAGTACTGACACTATAGTCAATAAGTACTGACACTATAGTCAATAAGTACTGACACTAAAGTCAATAAGAACTGACACTATAGTCAATAAGTACTTACACTATAGTCAGTAAGTACTGACACTATAGCCATTAAGTACAGACACTATAGTCAGTAAGTACCGACACTATAGTCAATAAGTACCGACACTATAGTCAGTAAGTACTTGCATTATAGTCAATAAGTACCGGCACTATAGTCAATGAGTACTGACACTATAGTCAATAAGTACTGACACTATAGTCAATAAGTAGACACTATAGTCAATAAGTACTGACACTATAGTCATTAAGTTCTTACACTATAGTCAATAAGTACTGACACTATAATCAATAAGTACTGACACTATAGTCAATAAAGTGCTGACACTATAGTCAACAAGTACTGACACTATAGTCAATAAGTACTGACACTATAGTCAATAAGTACTGACACTATAGTCAATAAGTAGACACTATAGTCAATAAGTACTGACACTATAGTCAATAAGTACTGACACTATAGTCAGTAAGTACTGACACTATAGTCAATAAGTACTAGGGTTATATATATATTATTATAACAGTAACTTGATACAAAGGGTCAAATCACTTTAAGTTTCAAGATGCGGATCATCAGATCAAACGAGACTTGAAGCATCGAGTTTGAATGGTAATGTGAATTTGGAAACCCACAGTGTGGTGATCCAAATAAATCACACTCTGTAAAATTAACAGTATCAAGAAAGGAAAAATTGTTGGGTATATATTAAAAAAATTATCAATAGGCAGGTTAAGGCAAAAGTTATTTCCCATTAGATAATATTTTGGGCGCTAATTTCAAAATTGGGCTAAACTGAAAACTTTAGGATTTCTTTGATTTATTCATAGATTTAAATCAGGATGAAATCTTTTACCGTTGTGATTTGGTAAAAATAACCCAGTGTTATTTAAAATCATTGAACTGGCTTATTTCTTTGAATCAGTTTAATATATCGCCACATTTTTTTATTTCACAATATGTGTTAAAGTCACTATGAGTCCAAACGTTGAATACCTCTGTCCAATCCTGGCTCGAATGTCTTTTTAAATTAAAAATTGTCTTTGCAATTTTTTTTTATTCCAGGCAAGCCTTCATGACCTAGTATTGAAAAACATTGACAAGATCAAGAAACCACGATCAATGAATGCAGAGAATCTACTTTACTGAGTCTGCCAATAATAAAGACACGTCAACCTTTTTCTTGACTATTTTCTAAATTTCTTGATATGTCTGTTGTATTCTCTCAAAGTTATGAGGGGAGAAAAAATAGAGCCTTTGGTTATAAATGCTGTAAAAGAAAAAGTCATACAGGTGCAGCCAAATGAAAAGTCACATGTCTGCTTGCATTTGTCTGTATGCATGGTAATGTTGTGGTGAATTTGGTGCTACATTTTAATAAGATAATAATTATTTGACAGCTGCATAAAAAGGTAACCAAAACAAGATATTATATATAAAGTTTTATGTTACTCAGCAAAGTGTTCATTATTGTATGGATGTTACAGGGCTCATTTCATTTTTCATAAGTATTTTTTTCACCAGAGTTTGTGACTTTTGTTCATCAGGTATTTAATCATTTGTGGCGGCACACACTGTATACAAGTTTGAATGTGGCTGACTGACACTGGAGTTAAGGTTTTAAGTTACATACCTCTTTGTTTTTAATGCCAATGTAATCATTGGTTTTACTGGGAGTCAGTTTCTTTTTTCTTGGTATTTTTGACTTGCATTGAACTCCACTATTAACTCATAAATGTATGTGTACTTAAATATGAGAATATAACGTAAATGTAAACTATCATTATTTTTTTTTTTTAATTATTAAATTTTTTATTCAAAATGGCTTGTACAGTTTCAAAAAATGTATACCAGTAAATGTGCCTCATGATGTATGTAATTAATGATGGTCATTTTTATTCCTCAAAATGCTGAATCCTTATACAACATTTCAGAATATTGATGTTGAATGAGAAGTCTGTAGAAAAACCTTTTATAATTTGGACTGTTGAATAATGGGATGGGTCTTGCAATTCATTTATATCCTCTGGAAATACTTGCTAATGGAATTCTCCATACAACTCTAACCCTTAGAGCAAGGAATTTCCTAGATATGGTGGAAGCCTTATCGCAAGTTCTGTTTTTATGTCATTTGAAACATGTGAAATAAAAAATATAAATGTTACATGGTATGTAACTGGTGTAATGGCATACATTTCCAATGATTTTACACAGGCATTTTTTTGTGATGATTTTATTTTTAGTGGTGCAACCTGTTGAGGCATGTAAATGGTTGAATATCGTGTTTTTTTCAACTTGATTGAAAAATCTTCCACCAGATTTTTTTTTTCAAATACTAATGTTGTTTAAAATCCTTACAATGTTTTAAGATTTAGGATAAGCAAGTACAACCAATGCAACTGCCCTAAAAGTTTCCTAAAACAAGGAATTCATATATAGTTATTTCAGTTATTAAATTGGTTTTGTTTTAATTTTTTTCTCTGGATTAAAAACAACTTTGATTATATCATGGTGTCAGTCCTGTCTCTTTGAAAGAGACTGTTGTTTTACCATTGAATTACAATAAATTAAACATAAATTAACTCATTTGTTGGTTGTTGTTAAACACACACACAGTCTCTCTCTCTCTCTCTCTCTCTCTCTCATGTAATTGCGCAAGGATTGAAATTGATTGAAGAAAAAATCAGAACATTTACATCTGCTCACGTTTAGTTGAATCCGCGGTGTGAAGTCAGATAATTTTGTCAACGTGTCAGATCTTTATGTCAATTTGTCAGATGGCACAAATTGGGCGTTAATATGTTTCATGTTAACTTTTTAAACGCCTGAATAAGTCGACAAAAAGTTCAGAGAACTTGACGTAATTATATGACAAGTCGTCACAAAGATCTGATAAGTTGACATAATTATCTGACAAGTCGATATAATTATCTGAGAAGTGATGGCAGAAATATGCCACCATATGAACTTGTTCTAAATAAAAAAAAGTCGCATGTTGTGTAGTAAGGTCAGAACTATAGGCAGAAATTGATCGTCAGAATGTTCTTTTTAAATTAAATCGCCCATGTTGGATTGTAAATTTTTCTTTTTCTAACGAGTCTCTTGCAATGAAAAGAGAATGTCATTGTGACGTCATTCGATTGTGGCTTTTAAGGTTACGTAACACATAATTATGCATTTTATTTTTTTATTTTTTGTTTTGTCAAATATTTACATTCTACTGTGTTTTTCCATTAAATTCCGTGATGTTTAAATGCCTCTAAATGCAACACCTATTCACTGCGTATGAATTTACGAGTAATTTACATAAGTAGTTCTCAGACAGTGATCGGTTAAAATATGCATTTCATGAATGTTGTCAAAACACCATGTTTTATAATTATTCAACAAAAAAGTTGACTTTATTGTTAAAAGCAACATTTCAAGAGTTATTTATCATGGATTATGTTTTCATGCTCGTCGATCTCATTTAAACAGTCTATGGTGAAAACCAGTTTAAACTGGTTTTACAAAACAGCTGTTCTTGCTGTTACTTATTCACCCCCTCCGTGATCTGCAATTATATCGATTTATTTAAGTAAACAATTGATTTCTTCAGTAAGGGAATGTAAATATAAGCATTGAATGATTTATTTTTGACGTCGTTGTGTCAATAACTGCCGTGAGGTGAGCAGACAAATTATCATAACGCGCTAACGCGCTTTATTCAATTTGTCTGCTCACCTGACGGCAGTTATTGACACAACGACGTCAAAAATAAATCATTCAATGCTATAATGTGTTTAAAGGGGACCTAGACTAAAAATTTTATATTAGATTTTTCTGTATCAAATGATTTATTTCTGTATTATGAATGATTCACCAAAATTTCAATGCTAGAAATCAAGTTACAAGCGAGATACTGAGGAAGGAAGTCAGTGTTATGTAAACAAAGCTCGAGTCTTATATTTGTTTACAAATAATGTAAAGTAAACAAATTGACAAAAAGACTTGTGGCATCAAAATAAACTGATTTAATTTGTTCTTAAACACTTTTATTAAAGGGACTTGGACACGATTTAAAATCGAAAATTTTATTTTTATTTTCTATGTATAAAATGGTTTATTGGAGCATTTTAAATGATTGACCAAAATATTAAATGTTCAAGTCAAGTTACAAGCGAGATACAGAGGTAAAAATTGATAGTTATGTAAACAAAGCTCGAGTCTTATAGTTGTTTACAAAAATGTCATGTAGAAAATTTCCATTTCTTAGACAAAATGACATGTAAAAAACAATTTAAACTAATTCAATATCTTATTAAATACTATTATCAACAAAAGAAAGTTACATTTGATTGAAATTTACACAAATACAACGAATATGTAAAAAATGACAATATTCGAGCTTTGTTTACAAATAAAAGAATTATGAACTCTGTATCTTGCTTATTTAAGAAATAAACAACGTTATTCAGTGAACATGGCGTTATGAATAGCAATTGCTCTGTTGGCATATTCCATGATGCGCGCTAGCGCATCAGGCCAGCATTTTTTGAAATTTCGATTTACAAACCCGCCGACCCTATTTTTTAAAAATTAAAAAAAAAATAAAAGGACCTGAACTAGCTATTAATTTTATTTTTTCCTCCGACCCGAAATTTTCTTTCTGGTAAAAATAAAAATAAATGTTGATGCAATCACGTATGTGTAGTCTGAATTATTGTTGTTCATGCATTGATTAAAAAGACCAAGTTCTTTCCGATCAAGTCACATGCACTAGAAGTCACAAAAAACCACCATAGAGCCTACTCCTGTTTGCTTTCGTCCAACCCTACAATTTACGACCCTATTAAGTTTTGTGATCGGCAACTTAGCCAGAATTTCCTCAAGAAAGAGAAGTTGAAGTCTTTTTCTATCACAATTCCGTAAATTAAAAAAAAAAATCTCATTGGCAAGAAAATGATAAGTTACTTTTTTAAAAAACATTTTTGCAAAATAAATTCTAAAATAATCATAATTTAACCGTTTGGAAATAGATCCTCTACATAACGGCTGTAAGTGGGTCATAGGGTTGGACTAATAACCCTATAAACACACTGAACACAGGAGTCTTATGACTGAAGGAAAGAGAATGATTTTATTTGTCATTAAAGCTAACAAAATAACGAAACATTTCCTTTATTAAAGGTATAATTACATAAATAAATAAAATTTAAAAAGTTAGTTAGTCTTTTTTAAATAAAAAAACTTGTTTGATTTTTCACTGACATTTATGGACATGCTTCTAATCCAATTTATTTTCAGTAACAATATTTTAAATTTTGAATTTGTGAATAGCATTGTTAATTTAATCAAATAAATGATTTCTCAAACTTCTTCCTATTTTTCTGCAAGGAAGATGTGAAAACTCCCTTAATTTTTTTGGTCTTATGAAATGTATATGTACAGTATGTACTTCTATATATAAAAAAAACTTTGTTTTTATACATGCATGTACAATATATCAACACAAATTTTCAGTGCCCATGGATAAAATATGTTAGGATAAGAACATCACCAACAACCAAAATTACTTATATATTTTTTTAAAAAATGGCAGCTCCTGGACACATGTTCTTATTATGAAAATAAAAAAAATATTGTTGAAAAATTGTTTTATTTTTATTTTTATTCCCTCCTCCTCACCAAATAATTTGAAAAATATTTCGTAAATCTAAAAATAAAAAAATGCTGGCCTCATGGAAAATATGCCAACAGAGCAGTTGCTATTCATAACGCCATGTTCACTAAATAATCGTTGTTTATTACTTATATTTGCATTTTACCACTCGCAAATACCCTGTATAAGCCTAGACCTTGACATTTAGCTATTACATCAAAAGTAAACATTCAGACTGTAATGTATCTTTTTAATTCACATAGATTTGTTAACAGAATCAATGATATGTTATTACAGTAATTTCTTTAAAATGTTATCAAAAACATGTTTTAATATTACATGTAAATACGTCAATTTTAACGGAGTTGGATAAAAACACATGATGTATCGTATAGTGGTTTAAATCTATAACGTCATGGAAAAGTATATATAATGTTACACCTTTATGACGTCATAGTATACTGACAGAGCAATTGCGATTATAGAGAAATAATTGCAGCTCCTCCGTATGGGCTTACAGTGGGAAAGAACAATGGAAATGCAAATATAACTTGATATTTGAGTTTTAAATTTTGACGTAGCATTATAAACCTCTATACCTATCAGTATAAACATTGAAAGTGGAAAAATAAAATTTGAAAATTTTAAGTCAAATCGTGTCCAAGTCCCTTTAAGAACAAAAAGCAACATTAGAGTGAAACTTGTACCAATATAATGCATATGTAAACAATAACAAGACTTGAGCTTTGTTTACAAAACAAAAGAATTTCAACCTCTGTAACTTGCTTGTAACTCTATATCTGACTTAAAAACATCCATATTAACACCAAAAATGAAATTATAAATTTGGAAAAAATTGAGCTCAAATCGTGTTCAAGTCCCTTTAATCTTTTTGTTAAATGAAGACATTTTGAAACATTTTTACGTTACATCGTTATCTTTTTCATTTATGGGTATTTGTTTGGTGTTTTGATTTTTTTTGGTGTTTTTTTTATTTTATTTTTTTTTTTTTGGGGGGGGGGGGGGGGGTAGAAACTCCATATTACATGTAAATCACACCATTTAGATCTACATGTATAATTAAGTTGTTATTTTCTTCGATGCAAAATTACATGTACAACTGAGCACATCACAATGGAATAGCAATCATCCTTTTGTACGGAAGCTTGGGCGTGTGGGCAAAGCATGTTTAAACCCGGCCTCCAGTTAAAACAGGAATTTCTTTAACACCCCCTCCCCAAACATAGTAATAATTTGATAGAGTTCTCTCTCTCTCTCTCTCTCTCTCTCTCTCTCTCTCTCTCTCTCTCTCTCTCTCTCTTGTAATTGCGCAAGGATTGTTTGTCTTGATTGTGTCAGCACTCGAGGAAATGTTGATTTTCCCTTTTCTCTTGCGAGTTCATTTTCCTAAATCAAAGGAAATTCTGGTCATTTAGCGTATTGAATTAGAATCCATTCCTTCAAAGCCCTAATCGTGATTTGCGTGATAAAAATACACAAAATGGCGCACGTTTGGCGTTCTCGATTCTCAAGAGAAACTTGATAAAAATTGATATAATATACACAAGGATTGACTAATCTGCTCAAATAGATTAAATGGAAACTGTACGCGGCTAATTTCTGATGGCTGCAATAGTGCACCTTCTATAACTCTCCCTCGTCACAACTTGGTCGTAATTCAATGTTTAATCTTAGCGCACATTTCTTTTTTCTTGTGCAAAATTATGGCTGCTTGTTGATTAAAACTTGAAAGAGAAACCCGTTTTTATGGCTATTGTTCTCAATCACGGACCAAAAAGATCAGGATTTGGATTTCAAACCATTTATAGATAAGCTTAATCCCTAGTCGATGACCCAATAACACGGAATATGCACATGCTATCCGTTAGAAATATTCTCCAATTGTTTGGTTTGAACATATTGATAATAACCAAAAGTGTTGGAAAAAAAGTCCTTTAAACTTACAAGTTCCCCTCCTCATTTTAGTTTAGTTTGAACATATTTTATTGCATAAACATAACAATTGGTTCGAACACAAGTTCTAACAACTTACGAGGTTCTTACCAAGTATAACAATTTACAACTGTATAGTAGTTTAGAATGGAAAGTACATAGAAATGGATATTACTAAAATGGTTAAATTATTGAACAAACGTACATGTATTTATAAACAGTTCTGTTTGAATTTGGTCTAGGCAGTACGACTGAAATTACGAGAATCTGCCACAATCTCTTATAAATCTTTGAACAGATAAATAAAATACGTTGGTTTGATTGACAGAGATTCATCTCCTCATATATCAATGGTCATAATGCAAACAAATTGTAATTAAAAGTAACTAATACATAAAGGAGAAATATTTGTTACTAAAACATATAGTGGTACATGTATATAACTAAGTGTATAACTAGTACACCGATGGTACCCAGTGGTACAAGTAATTATTGTAACTATTAGATGCAGTGACACAAATAATTGTAACTTAATTAATGCATACAGTTGTACTCATTTTACAGAATTGACATACTTACTAGCATAACAATTATAAACAATAAAATGCTTTCTTTGGTGCATCATGTGAGTATTCAAATAATTTAGGGGTTTATTTTATCTTGAAGTAAAAAAATCTAAACTAATCGATCTAACCAATAAATTACACGATTTATCAAAAAAGTACCCCAAACCAGATCGAATAATCAAATATACCAACAACATCTTTATGTGTTAACAGCATTGTCGCATATATTTTAGATCAAGAATCAATTTCTTGTATTTAAACAACATCCTCCCCAAGTTGTCTCTCTGTCTAATTAAGAGTATATAATTGGCGACAGCTGAGGTTGCTCCCACTGAGTCCTACACAGTTCAATTCTTTATTAACTTTAAGCTATACAGCTTATCAGTACAATAAATATATAAACAATATACACGTACAGGTAGGTAAACAGGAGAATGTGGCAGAAGTGTACATATTATATCAACATCTACATACACAAAACACACACTGACCCCCGCTTGGACCCTGTATGAGCCCCACTAGTACGGTACATTACGTGTAAAGTTTCGGACTGCACCAAAACTCGATCTTTCTCCTTATATCGATCAATTATTTAAAACCAACTCTCTCTAGCCATAAACTAGATTCATCCCAAGGTACGAGATATCTCATTTCTGTAATCGCCGTCATCCCTCTTTAAGCTGAATTGAAATCGCTTGTCTGTTATTTCATTTACATTTTTTTTTTCATTGATAAGGTCAAATACGCGAATGTCTGTATAATAAGCAAATCTTATTGATATTGATATGTGGCATATATATTCTTCAATTAGAGATATATATTGTGATTATCCTTTATTTTGTGAATACTAGTACCCCTTTTCCATCCTTGTACATTGAATTTCAAATACCGGTATAAAGTTTCTAAAGTATAGATTTTGGAAAGAATGAAAAAGATAAAATAAAGATGATTTTGAATGGAAATTTCTTGATAAATATTTGTGTTCAGCTATTATAATGAAACCTGAACAAATTGAATTAATTCAGTCCGGGTTTTTTTTTTTTCACGAGGAGTTTTTATATCTGTTTTGTTTAATTTTAAGAAAGATTGGATTGGGTAAAAAAATCCTTTATCTTATATGAACGTGCATACCGATAACAAAATTAGACATTCGATTCTGTGGCATGCTCCTTGGAGGAAATACTCAGTAGTACACTGTCGGATGATGGCCAAGGGCATCAAATGTTTTTAATAAAACAAGAGTATAATGGAAAACAAACCAAGATTTCTGCAATATGGACCCCATCCCAGCTGTGCATGATAAAATGTGAAATTATACATGTAGATATTTATTTTACTTATCATTCACGTTTATTGATTTACCTAAATTTTAAATAACTTTCAATAATTCACAAAAATATACATTTATATCGAGGAAGCAGAGAGAGAGAGAGAGAGAGAGAGAGAGAGAGAGAGAGAGAGAGAGAAGTATATGCTGCTAGACTTGCAGAACAAATGTTATAAAATAACGTTTAATACCGGCGTCTGGACTAGAATTCCCCCTTGATATTTTTTATGAGAATATTCAACCCCTCAATGAATAATACCGACCCACAGATCTTTTAAAATATTCATGGAGGGGGGGTGTCTCTTTATGATGTTTACAATGATAGCAAATTATATATCTTTGAGTACCATGTATATTCTAGATGTTTATACCTTGCCTAGGTTAACTGCCACTATCTACGTATCGTTTATGTTACCCATATCAGAAAAAGTAAACAAAAGGAAGGGGGGGGGGGGGACTCTGCAATGAAAACGATAGAGGGGAGATATGAAGACATACAGAGAGCTGTTTATCTGTGTGATCTGATGTTGCGTTTGTCTGTCCGTTTGATCCTGGATCCTGAAATGAAGAATAAAAGGGTTTAATGGCTGCACTACAAAGAATGTATAAAAAAAAATTGGGAAAGGTTAATCTTTAGGGCAGGGGATATTTTTGGCGTTTAAGATCGTATAAAGGACGAAAGTGCTGCTTTAAGTTAAAAATAGCTTTTGATGATTCATTTTTATTACTGAAATTTTCGAGGAGGAAATATGTATGAAAAGAACAGAATTTTAAAAATCAAGAAAGACACCCCTCTCCAAAAAAAAAACAAAAAACAAAACAAAAACAAGCCATCAAAAATAGCAACGTTCACAAAAACTAATGGATGACGATTTTATATATTATATTATCATAATTGTGTAAATAATCGAATTATTTCGATTATTGTAGATACATGAAAACACATAAATTTATAAAAGTATCAAATTTGACCAAAAAAAGCAATGTAAAAAAAATGTAAACATTAACAATTAAACGTCCCTTTTCAGGATTGTACATGTATATTTAGTCACTTAAAAGATGAAACACCGGCACCCCTAAAGAACTCTGTACAAAAATATGCTAACATCATCATCCGCAAACTTTTTGTTCAATGGAGCTTGCATGATCTTATCCCTGCAGCATTGCAACACACCATTTAACAAATGGTCATGAGATAGTCTTCCGAAAATTGCAATTACAATAACGTTTTTATCCTTGAAAAATATGAAAGAAGAAAAAACACTGCTGGCAGTTTTCTTGTCTTCTTTTATTTTGGGTCTGTAATTTTGAAATAAATTTGACGACGGCCTCCTCGGGGTAAATGTATACTGATCAAATTAAAGTGCGATTCCAAGTCTATGGGGAATATGATGGGGAGGAGGACAGAATTCTTTTTTCACAATAGTGCTAGGTTAGATGCCTTAAGGCAGGAATTCTTGAACAACAATTGATTAAACGTGTGAAAAAAATAGGACAAAAAACCATGCACTGATCTTTAACGCTTGGAACGCAAACAAAGACTTTTAGGTGGGGGGGGGGGGGAGCGCATCTTAAGGGGAAAAATCACCGCACACAAGAACAATTAATGTCAATCGGATGTATTTGTCAACAAAATTAAAAGTGGTTTTATTTTAAGTGTTATTGGGTGTCATTTAATGTCTTTTGGAGGATTTGCTCTTATATCTTAACATCATAAAATGCAGGAAGTGGGTTTTTTTCCTTCCCTTTTCACTTACAACACTGGGTAATGACCCCCCCCCCCCTCCCAATATCAAAACAGATTCCGGTAACGGCAGAACTAATTATAAATATATATAATTATAAATCATCTCATATATAAATTAACATTACAATACAGATACAAATAATTATATATACACGAGTATATCTCCTTGCACTGGCGTCGGAAGCAAATTGAAAGTGGGGGGGGGGGGGGGGGGGGGCTAGACTAATCCTCAGAAATATTAAGAAAAAAGTAATTTCATTAAAATCCTAATCCGTGGGGTGGGGGGGGGGGGGCTAGTATGCTTCAGAATCCAACTTCTCAATCTTTCAAGGTTAATTTGGAAACAATAATCTTTCCTGCGAGAAAAAGTGGGGGGGCTGAACCCTCTATCATCCTATATTTCTAATGGTTAGGTATAACTTTGCCACCCCCCCCCCCCCCCCCCCGGTTCCGACGCCTATGCCTTGATTGTCATAGATTGAAACCGATTTTATGTAAAATTTATGTAAAATTGTGTCGGGTTCGATATTCTTCTTAGTGCTCTAAAGTCATTGTATGAATTCATTTCACACAGATTCACGCCAGCGCCTCCAATTTACAGTTTGATTTGAAATAGATCTTGATTTGAATAAATTGTGTACTTCATTGACGCGTTTACATAGTAAAAAAGCTGATGATGTTGAAAGCTACATGTTTGCTACATGTAAATGCAAGAGATACATGTATCACTATATAACAAGTAATTTTTCTCATTTTTTTCTTCAAAAACTGAAGCAACAAAGGGGCTAAATGTAGCTAGTTGAAAAAAATTTGATAATTTTTGAAAAATCAAGAGGTATACACTAAATTGTTTAGATATTTTGTATTACATACTCTGAAGACGGTCTCAAAAAATTGTTTGCTATTTTTGCAAAGGCAAGCGATGTGGCCTCTGGGCATCTTGTTTCTTTTTTTTTTCAAAGAGAGATTTCTTCCAAAAAAGAAGGTATTTATCTTTACTGATGTAGGATTCGCATAATTATACTATAGAATCTCTTGTAATGATATTTGTCTGAAGAAGAAAATATAAACTGAACTGCCGAATTGAAAACGAAGATGTAACGTTTAACTTTAGAAGTTAATCTTAAGAATGTAGATAGTCCTATTTTCTGCATAAATTGTAAAACGGGTTGCCATATATGGACATGTTTATGACGCTTCAAGATATAAAGGCTACAAAACCATATCATATTATATAATAACGGGTTTTTTTTTCGTTTATCTATCAAAATGCAAATTTCAAAGACAAAGATTCAAGACTCAAATCAAATCTTGCAGAAAAGCTACCCAAAGATCCACACTGATAATGAAAGCAAACTAAGCGGCGTGTCATTTCAATTTCCTCACGCACGTCTGCAATGACTTCGAAAACAACATGGTCAGTCAACGATTTAACATGCTGAGAGAGGGCGCGGGAATCCACGTGCTGTAGCCGATCAATACTTTACGTCGCTACCAGAGACAGTGGGCATCGTTTTAAATGTACGTGACAGAAAAAGAATACAGGACCTATGTCCGAGTAATTATAAAATGGTTATTATATCAAGAATTTTTTAATTTAAAGAAGGTTTTTTCTTGGCTACCTAACTGGGCACGTAGCATCTTTTGTGAAAGGGGGTGGGTGGGCTTTACCTTTCCTTTCATCTTGGGATGGGGGCGGGGCCGGATTAGCGGGGAGGGTAGGACAGTCTGTTAAAAATTATTGTTCTGTATGTAAATTAAAAAAATGTGTCGTTTACCAATTATTACATGTATATAATTTTTAATCATCAATGAGTCCATAACTAATTATAATAAGTCAAGGAGTCATTGACAATTAAAAATTGTTAATTAGTAAAAGACACTTACAAAATTAAGGAGGATGCATGTGTTGTCAACAGATCTGCCTTAATCTTTTAAAAAATATGATATTTTGGTTCATAAACGATTATTTAGTACAGACAAAATCAAAATATTTTAGATTTGGAATTTGAACATTTCTATCATTCAAGCATTTTGTCCAAAGGAGATAAATGGAGCCTTAAGATGGCCACAACCGTCCAGCTCTCCTGAAAAAATACACTTTGTAAATTGTAAACGGAGAGTAAAAAGTGCCAGAGGGGATTCACATGTATACATGTATCATGATGCAAATATAAGCATACAAGTATAATATCATACTATCAATGCCTTCTCTCATTAATATCATAAATGAATAGATATTACGATTAAACCATATCGCCTAAAAAATACAAAACAATTAAACCACATTTGCATTTCTAAATGCGTGGGATTTCTAAAACACTAAGCCCAGTGGTTCGTTTTTGCGTGTGAAACACGATTTTCAGTAATACCTTTATCCGAGCAATATTCATTTTGGTGGTTTGAAATGAGATCCATGATCTTACAACTCCACAAGTCGAGACTTTGACACAGAATCAATGGAATCGATTGGAATTAACTCTCAAATAAGACAAATTTGATATCAAATGACACTAAGATAAGACTAGATTGTTGAAGAAGAAAAACTAATTACTAGGCTTCTTTGTTCAATCTGATAGCGTTTTGTCAACACACAAATGTAGAACCATTTTGTCGA